>NC_047507.1:10878784-11478784 GCF_902827115.2 Pseudochaenichthys georgianus | reverse complement strand
AAACATGTAGGATATTATTTACATTAGGTGTGCATGACACAGCATATTACATTAAGTATAAATGTAAAAGGTACAGTGTGAAGACACTACATACAGATGGAAGAATAATGTTTTTTTTAAGGAAAGCTATCAAAGAGTAACTATGAGTTCTCTGCTAGCCAGAGGTGATTTGTTGTTGGCAGGAATGACTTCCTGAATCTGTCTGGAGCTGAATGAGACTGTTTGAGAAGGAGCTCCACTGTCTGTGCAGCTGCTGGCGGAGAAGGTGGCTGCTCGTCTACAGTTATGGCATCAGGACATCAACGATATACACAACTTTACCTGAAATAATTGGTTGAGCCTGGAGCTGCGGCTGGTGATGGGGTCCGCAGAGGACATCATCGTTGTCAGGCTTCCTTGACTCGCGTATTTGAACTTCAACATTGTTTCTTAACAACAACAGACAACCTATGCGAATGACACACAGATAGTAAAAAGAAGTAAGTACTCAAATGAAACGCGTTGACTAATAAAATGTATCTATGACGGAGGACGAAGGTTTTAGAAAAGCTAAGAAAATAACTGTCAACAAAGCGACCCTTTAGCATGCTAAGTTAACGTTAGCTAGCTTTTGCTAACTTTGCTATCAAACAAGAACGTTGACGCGACACGTAGAAGTGTCCTTCAGTTACTTTTCAAGAGACCAAAGTGTACGGGAGGACGTTACTCACCAGACTGCCATGCAGGTTATTATACTTTAGTCCTAAATATACACTGAAGCATTGACATGCTAAAGAGCACACTGTTTTCCTCTCTTCTAACGTTGTTTCCGGTCGACTTTCAAATTTTGCGCGTTTGCCGCCCACCTCGCGAGCCTGGTGAATGGAGGTGACGTTTGATTGGATCACTGGTGTTTTGAGGGCGGGACAAGCTGTTGTTTAACCAATGACTGCTTTTTCAGCCCTGTCATTGATTTTCCAGACAACAAAAGAGATTCATGAATATTAGAGAGTACATTGACGGTAAAAATGTAACCTATGACTCGTAGTATGTTATAATAATAGGTTACATACATATCATTTGACAGGTGCTTTACTTTATATCTAGCAGGACTATTTGTTGGGATACTTGTCACTAATTTTAAAAGGGTAACATAATCCTGTCATTTAGCAATGTCTAAATTGACAAAGTTGTCATTTTGAACTGATTACATTACATGCCCATCGCTTTTAGGTCAGGTCAATATTGTACTTTTCCTAATTTTATAGTGCCAAATTACATTTAACAGACAAATGGGAACTTAAAAGATGTGTATCAATATTTGATTTCTACTGTCCCAAAATTTACCTAAACAATAGCCCATTTAACCACCCCAGACATTTAAATATGGTTTCCCAGTGCTGCTCCTAATGCTTCATAGACATGCAATTTTAACAATACTGTGAATAAAAGAACACCTCTCTAGAATTATTTATGTTTAATAAATAACTTGCAAAAATGATCAGAAAGCCAAAATCAGGGCCAAACCTTTATTTCCAACAAATTAACATGTTTCATTATTGTCAGTTACAGTTTTCCAAAATTGCATGGTGATATATATATTCTCTAGAGTCTAGACTAACAGGGGGCGTAGTATAGAGAGACTGGGGACTGGCCAGCTGCCTTTAGCCCGGCCCGGTGGTGCAGGAGGTGATGGTGTTAAGGTTGGGGTTGAGTTTGGGATTTAGGGTTGGGAGCAGGGTTAGGATTGGGAGTGGGGTTCGGTTTGGGAGTGGGGTTTGGATTGGGGTTAGGGGTTGGATTGGGGGCAGGGGCGGGATTGGGAGGTGTAGGGGTGGTGGCAATATAGCACCCTCTCTTGTGCCACTGCATGTCCCGCACACGTCGGACGGACTGGATCTGAGGTGCATTGGCTCCCCAATCGTTCCAGTGCTTGAAATCTCCATGCTCAAACACATACTGGGGCCCTCTGTAGCCTGGGTACATGTATCCCACCCACCTTCATGGGAAGAGAAAGAGTAGTGTTTTACTTTTCCTTACAAATAAAACAAATATATAATATGATATTTACCACTGAAAAGGTTACAGCTTACGTTCCATTGATTGCCTTTGCACTGGCCACACGGTCCTGGAAACCATATGCCCAAATACTGGGGACGTCATCATCAACAATCTCCATCATTCTACCTTCAAACACTGCATTCTCAAACAGGTGCAGCTTATGATCTGCACTGTCCTGTAGATAAAAAAAACAATAGGTTTATCATGTCTGAGAGGATCTGTGAATATTACACTTATTATACTGACCACTTTCAGAAGCTTGAATGAGCTCAGGCTGTAGCTGTTCAGACAGTTGGTCCAGGTGCTCCAACGGGGATATTCTCCTTTCTCCAGCACAAACTGCTCTCCTGTAAAACCTGGACGCTCATATCCCACCCATCTGAAGGTAAAGAGAAAATGCATTACATCAAAATGCTAAAATAATAATGCCAAGCAAGAAAAACAGCTAGAAAACTGGATGCAGATGCAATAAATATTGTATGAAAGTCAATAAAGTGAAACTAGATTACTCACGGTCCAGACTCCACGATGATTGAGCCGACCTTCTGTATCTTCTCCATTACATCTTTACATTCTGAAGACAACTCCACCTTCTTTCCCCGAAAGTTCTCAAACTCAAAAACTTCCAACTGCAAAACAGGTGGAGAGTCGGGTGAATGTGGTCTCCAACAAAGTCCAAGTCAAGGTATTTCTGACAGATCTCAAATGGACACATATAATAATTTGTAGACGTGATTATTGAGTTACCTTATATGTGGCTCCGGCCCCTCCTTGGCCCTTTTCTGCTGGCAGCTGGTCTGGGGTTCCCTGCTTGTCGGTCATTTTGTCTCTAAAGAACAGCAACAACATTATTTAATCCTATGAGCGCCAACATCGGATTGATTTTTACTCTTGGGATGTTTTAGCTGTACTTTTTTGGGGTATATACAGTTAATTGCACCAACAACAATTATCAAACTTTGATGCATCACAGGAAAGGCTTCAAGCTGTTTTTGTTATCAGAGCTACTTGCATTGATAGTTCACAAATCTACCTTTGCAGACCTTTTACTTGTTTATTTAACGTAATCCTATTGTGTCCATTATCTGTAAGAAATCAAATCACATCAAAAGTGCACGCACAAACTGCTTCTTACGAAGCAAGCAGATAGAAGAAGGGACAGGGACACAGGATAACAAGAAAAGCCTAAAAGAGAGGGAATATCTTAATTTGCTTTACCTGGATTGCTTGTGCTTCTCTGCACCACGTATTTCCTCTTTGTTTTCTTTCTTTCCTGTCTGTCTCAGTGTGAGGGTGTTTGTGGGTGTAGAGGCCTGGCGAGCGTTCTGTGGAGGCCAGTGGGGGTATTTATGGTTTATTTATGGCCACAGCAGCAAAAAGCCTGTTGATGCAGCAAGTCTGTCGCACCCATTGTGTCCATCACACTGCTTCTCAATAGGCTTGCCCCTCTGCCCCTGGCACACTGGCAAACGCTGCCATCCTGCCCATGATCCTACAGCGGGTACACTGCTGGCCAAGAGAATGAACAGAGATCAGTCTCACTCAGCAGTATTGGCCCCACACAGCTCTTGCAATGATATCTTCTGCCTGTTTCTTCATCTTTATCTTTATATAGGATCACCCCAAAATCAATAATACATATTTTTCCTCTTAGCTGGAGTGCTATTTATCTATTCAGATCTTTGGGGGGATGAGTTGGAGATACCAGCTGCTTAAAGCACTTTGTTTTATGTAAGAATGCTCGTGACAGCATGGGATGTAAACATGTAAGATAGGATTAATTGCGCCATCCTTGACTTAGATGTAACATTAGCTAGCACAGGAGTGCCCCTCAACTTTTTGGAGATGCACTCTTATTTCTAAACAGCAATGTGTTAAGAAAAAAGTTCCTATCCGAAAACTGCACACTAAGTCTTGAAATGATTCCTGGAAAGAGACACTGCTGATAAGTGTTTCAAATTGATTTCCTGGCTGCTTTTGGACAAGTGCCGTCTAGTAAAAAGGTTGCCGACCCCTGGTCTATGGCCTTGTAGAGGGTAACGGGGTACAGAGTCGCTTAGATAAGCGGGGGAGTGCATCTGACGAAGAGATAGGTTGTTGTGCTCCCTATCTCTGTTTCTTATCTATATCTAATAGAACTGCTCGGGTCTTGATAGATTAAGTGGGGAAGTTCATGAGATCTTTCCAGAGGGTTATCAAGAATAACTTTTATCCAATGACCTTTTCCCTCTCTGTCTGTGTCTGTGTATTCTCTTGTTCCGATTAACCCAGCCAAATCTTTTTTCTTGTTTTGTATCTATATCTACACCGGGATCCGGAGTCGAGGCTGATCCTCTTGCTGTAGTCCTGTGTCTTGGATCCTCTATCCTGAGTTCTGGATTAAGTCGTGGACTTCGGGTCGTAGCGGTCCTGCCTTGGGTCTCGTCATGCTGCTTCCCTGATGGCTTCCACAGGATTGTAGCTGACATCCTCGTGGATTCATCTTCTTATTACAGACACATGCATTTCCTAACATTCGGTCGAAATGCTGTAAAATGTATTATCTCTTCGATTTACACACGGCATCTATTGCACGTCTGTCCGTCCTGGGAGAGGGATCCCTCCTCTGTTGCTCTCCCTGAGGTTTCTCCCATGTTCCCCTTAAACTGTGGGTTTTCTCTGGAAGTTTTTCCTTGTACGATGTGAGGGTCTAAGGATAGAGGGTGTCGTATTGTCATACTGATATTCTGAACAATCTGTGCTGTTGTATTTTCTGTAAAGTGTCTCTACTGTAGGCTATTTTTATTATATGTACAGCACTTTGGCTCGACCAAAAATCATTTATAAATGTGCTATATAAATAAAACTTGATTTGATTTGATTTAGTTCCATTATATTCGAGAGAAGGGAGACATTTTTAGGGCTTATATCTCCAACACTCTGCAACTCGCAGCAAAACAGTCTAAATTAATGATTGGCACAACAAGAACACATATCTATTTCTAGATAACAATGCATTAGTGGACACAGTACATGAGACTTTGTCCAAGTTGTATCTTAAAACTGACCGGATGGTGTGTATGTTTGAATGCTCCACTTCCAACTATCTTTTTCCATAAAAAACCACACACTCTATTGCATTTCATAGAAAAAGGTTTTAATAAAATTCCCTCAATTTCCTCTTATTATACATGGCATTGATCATACATGATTACGGCATTGATGACAGCCACTCTTCAACATTGAAAAAGGCACATAAAAGCATCTCGAGCAGATGATTGCATTTTTCTGGGTTACATATTTTACAAAAACAATTCCTGATTCTGTTACAGCATAGAAATATACTTCACCAGCTCACTGGTCGATTGGACAAAATCCAGGAAGTGCATCTTTAAAGGCACAATAAGAAGAATTTGTCAATTTGAGTTTGTAAACACAAAAGTTGATAGATTATTTTTTCGTTTGAATCAATAAAAATGTTTAGAAAATCCTAGTCATTGTACATTTTGGAACTGGAAAGAGAATAGACATACATGGTGAAACAATTAAAACAATCCAATGCCCATGATACTACAGTAAGGTACTTGATTATTGTATTGCTTAGATGTACCATCATTTGTTAAAAATGTTCTTAAAGTGCTTAAAGGTTTACTTGTGATTAGAAAGAGAATGTAAAAAGCATTTTGTACAATTTAACTAAATACACACAAGATGCAATCTATATGTATATTCAGTAGGTTCTGTACATAGGTAGGTGTGTGTGTGTGTGTGTGTGTGTGTGTGTGTGTGTGTGTGTGTGTGTGTGTGTGTGTGTGTGTGTGTGTGTGTGTGTGTGTGTGTGTGTGTGTGTCTGTGTGTGTGTGTGTGTGTGTGTGAAAATAAGCAGAAAATAAATCATGTACTTGGCATGAACACATCACAGACTTGGCACCATATTTCATGTACATGCCAGACAAGTTCTTGATGGCCACTACGTTCAGCTAAAGCCTGAATACCCTGTTGCATTTCTCAGTAAATGTCCAAAATAAGGCACTTAAAGTGGAAAAAGAAGCAATCATGCCAAGGTTTCTGCCAGCAGCAGCAGCAGCAGCTGAGATGGATGGATTCTTGCTGAACAGCCTTGTCCCAGTGTCTCCTAAAGGGAACCAGAGGAAGAAAAGTTCAGGAAGGCATGGCAAGTTTTTTTAAATAGAATATTTCAATACAAGGTAATTTACAGTGCTTTACAAATAACATTAAAAGCATTGGTATGCAACAGAAATGCATTGTAAAATGACATTCATATACATTTAAAAAAACAGTCATTAAAAAGCCAAGAGAATAAAAAGGTTACAGTGCAGCGTAAGATATTAATGATTATTTGATTTATCAGCATGGAACGTTTATTATATATAGCATATTATTTACATTTCAAACTCGGGTAGGAAGAATAAAAGAGTGAAACATTTAGAAAAAAGACAAAATAAAAATCTAGTGCAAATCATAGGACTGAGTGCAATTTCTGTTTGTTACATTTTTTTTTCATTATCACAGACTAAGGTCATTGACTTTATGCATATGTTATCACATGTAATTTGTTGGAACAGATTACTCAAGTACTCAAGAGTGCATTAATGTGTAGCATGGAGGGTCAAAGAGGCACTCTAACACATAATCCTGTAACATCAACATTTTCCATTTCAATACTGTAGCTGTTAAGGTAAGAAAGAAAATGGATGCAAGCGGAGATTCAATAGGCAAATTAAAAGAGCATCAAGCAGAGTAGATTGCATTCAGGAACAATGAGAACCTCTTCACCCAGTGCACACTTTAACATGGTGATAGGAGAAAGCTCTGCAGAGATATGGCCCACTTCCTGCTTTTGTCTTTGCTGTCAGCATCTTGTACAGTTGCATTAAATAAGTGTTCCTGACAGCATTGCCGGAAAGTCCAAAGCACTTGTTTTCTATTATCGCAAACCTATCCAGCTGTCTCACATCATGAATCAAAAGCATATTAACTCTTAAATAACGCCTTCACAACAGCAATAATTCAGGGTATTAGCCATATCTCAAAAAGATCAAAACGTTCGTGCTCAACGCTCCTCTATGGCTGATCCTGTTAAGTATTTTACATTACATTACGGATCACTAGCAATGTATAGGCTGTGAAAGCTCTGATGTGCTTGTTAATATAACCAGTAGCTAAATCAGGTTGCTAAATAGGAAAATCATCCAAAATATGCTTTTTATTCATATAGAAGAAGCTAAAATGTGTTTAGTTGACCAACTCACAATGCTAGTAAAATGTAAAAAGAAAAAGAAAGAAGCCTTAAATTGATACATAAAGTAGTTGTTTCAAAAATGCTGAAAAATGTGACTCGACTGTACAATGTAACGAAAGAAACCCAGGTAATCTGGTAATATGCTAGGTCTAAGGAAAAAGCAGAAATCCCTTTTGAACAAACTTCCTTTTTGAATTAATATTTTATTATGTGGCCTAGAATAACTGTCTTTGGTATTTCAATGTTCCCCTTGCCCATATTGCTCACCTGCGTCTGGCTAAGCCTCGCTGTCGTGATGACTCAGGCGCTTCTTAGACTGCAGTTCTTTCAGCCAGGCGGGAGAGGAGACAGACCTGAATGACACAGGTCAAAGGTCATGATTAAGACACATACCATATTTCTCATCATATAAGGATGCTGTCATGATCTGTTCTCACCCTCCTCCCCCACCACCTATGGGTGGCAGGACTCGGGCCGCCCCGGGGAGATGAGCGGCCTGGCGAGGAGAGCGAGCGGCCGGGCGAGGAGAGCGAGCGGCCGGGCGAGGAGAGCGGGATGGTTTTGAGGGAGATGGAGCCGCTTCCTCATTTCGACTTTCTTTCTCTTCTCTTCCCTTGTTTTCTTCCTTTTCCTCTCCTCCTCTGGTTCCTCCTCCACATGTTCTCCTTTTCAGCTGAGCCTTGAGGGGACATTTGAATTCAAGTCAATTTAAATGCCACCCATTTGTATCATGTTATTTATTGTCAAAAATGTAAAACATAGTAAATGATTCTCAAACTCTGATAGTGCTTACAATAAGGGATGCAGGGTTCAAACCAGTGAACATGGGGACTCTCTGAGAGGGGGTAGGAGAATGAGCTATCTTCGGTTTAGGCTGCTCCTCCTCAGAGTCTGAATCCCTTTGCTTAGACGGTGCCTTCTTTTCATCTAAAATCACCAATATAACGTTCAGCCATCAGTACATCAACATTTCCAGACTGCTTTATTGAGAAATTGCTTGATTAGTTATAAAAAACTGTAACTTAGAGCTCCAGCCCTCAATGTACTGAAGATCATTCAACATTATGGATGCTGTAATCACCTATGGTGTCCTGGGCTCTCCAGTCCTGACTTTCCTTTGGAGAGAAACCTCCACGCATCGAGCGTGGCGGACGCGACCGACTTCGGCGCTTACCCAGAACTGCCTTCGATCTCTGAGCACTGGTGTCGAGGAGAGGAGTGGAGCTCTGTGCACAAAAACACACACATCATCTAGCACACACTGAATGCAACACACTGTGATTGTAAATGGACTATCACACAACAGCAAAGCAGATGCAAGAGAGTGTTTTTTCTCCAGGCAGGTATGCAAAGTTACACCCAAACTACATGTTAATGTTTGTAGAGGATGACGCAGACATCGGCTGTGCCCTTTCACAAAGGAGGAATAGAAACAAAGAGTCACCAACCTCAGGGAATGGAGCCTGCTCCGGCACTCTGGAGAAGTCAGTGGTATCAGGGTCTTCAGAGGGTTCTTCAGGTTCCTCGTCAGGGACGGGCTCTGGGCTGAAGAGAGAGAACATTTTAATGTGTGATTTGAATGAGTAGGAAAAGGAAACTGTTTCCGTGTTGAGCTCTAGTAGCCACAAGGGGGCACAGGGAGCTTCAGTCTTGGAAACACTTGAAAGTCCTTGTTATCATATTTTAGTGTGCAGTTACTATTGGTTATGTCAAATAATTGATGTTTGAAGTTGCCAAATGCACATTGTCCTGAATATTTAAGCACACAAAGCTGACTGAAATGTATTCCAGTCCAGTTTCACAAAGGGTTGTTGTAATGCAGCTTGATCCTTGAAAACTCTCATGTCCGATGGCTATAGCACTGTTATCATCAGACGTGTTGCAGTTTGAATCAAATCACCTCGATGTGAAGCCACACCTTCAGCACAAGACATGACACTTAAACATGTCCAGTCCTGTCTGTCTCCATCAGGGTAGATGGAAATATACACAGTCCGCAGTTTAGACTCAGTATGTGTTTTGTGCAACCTCTCTCCTACCTGTCAATGTCAGATGTCTGCTCGCAGGCCTCATTCTGCTGCTCTGGCTCACTGTCTATCAAAGCATCAGTGTCTTCCCCCGTCGGGCTATAACTGTTAACAGGTGCCTGAAAGACAAAAAGACAGACCAAATGAACAAAAATACATATCATACAACAGAACCGGAGAACACATAAAGGAAGTATTGGGCTATGTAGGAAAGATATTTGGCTAAAGACGAAACCAGCAACTCTTCTGCTCTCTCTGTTGTATATCACACACAATCCAAATGAAGTGAATGTGCTTTTATTCTGTAATTCTGCGTATTAGAACGTCACATTCTGTCGATGAGGCGGGGGGGTGAACTGGACCGTGTGCTGAGCCAAGATCAGTAACTACAGAGGGAGAGAGGGCTGAGGACCAGCCGAGCATGCATCTTTTAATGAGCCGGTCACAGAGGCTGGGCTGTCCTCAATAAACACCATGAGCACTGGCATACCCACCTATATGCCTACACACAGACACACCAAACACACTCATGCTGCTGCTGCTGTCACGCCCACATGATGGAATGCATGGGTGCGCGCGCACACACACACACACACACACACACACACACACACACACACACACGCACGCACGCACGCACGCACACACACACAAATGTTCAGACAACAGCTACTGCAGTGCACTTCCTCGCAAACATTCCTTTAAGCTCACATTTTGTAAAGGGGCACATCCCAGTGTTGCGTTGTCTGATATTGTCACCTGGATACAAAACAACACCCGGGTAAACATCCCCGACATTTCATCTCCTCCATAAGTCCGTTTATTACTCACACAGCAGCAGCTGCAGCTTCATTTGCACAATGCCTGTTATCTGGCAACATCATAGCATGAATGAATAGGCTTCTAGTGATTTTCCTATAACCACAGACTGTGTTTAGGTGCAGAGGAAAACAAGGTCCGTTCTCACAGAGACAAGCAGCCTACAGTTAGGGGATTCCACCAACGTTTTTTTTTTTTTTTCCCCCCTACTCCCCCCCCCCCCCTACCCGACTTGTAAAGCGACCTTGGGTTTCCTGAAAGGCGCTATAAAAATATTATATATTATTATTATTATTAACGTGAATTCATCCTGAATCTCCCCCATGCTTTTATTATTTATTTGCAGCAAAACATGTAAAAAATGTATCCTGGATACTCTTCCAAAAAGGTTCTTATGATTTTAAAGCAAAAGTTCATTAATGAGGACATGTTATGCTCATTTACGGGTTTATTTTTGTATTTTGTGCCTCTGCTGTGACATGTTTAATGCTTTAATGTTCAAAAAGGTCTTTATTTTTCTCATACTGCCCGTGCTGCAGCACCTCTTTTCACCCTCTGTCTGAAACCAGAGCCCAGTCTGCTCTGATTGGTTAGCTGGCTCTGTTGTGATTGGTCAACCACTTAAAGATGTCTCGCCCCTAGTCTGTCAAGTACAATGTGTTGGAGAGCTAGCTGTAGTGAATATGTTAGCAAAGTAAGCAAACAGGTGCATATTTGTACATAGCAGTTATAGAGCAACTTTAAACTTCATTTGAAATAATGTTTTTAGCCACCCAACAAATATAAATCCGTTTTTTACTCTTTAAGCTCTATCTTTAGCTTCCATACACACCTTGGGAAATTAGCAGCTAAGTGCTGTACTATGTTCACCAGCTTGTTGAAAAAAGATCAGAAACAATCTATTAATGTACACGTGTACATCCGATTCAGAAGTACATACACACTATGGATACTCCATTTAGTTTTGTAACAACACAGCAACAGCCTTTACGTACAGCCATAAGAACCAGATGCTTTACAGACTTCACCATAGAAGAATCTCTAAACTGCAATAAACCTATGTATGAGTGTGTGCCAGGGCAGTATGGTTGGTTGGGCGGAGGATGTGCAAGTCAAGACAGAGTGGGCTTTATTAGTTTACATCCAAAACATTTTTGTCAAGACCAGAGGAATGTGTGAGACAGCTTGTGTTTGGTGCAGGGGAGAGGATAATGTCGCACGCACAACTGTGACTCTAAAACAGAGTAAGAGATGAAGACTGACAACAACACATCTACTCTTATAATGGAAAGTGATGGGTCATCAAAATGTAGTGGATACAGCCTGCAGCTTATTTTCACCTTTTGGTCTCTGTGGTGTACTTATACTCACACACACACACACACACACACACACACACACACACACACACACACACACACACACACACACACACACACACACACACACACACACACACACACACACACACACACACACACACACACACACACACACACACACACACACACACACACACACACACACACACACACAGCCACAGTAAACACTGCAAAACTACCAGAATAGTACATGTGTCTTTCATTTCCAAAGCAGAGCACGATATCAACAACAACAAATGCTCTCTTTATCGTTCTTTTGCTCAATCTTGATCTTGATAACTCAACAATAGTATACCGTCATATTTAGATAAACTGTACTGCAGTGTAGTGTTCTTTTGTCGAAAAATCTGAACTGAATTTGTCCTATAAGTGGATTATATTACAAGTAAAAAACATAATAAGACTAATATTACAATTAATAGTTATAATTCAGAGCGGAAAAAACAAATGTATTCGTCGTTGCTATAAAATTAGTCAACATGTTTCAATATTAAACAACTAATTGATGTATCCAGAAAGTTCTCCTTAGATTGACGCACAATGAGAATAATTGTTAGTTACAGCACTATTGTGATCCAATGTAATGGTTCATTTAATTTAATGGACTCTAATGTAATGATATATAACTGCGCCAGCCATGAGTAAACATAAACCTTGTCTAAGTGTGTCACACTTTGTTGTAGTCATCTGCTTTATCTCTGACACACACCACAGACACAGAGGGATAGGGCGTGCATGTACGCTGATAAAACACTACATTTGGACAACTTTATCAGATTGCTGCTTCCTTCCTGAAGCTTCTGCTCTCCCTCTCTACATTTGCATGGCTATCTGTTGACACATGATATAACCCTGGAGCATATTGTAAAAAGCACCCATACCCATGGCTCTTAATTTGATTAACCCAGGCCCTAAAGGCTGCTGATTCTTGTACTTAATGTCAGTTGAAACCTTTAAAAGGCAATTATTTAAAAATGAGGCTGTCATTATTCAGTCCTATTCATTAGAACTAGATATATATTTCTAAGCTGTTACTTCCTGCTACATCATCTCTTTCTTACAGAGCAGGTTTCAGGGCCTCTCCTCTGAAGAGTCTGCCGACTTCTGTCAGAAAAGCGACGTAGGGATCTCCTGCTACGTCTGGCGAAGCTGCGAAGTGGCGTCATAGCTCTTTGAAACCTTCCTTCGCCATCGCCACCTTGCTCTTCTTCCACCTCGTCCACTTTATCCTCCTCTTCCGTCTTCTGCGTGTCCTCTGCAGGGCCCCACACCAGCTCCAGAGCCCCTTGCAAGGAGCGCCGCACGCTGCCCACCCATCCCGTCACCTGGAGCTGGGCGGCCGACATCTTCCCTCCAAAGTACTGCATGGTCCGGAAAGCTCACACGGTCACTAAGGTCACCATGGGAACTGGGTCATCAGAGAAACTGAGCTTTGTTAGAGATGAAGGGATTGTGCGGAGTCAGAAAGTCGCGTCTCTCGTCTGCTTTTCAGTCATTATTTTCAGCAAGTAAAAGGTAAAGAGGGCACGAATTGTTCTGATGTCATACAAAACGAGGTATAGTCCATCTTTCATTTGATGCGTCCTCTCTCTCCATAATGTTATGGTTCAGGTCAGACAAACTCCCTGGAACAGTCAATTATTTGCTGTCAGTGAAGAAGTCAATAGTCTGAGAGCCCATGTGTTTGCGCTGTGAAACAACTCTTCCACTGCAGCACTCACTGCGATGGATGTGGCATCCTAAACACAAGCGTCCCGGAGAAAGACTTTCCAATCATCACATAATAATCCTTGTAAAAAAGACGCTGACAAAACTCTCCATGACAAATGTCCCTCTGGAAGTAAAGCAATTATGACGATTGTAGATTACCTCATTTCATGTGCACCCTCTTTCTTTGTTTTCTTTCAACTCTCTCTGCCACAGTCAAGCTTGTCTACCTACATCCCATTTCTCATCACAACTCCATTTTCCATTGAGAAAAAAAAAAAAGGAAAAGCAGCGTGGGAAATATCTGCCACATCCAAAGCCAGGTACAGAAAGTCAGATCACCCCTTCCTCTCCTCCATACCTGAGCAGTTCCATAATAATAAACCAGGTCTTTGTGGGAGGAAAGGCCCGAGGGAACAGCAGGAAACAGGAAGACTTTTTCACAAGTTGAGAGAAAGTTTGGAGCTAGATGACTGTGGACATGTGAACTTCTGGTCCGAGGTTTAGCCCATCCTCCTTTGAGTGTGTGTGTTTGTGCCAGAAAGTGTGTGCGTGTAGAGTGTGAAGGGCTCTCTGAAACTGGGGTGGAGAGATTGAGTAGAGAGACAGAGAAAGAGGGGCACCATGTATGGTCATTCTGACACGCTGCCCTGTTGACCAGATCCAAATGAGGACATGATGACCACACAGCACCTCGGATCATACCACTGTCTGTCTTTGTCCGTCTGTCTGTCCGTCTGTCCGTCTGTCTGTCCGTCTGTCAGTCTGTCTGTCTGTCCGTCTGTCCGTCTGTCTTTGAGCCTGAATGAGGCAGTGCGGTTGGCTGCACAGCTTGTGTTTGCCCAGTAAACATTTTCCTCATTCTGTCCTGTCCAGCTTTTCTCAGCCACACAAATAGCTGTAGAGGGTTCTTGCAGCAGAAACATTTCATTTATTTGACATAAACTTGACTGATTCGTGTTCTTTTGTCATATTATAGCAGTGAAAGGTGCTCTTCTACATGAGATGAACTTGTTGTGGTGCAGACTCAGGAAGTGCAATTTTAAAGAGCAGCAGCGCCACTCGCTGGTGAGAAACCGTCTGTACTCTCACGACAAACACAGCTTCAATAATACCAAAGGCCTAACTGAAGATAAGTGGTTATGTACAATGCCGCTCTACAAGAGCTTACCTGTTTAAAGAGTTGGTTTGTTTGCCCGAAGCATTGACGGAGCAAACAGAAATGCAATATCACAAAGACGCGCACACACACACACACAGAGTTCAGAGCTCCACAGTTCAGTGTTTTCATTACATTGCCTCTGGGTAAAAATGTTGCATGTCCAAACAGGTGGTGCACAGTTCTGTCTAAACTGGCAAGGCCCTGTCCGCTGCTTATACTCTCTGATGTTCTCCGATAACGCTCACCTTGAATTTTTGCTTCCTTGTTTTTTTTAGAGTAAAGATAGACTTTCCTTTCTTTTTCAGATTTGTAATCTTTTGCAAGATGTTTCTCATTTAGTTACATAATGTGCTAGACCTTGGACTTTAAATTGCTTTAATGTTTGTTGTTAGGCCGTCATTTTTACTTCAGTCTGTTACTTCATGAAATACAGGCAAGCTGACGCTGCTAAGGTTACTAAAATGTTCCAGTTGCAACATCAGCAGACTATTTAGCTTCCAACAGATTTAGGACTACTTCTTTTAGGCAGTACAGTGATAATGTTTAATGAGGGTCCACCCAGAAGTGAGCTCAGACATGGTCTGTTGACTGCAGCTGTACTGCAAATACAATGGGACTCTGATTTAACTGAAGAAAAAAAGTTGTTACCAGCAGCCTAAGCATATGTATTTATCATATCATAAGCATAGCAGCATTAATACAATGTGTATACCTGTCTTCAGTCACCAACAGTCAAAGTCAGGGTAAACTATAGTACGCCTTAAAATAAATACCCTCAAATTGGACACAAGCTAAAAATGAATGCCTGAACTATAATAATTGAAGCGTGATGAAACGGATGTTACAAGTCAAGTAGACTGGAGTCCTCATGACAATAGGTTAGGATTGTTAGTTATCATGGTTAAAGTGGACCTATTATGCTATATTTTAAAAATATCTTGTAGGGCCATACCTATATAAAACATGTCTGTGAAGTTTTTTTGCTTAAAATACCAAACAGATCACCCATTGTAGCCATGCCTACTGCTCATACTCCTCTTTTGCAGCCCTGTTACAGAAACAGATTTTGGGTCCTTAGCTTGAAAAAAAAAGAAAAAGAGGAGGCGGAGCTAATGCCTGATGAGAATTCTACCGGAGATAAAGTTAAATTCTGCTGTGATAAAACGCCATCCTGTTTTAAACCACATCAAAGATTATTTCTGAAATAGTATGGAGCTCAAATGCTTTTTCTCTTGCCGGTTTATCACAAGGTGAGTTCTTTTTTTATTTCCTGCTTTTTAAAACACATGTGCTCTCCAGCACAGGTTAACTCTGAGTGTTAGCGAGGCTTGCTAACGTAAACAAAGACGTCCAAAACACGGCAGGCATTAGGCTTGTTTGAGACAAGCAAGACCTGCGCAGACCTGCGCAGTTGCGATCAACGTCTTGCTAGTGCGTTGCATGATGGTTAGTCATTTTGTCCGACTTGCTCTGGAGGCTCGCCCACATGAGACTTTGAAATCTCGCGGGACAAAGACGCCCGCAGCCTTGAGAGCGAGGCGAGTTGGCGCAGTTGCTCTCCACAAGCTGCGGAAGCGAAATGCTTGATGGGAAACGGCTCGCTGGTATCTCGAGCTGAGCGCTCATTGGTGGGTTTTACCACGTGCTGCTGATGAAACTCTCCAATTGGCTGGCAAAAGTTTGTTGTTGTTTTGTGTCAGTTTTACGTCGCCACATCCATTCCCATTTTTCATCATTGTTCCACAATGTTTATCATCATGAAATTAATATCTATATATTTTATACTATACTGCTTACCGTTTTCATACTTTATATATCTTAGCATATTCATACACACTGTTCATACTGCTCACAGGCTGATATCTAGTGTATTCATACCCCACTGTTTATTCATCATTCAATTCATTCTATATGTTATTCTGTAGATTGTGTACATTACTTTCCACTTCACTGCTTGTTGCACCTGGTTAGAAGCTAAACTGCATTTCGTTGTCTCAGTACCTGTAATATGTGCAATAACAATAAAGTCATGTCATTCTCCATACAATACATGTGGGATTTCTATTGCATCCACTTCATCTGCAACGAAAAACGCCAACGCAATTTCCGCCATTGCAAACCCAGCCAGTCAAGCCGACTCGGAGTCCGAGCTGTCCGACTTAAGACGAGCTTTTTGACACCTCCCCCGGCTGCGATCGGCTACTCTTGTCTACTTTCGAGGCGAGCCGCAATGTGTCTCAAACAAGCCTATTGTTTCTGATAGCAACTTTCTGTGGGTCCACCATCCGAAATTACGTAATATCGGCAGCAAATCTGTATCCGCTCGTTGTACTCCCATTTTTAAAAGATTTGGGTACGGAGGAAAAGAGAAAGGGTTTTATTTTCTGACGCTGCGTGAGTTCCCCGACGCACCGGGGACACATTTATGTATAAAAGACATCACAAAGTGCATTTTGCATGATAGGTCCTCTTTAAATATATAATTTAAAAGATCCGATCTGTTCCTTTTTGGTTACTAGTTATTGGTTCATTGGCTTGGGTTCACATTGTTGACCTTTTCACTTTTACAGCTGAATTAGGAGGGTTAGTTAGACTTTGATATCCTCTGCGTTAGTAATTCAGTTACAGATATTAAAACATTTTCATTAAATGAACGACATATAAAGCATCTGGTTTTAAGTATTGAGTTGTTGAACTTGTCACGATAAAAATATATTAGTTGCTAAATTTAAACACCCAACAAATCAAAGGACTTCCTCACACAGGTGCGGCTCACAGATGTTTGACAATTACCTACAAGAGATGATAAAGGGACAGATATTAAACTCTCTGATATGACAACTGTATATTGTCTTGTGGTATACATTGTCATAAGACAATTATTCTGACACTCAATTTAGCCTAAGCTTTAATAATTGAGCTTTTTACCAAAACAGCTTTTAAATCATAATCCTTTAGCAGATGTGTGTGATTTGGCTCTACATGTATTGTATTCAATATTGATTTGATTACTCAGTTTATTGTGTTAATTGCAGCTCATTAGTTCATATTCAAGTTGTAACATATACTGATGGGAGTGGCTGGCTTACTGCATGACAACACCAAAAGCAAATGTAAACCATAAGGTGGATCGCTGTCAGAGGTGCAAACTGCTGAGCTGGCTCTGCAGTTCACTGTGAAACCACAAACAAACATTAGGTGATATTTCAATCAGCAACGACTCACCCATTGCTGCTGGAAATAACTCATCCAAGATGCCCAGGAGAAATAATCCATCCCTCCTTCTTTTGATCATGCAATATTTATCTTTAAAACTGCCTTTCTCTTTGAAATCAATGTTATCTTTACACATAAATGGCAACAAAATGAAAGCAGCAGACGGTTGCGAAACATGCAGAGGAGGACGAAACCTCACTTCCTGTCTGATTTCATACTGTCGCGACCACACATCGACACGTGCACCAGAAATTAATGCACTGACAGAAAGTAATTTTTTCCACATATCATCTCAAGGGGGAAGTAATTTGGTTTCATGAATTGAGAATCATACACCTCCGCAGCTAGGATTATTTGTATCGTCGACCTCCCAAGTCAAGACTTATCTTTATCAAACACTTTAAGTATTTGTATTATTGTAAGACATATGGTATCACTATGAGTAAAGACCGATACTACTACTGACACATGGGAGTAGATTTAGAGTTCAGGCCATGCTGGTTTGATCACTCAACACACACACACCCCCACACACACACACACACCGCCCCCCACCCCCCACACACACCGCCCCCCACACACACACGTTCTTGAGCTGAGACTGAGTCAGGGTGAAGCGAGTATAACAAGATGCTTGTACCCGTGCAACAGGAATACCAATGTGTTGGTGAGGTGTGTGTGGTTGCCAGGGTGATTTGATGCAATGGAGAAATAACCACATTAACGTGTTCTCTCCTGTCTCTGTGCTTAAACCTAACCCTTTGTGAATCATTACACAATGTTGCCTTTCATGTACCAATGATGGTGTTCACAACTACTCCCTGAATCAGGAGCAGGTTTGAATGAAGTTGTATTCCAACAGAAAGTCTGTATTTACCTTTAGCTCGTCTTCTTCCTCCTCCATCTCCAAGGAGATGAGCTCTTCCTCTTCTGGGCTCTGCTCCTCTTCCTCTTCCTCCTCTTTCTCTTCTTCCTCTGGACTTTCCAGGGCTATTGTAGGCTCGGGGAGGATTGTTCTTTCCACCTGCTCACGCACTCGGTTTTCAACGGGACTGACTTCCAGGGGCGCCAACCAATCAACAACTTCCTGTCTGTTCCCAGAGTAGTCTGCCCAACTCTTCGAGGGCGGTCTGGTGTCTGCTTTCGGCTTCGAGCCCCATCTCTTGGGTTTGACGGAGAAGTCGTCGTAGACCACGTGCATGTCAGGCGGCCTGACGGAGAAGTCATCGTAGACAACCTCCACCTCCGCCTCCCTCTTTGTGGGGGAAAGCAGCGGCTTCGGAGGCACATCTTCAAAGTCAAAGTTGATTACATTTGTCTCTGCTCTGTCTGCCACACTCTCTCTTTCTTGCCTTTTTCTCTCTCCCTCCATTTGTAGCTTTTCTTCCCGTTCTTGTGCTTGCTTTCTCTCGTATTCCTCTCGCAGCTTTCTCTCCAGCTCCACCTCTCTTTCTTTCTCCATCTGCCCCTTCCTTTCCTCTTCCCTTCTCTCATCCTCTCTCTGTCTTTCCAACTGTATTTGCCTCATTCTCTCCATCTCTTCTTCCTTTTCTTGCAGCTCCTTCAGCCTAATTTGCCTCTCCCTTTCTCTCTCTTCTTCCTTTCTTCGGTTTTCTTCCAGTTCTTGTGCACGCTTTATCTCAAATTCCTCTTCCATTTGTTTCTCCAGCTCCTCAAATTGGTCTTTCTCACTTTGTCTCTTCCTTTCATCTTCCCTTCTCTCCTCCTCTATCTGTCTTTTCCTTTCCTCTTCTCCTCTCTCCTCCTCTCTCTGTCTTTTCCTTTCCTCTTCCCTTCTCCCCTCATCTATCTGTCTTTTCCTTTCCTCATCTCCTCTCTCCTCCTCTATCTGTCTTTTCCTTTCCTCTTCCCTTATGTCCTCCTCTCTCTGTCTTTTCCTTTCCTCTTCCCTTCTCTCCTCCTCTATCTGTCTTTTCCTTTCCTCTTCTCCTCTCTCCTCCTCTCTCTGTCTTTTCCTTTCCTCTTCCCTTCTCTCCTCCTCTCTCTGTCTCTTCCTTTCCTCTTCCCTTCTCTCCTCCTCTATCTGTCTCTTCCTTTCCCCTTCCCTTCTCTCCTCCTCTATCTGTCTCTTCCTTTCCTCTTGCCTTATCTCCTCCTCTCTCTGTCTTTTCCTTTCCTCTTCCCTTATCTCCTCCTCTATCTGTCTCTTCCTTTCCTCTTCCCTTCTCTCCTCCTCTATCTGTCTTTTCCTTTCCTCTTCTCCTCTCTCCTCCTCTATCTGTCTTTTCTTTTCCTCTTCTGCTCTCTCCTCCTCTATCTGTCTCTTCCTTTCCTCTTCCCTTCTCTCCTCCTCTATCCGCCTCTTCCTTTCCTCTTCCCGTCTCTCCTCCTCTATCTGCCTCTTCCTTTCCTCTTCCCTTCTCTCCTCCGCTCGTAGTCTTTCTTTCTCCCTCTCCTCCTGTCTGAGTCTTTCCTCTTTCTGTCTCGCCCTCTCCCTCTCCTCCTCTTTCTGCCTCTGCCGCACCATCTCTTCCTCGTCTCCTCCACTCAGCCTCTCTGCCTGGCTCACCCAGGCTTGTTCCCACTCCTCCTCTCTTTGTAACTTCTTGTTGCCTTCCTTCTCTCTCACTTTCCGCTGGACGTTGTATTCTTCTTTCCCGCTGACCAGTCTCTCGTCCACTCCCTCTTTCCTCTCCTCCTGAACTTGTCTTAGTCTCTCTTCTTTCTGTTTCGCCCTCTCTCTTTCCTCTTCTCTCTGCCACTCCAACTCCTTCTCTCCTTCCCCCTGTTCTTCTTCTCTTATCCTCTCCGTCTGCTTCACCCACTCTTGTTCCCACTCCTCCTCTCGTTGTTTCTTTTTATTAATAACTTCTCTCTTGTTTCCCTCTTCCTGATCTTGTTGAAGTCTCTCTTCTTTCTGTTTCGCCCTCTCTCTTTCCTCTTCTCTCTGCCACATCAACTCCTTCTCTCTTTCCCGCTCCATCTCCTCTCTGTCCAACCTTTCTCTCTCCCTCTCCTCCTCTTCCCTCTGCCTCGCCTTCTCTTCTTCCATCTTGACTCTCGGCTGCTCGTGTTCATCTGCTCTTCGTCTTTTTTCAAATTCCAAATGTTTCAGACGTTCTTCTTCTTGCGCCTTATCATCTTCCTTCTTCTGTAGACCTCCTACTCTTCTGTAGACAGGCGTAGGGACGTCCTCTTTAGCTTCATCCTCAGATTCTTCTTCCTCTTCCTCTTCATCCTCGCTGGAAGACGGTGAGCCCAGGATCAATGGAGGCCCACCATCATCTCTCTCCACCACACCGAAGCGAACAGAGCGTCGTTTGACATTGTCCCTCTTGAGAGCGTGTTCAGGTGTCTCACTGGAGTCTCCCTCATCAGCGTTGATTGTATATGAACCTTGTTTGCGTAGTTTGACACTCCCTTCACTTAACGTGTTCTCCATATCCTCTTCTGGCGTTTCTTTGGAGCTTTCTGTTGAGCGGGCATCAGTAAGAGCGTCTTTGGATGTTTCCATCGGGGTCTCTGTGGGTGGTTCGGCGGGCGACACCTTTGATGGAAGATCCAATGTGTGACTGGACCAGGTTTCAGGAGCAGCAGGCGGCATTGTGGGTGTTTCCACTGTTGGAGCAGTTGCTGGCTCAAAGCTGTAAAAGAGATAACATTTTAAGTTGAATTACAGAAGAATTATCCACAGATAAATGGCAGGGGTCTTTCATTTCAAATAAAAAAAAATGCACATATTCTTGAATGCCTTACTCTTACTTTACAACCATCATGACCCCTGGTAGACCACCACACATATTACAATAGACTATAACACATGTGTTTGGTGCTATCTCTTAATTAGACTATTCAACTACTATAACACACAGAGCCGGCCCGACCCATTAAGCGACATAAGCGGCCGCTTAGGGCCCCGCAGCCACTAAGGGCCCCCTGACAAAAAATGAATTTTTTTTTTTCTCAGTACACCGTCGCTGTGATAAGTATGTTTAATTAATGTTGTTAATATGCCTAGATTGTAGGGGTGTTGAAAATAATCGTTTCTACGATGCATTGCGATGCGGACGTGGACGATTCGGTCTCGATGCAGTGACGGAAGATAATCGGTTATAGAGTAGTAACGTTGCTTCCTGATTTTCCGGCCGCGGCTTTACTATAACGTTTTTTCTGTCACTTTAATATCAAATCGGTCGGTGACGCAGAGATCAGGGAACAGATGTGACAGCGGCACAGCAACACGGAGCAGTCTGCTTTATCCACCAACACAAGAACACCAGTCCAGAACCAACAGCAGAAGGACCCGCTCTGAATCACTCCGTGTCGCTGCGGCTCAGAGACACAGGGTCCCTGTGTCTCGGAGCCGCAGCGACACGGAGTGTGACAGAGATTTATGTTTTTCAAAAATAATCGCGTTACAATCATGTCAGGTTTTTGGTGGATTTAATTAAGTCTTGGATTGCAAAGTATGAATGTCCTCTAGCAATTTCCAGACGATATATACGTGTGTAAAGTTTGTGAAGGCAGGAGGAAAAAAGCTTCCGCGATCACCGTCTCCTCTCCGTTCCTCCAAGCCTCGCCCCCTCCCTGAAAATAATGAGTGACATGCTGATAGTGACCCGATAGAAACTTTATTATTCACTTAATCACTGAGATATAATGAAGCTAATTTAATCTCATACATTCATGGGATTTATGTAACAGTAAAACAGAGAATGTAAGTGTGCACCCACATGCAGTATTTTTGTTTGTATATGCTATTGTAAATACTCCTGTTGTCTGCTGTGTTCAGACTCAAGTCCTGTGTGTGATGCCACATTCAGGACATTCAGTGTCCTTTTTTAACAGAAGACCGTGGCTAGAAGCTGCAGCTAGACTGCAGAAGCATTAGCTTTTTGTTTTTGAGGATGGAACAACTTCACACACGGAGGCTAGACCTATACAATTCATTTATTTTGGTTTATAAATTAATGTCAAGACATTTATGTTATTGATTTCTGAAGCACTTTCTAAATAATAAAAAGAGAGTTCATATGTATTTACTGCATGTATGCATTGATGAAAAATAAGCCATGTGCAGTAATATAGAAAATTGAGAATGCAACGCATTGGTATGAATCGTGATGCACCGTGATATCGAACCGAATCGAATCGTTGACAGGATAATCATAATCGAATCTAATCGTGAGACCAGTGAAGATGCACAGCCCTACTAGATTGTCTACTCTCAAAGTCATGTATTATATTATTGTGTCAATCATATAATACATTAACCATGCTTTACCTGAACCTCATCATGAGAG
This sequence comes from Pseudochaenichthys georgianus, assembly GCF_902827115.2. NCBI lineage: Eukaryota > Metazoa > Chordata > Actinopteri > Perciformes > Channichthyidae > Pseudochaenichthys > Pseudochaenichthys georgianus. Next base: position 11,455,925 of record NC_047507.1, on the reverse strand, counting down.
GACGTAACAGGATTGTAATTTCCCGTGTTCAGTGAATGCAACAGAGGCAAGACACCAGACCAACCAGAGAGTTGAATGGAAATAAACATCTGTCTTATTGGCTGACAGGTACCTATCCTGTGAGCTGTGACAATGTATAAAATAAACTGTCAGTCGGACAGACGACAATTCTCAAGTGGTGGCTCACACAACAACCCCAGAGCCAGGAGAACAAGGTATGTAAATGTCAGTAAACTTCCAAATTATGCGAACATAGCATAAATTACAGCTACGTTGACGTTACTTTGAATCGCGGTGGGAAGCTAAACCGTTAGCAAGTAGCTATAGCTAGCCAGATATATTAAATAAACACTTTGTCATACAATCTAAATGTTATGTTTTTTAGCGTTACCTGGTGATTTCAAAGAAAACTTTCTGGAAAATGTTGACTTACTGTTCGACATGAAGCTAGAAGCTACCTTACAGTACACAGTTGATCCTGAGTCCTGTCAGTTAAAGTTTTTCATAGTTAGCTTAGCTAAGCATCAACCTAGCACTGAAATATATGGATGTTATGTGAAAGTATTTCTGAGGAAAAGTCAGCTGAAATGGTGGCATAGTTGCCACTGCTTTACGTGTCGACAGCCTGTTTGAACGTATTTGCAGCAGTAAATGTGGCTGTTTGGCCACTGATGTTGCCATAACAACACCTGAATTTAAATGTGCAACCTCTTTTTGTTACAGATTTTTGGATGAAATTATAATTCTTCTGAATGATATTCTTATTGACAGCTAGTTTCTATGTGAACGTTATGAGATGGACAGCCAGAGAGAATAAATGAAAAATAGTTATGAAATACTATATGACAAAACAAGAATACAGTTTAAAAGGAGAGTGATTTGTAAAATATCCATAAAGAAAAATCTGTTTACAGTTCTGTTTCATATGGGTGTTGAGAGATCCATAGATCTCTTAATTTTGCTCTCAAAGTGCACCAGATTGATGCTTGTAACTTCAATATTTAAAAAAAAATATCTTCACGGGGGAGCATGCCCCCGGACCCCCCTAGAGAAGGTGAGGACCACGGTGTTTACATGCTTATTTATACAATATGTGTGCTTATGCTAACATCATAAGACAAAAGTTGGTTCCGTGTTGTGTGTAGTGAGAACGCGCTAGAGTGAGGGGGGCCCTCAAGCCAAAGCTCGCTTAGGGCCCCCAAAAGTCTAGGGCCGGCCCTGGTAACACAATGTACAATAACTTTGCATTCTATCATTTTATTTTCACTACTGTTACCTGGCTGCTATCACAGCACTTCAACGTGCTATACTTATTATTATTTATTTATTTTTAAATACTGTTACTGTAGCCTACTTATTGTTGTCCACCTGGATGGGTAATTTTGTAATTTGTGTAAATTCGATCTCTGATGTTTTATGCATGCCTCTTAATTAATATTTTGCCTCTTTGCTGTTTCTGTAAAAATGTACATTTAACTAACAAAGGTATTCTAATTCGGAATTCTCTCATGACTGTATGCTAAATTACATTTACATACAGCAGCCTGTTAGCTTAGCTTAGCATTATGACTGGAATAAGCTAGTTGGCTCTGTCCAAAGTTAAAGAAATCTGCCCACTAATTCCTCTACAGCTCAGTCATTAACATATCTCTTTTGTTTGTTGGATCAATGCAAAGAATGTCATGCAAAAAATGTAAATGTGAGTAACTTTGCCTTAGCCTGGTGCTGTCACTTCCTGGAGACTTTTCCCCATTGACAAGGTAACCAACAACAAGCTACATTGACAGATATACCATACAGACATGAGAGTTGTATATCTCTCTCCTTTAAGGGTAGGTTTGATTCGACTACATTACAGGAACAAATATTCCACTAGCCTCTATTTGCCACTCATTTGTATGTTTGTTTTTTAAATAAACATGCTCTACTCATACCAGTAGGTGGTTGGAGATCTCAAATTTCATACTTTGAAGTGGCCTGGTTTGAACTCTTATCTAGTGTAATTTGAGGACATAAATCTGGCAAGCTACGTTATTCATTTACCACATTACTACTGAGAGAACAGTACAGTACATTAAGAAGTAAGTTATTATATGGAGTAAAAGAAGACTGTCCTAGTAAAACTAAATCGTCTAAAAGTTCAAGGCTTGTCTCATCTCTCCAATATTTTTGACAGAAACTGGGAGAAACAATGGCAGAGACTGAAAAAACCTTTCTCTCTCCAAGGAAACTGAACAAAAAACGATACTTGCTGTGTGACTTCATCATTGGCCATAAATAATGCTCAACATTGGTCTTAACGAAAACACCTGATCTGTTGCATGCATCTGATCAAAATGAAATGTAGAGCCAAAGATGAATCTGTGCTTTTGACCTTAAATAACACTATACTTGTTTGCACTTGGAGGAGAATGTTTTCCTTTTACTCATGTCTTAACACGTTACCAAACACAAACGGCACAAATGAAAGAAGGCATGCTCACATCTTGGAGCGAGATCTTGGAGCAACCTGAGGCTTCTTCTCAGTCTTTGGATCCTCGGGGGGTGTTTCCTTTGCCCAGATTTTCATTCTCTCCCTTACACCCTTCACTCTTCCTGCACCATTTATAATTTCCGGCTCCTCTCTCTTTGTCATGATCTCTGGCTTCAATGAGGAGTCAAACAGGAGGCTGATTCTGCGTTTTATGCTTCCCCCTCCGCTGTTTACCCCCAGCAGCGCTCCATCATCGCCCTCCTTGTTGGACGGCTCTGATGTTGGCTGGCTCGGCTCTGGGTCTGAAGGCTCTGACTTGTCTGCATCATCTTTGGTGTCGGTTGTTGTGATGGTAACAGCTGGCTGGGGGGACAGACATGGGCCACCTGACTCAAACTTGGAGGTGAGCTTCATGGACAGCCGCTTCCTGCTGCCGCCCCATCCATACGCTGGATTGTCTGTAGAGGAAACGTCACTGCCTGATTCTTCGAGGTTTTGTACGACAGAAGTCTGTGATTCATCTTCTTTCTTATTTTCTTCTTTCTGTACTGGTTTAGTTACAATTTCCGTGGATGCTTTGTGATTTGCTTGGATGACATCGTCTTTCTGGATTGGCGGAGGCTTGGGTGTCACTTTGGGTGGAGCAGGATCAGGTTTTACCACGCTGGAATCAAGAGTATCCTCTCCACTTGCTATCCCTTCTTTGGTTGACTTTGGTGGATCTGTCGGTAAGACACTTACATCTGTCTTGGGTTTGGAAGCAGAGGTGGGGGTTTGTTGAGGGGGTTTCGGTGCGGGTGCTGTCACTGAAGGTTTGGGGAGACCTGCAGCTCCTGATTTGACCGTCTGCTGTGTGGTTTTCGTCGAGTTTGAAGTGACCGTCTTTGGGGCATGGATGGAGCGGATGGTGGTGTTCTTCTGCAGAGAGAAGGGCTTGGGAGTGAGTCGAGGTTTGGGGGCCAGAAATGGTTTGGGGTTAGAGGTGCCGTCAGTCTGGGAAACCTCAAAGGAGCTCTCCATAGCTGAGTCGCTGAAAGAAGGAAGAAGAGGTGTTTACATACGGCGGCACATTTACATTGAAAGAACACTGGTGGTGGCGGTGGTGGTGTAGAAAAACTGGATGAGACTGGTCTGTCGAGATTTTTGAAGGCAAATAACCTCTGCAGGGTTACAAAGAAACACATCGATCACACTGAACAAACACCAGAAACAATGGAAAGTGTTCCTGCAGGAGCCTATTTACTTTTTGCTCAGTTTAGTTTTCAAATAATGACACAGAACTTTTTTAAATATTGAAACCATTTAAATGGCTAGTTGCAGCCTTATGTAGAGCTGCCAGTCACTGTCACTTTTATAGCATGGGGGATTTTATATTTATTTTGAGTGTGACCTCTGAGAGCTAGCCCTGATTGAGGTTGTGCAAAACGTGACTTAATGTTGATCTAAATGAGCAGAGGGAAGCCATACTGAGGGGGAGAAATGACAATATAAGTAATTCCCATTGTGTAGGACAAACTGTTTGTTAAACCACGGACTATATTTGATTATTTCCTAAATTAAATGATTGATACTTGACACTTTAAAGCAGGGGTGTCAAACTCAATTTCATCGCGGGCCACATTCGCATAAAGGTTGCACTCAAAGGGCCGGTTGTAACTATATAAATATATAATATATATATATATAAAATAATGTATTATATTACATTATTGCCTCTGAATTGGATTATTATCGGATAGGATAATAACTTAGTAATTAACTACGTCTGAAAACAGAAGTCCAGGGCAAATAATTGCAAGTCTCTTCAGTGCGCATGTCACAAAACGAGATGCATTGTGGGACATGTCGTTTATGGGCAACGTGCTTCTGTAAAGTGGCATGTAACCGTATAATAAACGTATTATATTCTATGCAAGCTCTTGCGGGGCCACATAAAATGAAGTCGCGGGCCGGATTTGGCCCCCGGGCCTTGAGTTTGAGACCCCTGCTTTAAAGGTTATGTTTTTTATATATCTTACTGAGTATTGTTGGACCTTTGATAACATCACACTTTTCCTCACAAAGGCTCACAAAGGCTGCAAAAAGCACAATAATTTTTTGAAATAAAACTCCTAAACTGAGAATGAGAACAGGCAGGTGGGAGACATGTCAGCAATCGAGGCAGGCCTGATGAGTCATCGCCCACATCAACAATAGTCTGAAGAAATGACTAAAATCACAGTCTAGATCTCCAAGTGAACTGAAACCTATGTCAGATAAACAATCTTAAAGTAAAGTACTGTCACAAGGACGAAATAAAGGACAAGCCTAGACACCTGTGTACACATTTGTAACAGTAATGTTCCCAGTGTATAACACTAAATATACAACAGGCATTGTTGTGTTATCTGGTTTGACCTGTAATACAATACACAAACCAGTAACTACACACCCCAGTTAAATACTGTGCAACTCTCAGTGTTTGTCAGTAAAAAGCTTTCTCTGTCACTCTCACACTATTAATCTACAGCTGGGTTTGATCAGCAGTCCGCCTTTGCACTTAGGTATTTTGCATGTTATATGTTTGTAATAAACTTGTTGCTCCATTGCTCAAACACACAGCAGCTCTGGGCGTGCGTGCATGATATTGTGCAATGGGTTTGGATTGGACTCTTAAAGCTGTGTCCTGTTTTTCCTGATTTACCTCCCTCTTTTTTTTTTACTTTCAAGTAGAATTCCTTAGAAATAAACAGTGTCTGGCAAATAAAGCTGCAGTTGATGAATAATTTATGTTGCTTATTAAGGCCACATTCACAGTCAGGGGAAAATCTTCCTGCAGCAGCACTTAAGCTTGTGGGATTTTTTGTTTCTTTATCTTTATTTGCCTTCAGTGCCTGCTGCCCTGCCAAGGCTAACAGACAGCACTCGGTCCCTTTCGTTTTCATGTCCACTGTGTTATTTACCTCTTTGAATGACGCTGTGAGAAGCTTAAACACGTAGTTTGGGAAACGTCTGCTCCTCAGTGAAGCAAATATTACGATACAATGACTTGTGGCGCACATTCAACTGCGAACTGTACGTTATATCGGTGCGTATGCTTCATTTCGGATGGTTAATAAGTTACTGATAAACGCGTCAACAGTGAACTCCCAGTCGTTGAACCAGCCGTCTGAAACTGGACAAAGAAAAGGTGAAAAGTAAATAAAACTAAGTTTGTTTTTACGCTCGGCTGTCAGTGTTGTGAATCACTCTTTTGTGAGAAAAAATGTATGCGGATACTTAAGACGTTACCCATGACAATGTTCTTTAAATATATAGTAAAATATAGTAATAGAGCTTGTGCACCTGCTCTTAACACCAGCTTTTTGAAGTTTTAAGATATTTATAAGACATTTCGTCAGCAGCAGTATAATGTTATTGTTTACCTTTTGTCTTCACGCAGTCATACAGGTGGGGGAAGGAAGGAAGCGGGAAGAAGTTACAAAAGAAAAATGTCCCTCAGTTTTCCGTGAGCGTTTCGCCTGCTGAGCTGTTGTTAGTGTTTTTTTTCCAAGTCATTCACACTAACGAGACGTCGGGCTGCTGCTACACCCAGCAGACACTCCCAGCGCCCGCCTCACTGACACGCTGCTGGGGAGGCAAGTTACACAGCGAGACACAGGAAGTGGCGTGTGTTTACTTCACAATAAAAGCGAGTTTGTCATAAACTTAAAGGAGCCTTATTATGCTAACTTCCAGATTCAGATTTGTACTTCGTGCCTCTACTGTGACATGTTTACATACTCATACTGCCTGTGCTGCAGCACCTGTTTTCTTAAACCCGATTGGTTAGACGGCCCTCTCTGTTGTGATTGGTCAACAGCTTAGATATGTCCCGCCCCTTAGCAGAGATGGGGTCGTTACTAAAAAAAAGGAATATATTACATATTACATATTACTTTAAAAAAAGTAATATATTACACTACTTACTGTAGTGTGATTACTGAATTATAAAAATAGTGCGTTACACTACTCCGTTACCGACAAAAGTAATATTATTACAGTAACGCGTTACACCCAACTCTGCCTATCACATACAATGAGTTGGAGCGCGCCGCTAACCAACAGAAGCGGAAGTTGCACATAGTGATGTCGCTATGTAACAAAAGTAAACAAAGGAGTCCAATGGAGGCCTTTCGGACAGGGGGTGAGAAACTCCCTCTGGAGGGAACTTTCGGATTTTAGCCTTTGCAGACCATTTACATGCACAAAAACCTATATCACACACTACAGCAGGGGTGTCCAACTCAAGGCCCGGGGGTCAAATCCAGTCCGTGACTTCTTTTGATGCGGTCCCACAAGAGCTTGCAAATAATATAATATGTTTATTATACGGTTACATGCCGATTTACAAAAGCACGTTGCCAGTATGTCCCAGCAACAACGCATCTCAAATTTGGCATATTTCTCAGAATTTGACTTTTTTTCTTCTAAATATTATTTTTTCTTAGAATTTGACTTTTTCCCAGAATCTGACTTTTTTTTCCAAATGTTATTTCTTTTTTTATGATTTTGACCTTTTTTCAGAATTTGGCTTTTCTTTTTAAATCATTTTGTGACATGCGCACTGCAGAGACTTGAAATTATTTGCCTCAGACTTCTGCTTTCAGACGTAGTTAATTATGAAGTTATACCCTATCCGATAATAATCCAATGCAGAGGCAACAATGTAATATAATACATTATTTTATTAAATATTTATATATGTATTTTTATATAGTCTTATATATAAAACTGGCCCTTTGAGTGCTACCATGATGCTAATGTGGCCCGAGATGAAATTGAGTTTGACACCCCTGCACTACAGGAAAGGGGATATCCCAAAAAGCATGACAGGGCCTCTTTAAAATTACAAAGACAATTTGTATTATGGCAAATATATAAATACAGCGGACTATAGGCTAATTCACCAATGTGCTAGAAATTCACATAACAGACCTAATGTTAAATGAAGATCAATGTCCACTTTACAGGGCAATCTGTTCATTCCTATATGTGCAAAGATTATTAAATATAAGCAGTGTGTGACTGATCAGGTAATATGAACAAAGACAATTATTAAATAAGAAATGTGTTTTCTGTATCAATTATGATTTAGTGATTTTAGATATTGACGCTGGTGTTTCCGTACATTTCAAAGAAGTGTTTATTACTGGGGACATAAGGCTTGATTAAAGTGGACCTATCATGCTATATTTGAATAATATATTGTAGGGCCATACCTATATAAAACATGTCTGCAAAGTTTTTTTTTCAAAATACCAAACAGATCATGCATTTTAGCCATGCCTCATTTCGCTCTATTTGCTCTTTTTTAGCCCTGGTTTTGCAAGGGCTGAATCTGTGAGAAGTCTTCTTCGCTGCTTTTGTGGCAGACTACAGCGCCACCTACAGGCCTGGCATATGTACTACAGCGTCTCCAGCGCTTTCGAACGGCAATGGCCGTGGCTGTCTCCTCCTGATAGGTGGAGAGTTGCCCATATAGGCGGAGCTCCTCGTTTCTGACGTCAGAGATATTTCAAATCTGTATCAGTCTGTATCAGATCCGTTGCAGCCCCGTTTTTAGAGATTTGGGTATGGAGGAAAAGAAAGAGGGTTATGTTTTCTGACACTTGGTGAGTTCCCTGACACACCGGGGACACATATTCATGTATAAAAGACGTACAAAAGTGCATTTTGCATGATAGGTCCCCTTTAAATTGCTTAGTATTTTTCACTGTATACCTAAATAAATGGAACAGGCATTACATTTAAGAAATCTGGGAGGACTATGACTAAAACAGATTTTTATGGCAACCAATAATCACTTTGTAAAACAAGACATGTCTGTAATGCTTAGAGTGACTCACCACAATTTTTTATTTGGAGAGCTGTGGCTTTTTTTTTTTTAAGATCGGACCGGAAGTGCTCTGCAAATTCCTTGTGGCTTGATGTTAGTAAACTGTTGAATAAACAGGATTAACAGGTTCTAACTGAGACAAGAAGCTACTTTTCAAAATGTTAAAAGGAGTTGGATTAATGCAGCTCTCCATGCTCAATGGAGAGTGCTGGGGGATGCTTCCAGGGGCATTTTAACAGCAGGAAGTGCCCATCAGCACTCACTAACTACACTTTCATTTCCATAACACCTGGGCCTTTACAGTGTATCATTTGCGTATCCTTAGGCTTTATGGAAACGTCACAAGCAAGAGAAATAATCTCTGCCATGAAGCAAATTTGAGAAATAAAACCTGGATTTTTTCATTTGAATGTGGATTGTGTTAAGGGTAAATGTGAGTGTTAGTTGGGTTGTCTAGAATTGTCTTTCAAATTATTCAACATTAGGATAAGATGGTATTTCTGTAGCACCTCAACCAGCTAAAGTATTAAAATGCTGCTTACATGTTAGTGCATAAGCGGTAAAAATGCACCAACATAATACGTAGTCAAGTTTAGTTTAAACATTGTTTACACTCTGAAATGAGTGTCATCTTCTTTGGTGTGAATGTTATATGCTTGGGTCAGTAGACATGAAGACATTTTCTTTATCGGTTTAACTATTTGTTTGGAAATTTGGTTTATCTTTCTTTTATATATTTCATTTTATTTTTAGGAAAGTCCAATGTGGCCAATACATATATAAGGCCCTATGATGGTAAAAAGGCTGTCAGAAAGGAGCATAATCAAGTATTGGAAGCTGTGAACTTTTAAAAGTTTAATGTAAAAGAAATGTACAGATATGCAGTATACAAATCCTATGGGAGACATTGCATTGCATTGCACTCAAGGTTAGCTTTTTCTCTCATTCTTAAAAAATCCTTACTTTCACCATTGATTATTATTATTATTATTATTAATTAGTGCCATTAGTGGCAGTAGTATTAGTGATAATGAATGAAAACACTCTTCAGCATATTCTCGTATGTTACTGAAGCGCGCCCCCTGGTGGACGTTCCACTGAATGACGCCACATCCTCCTCTGGCTCACCGGACGAGTTGTCATGGCAACTGTACAGCATGTGCTTACAAAAACAAGAGCTTGACCGTTCACCGACACTTCTGTCGACACTCGACATCTAACGCTGGGAGTGGGAGGCCATCTTATTCTTCCTATCGCATTTATCAGGAGACAAGAGCGGAGACACACTCGTTGAAACAGAAGGGGAAGCCGACGAAAAGGAGGCCACGATGAGCGGAGCAAAAGCCCGCAGCAGCGACGCGCCTGTTGCTGAAAACGTCCCCGGCGGAGGACACGGCACTGCGGCTCCTCCACGGGACCGCAAGCCTGGTGGAGGGGTTCTGAAGAGGCTGAAGTCCCGGCGCAGTCAGGTGGACAGCAGGCCCGTCACGGAGGAGGACCTGCGGACACAAAGTGGACATATCACCCCGGAGGATGTGTTGGGACTGCGGGGGGCTACGAGAGGTTTGGATGTTCCTCTCTCTAATGTCTCTTGTTGTGGGTTTAAGTGGACCTATAATGTTTAATTTGCTTCCTGTGCTGAACATAACGTAACGTTTTCTACTACAACCCACAGAATATATTAAATGCACACATTACGTAAAACTAGAGCCAATGACGTGGTGAACAGGCTTATATGGATGGCTGTCAGGTATAATGGAGACACGACTAAAATATCCTGTTTTATATTTGATTTGTTATATGTTATATGTATCCGAGACATTACATACTTGACATCATTAAGAATTGTTAGACTGCATTAGACAATCTTTCAGTCATGGAAAAACCTGGTGTTCCTATTTTAAGCATCTCAATGCACACTGGGGTTTAATTATAGGAGGCGTTGTATGGTGTCACTTTAATTGCAAGAATAAATCAAACCTCTCAGAGAATAAATGTGACATCACAGCCAGGATTTACAGTAAATCAATCTGTGTGTCCTGAAAAACGATTAAAAAAAACAATGCCAGAAGATTCTGCCATATGACCTATATTTACAGCTGATGGGGCAAAATATGCAATTTGCAAAAAAATCACACTGGAGCCAAGGGGGAGTGTTTATGACATTTGAATTCACAATCAGTGTTTTTATTCTCTCTGGTGGCACAACGTGTGATATATTCATGATGGTTTCACACATGCTTTCCCCCCTGTATATCTCTGTAATACGCTACATAGTGATCATAAAAAAACATTATGTTATCTCATCTTATTTTGTGGTTTGGTAGGATATGTATCCGAATGCAAATTGCATGTGTAAAAACAAAGTCAAGCTTAGTGTTTTGAATGTTATCCTTGCGCATGTCAAATCGGCCCTTTGTACACATGAGCTACAATGGCTTGTAAATCATTTCAGTGTTTTAAGCTCCTGACATCTGTGTGTATTTCATTGTTGCAGGGTACCTCTGTAAACCCGAGGATAATATTTATAACGTCGACTTTGTACGCTTTAAGATCAGAGACCTGGAGACAGGCACAGTCCTGTTTGAGATTGCCAAACCCCCCCACACAGGTAATGTGCATCCGCCTCCTCCGTGTACTGTTTTATTTGAGTTTGCTCTTTAATTAAACGGTTGTATCTGGTTTCTCAGTACTTTACAATGAAATCATTGACTCTTGTTCTTGTGATTATCTCAAAAATGAATGCCTCCAAGTATGTTGACAGGTTCACAAACATCAGTGGTACATTTTATCCAAAATAATCCCTCAGTGTATTTATTTTAAATGTCTCTGTCGTATGATCTGGGTGTCAGAGGACGATGAGGAGCACCGAGAGGCAGACGCCAGCGCAGGCCGATTCGTACGGTACCAGTTCACTCCAGCCTTCCTGAGACTGAGGACCGTGGGAGCTACGTGAGTGACTCACCAACAACACACACCTAAGGAGAACACACTCACCTGTTCCATACACAAACAAAGGAAACAATTGCAGCGTCGTCACTGGGCACTAGAAAGTAATTGGATCCAGTGCAGACTGTAATACCATTATAATTACTCAAGCATAGTGTACAATCTCAGTCTCTCCTCTCTGCCTTTCAGGGTGGAATTCACAGTTGGAAACCGGCCTTTAAACAACTTCCGCATGATCGAGAGGCACTACTTCCGCGACCACCTGCTGAAGAGCTTCGACTTTGACTTTGGCTTCTGTATCCCGAACAGCCGTAACACCTGTGAGCACATCTACGAGTTCCCTCAGCTGTCTGAGAGCCTGGGTGAGTCGCTTTCCCTCACACAGGATTAAAACCTAAAGGAATCCTGAAATACAAATATATAAAAATAATATTTATTATTTCGAATATATTTGATGCATTGTATCCCCTTATCCAAACAGTGAATACTTTAGACGACTGACTTGTTTTTCTGTGATTTGTGTACCATGCAAATACCACACGAACAGTAACGACATTGTGATAAATTATAAGAATGTAAATTAAATATGTGACTATTTTTTTCTCATCTGTCTATTTAGAATTTAACAAAAGTAAATAAATAAGGCGGTAGGTGATGAAAGTCAACAACATCATTTTCAATATTTTACGACCAGTTATCTGACAATTTTGAACAACTTAGCGTATAATATTTTTTACTTTTATGCTGTGTGATGAATAATTGTATTGTATAGAATCATTTTTATGACTGTGGTATATGGGACATTTACGATGGAGTAACATTGGAGTCAGGGTGTCTGTCTGTATGCAAAGACTAGAGGAGATTACTCTGAATAGACATTTTTGAATATCCTGCTTCATAAATGTGCATATTGAGGAGAAAAAGCGCTCAATATCTACAAAAATATGTATGTCAAAAGAGTTGTGGGTCTCTGCAATAGTTCCTGTGATATCCCTACTGCAACAACATGGTATAACATAGAGAGTGAAATCCACAGTTCTGTAAAATGCTTACTAAAGTTGAGTTGAACTTAAGATGAGGCTTCAGCAGTCTGAGATTCCCACTTAAACTGGCTATGGTCTTCGCTGTACTTTACCTAAGGTTATTTATTTCCATTGTTGAGTCCTAGCATCAAACCAACAACCACCAGGAAGTATCCCTCTGCTGCAGTTCAGCAAGGTAACGCTGTCCGGGAAGCACAAAGAGGGAATGTCGTCTTATTCTTTTTTAAACCTGGAAGATACCCACTTTGTTTTGCTAACTCAGACTGCCAAAGCCTCACACGAGATGATCATATAAGGACTGTGGATTTTGTCCTCCATGTTATTTTTGTCTGTGGTTGCTTTGGGAGAAGACTGTTTCATGGGCAGCGCAGAGGAGGAATGAAACAGTGACCAAAGACTCTTTTAACGTACATGATGCATGCTAGTAATATATGAAGTTTACCATCGACCCACAAAGTGATCATTTGTTTATCAATTACTCACCCTGGCCTGTTTTACCTTGAAGGACATCTTTTTTTCTAGAAGAAGAATCCTAGGAGAAAATGATTGATGAATTGAAATAAAAGGAGGCTGCGTCTAACAACAACAAAACATTTGTTTACAACCACTCACAAAACGAGTACAGGGTAATCTAATTCTAATCAATTCTGTTGTATGCTCACTGTCATCAAAACATATGCATTTTCGCTAAAACCTTACTATTTATTACACTTACTATTTATCATACTTAACGTCAGCTAAATGCAATGTAATGTAATGTAATACTTGAGCGACGTCCATAGTGTTTTAAATAGTTTTAACAAAATGCACATGTTTGGGAAGTAGTGAACATGGGACTGGATAATGAAACTTGGATTTTACTGTACTATTCGTGTAAAACTTTGTAAGCAGATGTTTTGTATAGTTTTGTTGATGTTTAACATTGACCCATTTTCAGTTATTGGATTCTAATTTCACCATGCAGGAAAAACACACATTTCTTCCAAACTTCAAGGTAACACGGGCTGAGCGATTGATATACAAATGGTCATTTCTGGGTGCAGTTAAATTCTTTAAGATAGAAATTATAAATACTTTTGAAAATGTCTTAAATGCTTTAACATAAAAAGTTAACACCAACTTTCTTTCAGTCCGTCAGATGGTGGAGTGTCCTTATGAGACCCGGTCAGACAGCTTCTATTTCGTGGAGAACAGACTGGTCATGCACAACAAGGCAGACTATGCTTATAACGGAGGACAGTGATACCTGCCTGCTATCACGCAACAACACACACACACACACACACACACACACACACACACACACACACACACACACACACACACACACACACACACACACACACACACACACACACACACATACACACGCACGCACACACACACACACACTCACACATTAACATATTGTACACCACATACATGCACACAGCTGAATACACAGTTCATCGGCTCATACATGCACAAGCAGCCACAGACACGGTTGAATTGTAAGAATGAATTACCATTCACTGCGATCATTTTCTGGGGGTGTGTTTGATATTGCAGAAGGTCAATATCAGTCTCTGCTCCGGCATATAAACAGGAAGCCTCTGTTCAAAAAAAGTTCAGTACGGGTTAATTGATCTGTTTTTGATTGTGTTTCAACCAAAAGAGGACTCATCTCTCGAGTGGCCATGTGACATCTGAAACCGACTGAAGGGTTATTAGAAAGATGGTTTAGTCTCCTCTTTTTGAAAGTGTCCTACCACCCCCTCATCACACACATACACACGCATACACTCAATCCCCAAGTGACACACATAGTGTTTGTCAGAAGCAGCTGTTCTCAGAGCTGCCGCCTCCACAATCCACTCCAGACACTATCGGGGGAGAAAGAGTGAAAGCATCCACAAAAACACTCCTGTCAAACACACATGGTCACTCCTGCCATGCCCCCCCCATCTCCCTCTATTCTCTTGCTTTCACACACACACACACACACACACACACACACACACACACACACACACACACACACACACACACACACACACACACACACACACACACACACACACACACACACACACACACACACACACACACACACACACACACACACACACACACACACACACACACACATAAACAATAGTACTGTATACGATTTTGACCAAATGTCTCTGAGATCGTTGCTATTTTTGTTGTATGTTTTACAGTTTTCTCTGATTGACCAACATGAAAATAAATCAGGTAACAGTTAACTGCAATGCAACTGTAATTTTGACTGCAACCAAACAAAAGATTATAACCTCACATGATGAACAGCAGTCAAAAAAGACATTTAAGGTAGAAAGTTATCATATCATAATGCATGCCAACAAAAAAGGGAAAACGATTGTAAAGAATGGAATACCAGATATACTGTGGACAACAAAATGAAATGTAAAGTAATATAAAAAAGGTTTGGTGACATCAGATATTATTTTTCCATCCATCTAAGATTATTAGCTGTATTTTTTTAATTATTCCCTCATCACGCACGTCTTAGAACATCAGATTAATATGGATTATGTCTGGAAATGGAGTGGTCTTTTTAGCTAGATATTGTACTTCCTCTTTGTACTTTGTAAACTTTTTGGTGTTCAGGGTTAAAGGTGGTGTTTGTAAAAATAATAATATATATATATATATATAGTTTGTAAAAAGTGATCAAAGAAAATAAATGTACATTTTCTGATACAAGATGTGTGACTTTTGTTTTATTTCTGGAGATGAAACGAGTGGAAAGAAGCTGAACTGATTTTGGATGTTTTTAGAAGTTCCAAAAGTGGCCACAAGGAGGAGTTCTAACTATAAATGAGCGCCACTGGTTTCAGTTTAGTTTAATATTTGATTGTAGAACAGATCACAACAGTGTTGTTTATCATCGTGACAGGACAAGTTTACATTTGAACCTGGTATTTGGATTAAAACGTGGACATGATCTGATCCTTTATCTGCATGGGCTTTCACTGTTAAAGAACACATAACACTGATTATATCGTTTTAATTCAAAGTCTCACGACAGGTCACATTGGAGCTAGCAAAGCATGCACTACATTTGGAAATTTGCTCAGGATTATTATACTTATTTGTTTAAACCAACATCTGAGCCTCTCTCTGTTTATTCTTTCGCAGGCTGTTTCTTCCTATCTTTGTGTTCATCTCTTGATCTCTCTCAGTTTCCAGCTCTCATGCCCAAAAGTCTCATGCTCTTTTCTCCCTCGCCTCTCCTTTTCGGTTTCTCTCTCCACACCTTTCCAGCTCTCCCTCCCTCGCTCTGGCGCTCTGTTTTCCCCTTTTCTTTCCTCCTCTCTCACCTGGTAACCAGACCTCTGGAGAGGAGTGTTGAGTTTCCACTTTCCCAGAGAAGAGGACAATCTGAGCCACACAAAGCGCCACAATGGACCCCCTCTGCTCTCTCCTCCCTTCACTCTGTCACTGCACAGCTGCACTCACTCACAGTCTCACACACACACACACACACACACACACACACACACACACACACACACACACACACACACACACACACACACACACACACACACACACACACACACACACACACACACGCACGCACGCACGCACACACACACACACACACACGCATGGAAATACATAAGAACACATTCACCTTCTGCTTGTTATTCGTGTTAACCCTCTTCATTCTGTTTTTCTTTGCATGCCGCTTTCCTTCATCTTTCTCTACCTACATCATTTTGATTTAACTCCCCTTTTGTCGCTGGCAGTTGCCTAAAGTAAATATACTGTTTGTTGTCACCTTCCTCTTCACAATTGCACATTAAATCAAACATGTCTTTGTTATATTGTGTACTTACTTCATACATAAATGATGATTGCCATCTATTCAAAACATCCGATTGAGCCTGTGAGACGATGACATGGACAATTATAATACTGCCTTGTAAAGTCTTCTCTCATCCATATTATCTATGCTTTTGCAGCTGTGGTGAGGCCATGCAAACAGGAAGTGTAGATTAAATAACGTTTGTTTCTTTACAACTATAATAAGAGATGTAGTACTGGATGCTCTGATGCAATAGAATTTAACTTTAAACACTACATTCACATATTTTTGCTTGTGATGTCTCAGCCAAAATGTTAGCATGTTAGCAAACACTTGCCATTCAGGTAACAAATACGTAGCAACATTCATTTGGAGTCATGTTTGTGATCCCCAAACAGGTGTAGTTCCAATATTTAAACTGTGTTTTGGTCTCCACCCACTCATGAGAAAGTATATCTGGCCCTTTAGCCTCTAAATGCTCCTCTGTGTTCACTAGATTGTTGCTAACTTAAAATTATGCGCAGTGGGTTAAAAAGCCGTAAAATGTTCAGTAGAGATAAAGGGAACTGCAGAGTTGGCTAAAGATTACCAGTGTGTGTGTTATTATGAAAGACCCCTTCCACACAAGTCTTATTGATCCATTGTTTATGTAAAAATATAGCTTTGTTCAGTTTTAGTGGTGACAACGGCACCTTTATCATCAGAAAGTTAAAGAAGACATTTCCTGCTTTCCAACGTCAAACTATAGCCTCTATTCAGCAACATAGATACGCTTTAAAACTCTCATAACGTACCATCGAAAGCTTCATTCAGTCTGTAAAAGTTTAAAGAAAGTCATTCATAACTTTACTCAACCCCCACGTTTCCCCATAAAATGACCTACAACTTTAAAAAGCATAAAAAAGGATGGTGTCAAGATGTAATGTGTCAGTTGCTGATTACACCACAAAGCAGGGCACATTTTAACTGTGAGCTCATAAATCAATAACCACAGCCTTCCATCAGGCTGCAGGGCCTGCACACTGCAGCACGCACGTGAAGCAGCTGGACTGTACCGAGCCACGTGTCGGTATCCCACAAAAAGTATTTGCAATTAGCACAAGCATGACAAACACCTGGCAAACACACACTTTCCAACTTTCCAGGGATGATTTGCGTGTTCCCAGGCCTTCGTGCATTTCAGTAGTCAGTCATGGAACGACACGTACGTACCGGAAACAACTAGACAGGTGGGATAAATCAGCCTCATGCAAACCACCCCCCGCCCCCCCTTCTCCAAAACACACACACCTATCTTTGTAACTGGCTTTACAATATATCCTGTTCAGTGAATCCCACCTCAGTGAGATTAGGAGTGAGAAGCACTGGTTTATTGTGGGTACCCTGAAACACACAAGGGCACATACACACACAGATCTACACTCAGGCAGGGGGACAGAGGGGACAGTGGTCTCCTATAAATAGTAGCAAGGAATGGCGTTGATAGGTCCTGTAAAAAAAGAAATGGAGGGGGGAGTGGAAAAAGGATTATAAGAGATACAGGGACGCACTGCAACTCCACTTGGTCGTGTGTGTGTGTGTGTGTGTGTGTGTGTGTGTGTGTGTGTGTGTGTGTGTGTGTGTATGGGGGTAACTTTGGAGAGAGGTGGTATGGATTTCTTGCTACAACCGAAACCTTCTCTTAACCCCCCCCTTACAAAAACAGTAATCCCCTCTCTCTTGTACTCACTTCTTCATTATCTCTCTTTCCTCTTTCTCACTCTCCCTTTCTTCCGTCCTGCTCCAAGGCCCTGGCGTGAAATCCATCATGTGTTAACACTACATTACCCGTAGCACATCTTCCGATAAAGAGATGATGAGTCACGGCACAGGCCTCTCGTTCAGGTCGGCAAGACGATGGTCTCAAAGATGGTTGTGACTCCATCTGTTTGTGTCATGATGTCATTTCCAGCAACTGCTTGTAGTGACATCATCGCACATGTGAAAGAGGTCAGGGCAGACAGGAAGTTGTACACAAGAGCATGGTACAGGTAAGTGTAATGCAATTTTAGAAGTACCAACAAATAAATTCATCATCACTACTATCTTTACGAACTCTCATCCCGTCAATCAAGAGAGTTCAAGAGCCAGTATGTGACAACTTTGAATGAGCATCTCATTATGGATTGAAGGGATTCTGTAATGTAATGTCATGGCAAGCAAAGCTCTGTAGCTGTGACGGAAGATAACAGATAATTAGTTATCGGGGGGTTAATAATGCACTCAGTACAGCACTGATGAATAGACAGTGCAATAACAAACTGTGACTCCCCTACCAATCTCCATGGTGGCAAGTGCAGTATTGGCAATCTGTCTTTAAGTGTTAGGTCTCTCCGGATTTGTAACCAGAAACCTTTGTGTATGTGTGCATTTCCCTGTGTTTATCCGCCCAACAGTCTGTGTGGTATTACAGCGTAGATCTCCGCTGCTGCTTGCACTCATGCAGCCGACAGACAGAAATAGTCCTGTGTCATCAGGGTAAATACGTTGTGGTCTGCGTGTGCTCGCAAGAAGCCCAAAGCCTCTCGGATCCTTCCAGCACCGTCAGTCCAGCTTGTTGTGTGTGTGCACGATTAATAAAACGTTAACTCAACCTTCAGTCAACTGTTGATGAGGCCTGTAAATCTCCCCCACAATCTCTTCCTTCCTCTCCCTTTCTCTCCTCCCTTTGTCTCTCTCCCTTTGCCACACCTTCTCCTGGGGGATGGAGGGATTGTGATCGGAGAGCGGAGGTGGAGCTCCTGCCGCAACCACAGGTGTGCTTGTTTCCTCCTCTCTCATGTAATGATTTCTTTGGCTTGCCACCTGCCAGGTGGAAAAAACACCCACAGCAAACGGGGTACTTTAAAATGGCCTCCTGGCTTCCGCTTTTAAATACTTTTTGTGCCTGTTCTGTATGTCTTTATCCATCGACAAACATTCCATTCGTATCCCTTTTCATTATCCATTGCCTGCGTTTAGTTCTATGAGGTCTTCCTGGAATTACTTGTTGCCTGTTTATATTTTGCATCACATTCAAATGTTGGCTGCTGGCTCTAAAGACTGCTGCTGCCCAAACATACAGCTCAGCTTCCAGCTTTTCAGATGGTCAGAAGTCGCCATTTGAACCCTTTTCTCTCCTGATCCCCCTCTCAACTCTCTTTCACTGGGCCTCGAGGGTGGTGCAGAGCAGGTCCCAGGCCCTGGCAGGTCAGAGGTCGCTCACAGACAATGGATTCCCACTCTGGGTCAGCAGTGGTCAAGGAAACAAAAGCAGTGAAGACTTGGATTGGACAAACTATCACAGTGTTTTAAGGTGACAGAGTGACAACAAGACAGAGAGAGGGAGATGGGATAGAGAAAAGGCTGTGTGAGTGTAGCAGCGTACTAAAAACCTCTCTCAAACATCACCTACCCACAATGTATAAAAGTTGCTTTTAGGCATGCTTTACCAGATTAAAAACCTGAAAAACATTAAGCTCCTGTAAAAAGTTAGCCAAACTTGCTCAAAAGCTAAAGAATACACATACTAAATATACTTTTTTGAGTATTATAACAAGTGTTTTCGCCTTATTCTACCTTATCAAAGTGCTCTAACTTGTGCATCCCCTCCCCCATGCCGCTGTCTTTCTCCTCTCTTTTTTTATTCAGTGCCATTGATCATGCATGCAGAAATTAAGCACGCCCAACCACGGCTCTCACCAGGATAGGTTAGCCAGTGCAGGGCCTTGTCCTACATACTGTTCTCTTGCTATGGTCCAGCAGGCCAGAGTCACACCCTCCCCCTGATCCGCCTCCCCTCACTGACTTCCCCCACTGCCATTCATTCACACACACACACACACACACACACACACACACACACACACACACACACACACACACACACACACACACACACACACACACACACACACACACACACACACACACACACACACACACACACACACACACACGCGCGCGCACGCGCGCATCTTGTTTCACGAACACAATAAATGACTACTTTTAAAGGACACTATGTGCTTCTATAATCATGTAACTGCATCCAAATGAGATGTCTTAGCTTGATACACTTTGCCTGAAAAAACAACAACTTAAATGATCTAAAAGAGTAGGTGTGTGAAGGTCATAATTGCATGAGTTAAACAAGTGCATTTTGCATAACTATGTTCATACTTGTTTCACTTTTGTTCGAGCAGCTGAGGCATGTGACAAAAACGCTCAGCTGACCAGGCTTGCCCTGGTCGAGAGAGAGAGAGACTGACTTAGAGGTAATGCTGCTAATCTAGCACTTAGCTGGTTAGGACAACCTGTCACGTGGGGCGAAAGAGAGAGGGAAGATCAGCTTTAGATGTGATTGGGTAAGAACTGTGTGAAGGATGTAGAGTGGTGGTCACAGCAGTTTTGGATGTGATGGAAAGGATGAGAGCTGGGCCACAGGAACAGGTGGGCTGAGGGGTCTGTGAGGGTGGGCCAAGACGAGGATACTTGATGGATGGAGAGGAAGTCACAAAGAGAGGTGACGTTGGGTTTTGAAATACATTTTTGGATATCGGGTAATGTTGATGATGATGAAAATGAGCCCAGGAGGGGACAATAATACAACTACAAAGGGATGAATAGCCTACATGTGGTGGGTCACCGCTGGACCAGAGTAATGGTTGAGGTGAGAGTTGGACTAAGTAGTAAAATACACACACTGGGACATACTATGACATAACATCTTACACGTCAGATTACGTTACATTACGTTATATAAAGTAGATATGATCACATGACATCCTATTTATCCACATCACAAGCATGTTTACATCACATGCCACGACAACACCAGATGAAATCATATCAACACATTAAATAACATGACAATATCATATAAGATCATGTGACATATATATGATCACATCACATCATATAGGTCCTATCACATGGAATGACGTCATATATAATCACATTACATGAAATGATGATATGATAATATCACATCAAATTATGTATGACATCAAATGACATCATATATGATTACATCTCATGTCGTCATTTAATATTACATCCCTTGACATCATATATCATCACATAGCATGACATTATGTATACGGTCAAATCACAGTCATTACTTCTGAATACATTATATAACATCACATCAGAAAGGATTGCATCACTCATCTCATTTATCGTCACATACAATACGAGAACATAACATACAAATAAAAACCCCATTTAAAAAAACATGATCCCGTTGTCCAATAAGCTACAATAATGATTTCATATCCACCTCCTGTTTTATATAACCCAGTGTGTGGCTAAATGGGTTGGGAGAGAGTATCCTGGTTACAGATGCTTCATTTAACCTGAGACCTAACCTTACCCCACAGGAAGACATCAAGTTCCTTCAGCAATACGGAAACTAAAGCTGGAAATCTGTTAATGTGGAGCAATGAATGAATAACAAAACGAGTCAATAATTAAAAAGCTATCTGGCATGGATGCATAATGCTGGACCCATATGTTTCTATTTTGGTGTTCTGAAAATGTTTTTTTAAAGATATTTTTTCGTGCATTCTGTATAATGTTGCGAATTGAAATAGAGGCAAGCTGCTGCAGATTCTCCTAACATTCAAAACGCTTTAACGGGCCATGCTGTTGTGATCGACCAATGACAAGAACGGCGGGGAAACACTACAGAGAAGCGCCACTGGCAGCATGAATAACGGCAGGCAACGTGCAGGAGGGAGGGAGGGAGGTCCGAGGCAGGGGTAGGCTACGGGAAAACGAGGTAGAGGCGGAGCTTATCTCTGAGCGTGTATGCCTGCGTATGTGTTTGTGTGTGTGTGTCTGCGCTTTCCTCGCTCACCCCTCCTCTTTCTGAGCCACCCCACCCCCACCTCCCCTCTCCGCTGCCCGCCCCTGAGTCTGGAGCAGCAGCAGCAGCAGCAGTGGAGCTTCACTGCCTCTCCTAGCCTCACAGTGCGGGAATATACCAGCGGAGAGCGGAATGGATACGGAAGGGAGCCAGAGCAGCCTGTCCTCCGGCGCGGACAACTCCCCCCACGACCCCTGGTAAAAGCCTCACACCGCCCGCATGTATTTCGCTCGCCTCTCGGCCTGATTCGAGTTCACCTTGGACTTTAGTTGAGTTCAGTGCGGGAGCGTAGCCGCGCCGAGACAAAAGACAAGCACGCTGTGTGTGTGTGTATGTGTGTGTGGGATGGATCCACTCAGCTAAGGAGACACAGACGCACTGCTGCTTTCCGTCTGTTTCCCCCCCACCCCCTCTTGTTTGTTTATTTATCTTGCTTTTCCTCCACCAGGCCCAATTGCAACTTCACCTCCATCCTCTGGAAAATCCTCTCCTTTTTCCCCCTTCTCTAGGGGATTATAACGGCCCCGACTGGCCGATTGGGGACTTCGCAACATGGCCGATGCTTTCTTCTTACTTTATTGATGCGATATTACACATAATTCCCCCCAGCTTTTCCTCCCCCCCTTATTGAATGTGCATGTGCTGGAAAGACGGCGCGCTATTCTGTGTGACTTACAGCTTGTGTTTCTCTCATTCAGCAAAATGTTCATCGGGGGTCTGAGTTGGCAGACGACACAAGGTGAGCTGTCCCGCACGCTACTTTAATAAGTCTGAATGAAAGCCTACTGTTAACTCCTCCTCTACACATACAGCATGCATATTACCTTCCCAAAGTTAATAATAAACACCGTAAATAGTTAAATCAAAGCCTCCTATTCAATAAGGATCAGCTCTCAGGGTTTAGATTTGCCGAGATGCAGGGAGATTAACACTGGAAATGCATGCACACACTGTCTGCCTTTCCCTGTGCGCTCAATACACTGCTAATAACAGAAGGGCATTTGTAGTAAAGGTGATCGATTATTCAGCGTTAAAGCTCAAGTTCGGCTCATATGGATGACCACGTCTGCGTGTTGTTTTTGCACTTCGCTGAATCCATTCATTTATTGTAAGAGTGTGAGACAGATGCACGAACACACTTTATTCTTGTTCCGTGTTCTCGCTGGACGCCTTTTCAAAACATGGATCGTCAACCGAGTAGCTTTGTTTGTGGTCCGTCCCTTAATGGGCTATTATGCTGAATGGCCAGTGTACAGTCTCTGGAGAGGGACACAAACACAACGTGGTCCGGCCCGTCCCCCATTGTCTCTCTCCAGCCACATCACCTCACCAGGGCCTGTAGGGGAAAAAAGTCAGATTTACGGATTTATTTAACCGTGTCCCCCTTTTGCTGTGTTCGCAGAGGGCTTGAAGGAGTACTTCTGTAAATTCGGCGAGGTGAAGGAGTGTATGGTGATGCGGGATCCCGTTACCAAGCGGTCGAGGTAAGAAGGAGGCGTGTGCGCTCCGCCGTCCTATCACTGGATGCCTCATGCTCTTTCATGGGGCTGTTTATGCCCAAACTTTGCATTTCTGATTCTGAATTTCTCTTATTTTTCTTTTTCGCAGGGGCTTTGGGTTTGTAACATACGCAGATCAAGACGGAGTGGAGAAGGTTTTGGCGCAAAACAGACACGAGTTGGATTCCAAAACGGTGAGTTTCTACCTTTTGAAGAGCTGGATGTTGGGTTTTTCCAATTTCTGTGTAGCATGTTTTTTTTCTTCCCCCGGTGCATTTTGCCTCCCACCGTATGGCTTGTAAAGTTGAGTGAGGAGTGCGTTTTGGAGCACCCCCCCCCCCCCCTCCTCTCCCTGCTCATTTCCCCCTCCAAATCCTGGTTCAGGGCGCCAACATGAAAGCGTTCTTTCTTGGTCTTCATTGCCATGGTTACCTGGGGACCTGAATGGGGTAGGAGCCCCTGCTAAACCCTCACAGGGTTTATGCAGAGTTTTTTTCTACTTTTTTTTCCTCGTAGAAAAGTATCAGCACTAGTTTTTTTAGTGGTAAATCTCGGGGGGGAAGTTAGTGGAAAGAAAATAGTTGTGTGTGTGCAGGAGTTGTCTGTGAGGTCCACATAAATTCAAATATTGAAATGGCCGCTCTGTTTGTTTGAACAACTATACTCTGATCTGTGATTTCCCCTCCTACACCAGTGATTTAAATGTGGGTAAACGGGACAAATCGGCTCCCACACAGAGGTCAGAGCACACACTGTGCTTGTTTTTAGCTACATAATTTAACCAGTGACAGGTTAGATGTGCGTGAATCCTCGCGTTTGACTCAAAGCTGCTGACTCAGATTTAAATATCCGTGGAAGGTGTGAATGTGGCTGTCTTGGTCATGTAGATGAGTTGTAGGAATGGCTCTGGGTGTGTCTTCAGTCAGGTTGTGGCCTCTCGTAACCACACAGACACACAATAGGATCATTTGAGAGTGAAAATTGGTGGCTCAGAGAGGCAGGCGGAGCCCAGGGGTGGAAGAAAAGGTAGAGTTGGTTAGTTGTTGGAGCAAGCCTGTTGCCGGGGGTGACGCCAGTCACAGGAGACAGTGCTTTAAGTGCACAGCCTGATGGGAATTATGTCTCCATAACAACTTCTCAGCTATTTTGCATTAACTTAAGACACTCGGTTGGTTAGCAGAGCTCTAACACACACACACACACACACACACACACACACACACACACACACACACACACACACACACACACACACACACACACACACACACACACACACACACACACACACACACGGATAATGTTATGTCACGATAGACCTTTATACTTATATTATAATCTTTGTGGTAGTTTCTAATGTTTCATTTGAATTGTTAAGTTGGATCTTTCTGCACAGTGGCTGTGAGGTTTATGAGCGTTGCTGCTGGTAATCTGTCAGCTTGGAAGCCAGTTTTGAGCTCCTGCAAAGTGTTATTCATTGAGTCATATTACCTATGAAACGTAGTCTTAGAGAGCCAGAGTGTGTGTGATGGGAACACTGGTTGGCAGGCCTCTGGTGGGGTTAGGCGTTGCCCTATTATAAACCAAAACACAACGTAAGGCTAAACAGTAATAATGGTAACCACTCGAATGCAGCTTTGGTTGCTCAGGTTGTTGTGGCAGCAGTCTGGGGGGGGGGGGCACACCGTGTTCCCACTATCCTACCAGGCTGTTTATAAACAGGGTTGCCATTTTGTTGTTCCATTTTAGGAATAAGACCTTAGATTTTTATGTGAGTTTATTTGCAAACTTCTCATATTTGAAAGTGCTATACCAATAATAGCTTCGACTACTTCATTGATTCTATTTTACTGTTGCAAAATTACTAGAAGTCTTGCCGATAATTCCGCAACGGATCAGATGAATACTTTTTTTTAAAAACGCCTTTCAAGAGTAAATGTTATTAGTAGAGTAAAGTGTGAGCCATTTTCTGTCTTGCTGGACTGAATATTTTGAATAACACGCAGCTTTACGGGATCAGCGTCAAACTCTCTGTAACATCTCCAACACCTGTCCCAATTTAATTATTTTATTTCTATGTACTTTGTGTCTCCCTCACACCTGGACTCTTGCCCCCCCCCCCTCTCTCTGCACAGTCAGAGGAGGCTAACTATTGTTTGATCAGCAGGAGATTTGAGAAAGACATTCCTCCCTGGAATGAGGAAGAATACGCGATGCTCAGATTTATTTTATTTTACGCTGAGCCTTTGGTTTGTCAGCTACAAGGCCTGAAGAAGGAAGAAGGGAAAGGTGAATTCAAAGGATGTAACAGAGCAACAGGGTACACGCCAGGTGAGAAGTAAACTAGGTGAACTGGTACAGGGTTCATACCAGAGCTTACAAGTGGTATTAAACATTTACATTGTATCCACATTAGCAACAAACTGAACACTGATTGAATATAAGTCAATACCTGTGGGGCTAAGAAGAATTCAAAAGCAGCAAATGAAAGAGATTGTCTATTGTTATTAGAGGGAGGTTTTTGTTTTGGTAGGAGGTTAGATTTCCTGTCGGGGTAGAGTGTAGCCTAAGGGCGATAGTGTGCTGTCGTTTTTCTCTGGACAGAGAAGAAGGGCACAACTGGTATTTGTTTTCTCCGAGGAAATAATTGACCGGGAAGAAAAGAGGAGAGCCGTAATGCCACGTCTTCTCATTCTTTCAGAAAAAGGTGATATCAGATTTTAGCGAGTTATAAATTGTATAGACTAGTTACAGCGTTAGAGTTTGCAGATGAGACAGAGGGTTGTTTATGTGAATTTGTCCGGCAAAAACATGATTGTATGTGGTTTAAATCTTATGATTGTAATCGTATTTCTTTAGCCAGTAAGAAATACCTGAGATTGCTTTGCTAGTTGTGTGGGATGACATGCTAATTATTATTAGTACTTATCCAAAAATATCTCCTCACCCAAGTGTAACGCCAATAAAATGAAAATACCTTTTATAAGAAGGAATTGTAAAAATAGGAAACATGCAGAAGATTTTTTTCTTTCCCTTTTACACCAAGTAAACAGGACTGCCCTCTTTCCAAATGTGTTACAGTAGGTGGTAATTGCTGCTTTTCGCACCGTCGCCGGTGAAGGTACAGTGGTGGTCATCAGCATGGTGCTAATTTAGCTGCTTTACCTCCGCACTGTAACAACATCATGTAAGCCTCGGTCCACCATTGTCACCACAGTCTAAATCACCTGGTTAGTGGAGAGTTTAGATGCTAGCACCGGCTCCTCGCTCCTGACTGGAGATTAGCTGTTTGTGCTGACGTGGACAGAACTGGAGATGGGGGATGGAGAAGGTGGAGGAGAGCGGGGCAGGCCCAGCTTCCCGTGCTGTAATTAGTATAGATCTGTAAAGCAACTAATCCGATTGAGGGAAACAAACTGGATTGAACTTCCGAAGGTCCATGCGTGGCGTCAGATCAGGGGATAAAGCCTGGTCCTGCTCTGAAGGTGGATCCAGGGTTCTCTCCGCAACCCCACCCCCCCTATTGTCACGATATACATCCGTCTTGGCCAGGCGCCCTAGTAAGGTTACACGGTTGGGGTTTGGTTTGAGTTTTTTTTGGGGGGGGGGTCCTCATTAGTGAGCTTCGTTAACTAATTACTGTGCCATTGTTCAGCTGTGCAGATTGACCCCGCTGGCCTGAGCCCAACCCGAGTCTCTCGCTCTCTCTGCGTGCATGCATTGACATGCCAAAGTCCTTTTGTCTCCTTTTCTGTTTATCGCTTTTTGTTTAGCTTATATTGATTATATCTTCATAATGGGACAGCCCGTGGTGCCTTTTCATCAGTGTTTGCCATTTTGTTGCAAGAATGAGTTGGCCTTTAATGTCTATATGTGACTTTGTGATGGCAATACACTTGTTGTGAGTTGGTTTGTTCTTTATTTGTTGCCCTTTTAATTACATGTATGTGTCACTATGTACATGTGTTTGTATTTATGTTTGTGCTACATTATGCGAGGGACTGTGATTGTATGTATATGTGTGCCTGTAAAGGGTAGCTCGGGAGCCCCAGTTCCTCAACGGGCCCATCTGTTTTGTACTCTTTGTCCTGTTAATTAATGAAATCAGAGGGGCTGCCTGCTGGGACGGCCCTGCTGCACCGCGACACTGGACAGGCCCACTTTCTCGGGCCGACTCCAAATGAATGCCTTTCCTTTCTCCCTGTGCTTTCTCATCTTAACTCTCCTTCTCTCTCTCTCTATCGATTTGACGTCCTATTTTTGTTTTTTCAGTTTGTTACACTGTTGGACGCGCTGGGCCACGTGAGGTGACTATTGGTCGTAGATTAGTCTTCAAAGCTAAACCACTAAAATCATATCGTAGGCTCTGCCGTCACTGTGCTGCTTAGATTGAGCGGAGGTTGGATGTCATTAAGCAGGATGTTAGTCAGACCATTTCACGAACACTCAGTCATAACTCTTCCTCGTCAGTCTGGAAAGAGCAACTTTAATTCACCAGTGGATACATTTTCCCCACTGTGTTGATTAAGACTTCTCAAATGTCAAGCCTCCGAAGAGCTATTTCTGAGTGTTGCAAACAGTGACCTGGCTAAGTCCTTTTACCTTTTGCTTTGTGGCCTATCCGTCTTCCTCGAGGCTAATCCGCCAGTCTGATAGATGCTTTAGTTTTCATTTATTATAGCCTTTCTCCGAGTACAGCCGGATGTAGAAATCACATGTTAGATATATTCTGTTATGTCGCTGAAGTGGAATGATTTTTAACAGCATGGCATGACTGTAGCAGTAGTAGCACTACTACAGATACTCCATTAGGCCTAACCTAGTATAGTTGGTAACCTTCTTTAGACTAAGAGCTCTTGATGATTAGAAAGCTATGACATATTGGTGTTTTGATAACATGTGATATTTGGGTGCACATTTTTGATAAAATATACAACGAGACATACATTTTTTAACCTATTTTTCGCCACAGTTTATACAACGGGATCTTTCCCTTTAATTGCCCTGATAACATCGCATTGATGTGATGACGTTTCATTCACTGGATAAGCCGAAAAAATCCAGCAATTTTATCAACACATTTTTATTTAATTTACATTTTAATAAAGTTTAATTTTGGGATATGATATCTACATTGGGCTCACAATAAGAGAACAAATATTCGATAAAGTCGTACAAGATCAAAATAAAGATATTACTTTGAATTATTTGTTGGGGGAAAGAAATGAATGGAAATTGTTTCCAACATTCATTGGTTTAACAAATTAAAATGGAACTAGCACGAGGGCACCAATAAAAGAAGGAAGCATAGTTATATTCTGTGATTTCTCTACTGATACTGGCTATACAAGTAATTTATTGTCCAGCCTTGTCCAATACTGGTAGTTGAGCCTTAGAGTAAAACAAATACTGTTTCCAAGCAAAAAAGAACAACTGCATCTCACAACGACACATTGGAAGGCGACTGATTTCAACATCACGACATGCTGTGATTATACTATTTAGTGAGACTTAGTGATTAGGATTCTTGTTGTGTTTGTATCGGCTTGTGAAAACAGATTTTAGGTTGATATTGTAGAGTTTTCATTGTACGTGACTGCAGTCTAGTCTAATGTGAGAGTTGGTTTGTGACTGCTGTCATTGTCAGCTCACGGTCTGTGTCTGCGCAGCACAATGGCCTCAGGCTAACACCTGTCCTCTAGTTTGGTTTAAATGTTTTTTCCCCAACCACACCTGGGCTTTTTTCTAAAGTTTATATGCGTTTTTCATTATATTGCAGCACAATATTTAATCCTGAATAGTCACATTGCTGCCTTGTGTATTATTAGTGTGATTCTGCTGTTGTGTTATTTTTTAGAGGTCACTGCAGATTCTCCTTTCTTTTTCATTTCTTGCTTCTATTGTGTTGTTGTATAGAGACATGGCTAGATCTATACTAGCCCTCTACAGTATTTGTGTCATTTTTCTGATGAAAAGCGAGTGGTACAAAGGTCACTGTGCTGGTAATCATAGAGTATGAAGCCACTACACATCTATTATATATATTACATTGGGCCACTAAGCGCAGATCCTGTAAGAAACGCTGTAGTGTGGTCATTGTTTGTGAGTGCGCTCTGTTGTTGCACTGCTGTTGCCAATAGCCGCTAGTGGCTTTGCGTGTCCTTGTCACCTTTGTCTTTGTGCTCAGACCAGCTGGAGGTGACATGACTCATCTCGTCTTTGTGCCCCACTTCAACGGGCAAAGACCTTCTGCAATCCCTTCCAAGGACGCTGCAGCTGCATCTTAGTTACACAGCGGCCGAGCTCTCCAAGCAGTGTTAAATATGTGGTACTTAAAGGTCCTCGAAGGATATTTGAGTCCGTAGACTTGTCATCAAAAGCAGGCATTCATCACAGCAAAGAGATGAAAGGATTGGTAGAATATTGAATGAACACGCTCGCTTTTATTGCGTGTATTGTTCACATTATAAGTGCATATTTCTGGCCATTTGATAGGCTCTCTTTTAGTTGCCAATATCAATTCAATACCTCTGATAGCGGCTGTGTGAGACACAAGGGCTTTTGCTTCACATCCAATTATTAGAATAAAGATGGAACTCTAAGACCATAATACACTACAAGGTCCTGTGACCTAAAATCATCTCTCGTGTCAGCTTGAGTGAGAATAACACGAGATTCCTCACAAATTTAAAATGCCAGGCTAGGCTTTGCATATTTAGCATTATTAAAGGCCAGCACATTCAAAACTCATTTGCTTCTAATTTTATCTCTAACCTTGACCACTGCTGAGACATTCCACTTGGGAGAAATATGGATACAGTCAAATTTTACTAATCCAAAATGGAGGCTGTCTGGATTTGTGAGATTTAAAAAAACATATATCCGTATAAAATGTATCCAGAATATGTCATGCTCATTTTAGATGCTAGACTGCCCTGCTCTTTCTAGTTTGTGGATACAAATGCTTTTAGTTGTGTCGCTAAGCACAATTTAGAGAATGTACGTATTCACGTCTCACTGTGTATTTTGTTCCATACGCCTGTTTGTTTGGCTGGTGTGTTTGGATTTTTTGGGGCTTGCATAAACAAGGGCCTACTATACATACTGGCAGATTAGCATACGTTCTATTTCTGGACATGCAGGCCTTCAGATAACTTCAGACTTAGAGACTCTGTGTTGTAATTCTAGTTAGTTAACAGTGTGATAGTTCATTGATGCCCAGAGCAAAATGCTGTGTACACATGCCCAGGATCAGCCACTGAACATCATATCCGGAAAAGGTAGAGTTTTGGTGTCTTTGCTTAAAGGTACTTAAGCTGGGGGATTCAATTTAATGGCGGTTGTCTGGGTAAGAAGAAATATACCTTGCAGTCTCAGAAAAGACAGGGAAAATATTTGTTCTACAGTTGAACCTTTTTTTAACAGCAATATTTGTTTGAGGTTATGGAAACCCTGAGCCATTAGCAGCTCAAAAGCATGTTTTCAAGAAAAGACACTCTGTTTGGGGTCTTAGTTACAAAACATACGAAATAAATAATGTACATGTACTCGTGCCTAGCCATGCAACCGAGCTGCATCGATTGGCCTACAAATCAATTTGTTGGTTGACAGAAGAAAATGGGAAATATTTTGGTAATCGATTAATCATTAAAGGTGGGGTAGGTAATTCCCTTCAGAAACACTTTTTGTTGTATTCCATGGAATGCTCTTCACATCCCGATAGCAAAGAATACATGAAACTCTTTGACAATAAATACATAAAACAATGTCATCTGTGGAAGCCGTAGTACTGTAAAAAGCACGACCAATCATCTGCCTCGGCCCGGCTAAAGTAAGTGGATGGCCTACCTGCCTGTCAGCCTTCCATCTGTGCACAAACTTATCTCGTGCCCTCATTGGTCATGTGCGCGTTCGTGTGTGTTGGAGGAGGGACTCTGTAAGGAAGTCTGAAGGAAGGGGCAGATTTTTTTCGCATGCGCACTTTCAAATTCTAGCGCACTCAAGCTGGTTTCTCCATTCTTACCTACCTTACCTTTAAAGTAATTAATCATGCAAAAATTATTTCTCGGTTTTGTATCATTTAACTTAACATAGACATTCAAAGACATCCCCTTTGACATCGAGGAACTGTGATGGGCATTGTTTCCAAAATAAATGTACTACATGTCACCATCATTTGACATATTAAATATTTCCTTCCTTTGGTTTGATAACATTGCATTTGTACCGTTATGAAATCCCAGTTTGGGGCAAAGGGAAGGCTTACCACTTTGATGCATACAATTGGTTTCAATAAGGCCAGATAATGAGTATTTAAAGACATTAGTTTTTGTTTGTTTATAAAAATGTGTTTATCTTGCAGTTATCATGAATATTATAAGAGCAGTGCGTCTACAAACATTAGGATTGTTAAGCTAACTTCAAATAAATATCACTTCTAATAGAATCCCTTAATATCTGTAATACGCCGGCCTATCACAATCGTCACAGTTCATCAAACATCAGAACTTCATTTAAATCCACAGCAGGATGCCTGGGATTGTGTGGCTCATTACAGACAAGGACGGACATGTTTTATCGTTTCCTCTTTAAATCTCATCCTAACTTATCTCTCCTCAACAGATCGACCCCAAGGTGGCGTTTCCCCGCCGGGCTCAGCCTAAGGTGAGTGCACCCTGAAGGAGTTAATGGTGAGGAGTCGTAGTGATGATGTCATATGTCACTGCTCATCACTCAGCCCTGATTGGCTGGGATTAGAGTTAGGCAAATTACCAAAGAGGAGCTGCAATCCCCTTGTCCAGCCTGACACCGTGACCCAATACCCTGACCCTACCCAACCCCCGACCGTCAGCAGCCGACATCTTAAACACACACACATGCACTCACACACTAACACTAATGTTTGTCCTGGCACACACACACATGTGGATGCCTACACACAGAGGTTACCTGTATGCACGCTCACCCCTCCAAACCATACATGTAAAAGATCTTAAACTGAAGTGAATTAGGTTGAATGCTCAGAAGAGCTTTCAGAAACCCCTGAGATGAAATAAACGCCAACAAACACAACGTCTCTTTATCACCAACATCCACCCCCTGCCTAATGTGATTAGTGGTAAACGATGCCTTCTTCTGTGTTGCTAGCTGGTGACCAGGACAAAGAAGATCTTTGTCGGAGGACTGTCAGTCAATACCACCATCGAAGATGTGAAGCATTACTTCGACCAGTTTGGAAAGGTATACTATACACAAAGCTGGTATCTATTTGTAGCCGTTCCCTTTTACATCTCTAGTGCTGCGCTTTCCTACCTTTCCCCCCCCCCCGACATCACGTTACAAATCTGTTCACATCAACTAATAATGATATGATGGTGGATATGATACTGAATGTTACAATATTTTCTTTATACAATTAAACCGATTTTTCAGGTGGATTTAGTTAGATTGCGTTTATACCTGCAGCTGCAGAAGGGCCGGTTTAACTTTTTGTTACCATCAGAGCATAAGCTATTTGAATTGTTTTTCCCTAGCTAACTTTATTCAGCTCTTTAGCTAACTTTATTTAGCTCACAATTTCAACTATTTTCCTTTTAGAAATCTCAATAGTTTGTCCAGTAGCTAACTATTTCCGCCATTTAGTCAATGCTATTAGCTAATATTCACAGTTTAAACCATTTACCATTAAGCTATTTCAATCATTTGTCCACAAGTTAACTATTTCAACAGTTTAACAATCACTCTTATCTGTTTACAATTTCTTTCATTAGCTATTTCAATCCACTAACTAACTATTTAAACTGTTCATCCATTGCTATTAGCTTATGTTCACAATTTCAACCATTATATGACATCGACATTTCAATTTGATCAAATTACTTCACAATCTACTCCACAATTTCTCCACATACCCCCTGGCAACAGCAGAAGTAGCCCCTGGGGTACCCTTGTTGGGAAACACAGCTATAACATTGTGTCCGTCTTTGATATATTATATTAATCAGTAATTGTTATACTTTTCACATCTGTCAGCTTCCCCAAAGCTTTACTTGCCCGTTATATTCTTTGCCCGCTTTTCATTTTAGTTGGAACACAATACTGCAAAAGCGGCCTAATTTACAACATCAATCATTGAAAGGAAAAGAGAACAGTGAAAGAGAGAAACTACTAAAACAAAGGAAAGTCCTGTTACTGTTAGCTACATTATTAGTTAGTCTGTTAGTTTATCTCTTGTTAGCTATTTTGCTCTTTTATAATCACATCTCAGTGTTTTTGGCTTCTCCATTTGTCCTGTTCAGCTCCTTTGAATGAAATTTGGTGAAAGGCAAACACATGCTGTGGAGACAGATGAGTGGCCGGGGAGAGGCAGGAAGAAAAAAAAAGCAGCAAGAGGAGGGGAGGAGGAGAGGGAGATGGCGGGGGTCTGAAAGGGAAGAAGCAACCCCCTGTAGAGAGAGAGGGAGGGGCGCTCTGAGGGGTTGAAGGGCAGAGAAAAGTAGGAATGTTGAGATAGTGAGGTGGCTCTGAAAGGGGAAAACACCCATCTGATGAGCCATACGCGTATCAAAGTGTCCATCATGCGTGACATGTTGGGTTACTCTTTAGCCAGCTCCACTTTGGGAGGCTGGGGAGTGTTTGAGTCCAGACTCTTCAGTATCAACTAATCACATGCAACAGCTGCTCCTGTAACAAACCCCCCGACCGCCCCCACCTTACCCCAAATCACTACCTCAGACACCCTCCCATCCCACACACACACACCCTGCTCTCAGCTTGTTGCCGTGGTGACCTGCTTTCGCCCATTGTCCCACTGTAATCCAGTGTTTTTTTTTTTGTTTCCTTTAAAAAACAAAATGTCTAAGGAGTGTGCATTTGCATGAATGGAAAGAAGGGTGTGTGCGTGCGTGAACGTGTGACAGTGGCATGGCTGCCATGGGAGGCAAGCTTGCATACATTTGTGCAGACTGCAAGACTCACAGCCAGCGATCCAGTTGTCACAAACACTTAAGTGTGTGGCTGTGCTGTTGTTGGTGTAAGCATAAAAATAGTCTGAAATTAAACATGGCTTCAGAATGTCGGCCTAATGGATTGGAAGAAATGAATAGCACCGACCTCCTTCTGCCGTGTGCGTAGCTGTGTTTTCTCTCAGCTGGCCTCTGACTCTTGTTAACCATATTTGAGGTGTTCGAAATGCACTTATAAATCTGTGATGTGGGTCCTGGTTGTCTTGGATCCCACGTGTGACCTTCACACTTTAAGAACTCATTGTAAGGGGCATGTTGTGACATGTTTGTGTTTTTATAAAATGGCAGCTCTGTGGCGAAACAGCTCTCCCTGGTGATCACAGACGCTCATATCTAAGACAACACTCCCTCCGCAGGATGAGGGAATATTTGGACTGTTTGGACACGTGAGACCAAAGCTGTATCATGGATAGCGCCAATCCCACAGTGCATTCCTGCTGAGCGGGAGGTATTTCTTGTTTATTATCTGAGCCTGGTTACAAGGTGCAGGTTAGGATGGAGTAAGACTCGGCGTCCTGTTTATTTTCAAACTGTGGCACCGCCTTGTAAAGGAAAACACAGAATGCACTATGCATTTTCTGAAACTCTTTGATATCTGCTGTCGTTTGTTTATTTTGGAGTGTACTTGTGAAGACGCACCGACACAGACTCCATTGGACCGTACTGTAACGGCTGCTGTGCTGACACATCAGGTGTTTTGGACTGAAACCTAAAGGCATGCATTAATGTGCGGTTTCCTAACTGGATGCCTCTGAGCTCCTGCTGTTGAATATCCCTCAAGCCAATAGGACTACAACCGCCATGTTTGTAGGATAAAGTCTGGTGTGGGTTAAGAACCCCTTCCTCTATTTTGAGCTTTTGTTTAAACTATTCAAAACAGTGAGATCATTTGATAATTATCATGTCAGGCATTCTGTTCCTGCAGTAAATGATGCTAAACCCAAAGGAGATCCCTGTTGTCACGCTTGTTATCCTTCTACCGTGCACTGCATTCCTGGAAGTACCTTGCATGGAAAACTACCATTACTATCCCTCTCCTCGAAAATCTACTGAGAGAATAGGCCAGAGCAGAAAGCAAATGAAGGAGCGGATAAGATGAAAAATGCAGCATGGACAGGGCAGACGGGAAAAGTTAGGACTCCACTCACCCATGTGAGCTGGCGATTATGAGGCTTGACTGAACACTTTGTCTGCTGGCCTGTTTAGAGAGAGATGGCCGGAGAGAGAGGAAAGAATGAAAGAGGGAGATGTGAGGAGACAGAAGGGGGGAAAAATGTGAATGCCACCTTTCATAATCTCGCAGAAAGTGTAATGGACTTGTCAGCAAACGCTTCGGACAATAGCTGCACGCTTCACTAAGAACTGGATATTTTTAATGGGGCTCTCGGAAAAGATCTGCGCATGCTCACAGCTGAGCCATGTTTTTAAAGGTACACCAGAACTTCATGAGAATATGACCTTAACTTTTCTTCACTCTCTGCATGCACGCGGACTAGTTAGCGACTGATCTGCTGCTAAGCCAATCTCAGACCCCCACAGCTATCCAATCAGATTGTCTTACAGCACCCCGGGCAGTGGACATCGGAGATCGTCTTCTTCTTATTGGTTTTGGCAAGGGCCAGAGGCTGGTGTGCGACCAAAGCATAAGCTCGCACACGTGACGGGATCTTTCTCAAGCCGGCACACCATTGTGTTCGAATGAAAGACAATGAGGTGAACAGCGTTAGCACGGCATATTGTCTTTTCTCTCTGGCTTCGGCGCTGCAAAGCTCCTCGAACTGGCTGCGCTAAACATCCCTTCCAGAATAGACGCTGCTAATGCTAACAGGAGGGCTAGCGGTGCGTGTAACTCTACTCTTATGATAACATGTTGGCTCGCAGCTGTCGACTTACTGTCCTGTTTCCCCGACCCTCTGCTGTGTCATTGAGTTTGGACGACCGGAAGGGTGGAAAGCATGAGATGAGAGGAGGAGGAGGAGGAGGAGGAGGAGGAGGAGGAGGAGGAGGGTAAAATCTGAATGAAGGACAGAGAGAGGGGGGGGGTGCTCTGGGTGTGTGTGTGGCCGAGCTATATGTTGACTAGGATGAGAGTTAA
This sequence comes from Pseudochaenichthys georgianus, assembly GCF_902827115.2. Lineage (NCBI taxonomy): Eukaryota > Metazoa > Chordata > Actinopteri > Perciformes > Channichthyidae > Pseudochaenichthys > Pseudochaenichthys georgianus. The sequence goes on along the minus strand of NC_047507.1, from coordinate 11,419,266 downwards.
AAGGTTCAAGGAGGGTGTCGAGGCGACCTTGATCCTCTCCCTGATCATCGGTTGCTGAGGAATATCTACAAACCGTTCACTCGCAACCAGGATGTGTTTGTCATCTGAAGTAAAGGTCAGAAATCGGACGGCCTCTGCCACTCATGTTACCCCGGTGTGAGTTTCAGTGCATGCTGCCTAATGAAAATAGACATGTAGTCATACTCCACACGTCTCCATGTAAAGAAGGAGATCTGTGCTGCAGATTTTTGTAAATGTCGTCACAATACTTTCAAATGACATAAAAAACACAACATGTTCACAGAGATCCCAGGCCTTGGCTTCTCTCTCACCTCACAACGTCAGAGCTTTCACAGAAGCTGCTAACTTTCCTGCCAGTGAAGGACAAGTGAGGGAGGGAGAGTGAAATGGGGGAGGAGGAGGAGGAGGAGGAGGAGGAGGAGGAATATGAATAGGGCAGTGGAGTGAGTGCAAAAAGGAAAGTGGAGGGACAAGAAGAATGAAAGGCGAGCGTGTTGACAAAGACCTCGGTTCACTTTGTTCTACAGCCTCTGATCCAAAATGTTCATTTATTCTCCATCAAAACTGCACCTTCTATCTTTTTTTTTATCACCCCATAATTTATCAGCTTCTCCTTTTCTGTCACATGCCCTCTCTCCCTCACTTTTCCTCTTTTCCCTCCATTCTTTTCATTGAAATTAGTTGGGAAGAGAGCAGGGGGGGGGGCTTTTCTTCTTCTTCTAATTGAAATTCTTTACAGGGTCTCCATGGGAAGAGTAAACTTTGTGGAGAGGGGAAAGAAAGACAGCGAGTGTGAAAGTGTGGGGGGGGGGGGGAGAGACAGGAGTTTGTGAGAAAGACAGCAAAGAATGGGAAAGAATTTCCCTCAGCGAGCGGGGAACAGTCACTTATTTTTCACCTTGATAGATTGGATTTCATTTTATTTTTATACAGTGTTTTCCCCCCCTCCCTCATTTCTCATTCTTCCTTTTCTTTCCTCCTTTGTCACCTGCCACCCCTCCCTCTCTGCCTTCCACAATCTCCATCTGTTTTCCCCTCTTAGTCAAATGCTAAAGAGGGACAATGGCACCCCATGCTGTGTGTGTGTTAGTGCGTGTGTGTGTGTGCGTGCGTGTGTGTGTGTGTGTCGAAGCTCATCTATTCTTTGCTTTGTTCTCGCAGGTTGATGATGCCATGCTTATGTTTGACAAAACAACCAACAGGCACAGAGGTACGTATGTGAGGTCATGATACACACACACTATGTTAATATGTGCCGACACACTACGTAAGGATACCTACAAACATGTCCCTTAGAAAGCAAAGCAGAAACAGCGTGATAGAGGCACTGGGTGAAGAAAATGCAGTTTTCTTTTCTCAAATGAAATGGATAGAACGCAATTTATCTCTGTCTTCTCTCAGCGAGTCCGAAGTGCGGCTCCCGCTGGGGGTCGCGGTGCGGGGTCAGGAGCATAACAGCCGAGGATGTGACTTAATGAGACATAAGGAAAGGGGGAGAAGGGAACGCGTGGGGTGGAGTAAGAGAAATTGGGTGTGATAATGGAGAGGACAGTAAATCTAGGCTTGTTTTTTTTGGTGAACCACGCCTCGTCCTGTCTGATGCCAACAGCTTGATTGACAGGGAACGCCACGCCTGGTCTGACAGCGTTATGCTCTATGGGGTAAAACACTGCTTGTGACGGTCTTAGTGTGTCTACTGTAGGGTTTGACAACATTTCTGGAATAACAAATCTGGTCAAATGTTTAAGTATAAATATAGTCTTGGTAAGGATTTATTTAAATGGAAAATTCTGTGCTTTTACGAAACATTATGGGGTTGTTTTGGTCACAAACTGCAGGGCATCGTGAACATAAACAAACGTTTCTGTTTGTGTGTCTTCCAGGCTTTGGCTTTGTCACCTTTGAGAATGAAGACGTGGTGGAGAAAGTGTGCGAGATCCACTTCCATGAAATCAACAACAAAATGGTACGCACATCATCAATAATATATATTTCATTTGTTTGAGCTGCTTTTAGCTTTCTGCCAGGGTGTGTCCTTTGTTTAAGAGTTGGCGAAGTGTAGTTGTGTCTTTCGCTGTATTTTTGATTAAAATGATTAATAAATGTTGGTTTCCTGTTGTTTAGGTGGAGTGTAAGAAAGCCCAGCCCAAGGAGGTGATGACGCCGACAGGCTCAGCCAGAGGCCGCTCCAGAGTGATGCCCTATGGGATGGACGCCTTCATGCTGGGAATCGGCATGCTGGGTAAGATCTATAAATATAAACCATAGGGCACTGTTCTCCCTAAAGGTTTTTTTCATAAGCAGTAGGTGTTGTAGTTTAGAGCAGAAACCAACCCTGTCTCCTAAGAAATAATGTTCATATACAGCTAAACTGCTCTGCCAATAACGCATCAAGTAAAGCGTTGTTTAGCTTTGTTAAATACAATTTTTAAAAAAACGATTTGGTTAGATTTGGATTAAAAAGTAGTTGTGTTTAATACTTTTTTTATTGCGTCATTTACAGATGTAAATGAAAAATAAATCACTCTTTACTTTTGGTTTAAAAAGGACTCAAGCACTGGTTTCCTAGGTGACAGTGTTGTTTTTGTTTGACGAACCCATTGAACCCCATTCACCTCTGTTCTTGGACTTTGATTAGAAGCATATCTGGAATATATCCAAACAAATGTAATCTGCTAGAAAATACAGATGGGAAAACATTTTAAAGGAGACGTGGCTGCATAAACTTAACACAACAGAAAGACATGTATGGGTGGTTTTATAAAACATATATTACCCTAATGTCACGATAAGTAATGTGTTTAAAATAAAGGTTATTCAGACTAATTGCCAGAAAATGAAAACCTTTTTTTATTTTGTTCGTTAAAAACAAAGCCCGTTAACCAAACATTTGTCACCAGACAAAGGTTTGATGGCAATTTGTCTAAATAATTCCCCATTATTTATGGTCAGCAGCCGGCTAAAAACACCTTTCCCCAGTTTCACCTTTAAATGCAAATCTTAGTGTAAACCAGTTCAGTCCTCTTTGTCTGTATGCTGCAATACTAAAGGAAAACCATGCCACATGCATAATGTCCTCTGTGGCTCCTTACACGTTATCATTTTTTGATTTCACAAATCAAATATAAGGATTAAATTTCAGTTCACTAAAATTGCCTTTTTAAATTTGGTCTATATTAATCTCAGAGCAGATTCTTACATGCTCATCTCACGTGAACAAAGCTATGATTTATGATGTAGAAATGTAGAGGTCACAGTCTGAAGGGCGTCAGAGCTCTACACACTGGAGTGAAATATGGTTTGAAAACATCCTCATTGAGAAAAACAGACTGAGAGCTTTGTGTGCTGTTGGTGATGGTTTGGCTCCCTCTACTGGACATTAAACATTACTACACTGAACAGTAGCCCCTAAGTCTCATATTGAAACCCAGACATTAACTGGTCTGGTTCCTTTGTAATTCCCCTTTGGTGACTAAGACCTTTAAGAAATAGAGGAAAAAAGTCTGTTAATGTAGAAGCGTAAATAATCATATGTCCCCTAGTTGGTGAGTTCATCCAGAGGTTCAGTGCGAAACTAATAGCAGTCAATCACCGATTAAAATAACGAGAAAGAGAACCCATACTTTTTAAATGTCAAGTTTTGCACCCTTAAATATGACTGAGTGGTAGTTTCTCCAAACAAATTTAGACAAAATAAAAAATATAATGATGTAATAATCATTGCATTAGAGCGGAGGTAATTAGCTGAAAGGAGACTAACAGGAAGTGCAGCATGTATGGTTGCACTCTCAAATTGATTACTGTAAAGGTGTATTATTCAAATTCTATACCTAGTGGGCACGTTTTCTTTCGGTAAAACTATTTAATAATTTGTTTATGTCTTCACATGTACCTATTCTGCCACGTTAACTAAACCCATCATTTAATGTTCTTTTCAACAGGCTACCCAGGTTTCCAGACTACTACCTACACCAGCCGCAGTTACTCTGGAATGGCTGGAATGGCTGGCATGGCTGGAATGGCTGGAATGGCTCCGGGTTACACTTATCAATTCCCAGGTAAGTCCGTATACATCAAACATCTAATTTACTCTCTTTACGTCTTCTGAAAAGTGTGATGGCTGTAGCATGCAAGACGTCTTTTTTTAATTCTCATGCGTCTTTCCCAACATTCTATAACATATTTTAATACATCAAATGCCCATTATTTGGCTGCTTCCCTTATATTGTTCTGTGTTGTTTTATCTACTTATGTAACCTCTTTCATTTGGCCGTGGCCCCTCCTGTTCCTCTCTCCCACCTTCCTGCCTGTCCTCACAGTCGATGTTTAACTTGCTGTGCTTGTGTGTGGCTTTGTAGTCTGGCCAGTGGATGGTGACTGTATTTACAAAGCGCTCTCTCTTGACCTTCTCCGTTTCTAGAATTCCATCTAGAGAGGACCCCCCTCATGACATCATCCCACCCCCAAGAGCTGGCAGGTCAGTGGCTCAGGGAGAAAAAGCTTTTTAGCCAAAGACAGTCAAATGAAAGTGCTGGCGACAAAGCAAAGAAGCATATCACATCAAACTATGTATTCAGGTGTCTCGTTCACGATGCCTTCGATGAGAATAGTACGGTTGTTTACAAGAACAATGGACCAGATCATATTTCCAAAAGCTGCAGAGCGCAAGATAAGATAAGGGAGGGTGAAAATGTAATTTAAATAATAAGAACATGATTACAAATAAATGTAATTCAAGTGAAATTGTAAAAAAAAATCAATTAAAGACATAAATAAACTGAATACAAACCTAATGTAAAGTTACATTTGATATTAAATGTGTAATAATTATATACAAAAAAAGTTATTTATGGCATTAAAATAAATTACATAAAGAATCTAATTATAAATACATTTTTAATATCGTATTAAATTAAATTTGTTGCAGTTTACCAAATTTGGAAAGGTATAAACTGCCTCTTACAATCTTATGTTCTCCTATTTCACCCTAATTACAGGCTACCTAATTCAGCCTTAGGGTGTATGTGGATCCATCCAGTGCATAAACAAGAAGATTAAACAGTCTTAACACTGCCGCCCAGTGGCTCTGAGGTGTACTTCATTTATAATCCTTCTTGTTTTTATCATGAGCATTATTATTTAAAAAAGTCTAATATCAGATTTGATTGGATGTTGTGTGCAGTTAGTTTTAGAAGTTGCCCCTTCCACCAGCTGGACTGAAATCACAAGACAGGTGTTTGCACAGATGTCGAATCAGCCGTCACTGAGCTGTAGGTGGTGACTCATGCTCTGATATGAGAGCGATCCAGAATGACAATGCAAAATAAATGTGTTTTGTTTGTAACCCTCAGCCATTCCCCTGACTGCATATGGACCAATGGCAGCAGCCGCAGCAGCAGCAGCGGTTAGAGGTACGAGTGTGTGAGAGGAATCATGTTTGTACTTGTGCATGCACTCGCCTGAGGTAGAATGTGTGTACAATGTCCTTCTCGGACAAATAAAAGAGTATTTTTAGACTTCAGTGTGTGTGTGTGAGAAGCCCTCTAGTGTTGGATCCTGACTTGTGTCCTCTGCCTCTCAGGCTCCACCCCTTCACGCACAGCTGGTTTCCTGGGCACCAGCAGCCCTGGACCAATGGCTGACTTGTATGCTGCAGCCAACCAGGACTCAGGAGTCGGCGGCTACATCAGCGCAGCTAGCCCCGCCCCCAGCTCAGGGTTTGGTCATGGTCTAGGGGTAAGTCATATGCCCCAACAACGAGGATGCACACACTTCACCTCATGCATGGGTGCACGTATTATTCTCAAGCCTAATAGAAAGTATATCCCCTCATGTATCCCCAGGGGCCCCTGATGGCTACTGCATTTACTAATGGCTACCACTGAGACGACTCAGGACACTGAAGATGGGAGGGCCTCTCTTCTGCTGACGAGCCAATCAAAAATACTGGCTGCCCTCTGATGGCACAACCTGATTGGCCGGGGCCACAGGCTCCTCCCGGCTCTCCGGGCTCCCTGTGGCTCCACCCACCGACTGAATATCTTTTTAAAATCCTGAACTCTGTTTTGCTGTACTAATCTCACTTCAACATAACGTCCCCCATCTCTCCTCTTTTGTCCTCATGTAGTGTAATAACTAGACCCCCCCCTTCCTCTGTTATCCATGATCTTTTTCTGAAGCTGAGACAACAAAACTGCAACAAAAAAAAGAAAAAAAAAATCTCTGAGGAGACGTTTGTCATTTGACAGCTCGCAGAGGACTATTTAGATTTTTTTATTATTGTTTTATTTTAATGTGACACGTCGCTTCATCATGAAATCCTTCAACGCTGTTACTGATGTGAACCGAGAGAGAAGAAGCCGAGATGGATCTTTGTCTGAAAACCATTTTTAAGAATAGAAGAACAAAATCCAACAAAGTCCTCTTTTTAACTCACGGAAACATGAAAAAAACAACTAAAATGTATATTTTGGTAGTCTTTAAAAACAAAACCTTTGTAATATTGTTATTAATATTGACATAATAATGATGATCTGTAAGGTATTTTATTCTGTAATTGGTTTTAAAGCAATGTTTTTATGTCTTCCTGTAAGATATTGTACATAAATGTTGGGTTGGGGGGGTGGAGGGGTTACTGAACCGGCCCGCATGTCATTGGGTGGTTTGGAAAGGGTTAACAGCTATTTTATTGGCTGTCATCTACTACTATGTGTGGTCATCTCACTTCATTTATCAGTATGCATATAGCATATTTGTACATTGTCGGCCAGTCAGCTCCAGTGCACCGCTGTCGACTGCTGCGAAATATAACTTCCAGGAGTTTGTCTGGCACATTTGCTCGGTTAAATAACCGTTTTTTCACAAACTCATCACTTTGTTTGCTCTACTTCCTAAAAAAGCAACTTTGACTTTTATCATTTTAACACCATGGATGAACTAGATTTCTCACATATTCATGAAAACAGGTTTAGAAGACGGACTACGGAAGAATCACAACCTTTAACAGGATAAATCAGGGGGTTCACGGGGTGGGGGGTTGATTTGACTTCCTCTTTTTTGAAAATATTATATATATATTTTTGCGCGATTCACTTCTTAATGTTTTCTTTTTTATTGTTTTTTTTTTAAAAATTCTTTTATGCGGTGAACTCCACCGTGAAAACAAATGAAGGACATTCTCAGAGAAGCAATTGTAGAAAACATCACAATCATGTTCTGTCCTCTTATCGCTATTGAAGGTGCATGTGATTGCGTCTGAGTGTGTGAGTGAGTGTTTGTGCGCATACATTAAGGTGTAATATGGAACTACTTATGGCAACGAAAGGAGCATTTGATTGCCATTTTTTTTGGTACTGAAAAAAAAAAAAGATCACCCTGCTCCATTGCGGCTCATCTGCTCTTCTCTCCCGACTCTCTCCCATTTCATATTAAGGTTTGTTAAATGTGTGCTCCTCTGGAAGCGACATATTGTTGTTTATATACAGTTGCTGCTCTGTAGTGGTGAACAGAGGGGGTTTGGGCAGGGAACCAGAAATGGAACAGGGTCTCGCTCCCAGTCGGCTCTGACCTCAGAACAGACGACACTGGCTGGCAGGAAGATTCAAAAAGCTGGAACAAATTCAACCTTTTGCAAAAACAAGTGGGCTGTTTGTTCAGCCTTCTTGCTGCAGTCTGGTTGATGTTCAGCACAGCAGAAAACGTCCTGATCCAGCCAGAAGTTCCTCTGTCAGACCGCCTTGGACACGACATAAAACTACTGCTGGACACCAACACTGTAACTTTTTAACTTACAATAAAGCAATAAGTTATTTTTTACCTTACAAATGAAAATAGTACTATTATTGGTAATGGCAGACGTGTGGATAATTCTGCGGCATTAAGACTTATTTTCAGAAAAGAAAAAAAAAGAAACTATATTTTTCTGTTTTGAGATCTTGTTCCCCTTGTATATTGATTTTAATGATGTCTTTTGTTGTGTTGATGTAAAGAAAAGGGCCACTGCTTTGAATGGAGCTTGGGTCTCTTCGTGAGCTCAAGATTCGGGCTGTCCCCCGCCGAGCTTTACAACAATGCTTTTTTTCCCTTGTTTTATCTTTCTGATAATTTGAATTTTAAAATCCTAATAAATTATTCTAAAGCGTTCGATTATCATTGTCCTTTTATTATTATTGAGCGGTTATACATGCAGGTACAATAATATCCCACGATGTGCAATCTTGATAAAGTGGTCTTTCTCTAAATAAAACTTAATGCTGTGGGTTTTAACATTTCTAAATTTGAAGTGGAGGTATTTATAAAAAAAAAACACATCCCTCCCAAAGCAGATTTGTCCTGGGGATACAGACCAAAAGTTGCTCATTTAGATTTTTCTGTAAGGTTGTGCGATAACAGTTAAACTAAATTGAACTAGGACACACCTGGTGTATAAAGTTATATACTGATACAGTTTGGACGGTCATACAGAGCTATAATCAGAGGTGTAACGGCTGTAAGAGGCCGCAATACAATCCTGGATCCTATTGTCAGACCATTGTCAGGCCTGTTGGTGATCAATACAGCCTAATGTAAGATAATGACAGTCCCCTCACAGCTCGCTGTCCATGACCTTCCTTGAGGTCGAATGTATCTGTAATAGACTATCTGACCAGGTCTCCTGATATAAAGCCAATCAAGCATGCCTGAAGATGCTATGAGGCTTGTTAGAGGCAGAGGACATTTTCACGATATAGTTCAGAGCCTTCCCTCAGCCTAAAGAATGGTTCATAGTACATGGGCTGCATTTATATAGCACTTTTCCTAGTGCCATTCACACACATTCATGCAGAGGCAGAGGATGTTTAATTCATTTCTTATTTCATAGTATTTTATCACTTTTATCTTTAATTTTGTGAATCTGTGCTGTCCTGTTTTTCATCCTTACCCTGTTGCTGTTAAACCACTGCATTTCGCCACGGGGATAATAAAGGTCCATCTTATCTTGTGTCTAACAAGATGCCACCTGCTCACGGACACTTATATTCACACACCGTTGGCGATGCCATCGTGTCAATTCCTGTCTGTCTTTTCCTAGTTTCCGTCTGTCTCCTAAGAGAAGAGCAGAAATCATTCTGTTTTGTCATCAGAAAGATCTCAGTAAACAAACATTTCAAGTTAAAACCAAAAACAAAAACAAGCTCAAGGAGATACATGCGAGTGAAATGAAAAATGGGTAAATAGTTACACTGACCAAACATTCAAGATGTAAGGGCAAACAAAGGGCTACATGCTACAGCTACATTTCTGAGCCTTGTATACTGTAAATCTTGTACTGTGTAAATAAGATTGATAGATAACACTGAACTATTGACATTCCCCCCGTGTATCAGCATGTTGTGTGTTTCCGTGAGGTGCCAGCAGCGGTAAACAGAGTCCGATACATCACACTTCTCTCAGCAAAGTGTCCTGGATGGAGGCCAGCAGGGTGAGCGATCCTCTCCCACCCGCTCTCCAAACACAAACTTCATTTTTCCCAGCTTCAAAGGAGGACTACAACCACCACGTAATGTGTCAGACCAATCCATCAGCCTTTTGAACTTCTGGCTTCCAACATTTTCTGATAAAGAAAGAGTTGGATTCTGTCTGTTTTGTAACTTTTTGGGTGGGTTTCACCCCCTGACTGTTTCATTTCTCTGAGTTACAATGGCTCTTGGAGTGCTACATTCACAAGTAAAAAATTCCCTTAGTGGAAGTGTATTTTTGGACAGAGGCTCTATAGAGGAACCTCCACCTCCACCTCCACTCCGCAGCTACCTTTGTTTGAGTATTTTCACCTGCTTTTGTCCTGCGTACCCTGTCAACATCGTGGCCCTGGTCTTCTCTATCATGGTGAGCAGAGCATTTCTTGAATATACATCATCTTACAGTACGACTGCTCCGTATAACATAGGAACAACTGTATCAGAGAGAAGAGAAATATAGAAATGTGTTTCCCTTGAGGATTTGCAATGTGGTGTTTCAATTGGTCAGTGTTCGGACATGTTTTGCTGTATGTGAAGGTGTTAGACACTATAATACGAGGCAGTTACAAACACCTGTTGTGCCCATCCATTTTATAAACCCTCTCATTTTGAAAAATTAAAACGAATGTTAACGCTTTATTATGTTTCCAGATCTGTCTGCAGGCCTTTTGGATTTTTAAATAAACATAGCCAAGAAACCATGTTACCAGCTTCCACCATGTTTGTAAGCTTCAGATGAGATAATAACGTTTCCAATATGTGGTTAGTTTGAACTCATTATTAGCAGATCTTGAAGTAGAGACATGGGTTGGCTTCCTCGGGGCTGATCAAATACTTAGCTTGGCTTAGCTTAGTTGGCGTTGAAGTTTTTAAAGTAAAATCTTTCACCGTATTGACACGTTTGATGTGTGACAGTGATTTCTTTACTCAGTCTAGGAACAACTATTATCTTGGAGACTACGACGGGTCGAAGCGGCTCGGCAGGAACGCTCTCTACGTCTCTGTGGCCTCCATCATCATCGGCCTCCTCATCATCGCCATCTCCTGCACCGTTCATTTTACAGCTGTAAGACCCTCCTAAACAGTAGACACTATATTCTGTGACCATCACCATGCTGTTATTTAATCCATAAAACGACTTTACATATTCCCATACATCTACACCCAATTCGAAGTCAATTTGAAACCGATGAAGGCCTATATTTATTGTCAGAAAAAGACCATTATAAAAAGTGGAGGTGTTTCGTGTTTCGGTCCTCAATTAATCCAGAATAAAATATAGAATAAAAGTACTTTATAAAGTGTTCCGTAATCTACCTTTGTGGTGCAAATGTTTAGAGACCCAGAAATATAATATAAATAAATGATTAAAAATGAACCAATTTGATTTCTTCATGGTTCGTTTCCACAATATTTATTAGACGTAATTTATTTAATCATTTTTAATTATAGACCATTTTATTTCTAAACGCCCTTTCTCTGTTTTGTCTTCACACTGACATGTATTCTTTTAGTGGACCTACCCACTCACTCTCCTCTGGCAGAAGGCTATTTATTTTTGACAAGAACCTCAAGCCACACAATCTTCCATCTGCAGCATCTGGCACACCAACAACCCCGTCATATTATCTTTAACTATTGTCTTTGAACATATTCTTTCATTCAAATACTGTGAAACTTTGCACACCCCTTAGAATATTATGTTATATTAATATATGTGTTGCATATTCCTGCGTAGCTCTATTATTTTTAATCAGTTACAATGTAGAAAATGTAATTAGAATTTGTTCTATTCTATATTAATGTAACTGGTCGGTGCCGAATACACCAAATAAATCCTTGGATAAAAGCGTCGACTTGACAATAAATCAGATTATACAGTACGTCATAATAATGATTCATTGATACATTCTACAATTTCTTTCATCTCAAATTCCATATATAAAAAGACAAAATATCGAATTTATTCTTTGTAAAAAAGAGAAGATTTGACGATATGACTGGAAGACTTTCATTAAGTATTACAAATATTTTCTTTAATTTGTTGTTTAATGTTATTGTCTTTGTGTTCCAGATGGAGTTTTAGTGTCGCAGAAGAGGAGAGGAGCAGGAGAGAATAAGACACACACTGTGGATGCTGACGTCTGGGCTCAGGTGGTTCGCACTGTACCATCTGCCTCTGGAAGGACTACGGCTCGTTACTCCAATCTGTACATCACTCCCTCGTGGGTTCACTGTTTTTCATATGGAATATCCAGGGCTAACATCTGGTGAATGTGTTCATTGTAGTGTTTAATGTCAATGATGCAAAAGGGCAGCTTTCTGTGAGACTATATGTACTTTTAACTAGAATGATTAAACTGAACTGTCTTGAATTTGTGCTGCAACATATATTTATCATTATCATTTGATGTGTTTGTCATCGGTTCCATTATTAAAGTAACTTTGGTATGTAAAGTATTTCTCATGTGTTATTATAGAGAATTGACAAAAAGGCTCCAAGCTGTTTGTTGAGTGTCTTAAATGCAACGGTGGTCGTAAGGTCGAGGCAACAAAACAACGCTATGAGGGTATGAAAGAAGATCATGGTTTGGATAAAAACAACTATTTAAATTATGAATGATGTGACAAAGGTTAGTAAAAACAATTCAAGATATCACTAGGCAAAAACATTGGAATTGGCTGAGAGCCCGGTGCACCTTCGTGAGAGGTACATTTTTCAAATTGATTTATTTTAAGCTCCAACCACCGGAATTCGTTATGTAGTCAAGAAAACTCTCCTGACATTTACCCCTCCCTCATCAACCTTGAAGTTTAGCCTCAGTTGCCGTGGCTGCTGGTGTGACTATGTATTTGAGGTAGAAAGACATGTTGCTTAAGATTTTTGTGTACCACTTTACAATAAGACTACCCTTATAAAGGGTTTACGAATAGTTTGTAATTAATTTATTAATTAGGTTGTGAACACTTTATAAATCATTAATAAGATTTTATAAGACATGAGATAAACAGGGAAACTGTGACCGGTTGCTTGCCAAATAGTGAGCCCACATGTATCTGTACTGCCAAGCCTTATAGTGGCTACCTAGCTTACTTCGTCCTCTTCATCAGCCAGCATCCTTGGTATCTGTTGCTCACTGGGTTGATTCTCGCTAGGTAGCCAATATAAGGCTTAGTCATCTTGCCAAATAGTGAGCTCGTGTTGATGTATGAAAACTATGTCCGGTGTCTTTCTCAAGGGCACCACAGCAGGGCCCAGGAGGTGAACTGAGACTTCTCCAAGTAGCAGTCCACACAGAACAAGTCTGTTCGGGGACTTGAACCAGCGACCCTACAGTCCAAGCCCCTACTGCCTGAGCCCCTACCCCCTACTGCCTGAGCCCCTACTGCCACACTAAGTTCCTATTTATATTCATTGCAAAGATGGCATTAAACGGTATCTGAATCTGAATAAAACACTGCATGTTGTTGTGTGTTATAAGCTAACATTTTGGGAATAAATGGCACTTGTTTCCAAGGATTGTTTTTATTCATTTTCATTTTTTATTTTCATTCTCATTTTAATCCTTATTCCCAGAGAAAAAGTGTCTATCTGGGATCCTCAGGGTGAAACTTCAAGGTCGATGAGGGAGGGGTAAATGTTGTCAGATTGAGGAAGGAATTCAACAGGAGAGTTTTCTTGACTAATAGAATGAATTCTGGGGGTTGGAGCTTAGACTTTCCGACTTTCAATTTTAAGGACCGCCCAATCCAACAGCCATGCTGAAAGGGTTTGTATTCTACGACCCTGTGGGTCAGATCGTGCCGTAATGACAGGATTACGCTATTCCTGCTGTCCTGGTACTTCCTGTTTCCTGTGTTAATTGACATATCATGGCAACGCTCCAGACTGCCAAATTGGGCATCAAAACTGTTATATAAAAGTAATCACAAACCAAACGATCATATTTCATCTTTAAAAATGGCTACACCTGTTGCTTATTAGACCTCACACCACCACCCATCTTTTACACCTTTGAAAGATAGATAACTGACTCGTGTGTTTTTGCCTCCACCAAGGAGTCGAGTTGCAGTTTACATCCCTGTCAGTCCTAAATTGCCTGCTTTTAAATTATGTCTCTTTTTTTGTCAGCCCGTCATATTCTGCTGTTTTTACTTATGTTTTTTTTTAATGCATTGTAAGGTGTGCTTAGGTGTCTTGAAAGGCGCCTCCATATACAATTAATTATTATTGTCATTAAATTAAATACATTTTATCCAATTGGACATTTAGTGTGAAATTAGCATATTACTTTTTTAAAGTATTGAAAATATATAAAATAAAGTAATGCATTCATGAGAAGAGGGTGGACAGCCTTTGCTGTTGCCGACTTTGATTCATAATTAGGATTTTAACATTTTCTATTTTACAAATGATGTACAATGACATTAGAGAATCAGGCCTATTTGATATATTTTGTGTTGTATTCGAAAGCTGTTACCATTCATGGTGTTTGCGGGTCCATTTTGATTTATCTCAGTCCAAAACACTCAAAAATAATGACTATCATCCAATATTGTTTTAACATCATAACTAACTTATTATGCATTCATAACCGTACAATCCTGTTGTAATTGTATGGCCCCAAAACACATTACTAACCCTAACCCTAACTCTAAATTGAAACGGGAGTCCCGAACACAACATAAGGGTTAACCCAAGTTAACTAAGACACCTCCTTTGAAACCATGAAGTACAACTGTCCTTGCTGGGAAATCTTCTTGTAGTTTGATATGTCATAGTATATCTCAAACTAAATATAGCAGATGTGTTGCAGGTTGCCCAGAACGTCACATGGTCAGGCACAACTGATCCTGTTGCGAGGTAACTGAAGCATATGAAAAGTGTCATAAAAAAATAGAGTGATGATTCAGACGGGTTCAAGCAGGAGAGCCCTGATCCTGGGTGTCCAATTCAATCTCATCTCTTTTTTTCACTGCGGTTATTGAAAAACAACACTTTCAGCTTTCTATGGAGTAACTATGACCTTCATGGAAAGACAAATGAACACCGACATGAACAAAACAAAGTAAAATGTTCTGTTGGCTTTATATTTTTTAATATTCATGTCACTTTTCTGTCAAAGCAATCTTCTGTGCGCAGGTGTAATTCAAAGCAGAGCCTCTGATCTTATAAGCCTGGCTGCTGTCAAGTTTCCACAGTTAGTCTAATGCACTTGGACAAATGGGTTTTGGCAGTAATCTTGTACTATTATCTGCCCTTACTTGAAAGAGGAATGCAGTGTGTTTGTAGTGCTACCTCTTTGATGTCACACCAAAGCAAAACGCGGGAGAACAAGATGGAAATTAAATGAGTGCTCAGGGATTAGGCGACTTGAAAGCATTTAGTGAATTTATCAAGGGATCAAGGTAGACTTTGTGACAGGAAGCTGATTACCTTGAGATATAATAAAGCTCCTTTGTATCCAACAATTCACACAAACACAATACAGTTTAAATTCAAGAGCTTATGAGATCCAGCTTTGGAAATCAGCTGCTTTAATCCTTCTGTTCCAGAATAATAAACAATATTTTCTCCAGCACACATTCACAGCATCAACTCACCTGAAGCTGTGCTGTTGTGTTGCTATAGCCAATACATTTGAAGAGCACTCAGTGACTCACATGTGTGATCATAAATAGGCCTCTCAGAGCAGCTGCCATTAGCACAGGATAGAGCCTCCATGCAGATCCCATGACACATTCCTCCCAGGGAGCAGCAGTTTGGTCTGCTTTGAATACATGAAAGAGGATAACTGTGGGAATATTGCAGAGCAGGTTGGGGAACACGAACATGCATTCAGGTATAGAGAGCTACAGAACTGCGTTTATTTGAAAGAAAAAAAAGGGATTGTCTCAATTCTATTAAAGGGGACCTATCATGCAAAATGCACTTTTTTTACGTCTTGTATACATAAATATGTGTCCCAGGTGCATCAGGGAACTCACGCACGTCAGAAAATAAAACCCTCTCTCTTTTCCTCCGTACCCAAATCTCTAAAAACGGGGCTACAATGGAGCTGATCCAGATTTGCGTCCGATATGACGTAATATCGGAAATGTAGGCTAGCTTTACACCCACGGCCCTATCAGAAACAATGCCCGACTGTTTTGGACGTAATATGGTCGGTGTTTACATTAGCATCGCTAACACTCAGAGCTAACCTGTACTGGAAAAGGAAAAAGGAACTCACCTTGTGGTATAACCGGCTAGAGAGAAAGCCTTTGAGCTCCATACTGTTTCAGAAATAATCCTTGATAATCCATGATATGGCGTTTCATCACGGCAGAATCTGCCGGTAGAATCTCCCGCATCAGCTCAGCCCCCTCCTCATTTTTTTATCAATTTTTTGGCCATTTACATAGCCAGCGAGTCGTGCTTGTGTCCACTTGACAAATGTTTTTCCAACATTCACTCTTCCTAAGAAAGACAAGGTAAACTTAACTATGTGCATAAAAAAAAGAAAAGAGGAATAATTTCAGCGAAAACTAAGAAGATACCATGGGGTCAGATTAGAATTTTCCAAAGGGGGGTTCGTTTAGCATGAAACACTTGAAATAACTAAAGGACAAGTTAAACAAGAAAGTATAAGAAAGGGAGGTGATAGAAAACTATTTCTGCTAAAAAGTTAGCAATGATTAAGAGTCAGAGCTAAACATTTCAGATGTGTGTATCTCACACTGCACTGTAACTTTTATTCATGTATCTTTGCTTTTAAATGACTGTTTTTAAATGTCATTTCATAATATGTTTCTTAATGCTCTTAATGTCTTTCATTTTTGTAAAGCACTTTGAATTGCCTTGTGTTGAAATGTGCTATATAAATAAACTTGCCTTGCCTTCCTATAACTCTGCCTTTGGTCTCCACCATCTCCTCAATTAAACATCTGGCTCCTTAGCTGCTAAATGCCAATAAATCAAACACAACACCCATCAAAGGAAAAGTTGGAAACATTGCTGATGGACCAACCCAGTCAAAGAAAAAACGCGTAATAACTACATTGGTCCACAACTTGGGACGTAGTATTTCTACAAAAACGCCTCTGAAATTGTAAGATCCCTTACCATTCATTCCAATGGCTGGCATCTATGTCACGTGATCTTCAAATTTCTCCCTGCAGAAAAAAAAAACATGGCCGACATTCGTTTTATTCTCGGTGGAAAATGCCTATTTTAAGGTTAGTTTGGCCATTAAAATGCGTTTTGATGTCATTTGATGTGAGAAATATGAGTTGTTATTTCAGATTATGTGTGCAGTGGATGTACATGATCTTTAGTTTGCTAGTTATTATGAAGATTACTTCAGGAAATTGTGTCCATTCAACGTTTTCATTGTTACCAAGGTGGTTGCTAGGGACGCTGCTATCGATATTATTTCTGTTATGTTGTGTAACTGTTTAATGGTGTTATCTTTATTGCTACCCCCTTCCCCCGTCAATTTATAGTGTTGGTCCACAGCGCAAACATATTAGTTTAACAAAATCCGCATCTAAAATTGTGGCATAGATACGTTATTTTCCCCTGTGCAATTATCCAACCCAGTCTCACATCTCACATCACATCGTCATAAACAAAAACAGACCGAAAACATTTAAAAAAATAATAATACTTTATTCCGAGTGTGCTTGCTTTTCTCTTTGAAAGTCATCACATAACGGCATTGTAATACACGGTTCGGCTGCATTAAATATTACATATCTGCCGTAGTTCTCTATTTATAGAGCCCTGATGAGAAGACTTCTAGACAAACTGGAAGACCTGCGGCCAAAACTGAAAACGTGACGTGGATCATAAATATATCAGCAATTAAACAACATCTTACATTTCTTTTCACACAATACGTCTCCTTGCAGTATCAACACTAATTCGGCTGACTTTTATATTTGATCCAATTGGTAGATAGGCTGTATTTACACCATAAAGGTGCACAGCTGATATAAAGGGACACCTAGTGGTTAAAGCATGTTATTGAATTTCATTATTTTTTATTATTAGATATTAATAGGATCCCTATAAAGTATATTCATTACTCGTTATTCTCTACTAATAGTTAATTAAAGACTGTATATAATGACTATTTTGCACATCCCTTTCAAGATTTCAAGATTTTCTAAGGTTTATTGACATATCATATACACAAACGGTGTAGTTATGCAATGAATGAAAAATTCGCAGGTTCCTCAATTGTGCATTACAAGACATCTATCAATATGTGTGTATACCTCCAGCAATGTTAACTATGTTGAAGCACGTATTTTAACTGATATTATACATGTATTATACTCTTATAAGATGTATGTAGATAGTATAAGAAATGTGCAGAATATGACGTTAATGGTGGAGGTATACATACATATATATGTCTTGTAATGCACTGTTGAGGAACCTGCGACCCAAGTTTTTCATCTCTGACCTTGTCAGATATTGAACAATCAATAAATAAAGAACACAAAATTATTAAATATAAAACACAGAATTTGTGTGATTATACTAAATGATTTACAAATAAACACCACTGCATATTTACAACTGTTACACATGCTGATGTAACGCAAATGTTTCCAACTTGGGATCAATAAAAATATCTTATCTTAAGATGATCGATGGCTACTGCCATATTTGCAAAATTTGACAAGTGCATGTTTCAGGCTTATCAATTACAACAGGAGGGGTCACAGACATAAGGCCAGCTGTTAAATAAAGCTCTTCTGACCTTAGCTGGCATGTGGGTATATATTAATGCTGCCCATTATGGGCACAAGCCATTTTCACCCATTTATTAATTACATGTTTTAAATGTGAGTGTTTCCTATCCCCTAAACCTCCAGGGATGTATACAGTTTAATACTGGCAACTTCTTATTATGGGAAATACGAAAACGTCTTTTAAAACTACAATTCCCAGTAGAGACGTGCCATAGAGAACATGTTGCGAAACACAATAGCCAGCATGTGTAGTTCTGGGGACGGGGTGGGGGGGACGGGGTGGACCCGTTCAAATCCAATTTTGGACAGTCTGCCGTGGTTCCATCCCATTTCAAGTGCTGTTCGATAATGGCCAAACTAACCTTAAAATAGGCATTTTCCACCGAGAATAAAACGAATGTCGGCCATGTTTTTTTTTTCTGCAGGGAGAAATTTGAAGATCACGTGACATAGAATGAAGCCATTGGAATGAATGGTGAAAAAAAACGTAGGGATCTTACAATTTCAGAGGCGTTTTTGTAGAAATACTACGTCCCAAGTTGTGGACCAACGTAATTATTACACGTTTTCTTGTGAGACTGGGTTGGATGGACACATTGCCCAGATAGTCCAGAGCCATGTCTATTTTCACTATTTTCTCATGTGCTTAATGCTGGGCAGTGTACAGAGCCTTTTCAAAGCCTTCACCTAAAAACAGCACTGATGAGATTACCAAGAGTAAACCAAATCAATACAGTAGTGTGCCTGAAGACAAAAAGCCTAAAGCATATAAACTGCGCTGTAAAGCTGAGAGGAATTGCAGAATTGGATAACAATAACCTGTTGATTAATCCATCCTTTTCACTTGCACTTGGTTATGTCATCCATTGTTAATTCAAACATATGGATTATAGCAGCTTTAAACCAATAAAAAACACTACGGTTTCGAAGTGTTGTGTTGTGACAACAGTGGCTAGAGAAACTTGTTCTCCAGGCCGTCAAAAACCACATCGCAGTCAGCCTAGGCCTCTAACCAGTTTTCGATTATCGACCTGATTACAAACAATGAGCCCACTTCACATAGGGAGGAAATGAACAATCTTGCAGTGGTGATAAAAAAAACAAGCTACTGCTTATTGTATAATACAATACATAATACTTGATTTCCTCAGAATCAGCATTACAATCCAGGACATGATCTTCCCACAACTCCACCTTCCATGGTGAACTATTTATTTGAAAAGGCAACAATCCCCTATACTGTATACAAGTTACACACTTTTACAGAGGTGCCTGCTGAGAGCCCACAAGATATTAAAAGATAAACCAAACACGGCCACCGCCTGTTTACCTAGCTACCGTCTAACTAGATACAGAAATAACCATTGCTGTATCACCACACTACAGAGCAGCTTCTTTCCTTAGGATGACTTGACTTCCTCTTTCACTCCACACTATAAAAATCAGTTTTGCTTTTGAGTTCTTCTTAAGCGGCGTATGTGTAATGGTACATTTCACAGCATTCAGGGCCAAACAAAACAAAACTAGTCTCTTACAGCCAGAGAAAAACAAATATTTTATACAGTGCAAAACAAACTGGGCTTTACCGAAATAGCAGCTTTATTGAAGGAAATGGCCATTTCTGCACAGCGTAATGCACGAGGCCAACAAGCCTTTCGGTCACTTACTAATAAAGAAATAATTCATGATGGAACAGCTTTAACTAACTCACAAAAGGTTATGTATTAAAGGTGGGGTAGGTAATTCACTTCAGAAACACTTTGTTATATTCCATGGAATGCTCTTAACATCCCGATAGCAATGAATACATTAAATGCTTTGACAATAAATATATACAAACATTTCATCTGTGGCGCTGTAAAAAGCACGACCAGTTATCTGCCTCGGCCAGCGGCAGATAACTGGATGTCCTACCTGCCTGTCAGCCTTCCATCTCGTGCACAAACTTATCTCTTGCCCTCATTGGTCATGTGCGCGTCCGTGTGTGTTGGAGGAGGGGCTCTGTAAGGAAGTCTGAAGGAAGGGTACTTTCAAATGATAGCACACTGGTTTCTCCATTCTTACCTACCCTACCTTTAAGTGTATTTAAAAAAAGAACAACAACAACATTAGATGTACTATCGGAACATTTTTAGATACACTTCTCTTAGTTTAGTTTTTCTTTCTGACCTGCAGCTGGTATTTGTTCTCTGTATGACAGAAATGACCTTTGAAAACACACATGTGGTAGAAAATTCAGTGCAATAAACTGGGTCATGACTGTGTTGCATGCACAGTAGACATTTTGTTGAAGCTTCCTCTTGTAGTGTTATGTATTTTATAACACAACACGTTCAACATGAACTGAATAGATAATTATATTACATACACAGTGACACACAGGCTAACTGAGTATACTGAAACCACTGAAACCTGACGAAATTCAAAACCGCAACCACTCTGAAAATAGATTTCTTGTGAAATGCACATCCTGCAGTTCTTCAGTTTCATTCTGAAACATAATGCTTATTAACTCTGGGTGTGTGGGTGTTTCCAGCTAGAGGTGGTGTTGGGTGTGCTGGGGAACATTAGAACGTTGCAGTGTGAAGACAACCAGACTTATTAGTGGGAAATAAAGGATTTTGTTACGAGACGTGTCATGAGATGTTATCAGCAGTGTCGGGCAAGTTATTTCCAAAATGTAATATATTACATATTACTTATTATACTTATATACTTATAACAGGACATGGAATGGGCTCTGTAGTGTGTTTAGTATATGGCCGTGTACAGGCCCGGTTCCAGAACAAAATGACTCAGGGTGCCTCTGAGGTTACAGGGGGCGCAGCAGTAGCAGGTTTACATGAGCAATAGTGGCCGGCAACAGCAATGAAAAATAGCATTGATGGTCCCCAATGAACAGATTATGGCATTTGTTATGTTTTGAAACCAAGCAAGTGAGAACATTTCAAGTGAGTTAAAAGTGCAATCATGAAATATTTCATACAGTCCAAAGTGGACTATGGCAAAGAAAAGCACAAAAGCTTCAAAGCTGTACTGATAAAACAAATGAGAAGATATTGTAAATCAAGGCACATATTATTTGAACCAGCTCATGGTTTGAAATGGCAAACATTGAAAAGCAAAAGTATTATTAAAACCATGTACTACATCGTCACCTTGGTCCCATCATATACTCTGGGAAGAGAATATTTACTGTGCTTGAAAACTGGTATCACATCATCATGTGAGGTTGACTTTGTGACCTGGAGAATATTTCAGCTGCAACATTAGCTTGTTGATAAGCTTGGGATATGAGATCTTTTTGTAGCCATTCGTGGTGAAGGCATCTGTGCTATTGTATGCATTATTTTTGACCCAACATTTCTACAGGCATGGCAGAATATGAATCTATTTTCACATGAATATTCCCGTGTCTATTTTTATGCCATGAGCTGCAAAATGACCGCCTAACCCCACTGCACAGACGGGTACTTGTTTAGATATACCTGCGCAGGCTCTGTTTTGCCGTGGTATCCTCTGCGGGCCGCAGAGGGTCGGCGTAGTTTGGGGAGACGAAGACTGCTGCTCCGGGGGCGAGTCAGGCGGGAGTAAGCTCGTGTCCACAACAGAGGGTAACGTGATGTTCCCATCTGACCTGTTGCTACTGTCTGCAGTAGATGCAGTGTTACTGGCGTTTAGTGATGGTTGCTTTAACCATTTCCGTATAAATGATTATCCACAGATGTGTGTCACTGCTGTGGAAGCACTTTGGAAATGATGCACGCGCAGCGGAGCAGGTCACGCGCACCTGACACAAATTGTTGTTTGTATTTTTCGCGCCGTTCTCTCTTTTTGAATAGAGGGTGCATAACATTCAACTGCCCCGAAGATCCCGACGCGAAGCCTGAAGGGTAAACACACCAGGTTTACTAATCTACTACCCGCACAATTTGTCTGGTGTCGGAATGTCTCGCTATGTTAGTACATTGTTAAAAAACAAAACACCATTTAATTTCGGGTTGAAATGTGTTGTAACTGCGTTACTGAGCATTGTAACGGGTATTATATTACCCACATCTCATAAGTAATGCGTTACTTCGTTACAGCAAAAAGTAATATATTACTGTAACTCCGTTACTTTTGTAACGCGTTACACCCAACACTGGTTATCAGTAAAGGTGGGGTATATGTGATTACATTTAGAAGACTTTTCTTCTGAGGGCCAAGCTCGTGATCTGTGCCAAAATGTCAACAACAACAAAATATCTGGGTTTTTCAAGAGACATTTATGGTTATGCTTCATTTCCATAATTCCCCATTCAACATAAAATGAGGGATTGAACCTCTATCCTTCATTGTTAGTAAATACAAAAAGTAAAAGGCTTGTGTTTTAACTGACAAAATATATCTAGTAGAAATAAAACACTATATTAAAAACATCATAATCGCTCCTTCAGTAAAGAGCTGCAGATACACAAATTATAATAAAATGATCTGGAATTGAATATGCATCTGAAATTCAACACTGACTTCCTTATTGCAATTCTCATTAAATTGTATTTACTGTTAATTAACTATTAGTATGACTCTAACTCAAGTCTCAAGTTATGTATTTCAGTGGAAAGCCTGATGTGAGAGCCGAACATTCCTCAGCAGATTTAAACTCATTTTGAAGCTCTTGAAGTCAAACAGAAAGGAGGTGAAAACAATAAAGAGTCTCCAAACAGACCTCTGCCTATATTGCTTCCCGTACCTTTCTAAATCCGGCAGCAGAATAAGTTCCAAGAGAAGTTTCCCTTCCACATATTTTCAGTTATTTCTTCAATGATTGTAATATTTGTTCCACAGGTGCATACAGATTTAGGGCAACCAGATGATAGATGAAAGTGTTAGAAGTCCTATCTTCTGCTGTTACAGGTGTGTGCAGATTTGTTCTTGTTTTCCCTTATCTTGTTCCGCCTTTGCTTCTGGGAATATGTGTGACTGCTGTTACGTTTTGGCAGCTACGACAGAGTTACAGTTTGTCCTGCCCACGCACAGCCAAGGTGCCAATCTGTTTTGAATCTGCTTTTTTCTCTCCATGTGATAACGGACTTTGATCCCAAATCCTGGCATCTTGAAATATGTGTGTATGTTAGAAAGATATAGAAGGAGCAAGGGCTGATTCCAAACCCTCATCTGTCCTATTTAGTCTTATTCTGCGCATAGTATCGCTAAAACAGGATAACTCTGTGGTGTTTCTTTGGCATAACATCATATATTTTTGTAATCTTTTACCAAATCAATAGGTTGCAATATGATTGAAACAGTACTTCTAAAAGGGAAGCTGCAGCATGAAGCCTGTTAGTCTACAAAGTACTTTAGCAAAGTCTGCTCTACACTTGCCGGTCATTATATGTTTGGCCTCTAGAGGGGACTAAAGCTGAATGTTTTCTTTATGATCATGACTTCAAACTATGTTATAAACGGATGACAAACACCAGTATAAATAGGCAGATTGTACATTAACGGCCAACAGTTAACAGTGTCCACTCTGACAGTGAGTGTATATGTTACAAACATAACTTTACTTGTTAATAAATTATTGGAATAAACATTTGATTCCAAATCAATTCAACATTTGATATCAGTCTTTTAGGTATTGCCATGTAACAGTAAAATTAGGTTATTTCTATGATGTCAGAGTTTAAAAAGGATATGCCACCACAACAAAGTCATAAGGCATATGGAAAACATGTGGTAAGGGACTACTTTCTCTCCCCCCCCCACCTCTCCCCTCTCTCCCTTCTTCTTTAACACCCCCCCCCCCCCCCCCCCCCACACACACCAGGACCAACAAATCCAGCACCAGTCACTTTTTATGCGCTATGGAAAATATTTTGCACTCTCATTTGCACTATGCACACTATCTTTTTTTATATATATCCTGCTTACTTTTGGTATTTTGTGTTTTTTTGTAAATTATTGAGTGTTCTTATATTTTAATGTGTTATTTTATTTATACCTCGGGACTGTGGGAAACAGTATTTCGATCTTTCTGTGTGTACAAACATATTTTTGAGATTGACAATAAAGTTGAATTGAATTGACTACTTGTATTGAAAATAATTAATAATATTGTGCAAAGTCTGGCCCATGTATACAAAGAGAAAGAGAGAAAAAAGGAGCACTGTATGTGGCCAAGACATTGACTGACTCCAGTTCCGTTTTTTTGCGGCTTTTCCTTAGGATTTCTAATGAGGATCTTATGCTTTGTCAGTATTCTTTGTCAAAAATGGCATAAAATGTTAACTAGGAAGTTGAATTTCTATTTCAATATTCTCTCTTCTTCATAAGAGAACAAATCTTTTCATGCCCTCAAGCAACTTCTTATCACTTTGTGTGCAGGCCCGGCTCTAGCTGCAACACTCATTGTTTCCCTCTGCTTTGTCAGCTGCTTTGCCTCCTTTAAGACATCGCTGTGCTGACATCGTACTGTAAGAAGTTCCATAGTGTTACTTTTTGAATACCCTACCACAACAGTGATAGTTTTACAGCTTATTTAGATTGACCATGTATTAATATTGATCAGAGGAGCTATAAAGGGCCGGTGTATGCGATGTGTGACTTTTCAAAATGCTACCTGGCTTACTTTCAATTCATGTGCGAGCATTAGTCTCGTAATGACAACCCCAATGGGTTTCAGGACTATGTATTCATCAGGCACGATCAACGTCAGGAAATTACAAGCATGGCAGAGGAGATCAATCCTAACCCACAATTTTTTATTAAAAAACTTGCCTCCTTTCCTGAAGTACATCCAGAGCTGAGTCTTCTTTATATTGGAGTCTCCATATACCTCACTGAGCATGATTAAATAGCACTATCCTTTCTTCTCTCCTCTTTTTGTGTCTCCTCCCTCTTCTGTTTTTGTATTCTATTACGTGTTAATATTTCTGATGTTGTTGTAACTACTTTTGGTATCCACTTTGGTAAATTAAAAGAAAAAAAACAAATATATTATTGGAGGGTAGAAAACCACAGAAAGCTCCACAGACAGACAGGGGGAAGTTCCTATTAAGGTCACCTATTATGCAAAATCCACTTTGTCATGTCTTTTATACATCAGCATGTGTCCCCTCTGTGTAAAGAGAGTCTGAAAGTTTCAGGAATTCTCTCTCTTTTTGTCCTGATCCTTTTTATAAAAACCTGAAGCTTGTAAGGGAAACGTCTGTGTTCATACCTTGGAGTCCACAAACAACAAAGAAGGAAGTGTCCCAGTGCACCCACAACAACAGACCATCTGTGACCTAGTGTTGCCCGGTCACAGAATGGGAACATAACAATATTATGGCTCAAGCAGCCTATGTCCTTAAAGGAGATAACAGACGTCAGGGTTGGTCCTGTACGTCATATCTAGGAGTCTAGGTCAATTATTTCCCTAACAGAGCTAATCAGATTTTGGCAATTTTATGATGTCATAACGATTTTTTGGCTTGTGTAACCATTAGCCAATCACCAACCAAGGTAACCCCCCACCCCCCCACCCAATCACCTGAATCTCCTCCTAGCACCATTGTGTTCTTTTTAAACCAGATATCTCTCAGAGGGGCGTGGGGAGTGTCTCCTTGTTTTCATCTGAAGTAACAACAGAAGCAGCACTTTTTGAAACAGGGCTGAAACAGAGGGGATTTGGGGTAATGCTACAATGATCTGTTTGGTGTTTGGAGCCAAACACTTCAGAGACACGTTCTGTATATATATGAGACCCTTAATATATTGATGTAAGCAGTATCATAGGGAACTTTAAAGAGCCTGTGACACGGTTTTCCCCCATCATCCAATCCCATCAATTTGAGTACATATCGTCCCCTTGAAACCGTTACTGAACTGATTTGGATATTGTACTTTGATAACCATTAATCTGCCTTCAATGTTGACAATTGTCTGGATCTTCTCGCGGATTCTTCAAGTCCCGCCAAATGATGGGTGACGTCATTGCGGGCACAGCCAGCTCCATCCCGTCTGCCCGCCAGGATCCCAGCATCTGCATGTAAACCTTTATATATACAGTCAGATGTAAACGCACGATGGTGCACACAGCAGCAAGCTCAGACAGCGATGACAGGTTAATGTTGAACGTGTCTGAGAGCTCATATGAGGCTGAAGGATCGGTTTATGTTGTATATTCTAAGTTTAGGAATGAGGTGCGTCAATATGGGCGATCATATGGTCATGTAGCCAGTGGTGGAATGGGACTACAAATCATCCCGGGACTCTCGACCAGCGGCGTAGCTGTGAGTGGGCCCGGGTGGGCCTGGGCCCACCCACATGCACGTCTGGCCCACCCACAGCCAATCAGCGCTTCATAGCGCAGAGCCGGGAAGCCCAGAAGGAAGTGCCACAAACTGCAGTTCATCTAGTGGCCGACAGGGGATGGATGCAAAAAGGAGCAATTCCCATAGACCCCCATGTTAAAATGCCCAACTTTACAGCAGAATAAACATCTTTCTTGCCTGGATCCAATAAAACGTATTCTGGATATAGTTAGATTCCACCTTCATGACAATGGAATAGGGAGTGCATTTTTTTACCGTGAGTTTTTATAGTAAGTAAAGTAACTTTTGCCGTGAGTGAATGAAAGTATTATTTCATCTTGAGGTCTGCAGTTTAGCTGTACACATTTGCTGAATATGAAAACACTCAGTGTGTGCCCATTGTGCGACTGTCAAGGATAAACAACCTGTGCCCCCGATATATGTTGTATGTATTATTGCTACACAAACATTACATTGCAGTTTAAGTGTCGCCAACTCCGTTTAAGAGATCTCGCCCCCGTCTGTGTGAGAGGGGGCGGGGCAGTTTACACCCACGCAGCTGCTACAACATGCAGCACACACACACACGGAGGAGATGGCGGAGAGAACGCGCTCCGAGGTGTGGTTAAACTATAGCCGTGTCTATGTGGACAATACTCGTTATCAAAAGTGGAATAAGAGTTTATCATGTGAGGGCGGTAACACGAGCAATTTGTCTAAACATTTAGCAAAAGTGCTCCACATCCAGACGGAGGAATGCACCGGGTTCCACTGTCTTTCTAGCAGCTCTGTAGCCCCGTCCACGAGGAACGTTTCCACGTCAGGTGTTATGTTTGCTAGCAGCGACACACCGAGTTAACTACATTATACAAACATGGGTTAATGACTAGAGGAAACTGAGTTATTTATTTTGTTAAAGTTTCAGCTATTCTGTTTACAGTTCTGTCATCACATTATTTAATATGATTTGTTAAAACATTGTTTTTTCTTTTGATGTGAAATATTATGTATTTAATTTAAATAAAAAGCAATGTTAGTTTTGTTCACAATTTGTTTAGTTTACCTTCTTTTTTTCTCCAAAAGAACCGATAAAAGTAATGTTAAAGGACCGGATCGATAAGACATAGACATACTTTATTGTCATTTCAACAAGACACAGAGTGTACTATTAAAACGAAATTTCGTTGTACTGGCTTACAGGAACAGGACAATATAAAAACTTGCTAAAATTGTACATATAAATAAATAATAGTGACGTGGTGCTGATACAATTAAAGATAAAGTGTGCGTTTAAAATATAAAGACTTACTATACATATAAATAAAATAGACATACTATATAACAAATATGTGCCCTTTACACAGCGTAATGTAATCTTTATGTTACTGGTCTGCTTGCTGTTCAGCAGTCTGATGGCTTGGGGAAAAAGCTATTGCAGAATCTGGCTGTTCTGCTCTTAATGCTGCGGAACCTCTTGCCGGAGGGCAGCAGGGAGAACAGAGCATGGTGAGGATGAGTGGGGTCTTTAAAAATCTTCTGGGCTTTTGTTAGGCAGCGTTTCTGAGCGGTGTCTCTGATGGGAGGGAGAGAAACTCCGATGATCTTCTCTGCTGTCCTGACCACTCTCTGCAGAGACTTCCAGTCTTTGGCGTTGCAGTCTCTCGACCAGATGGAGATGCCGCTGGTCAGCACGCTCTCTGTGGTTCCTCTGTAGAACGTGGTGAGGATGGGAGGGGGGAGCTGTGCAGGAAGTGTAGGCGCTGCTGTGCCTTCTTAAATAGTGATGTAGTGTGAGTGGACCAGGTCAGACTGCTTGTGATATGCACCCCCAGGAACTTGGTGCTGCCTGTAGTCTTCACTTGCTGTGCCGTTGATGTGGAGTGGTGGGTGCTTTTTGTTCCTGAAGTCGACAATCATCTCTTTTGTTTTATCGACATTCAGGATCAGGTTGTTGGTGTTACACCAGTCTGTCAGATATTTCACCTCCTCCCTATGCCTGTTTGTTGTTGTCCCTGATGAGTCCCACCACTGCTGTATCGTCCGCGTACTTTATGATGTGGTTGGTACTGAACCTGGAGCATAAGCGTAAGCGCTATCGATAAAAGTAGTAGTACCGTTAAAGCCTTAACGATAGCCATCCCTATGTGGATGTCAGTTTTACACACATTCTGAGGCCGCCGTGCCTATGTTTTTGTTTTCACTGCTAATTTATGCTTAAGTTCTATTGGTGCATTAAAAAATCATTACAATCATTAATGAAGTTTCAGCTCAGACCCCACACTTAATGTCTCCCCCTGGCCCACCTACATTTCTCCAGGCCCACCCACACAATAATTCCTGGCTACGCCACTGCTCTCGACCGGCCCACTTCGGTACCGCTAGTAAGCTGTCAACGGGGGGAGTGGGGGATGTAAAATACAAATATAATGTATAATGTCTGTGTCTTTGACATTAGCGCTGCTAGCCACCTGTGCCCTGTACTACGAAGCCAGTTCAACAGACCCTGGATATGTTTTGTAATACACGGTTCGGCTGCATTAATATTCATATCTGCCTAGTTCTTTATTTATAGAGCCCTGATGAGAAGACTTCTAGACAAACTGGAAGATGCCGCGAAAACTGAAAACGTTGACGTGGATCATAAATATATCAGCAATTAAACACATCTTCATTCTTTTCACACAATACGTCTCCTTGCAGTATCAACACTAATTCGGCTGACTTTTATATTTGATCCAATTGGTAGATAGGCTGTATTTACACCATAAAGGTGCACAGCTGATATAAAGGGACACCTAGTGGTTAAAGCATGTTATTGAATTTCATTATTTTTTTATTAGATATTAATAGGATCCCTATAAAGTATATTCATTACTCGTTATTCTCTACTAATAGTTAATTAAAGACTGTATATAATGACTATTTTGCACATCCCTTTCAAGATTTCAAGATTTTCTAAGGTTTATTGACATATCATATACACAAACGGTGTAGTTATGCAATGAATGAAAAATTCGCAGGTTCCTCAATTGTGCATTACAAGACATCTATCAATATGTGTGTATACCTCCAGCAATGTTAACTATGTTGAAGCACGTATTTTAACTGATATTATACATGTATTATACTCTTATAAGATGTATGTAGATAGTATAAGAAATGTGCAGAATATGACGTTAATGGTGGAGGTATACATACATATATATGTCTTGTAATGCACTGTTGAGGAACCTGCGACCCAAGTTTTTCATCTCTGACCTTGTCAGATATTGAACAATCAATAAATAAAGAACACAAAATTATTAAATATAAAACACAGAATTTGTGTGATTATACTAAATGATTTACAAATAAACACCACTGCATATTTACAACTGTTACACATGCTGATGTAACGCAAATGTTTCCAACTTGGGATCAATAAAAATATCTTATCTTAAGATGATCGATGGCTACTGCCATATTTGCAAAATTTGACAAGTGCATGTTTCAGGCTTATCAATTACAACAGGAGGGGTCACAGACATAAGGCCAGCTGTTAAATAAAGCTCTTCTGACCTTAGCTGGCATGTGGGTATATATTAATGCTGCCCATTATGGGCACAAGCCATTTTCACCCATTTATTAATTACATGTTTTAAATGTGAGTGTTTCCTATCCCCTAAACCTCCAGGGATGTATACAGTTTAATACTGGCAACTTCTTATTATGGGAAATACGAAAACGTCTTTTAAAACTACAATTCCCAGTAGAGACGTGCCATAGAGAACATGTTGCGAAACACAATAGCCAGCATGTGTAGTTCTGGGGACGGGGTGGGGGGGACGGGGTGGACCCGTTCAAATCCAATTTTGGACAGTCTGCCGTGGTTCCATCCCATTTCAAGTGCTGTTCGATAATGGCCAAACTAACCTTAAAATAGGCATTTTCCACCGAGAATAAAACGAATGTCGGCCATGTTTTTTTTTTCTGCAGGGAGAAATTTGAAGATCACGTGACATAGAATGAAGCCATTGGAATGAATGGTGAAAAAAAACGTAGGGATCTTACAATTTCAGAGGCGTTTTGTAGAAATACTACGTCCCAAGTTGTGGACCAACGTAATTATTACACGTTTTCTTGTGAGACTGGGTTGGATGGACACATTGCCCAGATAGTCCAGAGCCATGTCTATTTTCACTATTTTCTCATGTGCTTAATGCTGGGCAGTGTACAGAGCCTTTTCAAAGCCTTCACCTAAAAACAGCACTGATGAGATTACCAAGAGTAAACCAAATCAATACAGTAGTGTGCCTGAAGACAAAAAGCCTAAAGCATATAAACTGCGCTGTAAAGCTGAGAGGAATTGCAGAATTGGATAACAATAACCTGTTGATTAATCCATCCTTTTCACTTGCACTTGGTTATGTCATCCATTGTTAATTCAAACATATGGATTATAGCAGCTTTAAACCAATAAAAAACACTACGGTTTCGAAGTGTTGTGTTGTGACAACAGTGGCTAGAGAAACTTGTTCTCCAGGCCGTCAAAAACCACATCGCAGTCAGCCTAGGCCTCTAACCAGTTTTCGATTATCGACCTGATTACAAACAATGAGCCCACTTCACATAGGGAGGAAATGAACAATCTTGCAGTGGTGATAAAAAAAACAAGCTACTGCTTATTGTATAATACAATACATAATACTTGATTTCCTCAGAATCAGCATTACAATCCAGGACATGATCTTCCCACAACTCCACCTTCCATGGTGAACTATTTATTTGAAAAGGCAACAATCCCCTATACTGTATACAAGTTACACACTTTTACAGAGGTGCCTGCTGAGAGCCCACAAGATATTAAAAGAAAAACCAACACGGCCACCGCCTGTTTACCTAGCTACCGTCTAACTAGATACAGAAATAACCATTGCTGTATCACCACACTACAGAGCAGCTTCTTTCCTTAGGATGACTTGACTTCCTCTTTCACTCCACACTATAAAAATCAGTTTTGCTTTTGAGTTCTTCTTAAGCGGCGTATGTGTAATGGTACATTTCACAGCATTCAGGGCCAAACAAAACAAAACTAGTCTCTTACAGCCAGAGAAAAACAAATATTTTATACAGTGCAAAACAAACTGGGCTTTACCGAAATAGCAGCTTTATTGAAGGAAATGGCCATTTCTGCACAGCGTAATGCACGAGGCCAACAAGCCTTTCGGTCACTTACTAATAAAGAAATAATTCATGATGGAACAGCTTTAACTAACTCACAAAAGGTTATGTATTAAAGGTGGGGTAGGTAATTCACTTCAGAAACACTTTGTTATATTCCATGGAATGCTCTTAACATCCCGATAGCAATGAATACATTAAATGCTTTGACAATAAATATATACAAACATTTCATCTGTGGCGCTGTAAAAAGCACGACCAGTTATCTGCCTCGGCCAGCGGCAGATAACTGGATGTCCTACCTGCCTGTCAGCCTTCCATCTCGTGCACAAACTTATCTCTTGCCCTCATTGGTCATGTGCGCGTCCGTGTGTGTTGGAGGAGGGGCTCTGTAAGGAAGTCTGAAGGAAGGGTACTTTCAAATGATAGCACACTGGTTTCTCCATTCTTACCTACCCTACCTTTAAGTGTATTTAAAAAAAACAACAACAACAACATTAGATGTACTATCGGAACATTTTTAGATACACTTCTCTTAGTTTAGTTTTTCTTTCTGACCTGCAGCTGGTATTTGTTCTCTGTATGACAGAAATGACCTTTGAAAACACACATGTGGTAGAAAATTCAGTGCAATAAACTGGGTCATGACTGTGTTGCATGCACAGTAGACATTTTGTTGAAGCTTCCTCTTGTAGTGTTATGTATTTTATACACAAGACACGTTCAACATGAACTGAATAGATAATTATTTACATACACAGTGACACACAGGCTAACTGAGTATACTG
The DNA here is from genome assembly GCF_902827115.2 of Pseudochaenichthys georgianus. Classification (NCBI taxonomy): domain Eukaryota; kingdom Metazoa; phylum Chordata; class Actinopteri; order Perciformes; family Channichthyidae; genus Pseudochaenichthys; species Pseudochaenichthys georgianus. The sequence goes on along the minus strand of NC_047507.1, from coordinate 11,386,776 downwards.
GAAACCACTGAAACCTGACGAAATTCAAAACCCGCAACACTCTGAAAATAGATTTCTTGTGAAATGCACATCCTGCAGTTCTTCAGTTTCATTCTGAAACATTAATGCTTATTAACTCTGGGTGTGTGGTGTTTCCAGCTAGAGGTGGTGTTGGGTGTGCTGGGGAACATTAGAACGTTGCAGTGTGAAGACAACCAGACTTATTAGTGGGAAATAAAGGATTTTGTTACGAGACGTGTCATGAGATGTTATCAGCAGTGTCGGGCAAGTTATTTCCAAAATGTAATATATTAATATTACTTATTATACTTATATACTTATAACAGGACATGGAATGGGCTCTGTAGTGTGTTTAGTATATGGCCGTGTACAGGCCCGGTTCCAGAACAAAATGACTCAGGGTGCCTCTGAGGTTACAGGGGGCGCAAGCAGTAGCAGGTTTACATGAGCAATAGTGGCCGGCAACAGCAATGAAAAATAGCATTGATGGTCCCCAATGAACAGATTATTGGCATTTGTTATGTTTTGAAACCAAGCAAGTGAGAACATTTCAAGTGAGTTAAAAGTGCAATCATGAATATTTTCATACAGTCCAAAGGTGGACTATGGCAAAGAAAAGCACAAAAGCTTCAAAGCTGTACTGATAAAACAAATGAGAAGATATTGTAATCAAGGCACATATTATTTGAACAGCTCATGGTTTGAAATGGCAAACATTGAAAAGCAAAAGTATTATTAAAACCATGTACTACATCGTCACCTTGGTCCCATCATATACTCTGGGAAGAGAATATTTACTGTGCTTGAAAACTGGTATCACATCATCATGTGAGGTTGACTTTGTGACCTGGAGAATATTTCAGCTGCAACATTAGCTTGTTGATAAGCTTGGGATATGAGATCTTTTTGTAGCCATTTCGTGGTGAAGGCATCTGTGCTATTGTATGCATTATTTTTGACCCCACATTTCTACAGGCATGGCAGAATATGAATCTATTTTCACATGAATATTCCCGTGTCTATTTTTATGCCATGAGCTGCAAAATGACCGCCTAACCCCACTGCACAGACGGGGTACTTGTTTAGATATACCTGCGCAGGCTCTGTTTTGCGTGGTATCCTCTGCGGGCCGCAGAGGGTCGGCGTAGTTTGGGGAGACGAAGACTGCTGCTCCGGGGGCGAGTCAGGCGGGAGTAAGCTCGTGTCCACAACAGAGGGTAACGTGATGTTCCCATCTGACCTGTGCTACTGTCTGCAGTAGATGCAGTGTTACTGGCGTTTAGTGATGGTTGCTTTAACCATTTCCGTATAAATGATTATCCACAGATGTGTGTCACTGCTGTGGAAGCACTTGGAAATGATGCACGCGCAGCGGAGCAGGTTCACGCGCACCTGACACACAATTGTTGTTTGTATTTTTCGCGCCGTTCTCTCTTTTGAATAGAGGGTGCATAACATTCAACTGCCCGCCGAAGATCCCGACGCGAAGCCTGAAGGGTAAACACACCAGGTTTACTAATCTACTACCCGCACAATTTGTCTGGTGTCGGAATGTCTCGCTATGTTAGTAACATTGTTAAAAAACAAAACACCATTTAATTTCGGGTTGAAATGTGTTGTAACTGCGTTACTGAGCATTGTAACGGGTATTATATTACCCACATCTCATAAGTAATGCGTTACTTCGTTACAGCAAAAAGTAATATATTACTGTAACTCCGTTACTTTTGTAACGCGTTACACCAACACTGGTTATCAGTAAAGGTGGGGTATATGTGATTACATTTAGAAGACTTTTCTTCTGAGGGCCAAGCTCGTGATCTGTGCCAAAATGTCAACAACAACAAAATATCTGGGTTTTTCAAGAGACATTTATGGTTATGCTTCATTTCCATAATTCCCCCATTTCAACATAAAATGAGGGATTGAACCTCTATCCTTCATTGTTAGTAAATACAAAAAGTAAAAGGCTTGTTGTTTTAACTGACAAAATATATCTAGTAGAAATAAAACACTATATTAAAAACATCATAATCGCTCCTTCAGTAAAGAGCTGCAGATACACAAATTATAATAAAATGATCTGGAATTGAATATGCCATCTGAACTTCAACACTGACTTCCTTATTGCAATTCTCATTAAATTGTATTTACTGTTAATTAACTATTAGTATGACTCTAACTCAAGTCTCAAGTTATGTATTTCAGTGGAAAGCCTGATGTGAGAGGCCGAACATTCCTCAGCAGATTTAAACTCATTTTGAAGCTCTTGAAGTCAAACAGAAAGGAGGTGAAAACAATAAAGAGTCTCCAAACAGACCTCTGCCTATATTGCTTCCCGTACCTTTCTAAATCCGGCAGCAGAATAAGTTCCAAGAGAAGTTTCCCTTCCACATATTTTCAGTTATTTCTTCAATGATTGTAATATTTGTTCCACAGGTGCATACAGATTAGGGCAACCAGATGATAGATGAAAGTGTTTAGAAGTCCTATCTTCTGCTGTTACAGGTGTGTGCAGATTTGTTCTTGTTTTTCCCTATCTTGTTCCGCCTTTGCTTCTGGGAATATGTGTGACTGCTGTTACGTTTTGGCAGCTACGACAGAGTTACAGTTTGTCCTGCCCACGCACAGCCAAGGTGCCAATCTGTTTTGAATCTGCTTTTTTCTCTCCATGTGATAACGGACTTTGATCCCAAATCCTGGCATCTTGAAATATGTGTGTATGTTAGAAAGATATAGAAGGAGCAAGGGCTGATTCCAAACCCTCATCTGTCCTATTTAGTCTTATTCTGCGCATAGTATCGCTAAAACAGGATAACTCTGTGGTGTTTCTTTGGCATAACATCATATATTTTTGTAATCTTTTACCAAATCAATAGGTTGCAATATGATTGAAACAGTACTTCTAAAAGGGAAGCTGCAGCATGAAGCCTGTTAGTCTACAAAGTACTTTAGCAAAGTCTGCTCTACACTTGCCGGTCATTATATGTTTGGCCTCTAGAGGGGACTAAAGCTGAATGTTTTCTTTATGATCATGACTTCAAACTATGTTATAAACGGATGACAAACACCAGTATAAATAGGCAGATTGTACATTAACGGCCAACAGTTAAACAGTGTCCACTCTGACAGTGAGTGTATATGTTACAACATAACTTTACTTGTTAATAAATTATTGGAATAAACATTTGATTCCAAATCAATTCAACATTTGATATCAGTCTTTTAGGTATTGCCATTGTAACAGTAAAATTAGGTTATTTCTATGATGTCAGAGTTTAAAAAGGATATGCCACCACAACAAAGTCATAAGGCATATGGAAAACATGTGGTAAGGGACTACTTTCTCTCCCCCCCCACCTCTCCCCTCTCTCCTTCTTCTTAACAACCCGCCCCCCCCCCCCCCCCCCCCCCCCCACACACACACAGACACAACAAATCCAGCACCAGTCACTTTTTATGCTGCTATGGAAAATATTTTGCACTCTCATTTGCACTATGCACACTATCTTTTTTTATATATATCCTGCTTACTTTTGTTATTTTGTGTTTTTTTGTAAATTATTGAGTGTTCTTATATTTTAATGTGTTATTTATTTATACCTCGGGACTGTGGGAAACAGTATTTCGATCTTTCTGTGTGTACAAACATATTTTGAGATTGACAATAAAGTTGAATTTGAATTGACTACTTGTATTGAAAATAATTAATAATATTGTGCAAAGTCTGGCCCATGTATACAAAGAGAAAGAGAGAAAAAAGGAGCACTGTATGTGGCCAAGACATTGACTGACTCCAGTTCCGTTTTTTGCGGCTTTTCCTTAGGATTTCTAATGAGGATCTTATGCTTTGTCAGTATTCTTTGTCAAAAATGGCATAAAATGTTAACTAGGAAGTTGAATTTCTATTTCAATATTCTCTCTTCTTCATAAGAGAACAAATCTTTTCATGCCCTCAAGCAACTTCTTATCACTTTGTGTGCAGGCCCGGCTCTAGCTGCAACACTCATTGTTTCCCTCTGCTTTGTCAGCTGCTTTGCCTCCTTTAAGACATCGCTGTGCTGACATCGTACTGTAAGAAGTTCCATAGTGTTACTTTTTGAATACCCTACCACAACAGTGATAGTTTTACAGCTTATTTAGATTGACCATGTATTAATATTGATCAGAGGAGCTATAAAGGGCCGGTGTATGCGATGTGTGACTTTTCAAAATGCTACCTGGCTTACTTTCAATTCATGTGCGAGCATTAGTCTCGTAATGACAACCCCAATGGGTTTCAGGACTATGTATTCATCAGGCACGATCAACGTCAGGAAATTACAAGCATGGCAGAGGAGATCAATCCTAACCCACAATTTTTTATTAAAAAACTTGCCTCCTTTCCTGAAGTACATCCAGAGCTGAGTCTTCTTTATATTGGAGTCTCCCTATACCTCACTGAGCATGATTAAATAGCACAATATCCTTTCTTCTCTCCTCTTTTTGTGTCTCCTCCCTCTTCTGTTTTTGTATTCTATTACGTGTTAATATTTCTGATGTTGTTGTAACTACTTTTGGTATCCACTTTGGTAAATTAAAAGAAAAAAAAACAAATATATTATTGGAGGGTAGAAAAACCACAGAAAGCTCCACAGACAGACAGGGGGAAGTTCCTATTAAAGGTCACCTATTATGCAAAATCCACTTTGTCATGTCTTTTATACATCAGCATGTGTCCCCTCTGTGTAAAGAGAGTCTGAAAGTTTCAGGAATTCTCTCTCTTTTTGTCCTGATCCATTTTTATAAAAACCTGAAGCTTGTAAGGGAAACGTCTGTGTGTCATACCTTGGAGTCCACAAACAACAAAGAAGGAAGTGTCCCAGTGCACCCACAACAACAGACCATCTGTGACCTAGTGTTGCCCGGTCACAGAATGGGAACAATAACATTATGGCTCAAGCAGCCTATGTCCTTAAAGGAGATAAACAGACGTCAGGGTTGGTCCTGTACGTCATATCTAGGAGTCTAGGTCAATTATTTCCCTAACAGAGCTAATCAGATTTTGGCAATTTTATGATGTCATAACGATTTTTTGGCTTGTGTAACCATTAGCCAATCACCAACCAAGGTAACCCCCCCCCACCCAATCACCTGAATCTCCTCCTAGAGCACCATTGTGTTCTTTTTAACCAGATATCTCTCAGAGGGGCGTGGGGAGTGGCTCCTTGTTTTCATCTGAAGTAACAGACAGAGAAGCAGCACTTTTGAAACAGGGCTGAAACAGAGGGGATTATGGGTAATGCTACAATGATCTGTTTGGTGTTTGGAGCCAAACACTTCAGAGACACGTTCTGTATATATATGAGACCTATAATATATTGATGTAAAGCAGTATCATAGGGGAACTTTAAAGAGCCTGTGACACGGTTTTCCCCCATCATCCAATCCCATCAATTTGAGTACATATCGTCCCCTTGAAAACCGTTACTGAACTGATTTTGGATATTTGTACTTTGATAACCATTAATCTGCCTTCAATGTTGACAATTGTCTGGATCTTCTCGCGGATTCTTCAAGTCCCGCCAAATGATGGGTGACGTCATTGCGGGCACAGCGCTCCAGCTGCACCGTCCAGGATCCCAGCATCTGCATGTAAACCTTTATATATATACAGTCAGATGTAAACGCACGATGGTGCACACAGCAGCAAGCTCAGACAGCGATGACAGGTTAATGTTGAACGTGTCTGAGAGCTCATATGAGGCTGAAGGATCGGTTTATGTTGTATATTCTAAGTTTAGGAATGAGGTGCGTCAATATGGGCGATCATATGGTCATGTAGCCAGTGGTGGAATGGGACTACAAATCATCCCGGGACTCTCGACCAGCGGCGTAGCTGTGAGTGGGCCCGGGTGGGCCTGGGCCCACCCACATGCACGTCTGGCCCACCCACAGCCAATCAGCGCTTCATAGCGCAGAGCCGGGAAGCCCAGAAGGAAGTGCCACAAACTGCAGTTCATCTAGTGGCCGACAGGGGATGGATGCAAAAAGGAGCAATTCCCATAGACCCCCATGTTAAAATGCCCAACTTTACAGCAGAAATAAACATCTTTCTTGCCTGGATCCAATAAAACGTATTCTGGATATAGTTAGATTCCACCTTCATGACAATGGAATAGGGAGTGCATTTTTTTACCGTGAGTTTTTATAGTAAGTAAAGTAACTTTTGCCGTGAGTGAATGAAAGTATTATTTCATCTTGAGGTCTGCAGTTTAGCTGTACACATTTGCTGAATATGAAAACACTCAGTGTGTGCCCATTGTGCGACTGTCAAGGATAAACAACCTGTGCCCCCGATATATGTTGTATGTATTATTGCTACACAAACATTACATTGCAGTTTAAGTGTCGCCAACTCCGTTTAAGAGATCTCGCCCCCGTCTGTGTGAGAGGGGGCGGGGCAGTTTACACACACGCAGCTGCTACAACATGCAGCAACACACACACACACGGAGGAGATGGCGGAGAGAACGCGCTCCGAGGTGTGGTTAAACTATAGCCGTGTCTATGTGGACAATACTCGTTATCAAAAGTGGAATAAGAGTTTATCATGTGAGGGCGGTAACACGAGCAATTTGTCTAAACATTTAGCAAAAGTGCTCCACATCCAGACGGAGGAATGCACCGGGTTCCACTGTCTTTCTAGCAGCTCTGTAGCCCCGTCCACGAGGAACGTTTCCACGTCAGGTGTTATGTTTGCTAGCAGCGACACACCGAGTTAACTACATTATACAAACATGGGTTAATGACTAGAGGAAACTGAGTTATTTATTTTGTTAAAGTTTCAGCTATTCTGTTTACAGTTCTGTCATCACATTATTTAATATGATTTGTTAAAACATTGTTGTTTCTTTTGATGTGAAATATTATGTATTTAATTTAAATAAAAAGCAATGTTAGTTTTGTTCACAATTTGTTTAGATAGTTTACCTTCTTTTTTTCTCCAAAAGAACCGATAAAAGTAATGTTAAAGGACCGGATCGATAAGACATAGACATACTTTATTGTCATTTCAACAAGACACAGAGTGTACTATTAAAACGAAATTTCGTTGTACTGGCTTACAGGAACAGGACAATATAAAAACTTGCTAAAATTGTACATATAAATAAATAATAGTGACGTGGTGCTGATACAATTAAAGATAAAGTGTGCGTTTAAAATATAAAGACTTACTATACATATAAATAAAATAGACATACTATATAACAAATATGTGCCCTTTACACAGCGTAATGTAATCTTTATGTTACTGGTCTGCTTGCTGTTCAGCAGTCTGATGGCTTGGGGAAAAAGCTATTGCAGAATCTGGCTGTTCTGCTCTTAATGCTGCGGAACCTCTTGCCGGAGGGCAGCAGGGAGAACAGAGCATGGTGAGGATGAGTGGGGTCTTTAAAAATCTTCTGGGCTTTTGTTAGGCAGCGTTTCTGAGCGGTGTCTCTGATGGGAGGGAGAGAAACTCCGATGATCTTCTCTGCTGTCCTGACCACTCTCTGCAGAGACTTCCAGTCTTTGGCGTTGCAGTCTCTCGACCAGATGGAGATGCCGCTGGTCAGCACGCTCTCTGTGGTTCCTCTGTAGAACGTGGTGAGGATGGGAGGGGGGAGCTGTGCAGGAAGTGTAGGCGCTGCTGTGCCTTCTTAAATAGTGATGTAGTGTGAGTGGACCTAGGTCAGACTGCTTGTGATATGCACCCCCAGGAACTTGGTGCTGCCTGTAGTCTTCACTTGCTGTGCCGTTGATGTGGAGTGGTGGGTGCTTTTTGTTCCTGAAGTCGACAATCATCTCTTTTGTTTTATCGACATTCAGGATCAGGTTGTTGGTGTTACACCAGTCTGTCAGATATTTCACCTCCTCCCTATGCCTGTTTGTTGTTGTCCCTGATGAGTCCCACCACTGCTGTATCGTCCGCGTACTTTATGATGTGGTTGGTACTGAACCTGGAGCATAAGCGTAAGCGCTATCGATAAAAGTAGTAGTACCGTTAAAGCCTTAACGATAGCCATCCCTATGTGGATGTCAGTTTTACACACATTCTGAGGCCGCCGTGCCTATGTTTTTGTTTTCACTGCTAATTTATGCTTAAGTTCTATTGGTGCATTAAAAAATCATTACAATCATTAATGAAGTTTCAGCTCAGACCCCACACTTAATGTCTCCCCCTGGCCCACCTACATTTCTCCAGGCCCACCCACACAATAATTCCTGGCTACGCCACTGCTCTCGACCGGCCCACTTCGGTACCGCTAGTAAGCTGTCAACGGGGGGAGTGGGGGATGTAAAATACAAATATAATGTATAATGTCTGTGTCTTTGACATTAGCGCTGCTAGCCACCTGTGCCCTGTACTACGAAGCCAGTTCAACAGACCCTGGATATGTTTGAGTAACAAACAAACTAACAACAACAAACTAACAAACGAGATCTCGCTAAGCGGTCCTACGACGCTGGTTATCAACTCGGTAAATCAAGCCAGGGTTTCTCTCTCCAGCTGAGAGCGCGTTCACGTCTAAGACACGAGTGGATCTGACTTTAATTACATTTGTCTCGAGTGTTTCGTCAACATAATGTGTTAAATAATACTTCTGCATACAGTCTGTGACACTGTGAGTGTTGCACGGCCAGATGAGGCTGGAGAAGCTGACTCAGATAAGGAAATATATGATATATTATGATATTATATGATCGATGATCTGATTGATGATGTAATATGAATGATAAGTGCGACACGTCGGCGTCTTCTCTGCATACGGCAGATTAAACTGTATTTCCTTTATCCTGTAATATGACTTCACTTCGGTACCGGCCCATCGGGATTCGTCCCGATGGCCAGTCCGCCACTGCACCCAGCCCACGTAAACTGTCAACGGGGGGAGCCTCGCTGCGGGGAAACGGTGGACCTAGTGTCCCGATCGGAGTGGGAATAATAATAATAATCCGTGCATTTTATCCATTAATTTCCCCAACATTGTGGTAAAAAACCACACGTTTAATCCACGTTGTTGGTGTACTACAACTACAAAAAGCATCGGTTTGTTTTCTCATCAGTAAATGCAGACCGGCTCAAACAAACGATTTTTAATCATCATCCTCACTCGTCATTTAATGTATCATATGTTCGCCGAATTGACATGAAAGCACTAATAAATGTAGTTTCATCCACTTGAGTTTATAACCACAAAAATAATCGATTTGTTTTTATATCACATCCGACGGGAGGAAATTCAGCAGCTCTCACTCCCGATTTTTAATCCTAATGTAATCATCATCTTCACCACGATCATTTATGTTTATGTCGCCGAATTGACATGAAAGCACTGACAAATATGAATATACTGTAGTCAAACGTTATTAACGTGCCTAAACTCAGTAATTCACCATTTCTACGCATGACAACACACTTTGTCCGTGTTTGGCTCTCGAAGCGTTCCCGCATTGACGTCACTTCCGGCTTCCCCCAAAACTTCAAAATGAGTGAAGGAATTTCCCCGCGATGTTTGAAATTATTGATATTTAACGAAACGGTATCGCTTTTTCTTTTTTAAACTGACGGTTCGAGATTACTAGTAGCCCAATATTTCATTGCACAACAGTTGTTGGGATGGTGTCACAGGCTCTTTAAGTAAACTGTTTATCATTGCTTGTACCGAGTGTACCACTTGTAAGGAAAACAATGTCCTTGATTGGTCCTACATTTGGCTTCCCCTCATAATAACCGAGCATGTCTCCTTCTGTTCCCAGTCCTGCGTGGAAGAACAGTAGAAACTATTTGTTTGTCTGTACTCTGCGAGACTGAAGTCATTGTTTCATCTGACAGGCAGCTTTGCTTGTTCTCCGTAACAACCTCCCCCCCACTCCTGTCTGCAGCAGGAGCCCTGTGTAATTACATCCAACCCGATCCGCTCTCTCTTACGCTTGATATCACTGCTGTCATCGACTTGCACAGCCCCTCCTCTCTCTCTCTCTCTCCCTCTCTCTCTCTCTCCCCAGCGAGTGTGCAGTCCAGCCTAGACTTCACATGTGTGTGTAGTGCAGCCGAGCAAATGGAGAGGATGAGGGTGAGACAGAGGCAGGGATGAGAGAAGGGGATAAAGTACGGTAGACAGCTGAAGAGGGAACTGTTATCCTTAAAAACGGAAAGCAGAGGATGAAGCCTGACGGAAATGAAAAAGGAGGATTTTAAATCAGAAGAGAAACTGTCGGCTGAGTCTGCGAGGTAAGTCAGCAACAAGTATGAATCTGAGGCTTTGCATGTGACAGCACAACAAATAAAAAACAAGTAAACATCCAGACAGTAGGACAGATGTTTTTCCTGTGACGTAATACGGCACTACATTAAGTAATGGTACACAAGGAGATCTGTAGTTGGGATTGCTGCTTCCTCAGACACTCGGGGAAGTTATAACTTGTTTGTGTTGAAAAACAATCCTCCTCAATCTCTAGAGGCTCCTCTCTGCTGGATGAAACACTCTTTATCAAATCCACCTGTCACACACAGCAGGGTTTGCTATTAGGGTTGTGGGTCTATAAACTCCACTGAGGCAGGGAGATCTGATCAACAGACCCGACGGATTGATAACAGGTGAGAAGGGTCTGGGTGTGATAGTGCTGTCAAGGTTTCCAGACAGCTCAACGTAGACATGTTTGAGGAACCCAGAGAGAAGGAGACAAACAGATGAAGAATTGACTGATTGGGAGAATGAGGTAATTTAGGCAGGGACTCATCTCTGTGAATCACAAGCTTTCCCTCACAGGATGTGCCTGCACTCACGCTCTTCGCCACTTATTTATTAATTCAGAACAAACCCTCTGCAATGAGAACTAGGGCCACTTTACCACTGGGTTGTTTTCCAATCGCACATTAAGGCCGATCGTAAATCAATATACAATATACATGTCACTATGAAAAGCTTCCAGTCTCTTTGAGTTATTTGGATGCTAACTTTTGTATTTCTAACAGAATGACATCCACTCGAGAAGAGAACGTTTTTACAGCACTAACAGTAATAGTTAACACAATTACATGTTGGTGTCTTTATTGCATAGAGGAAATGCTCTTTTGTTTTAAACCAATTCGTCTCAGCATGTGACCAAGACTCACTCTAAATGTCAACATGAGATTATATTTGATCAATTCTCAAAATAAGTGATATATTTTCATTTTTAATAATTTGCAACTTCTAAACCTAACAAATATTTTAGATTTTTAAATAGGCGCTGGCCACTGACAGGTACGGTAAACACTATTTGTCGCCTGTAGCATACGTTTATTGTAAACTTTATCGCACTAAAAGATTATGTAAATGTCTGGATATGCTAATTTACCAAAAGGGAAAATAATGGGAGAGAATTTCAATGGTTCCTGAGATTGTATTTCCATATTTGCATACGGGCCGCCTGAAGGGCAGATGATAATTTGAAGGGTTATGAAGAATTAGACCTGTGTGGTAGAGAGGGATAGTGCATTCAAAACAAAAGCTATGCAAAATCTGATTCAACACAGGATGTGGGCTTATTTTGGTTGGAGGCTTGCACAGAACCAACGGGATGTTGGCCTATGCTGACCCTCCCCTGTTGCCCATTAATCCCATTACTGTAAAGCATTGCCGTTTCCTAGAACTGTGTATTGTTTGTGTAAGTCTGTGATCATTTAGACTTTATTAGGAATATGAAGTGCGAGTACAATATACATTTAAATAACAGGGCTTCTAAACCTGGACTTTGACACTAAATGGACACAAAACGAGCTAATAATGTCAGTGGTATTTCGGTTTTACAGATTGCCCTTTTGCTTTAATAGGAGTAACAATGTAGGGGCCGTGGCGGCGAAGTCGATAGGGACTTGGTTTGGCAACTGGAAGGTCACCAGTTCAAGTCCCGGCCAAGACCAAGTGCTACCGAGATGTCCCTGAGCAAGGCACCGTTCCCTACACTGCTCCCTGGGTGCTGTTCAAAATGGCTGCCCACTGCTCCTAACACTAGGATGGGTCAAATGCAGAGAAACAATTTCCCCACGGGGATTAATAAAGTATATCAAATCATGTATTCTTTTCTGTAGTATGTCTGATAATTGTAGAATTACATGTTTGAAATGATTCATTTCATTCATTGAAATGTAATTTAATGATTATTTACTGGTACAGGATATACATCCCAAAGACGAGACTCTCTGAGGAACTAAACAGAGGGGAAAATTGAAATGTCATACTTTTTCATAAATGGACTTTATGATGCAAAACATCCTTTGTTGACCAGCATTTCTCCAATCTATTAGACCCCGTCTGTGACCTGATGTCTTTTTCAGTTTGGTCACTAATTTCAATTGACAGTAAAGCCTAAAAAATAAGCACTGAAAGGTTTCTGTGACTAGTTTTCTCTTTGAACGGTTTCTCATCACCTGTTCAGACCTAGTTAAATAAAAGATCCTTGACGCAGCTATCTCTCTCTGCATGTGATGAATTTGTATATTTAAGGTTATATAGAATTTGTTAAATATGTTGCTCTGATGTCCCATCTCTGCTTGTGTTCAATAACTACCAAATGTTTGTTCTTCTTTGACAGTTCTTCTTTTGGAATTGGGATCTTGTTATAGTGCAAAGGACAGCAGTCAGCATTTCCAGAAACTGCCGCGGGGCTCATCTGTATGGTGGAGCGGTGGTGTGTCACCTTGAAGAAGCTCAAAAGAAAAACGGAGCCTGGAGGAGTGCACATCAATCTCTCAAGTGAAAGGTACAGACAGACTTTCCTGCTGTTGTCGAATCTAAATATTCAGCAAAACTCAATGTGCATCCTGCCAAGGAACAGTCCCTTTCTACAGTTACAATCCACATTGATTTTCCCGCCTCACATTAAGGTATTGAAAAACCTGACGGGAATACAGTAAGTTTACTCCATCTGTGTAATCATAATCGAATGGATTCAAGCTTCTTCAAATAAGTATTAAAAACGTTGTTGATGCTCCGTCTCATTTCATAACAATAAACTATGGACATTATGGAACCAACTTGAGATCTAACATCTAAGTTGACCGACACTGCAGTCCAGGCCTTTACGATGGAATCTGAAGACGGCGTGACAGGACTGTCCACAGCTGCGTTGGTGGCCATCGCCTGCAACGCATTAGTTGCCGTCCTCCTACTTCTTCTCTGTCTGATCCTCTACCGAGCCTGCGGGGTCCCCTCCATCCCGGAGAGGCTGCCGGTGCTGGCTCTGATCGAGGGAGAAACCCAGCCGGGGAACGAGCACAAGTACCTGTTGACCTCCTGACTGCAGAGCGAAGAGTCAAATGTAGCAACAAGTGATCGTCTCGGTGCACACCTCCACTGGAGAGAGGCCTGAGGGAGCAACGGGACCTGTTAGTGGTTCTTATTCAAATTAGCTTCTGGTCTGAGTGGCTGTGGCTCACAAAAATGGCGAGGATGAATTATGGTGGAGTGAGGAGACTTCTTTCAACCATCACTTATTAGATCATTTAGCATGGAGGAATGGCGATGCGTTCAACACACAGTTCGACAAAAAATGCATGGCCATAAATATGGATGCTTGCTTAAAAAAGGCCAACATAATGAAATGTTCCTTACACAAAGAGTGAATAGCATGTTGTTTTAGGTTTCTAAATATATCCTCTTATTCTCGAAAAAAAACAAGCACCCCAGTATATTGCTGAGAGCATGGACTTGATCTTGTGTGTGTGTGTGTGTGTGTGTCATTGTCACTCATAAATAGTGCCCTGCTGAGGGTGTTACATAAGGACTGGAGAGGCTTAGATGAGATTTGTTTCCTCTTCAACACGGCCCTCACACTGACATCTGCTTGTGGCTGTACGTCATGGCCCACTCACTCTGGACTGAATCACAGGACGGACACTTAAAGGGCTCAATCATGTGGAATTCTACAGATGGCGAACAGAAGCTGTGCACGTTTTCCCACCACACGTTATCAACACTTAAGCATTTAATCACGATCACTGGAGATGCTACTTCAGACTCAACAAGGCATGTTGTAGAGTTAAAAAGATATTGTGTATGTTAAACTTTACCTTCAAGGCTATCAGCTAATACTAGAGTTACACACTGATGCTGCAATTATCTTTGGAATTTGGAAAGCTGGGAATAAAGCAAACCCGAGATGACTGCATTTTAGTAAAGTAGGTTGGAAAACAAAATTCAAGTTAGCTTAAATAGCAATACCAGATTATGACAATGCCTTACTCCAAATCTAAGACGATATCCAGTGTCGTATCACAATATTGATATATTATTGACATATTGCCAAAGCCTACTTTAAGAGGCGATCCAGGTGAAAGTTCTCACTACCATGCAACACAACAAAAGCAAGCAAGTAGTAAATATGTCTAATAAAGCTTCTGCTGTGTGTGTAGAGAAAGAAAATGTCCAACATTGCCAGTCATAGTGCCAACATTGCACCGTGACTGACAGCAACTTACACTGCGTTATTACAAAAACATCCATCACTGAAATATTTCAACAGGTACACTCTGGGAATACTTCTGTTGTTGCCATGACATTGTGACCTCTGATTCTAACTGCTGGACCAAATGTCCATTCAACCCAAATATGACAAAACAATCAACAAAACTTAAAATAAAACCAACAGTTATTTGCCCAAACCTGCATAATGCTTCTTGTTACCTCAGTAATCAGTAGTAGTAGTAGTCATCTGTTACGCATTGTCTGTAAAAATAAGGTGATGGAGCAGCCATCGAAGTAATGAATCACACTTAAGGGAGAGAGTGCTGCATGTGTTCGCAGGAAGATGTGAAGGGCAGAGGATTTCTCTGTAGCAGAGGGGGGGGGGGGGGAGAAAGACAGCACTGTGGCAGCATTTGATTCCAGTTGAGCTTCAGAGCACTGGGTGGTGCTTTACTGAAGGACAAGATCATTAGGACCGAGAGGAATGGAGGACAAGGCAAAATAAAGATAGAGACAGCCATGACTCAAAGCAAAGTTCTCTCCGTAGATGGGATATTCAAAGGCTTCAAGCTGGACCGCTGCCCAGGACGGCGTGTGCCATCCAAGATAGTCTGGATGTGTTCCATAAATGCTTAATCTATTACGCTGATTTATCTCTAACTCGCAGTAACTCACCCCCTTCACTTTTTAGCTTAATTAACTTGTACAATACATACTGAACGTGTTTAATACATCCTGCAGAAGAGGTCAGTCAATGCATTGGAATTCTACCGTTGCCTGTTTGATGTACTGCAGTATGA
The DNA here is from genome assembly GCF_902827115.2 of Pseudochaenichthys georgianus. Taxonomy (NCBI): domain Eukaryota; kingdom Metazoa; phylum Chordata; class Actinopteri; order Perciformes; family Channichthyidae; genus Pseudochaenichthys; species Pseudochaenichthys georgianus. Next base: position 11,371,502 of record NC_047507.1, on the reverse strand, counting down.
ATACATGCATTATTACTGAATATGATGAATGTATTGACAGCTTAAGAGAGATGACATGAAAACCTTTTAATAAACTCAAACAAATCGATTTTTCTTGACATGCTGTTTCCTGTTGCACACACTGAGCAACTGAACCGTCTGTTTTATGAATGATAAAGAAAGATTGTACCATGTTGCCGTGTTAAACTGTGCTTTGCTCCGGTTCCCTCAGCAGACTGAGGAGCTTCTCCATCTTGGCTTCTTCCATTTCCGAATCCTTAGGCTGATCCTGACCCTTCTTGACCTGCACACACGCACACGCACACGCACACGCACGCACACACACACACACACACACACACACACACACACACACACACACACACACACACACACACACACACACACACACACACACACACACACACACACACACACACACACACACACACACACACACACACACACACACACACACACACACACACACACACACACACACACACACACACACACACACACACACACACACACACACACACACACACACACACACACAGAGATAAAGAGACATCAGAATTATATTATGCTTACCAAGCAATCACACACCAGCAGGCAGGCAGTTAAATACAACACAATCAGGCAGAAATGGAAATGGATATAAGGTCAATGGCAGCCGAGTGGTTATATTACTCCATTATATAATAATTTCTGTCCACCGCATTGTCAAATGTTCTTTTAAGACATGGTGCTACTGCCTAAAGGGCCCATCAAAGAGATGCTACATTGTGTGGTGCGTTGTGATTATTGGTGCATTACATGCTGCTGTGTGTAGAAAAGCACAGACACATTTAACGGGGGTCATTTACTTTGTTACAGGCTTTTTTGAAGTGGACTTAGTGTTCTTGATCTTAATCAGGAACTGTGCAAAAGAGGCAACACGCATTACAGCTTGTGCCACAGAATTACTACAGCTTACTGGATATACTGTACAAATGTAATGGATTTGTCGTAATGCCATGAACAAGAAGGTCGTATTTACGTGACTATAGCATTTGCAGAAGTAAGTTACTTATAATGAGCATGATTAGATATTATTGTTTATGTAAACACAGAAAGGAAATTCTAAGGTAAAGAAAAGTAGAGTGAGGTGCAGAAGCCGAAATCATTCCTAAACTGCATGAAAATAGGCTATAGCACTCAACAGAAAAGTGGATTCCCGTTTATGTAAACAGTGAATGCATTGGACCGCCCGCTCTCACAAAGACATCCAACAAACAGGTTTGAGAATGATAAAGGAAGCAGTCCACAGTTTATCATCCAACTGGCGGTTTCAATGCCCGGACAAATGGTCAGTCAGATATGACCTGCATTTATTATTGAGCCTACAAACTATTGATAGGTAGACTATATAAAGAATGACATCATCAAGATATGTAGATTTGTGTTTGATTGATTAGTAGGCTCAATTAAAAACAAGCCCTGCCTTGTAGAGTAGTGCTTTAAGCTAAATAATACAAAAGTGTAAGCCGTAAATCTTAACAAGGAATTTGCAAAGTGTACAAGCATGTACATAACCTTTCAAATTAGGCGTGCTGCTGCCGACATGAAATCAAGTGCTGTCACATGTGCACTTGTAGCATCGATGAGAGGGGCTGTGGCCTTCAAATACACTTCAAATTGTGCTTTGGGGGAATTATAACGGAAGGGAATTAAATGTGTCGGACTTCAACACATTTTTCCTGTCAGAGTCAGGTATCTAACGGCAAATTGAAACACTGGAGTACTGGGAAATAACTGCTCAGTTCAATGAAGAGCCCTCAGAGCATTTCTGAATATATTTTGGCAATGTACATCCTGTAGTTCTTTTCTGTTTTCTGACACAACGCTCAAAGAAATTCATTAAAACAACTTTTGCGGGGCACCACAGACACACGATGTCAAGCAGACTGGTTCGGTGAGTGTACGCAGGGAGGCATGTGGCGCAGTGGATAGTGCGTTGGTGTTCGGATCAGGGGGGCACAGGTTCAAACCCCACTGCAGTCAGCATGTCGTTGTGTCCCTGGGCAAGACACTTCACCCCAAATTGTTCCTCTGGGGATTGTCCACAGCATTGAGTATGTAAGTCGCTTTGGATAAAAGAGTCTAACAAGTAATGTAAGCAAGTGAAGAATGCCCTTCAAATAAGTGAGTACAACACAGTTGTATTGTTACAGTCTGGATTGCCAGGCCAATGTTCTGGGTATATTAATGGGCCACCATGCCAATTGTGCAAGTTTTAGTGGGCTGCTGTGCCAATTGTATAAGACGTAATACTCATAATATTTGCTGTGGGTGTTTGTGCCTGATGCTTATTTGCCACACTGAGTTCCAAAATGTTGTGAGCGCTGTCAGTGGTGCTGAACTGTGCAATTATTTCCCAATTGTACGCTTGAGGGCTACAGTCTGAGGTCGCTAATGAGGTAGCACTGGATGTGTTGCTGTGCTGCACTCATACAAACTGTGTTAATGTGAGTGGTTGAATGAGAACCGTTTATGCGTGTTGCAGCCAGGCCCGGTAATGCCACGCACACAGAATGTGTTGTGGGAATAAATGCACATTTCTCTAGACATTAGAATTTCGTTGACATGCACCCATGTGACCAACACAAAGAGAAGCCGGAGAGGCTGCAGAGATGACTCTAAATGGGCCCTGATTAAAGTGTTGTGACTCAGTGTGCTATTTGGTTCCCCCTGTGTTTAGTAGGACTGCCGTGATTACTCCGCAGCTCATTAACCATGGTCATGAGTGGCAACAGAGCCGTCCGTGACTCATTGATTGTGAGTGGCTCTACCTGGGTTTTTGTTTGACAGTATTGTTACAACTTGCTTTGAATACAAAATGTATTTGAGCTTTCTTTTCTCAAAGATTATCTTCTCCATTATCATCGTATTAATTGGCAGTTTCACAGTACGAGTGAAAGCGAATACAGAACACCGACAAAGGGGTGACTTGTGAGAAAGATCCATGGCCTTGCATGTCCCTTTGATATGCTCAGCCTCTGAACCCACTGTGTAACCACTGGCAAACATGTTGATTTCCACTCTCATTTGGACAGTTGATGTTCTGGCTCTCCTTCCACTGATCATTTCTAACAAGCTTATTCTATTACAAAGAACACTCAACTTCTCTTTGGCGTATTGCTAACTGGCCCAAAGGAGCGAGGGAGAGTAATGAGTTGAGGGGAGGGGGGGGGGGGGGGGGGGGGCTTCATTCTGTTGTTATTTGGTGAAATTAGCTCGAGGTCAGGACAGTGTCAAGAATGAATCATGTGATCTGCTTTCATTGATGTGGAACAAGTGGGCGGTGGTGGCGAAGTCCACAGGGACTTGGCTTGGCAACTAGAAGGTCAACAGATCAAGTCCAGGCAAGGTGCCCCTGAGCAAGGCACCGTTCCCTACACTGCTCTCTGGGCGCCGTTCATAATGGCAGCCCACTGCTCCTAACACTAGGACGGGTCAAGTGCAGAGAAACCATTTTGTTACATAGTACCTGTACTGTGTAATGACAATACAAGTGGCAGCCATCAACAATGCAAATGGGCAGATATAAATCAGTTCAGATAGTGTAATGATAAGGTGCTATACAAACCAAAATGTCACAACAAGAGTCGGGCTGGGCAATATATCGATATTATGTCGATATCTTTATATGTGACAAGATATTATTAAGTATTTTCCTAGGTTTCAAGGCTGCATTAAGGTACATTGTAATCTTATGAGTTCACCAGGCTGCTTTAGCGGTTCTATTATTTATCTTTACCTGCTTAGTCATTAAGTCCAGATTAGTGATGACCTGTTGATCATTTATTCAATTCTCATTGTGTAAATACTTTGCAAGATCATTAAGAGTCGAAAGTACAATATCGTCATGATGTTGATGTATTTAGTTAAAAATATTGTGATATATAATTGTCTTTGTATATCCTTTCCCTCGAGAGCAACACTCACAATGCAGAACACATTGCAGCAAAATATTTGGTGTCAAATAGACAAGCTCCATTTGTATGTGACAATAGAGCCTGAATACAAAGAAGGAGCAGAGAGCGGAAGGGGAGGGCAGTTATATACACTATTAGTTTATTCTTTGTCACTTCTAGACAGGCTCTGTATTTCAAAGGGGATCTTACCTTGGGTTTCTTGCGGAGGTTCGGGGAGAGTTTGAGGCTGCTGACGTAGCCTCGGTCATCGCCCACTATGATGATAGGATAGATGGGATTAAACTCGATGTGAGTCAGCTTGGTCTTCTTTTTGGCCACCACTGGCTGCTGGCAGATGGCCTCATATTTGTTGATGCTGAGATCAAAGATATGGACCTGGAAAAGATGAGTAATCAAAAGAGTGGATGTGTTGTTTATAAATACAGAACTGTGCTTTGGACAAGGCTTACCGTTAAACGCAAAAAAACAGTACGCATGATGTTCAGTAAACGACCAGTCAAAATCAAAGGATCCAATGTGTTTTTAAACGGAGCAGAAATAGAACTAGTCTCCCACTTCAAGTATCTTGGAGTCATATTAGACTCGAACTTGACTTTTAAGAAACATATTAAGAAAGTATCCAATACCGTTAAATTCAACTTGCAAAATGTTAAACAAATAAGACCTTTCTTAACTGTCAATGCTGCAAAGTCATACCTCCACTGTATGATTCTATCCCACATTGAATACTGATTTACAAACTGGTCGTTTGCTTGTGCCACAAACCTGAATAGAACAGCTGTGCAAGAGAGCTATCAAGGTGTTTGACAGAAAGCCATATTCATACCACCACTGTACCATCCTTGAAAATCACAATTTCTTGAGTTTTGACCATTTTAAGTCTTTTAAATGTATATGTTTTTTTAATAAATGTTTACATGGACTGCCCCCCCCCCTTAGGGGAATTCATCCACAGAAAACACACTGGACGCTGCACTAGGTCAGACACCAGAGGAGACTGAAGTCCACCGTAGACGGACCACTTTCGGACAAAGTTCATTGTGGAACAGCCTCCCAACTCAGATACGGGATTGTCCCACTTTGAACAGTTTTAAAGGTCAACTCGAAGAATGGTTGAGAAACAAACAAACAATGCAATCCCCGCTAAATGCACTTTAACACAGGGGTAACTCCTCTTGCACTTTATGTCGTAGCTGCTACATTGTACTGCCATGTGGTAAATGCTTGTATATGCTGCTCATGCTCTTTCTGCATATCATGTATTAATTTTTGCTATGTATATAAATGTCATGTTCTTAAATGTTGTATGTGAGGGACTACGGATGGAAATGAGCTAAAAGCTCAAATCCGGCATATTTACATTTTGAAGCATTAATTGTTAAAAGTGTTCATCAATGTGCATTGTCCCTCTTCAAATAAACGATTCAATGAAATGAAAATGAAACTGTGAAATTACATTTTAGGACATTGCTAACCAGCAGCACTGCATGGAGGTTTAAATCAAATCTTACAGACCACTATATTTAAGCTGGAGGTTGAACTGCTGAAGATTTTGCCAAGAAAGTGAAGGCTAAATCTGTTGACACAGACTGCCTTTTCATATGTTGTATTTGTGTTATCTTTGATGTAAGAAGGAGACTGCTGGAGCCTCTGCAGGGATGCAGCCTGACCATCTGGTGCAAGGAAGGGTGTTCCCTGTACTTCAATGAGTGTTCAATTCTGTCCCTTCGTGCGCATATGTGTGTCTGTGCTGGCAGCCCAAACACTAAATGATCCTCATCATCCTCACATCATTATCCAGAAAGATCCACATCACATGTATTCTTCTCTCACCTTTCATATGGACAATTTTCCGGCAACAACACAGCACATCCCACTCCTTTCACCAGAAAGATGAGTGTGCCCCGGCTGCGAGGGTTCACACTGAATATGTCCCAGCACCACACAAACCTTCGCTGTCATCACTCGCTACCAATCATCATTTTCTACCAGAGCATGACTTCCTGTAACCTCCACCACTTCAGCCATTATCTGCAGTGTTTCTGCTTTTTATATATTAGCACTAATGTAGCATTGGTACACCACAACTACAGGATGCATTTTACTGCTGAAATGACTATAATTGAAACACACTAAAGAAATGTAGTAATTGTATTCTTTAAATTGGAGCCTTTAATGTTTAATAAACACTTTAAAAAATGTATTTACTGTGCAATTTTGTATTGTATCAGTATACTGAGCAGCCCAGGCAGAACTGAGTACTACAAATATAATTATATTGTTATTGTGATATTCAAAAACATAATTGCATATTTTCCGTGCATTGTGCAGCCCTAATAATTTATCAAATTGATATTGCATTACATATTGTAACTTCATTTATTTTAACGTATTATATTTGATGAATTATTTAGGCAGATTTGATGACCTTAGGTTGATGTTTTTAAAGTTTCACATCCACAAAATCTAGTATGAACCGATTCAGGTATATTAACTGAATTATGAGGCAGTCCATGTTCAGGGGGTGCACAAAGGGAAGATATGGATTTCAGACTCATCACTAGGATAGGCCTGGGCCTTGCCAACCTGACACTTGATTTCCTCAACATTCAGCTCAGATGGAGAGGCAAGAACAGAGAGAACCAAGAGACATTTGATTTGTTTGCACTGCACAACTCAGTGTCATTCTTACACCTCAGCTTGCCAGGCACGTCATTATTCTTATGAACACACACACACACACACACACACACACAAACACACACACACACACACACACACACACACACACACACACACACACGCACGCACGCACGCACGCACGCACGCACGCACGCGCACACGTACATCATTGTGCTTCTGGCATTTTGTAATGTGGCAGAAGCAGGTCAGGTTTTCATCAACCAAAAATACACGTCAATGGGCGCACAGCTCATGAGTCACACAGGCTCTAACAGACACGTGTTAGCAAACGACAAATGAACTGAGAAAAAACCTGCAATCATTGGGAATAATTAGCCGATTATCACGAAGCACTGCTACGTGAGAATACTGAGAATATTCTTTAATTGTGCAATGCAGTTGTTTTTCTAAGATGTGATCCCCACCACATGATGAGTATCGCCTCGCCTTGGACTGAACAGTTATTTAGTGAATACAGATCAGATCTCAAAATGTGACATTACACTAAACACTAGTACAGCTAATGTCAACAGAAGTCTATTTTGCCAAAGCAAATCCTTGGCTGAAATGATAGTTCAGTGTTGAGTTTAGCACACTGACAAATAATAGACCAGTCACGACGACCTTGATCGACTCCAATTAAATATCCTTGTCCTTCCTGCTGCTTAGATAGAGTGGATATTGTGCGTGTAAAAATGTATGCCAACTGATGGGCTTTTAATGAGTTTTTTTAATAGCTGCTGAAAATTGCTTTTGATCCAGTTTCAGAGAATAACTCGCAACACAGGCCTGAGATTGAGTATGCTTTCTAGCAAAGTTATTTAATTAGATTTTCTTCTGCAGAGGATGTTTACAATAAAACAAACCACTGGTTATATTCTGGATGCATTGCCAGTTATGTACACTTGTTGACCATAAAGGGACAGTTCATTTGTGGTTATGAATTTGTCTTCAACTCTGACGTTTCCTCTATTGGTTGTGAAATCATTTCCATAAAAATGGGTACACTGCAGTATGAATTCTGCCTACGAGATTGAATTCAGGCATTTGGGAGTATGGAACACACACGCTATCACATAAGGTGTTTCTCACATTTCCCAGCTCTCATTTCATTTTTGTCACTCTCACTCCACGTCTCTTGGCACACTGGACAGGAAATGTGTCAGACACAACACTCTGGACTTTTATGGCCCGGTGCAGACTGGTGTGAGGACAAACAGAGGGGGACAGCTTGCAGCCATAGTAAGAAATGATGTGTAAATAAGCAACCCGGCATCCACTGCAATTACTCTTAGCTGGAATCAATAACCTCTTGGAGGGCAGGAAGCAGCTTTTGTCACAAGAAACTAGACACAATTTCCTGAGGCTTAGCCTTCTGAATAAGGACGGGTTTAGTCAGCTGGGGCTTTAACTATATTACAGGAATCATAATGAAGTGGGGGGCTGGTGGTGCAGCTGTGATTTCACGTGTTCCGTCAGGTGAGTGTCAAGCTCATGTTTTCTTAGGTACACAGCAGATGTGCGTGGTGATAATCATAGTCTTCAGACAGAGCATCCTATAGGCCCTCTCATAGGTCTGAGGCTGTGTGTACTGTCACCCTATATCACCTGGAGCCATGAAATATCTCAGATGTTATTATATTTTTGATTCATTGTATTGGTAAAGTTTATGAGTATTGTGTCTTCACTTCTTAACCTAGCTAAAGGAAAGAAACATTCAAGGTGCACTCTACCAAATCAGTTTTTTATAAATGAAAAACACTTGGAAGTCAAATCAGTAATGTGAGATTCTTGTACTTTATAATAACAAATCCAAGCACACATCGTGCTGATTTGGGGTATTCCAAAAACCCAGGCAAACACGTCTAAATGTTTAAGTTGCAGTGGTGGGCGGCATGATAGTTCAAACAGACACTTACTGTTGCGTCTGTTGTGACAGCGGCGAAAACAGTGGAGGAGTATGGAGACCAGGCGACATCACCAACGGCTGCATTCAGATCAAAGGTGAACATGGGAGTGCTGAAAACACACAGAGGTCGCCGGTCAGGCAGGAAGTCTCACTTCTCATTATATCGCATTAAAAGCGAAGCAAAAAGTTTGAATTTTAATAGGTATCAACTTTGGAAACACAGAAGGTCAGACTAGAGTGTGTACATTAACGCTACTGGCACTAGTTGTCAGTCGGTAAATGGTGTTTGATATACGGGTGACTGCAGATGAAGCAGAGCTCAAGAGGCTCTATTGAGTCTACTGTGAGCAAGTCAACATGTAGCAATGTTGAAATATGTTATAAGGAGTTCAAAATGGTGCTTTAACATTGTGTATGAATGAGATTAAATGTTGGGGGTCAAAGACATTCTTCTTCTTTGTCTCTTAACTTTCACTCATTCGTCTGGTCTCCATGGTCCTGGCAATGCAGTGCAACCGGTGTCCCGAATGTGTATTTATAGTGTGTTTTCTTAGTGCCACGCAGTCGTCAAAGAACGTTTTTGAAAGATTTACAATACAGTGATTTCCAGCGCATCGCACTTCAGCTTCAACCAGCGTCCTCTCAATGCCCCCTAAGCAAATGGATGTGCGAGGACTCAGTTATAGCAGTTTTCAGCTTCAATGTTTCATTTACTGTTTCCTTGTAGCTCCATTACGCATTTATTTGAGGAGCATTGAAAACTGCTGTCCTTGAGGTTTATACAGAATACTTGTTTTACATAACACATTATACTCTCAAATATTCACACAGGTAGAAAGTATTTGGAAAACAGGTGGAGTATTTTCTGTGCAAAACTGAACCTACAATCAGCAACACTTATCACTCTTTCCATTATTTGCCCACAGGCGCGCTCCATTATTGATTTTGCAAGTGCAAGATGAGCCTCAGATGACAGAGAAACTGTGCTCCATGCAAATATGTCTGTTTGATAAACAACATGCACTCTGGTAGGTGTAAAATATGTCTGAGATCAGGTGCAATGAGGTGATTCATCTCATCAAGTGAGGGTTTTACAGCAGAATTACTGCACATACTGGAAATCCAATTCATAAGTTATGTCCAAGTTTGACTCCAGGCCGAAGTGAAATGATCAAGCTCCCCTTTTGTGTCATTAAGAGACTCAATGCTTCTATTACTACTTCAGGTTTTTAAGGACTGGCTGATGCCATGTGACAGCTTTCCAGTATAAGTTGTTAGCCTCAGCCGTCAAACATCGGTAGCCGTCTCAGACTACAGTTTTGAAGATATTTCTGAACCTGCGTGGCAGTTTGTGGAAAGTTGCTGTCCAGTCAGACTCTTTCCTGGACACAATATGTCCTCTATCTATGGGCTGTAAAGGATCCTTCTTGAAAACACTGTCTCTCATAAGGGGAGGATGATTACTATCATTACTCAGTCAAGCTGCCTTTGCTGACAAGAAGTGGGAGGCAAGTGGGTTAGTCAAATGAGGAAAGATAATTAAGCTGGGTCCATGAGGATAAGAAGGTAATAAAGAATAACAAAGTGTAATATTGTAGAATGATTACAGGAATGTTAATGATCTCAGCCTGGATCGTACATAGGCATTTTATAATAATAATAATGGATTACATTTTTAATTAGAGCGCTTTTTCAGGTGCTCAAAGCGCTTTACAATTACATATTACACATGTAAATGTCAATACTGTGGACATTACCCACAGCAAAAGCGGGTAGAGTGTCTTGCCCAAGGACACAACGGCCTCACGCAGTGGCGGCGGAGGCGGGTTTCGAACTGGAGTTCACCAACGCCCCTTGATATGATGATCAACGCTAACCACTGCGCCAAAACCGCCCCATTTTTAACCCAGAACATAAGAAATCTAATGTCGGAAAACTACTCTAATGGAAGTGCCGTTTCATGATGAAAACTGAAAGCTCGATCACACAAACACAAAATGGAATTGAGTTTACGAGTTGTCTTACTTGATGGTATGTTCCCAGATTTTGACGGTCCAGTCTGAACTGCAGGAGATGAAAACCTTGGGGTGGAAGTGGTTCCACTTCACTGCATCCACTGCCATGCTGTGGGCGTTATAGGTCTCCAGGAACTGGCTTGAGTACGTCTTGGAGCACTAGGGAATACAGGAAAAGTCTGGATTTGGACTAAAGTTGATGTTATAAACACATTTTTCTTTCTTAATATTTGACTGTTTACATTACATTTGAATTTGGCTGATGCTTTTATCCAAAGCGACTTACAATAAGTGCCTTAACCATAGAGATTCAAACTTGGAATTGGAATGTTGTGCTTATTTGTTATAAATCAAAACATTATACAGGTATTCAGCAACTGGTTGTATATTTAATAAGCTCTTAACTCACACGCCAAGTCTAAAATTACATTTATTTTTCTGGTAACACTGTTCCTGCTCAGCTTAATGAAATATTGACTGTATCCAAAATGTTTTGGTGTTTATATTATAATGTATTTTATTAAATGTTTTGCAAAGATCTGAGAAAAATTGGGGTCCACATCACTCTGACTTAACAGGGGTCCCTGCAGTGCCACATAAAACATTATACAACTATGTTAACAAGCAATGATAAGGACATGAGTTTAACATTTGTGAATGAAGGAAACACTTCAATCATCTTTTTTCTTAAGAATGTTTTATGTATCTGGACACATGACATTTTCCCACTGACAGCTAATGGAAAAAGTATTTTGGATAAATTGTTTATTGTTGTTCAATGTTAAATAACCCTGTACATGTTCCCAGTTTCTTTCCTGTTGACATATATATGAATGGGACAAGTAACCGGTTGGACAGCTTGTGGGCCCAGCTGGGGCCCTTTAAGCACTGACAGTTTGATTGTTGACCTGCAGGGAGGTGAAATATTCTTTATCTGTCCTCTCCTGGGGTTTCTAATCATTTATGATTACTTTATTCAAGATTGTGTGATGGTTTGACGATTCATCCTATCAGTGATGCAATAACAAATCTTTTCCTAACAAGATGTATTGGAGAAGTTCCAGTATATTTTTAGAGACTTTTAAAGAGGATATTTGAGAATATTTTGATGTTTATCAGGTTATTATCACAATGATTTTAGCCAGGATAATTACGACATGTATTTTCACATCATCCCATGTTGAGTAAGATACATCCATCGTAGGAAGTAAATCAGTCTCCTTCATCACTTGTGACCTCTACTTAATCAATTTCTGCAAGGCACCAAGCCAACAACATCAGCAATTAAACTGCTGTTAAGTGTCTGATAAAAACAATGAGTAAGATAATCGGTTCTCATTGCATTTCAGAGTTTCTAAGCCAGACAATTTAAGGATAATTATTGTCTGAAATTAGAAAAAAGTGGTTTTACTGACAACACAAGACTATTGTCTACTAGATATTTGTAATGGTGCAACACATTGGTGCTTTTATATGAAGTACAATGTCATCCATTGCAATGATAGCTCTTTTATATGATGTGATATTGCAGGTCTTTCATCTCGAACAGCGACCCTAAATCTTCTTATCTCTCAACCAAACATTTTCCCTTGTAATGATGTGTGATGGACTTAAAAGACTCGGACCGTTTTAAAACATCAGCCACCTTCAATAATGTGTGTGTTAGTCAGTGGGCAGTTTTAACAATGTTGTGATATTAAGTCAACAAAATGAGGGCACGGTAACCACACACCAATGAGGCTTTTATGAGTCTTTCTGTATACGGTAACAAAAACATGAGAAAAAAAGCAGAGAGGAGGTGGGAGACCAGCCAAAAACGACCAGCTGTCTGATGTGGACAGAGCAGGGCTCATTAAACGCTTAATGCCAAGCCTCAGGGGCTCCCAACGCCACGCATACAGTAAGTGCACGTGCACATACACACTACTGCACACATACACCAACTGTTAATGGAAACCTTCTCTGAAGTGCTAGCCCAGCAAGATAAGTGCAACACAAACAAAATGAGCTCCGTTTTTCAGAGCAGATACTGGGAGACTGTGAAAGGGCCCGAGATGATCCTTATGTCCTTTAGGGAGGGTAAAGAAGAAAGAAAACACATCCAAGGGAAGAGGCTTCGTTGTACAAACTCAGCAGAATTCCTGTGATGAAGTTTTGATGAAACTTGTCCTAAGCAACTAACTTTTTAAAAGTTGTTTGTATGTGTGGTCACTACAGTGTGACCATAAGATTTTACTGTTTTTTTTATCATGGATTCTAATGTCATTGTGCTGAATAAGATGGCAAAGAGTTAGAAGATATGCCTCATACCAGTAGGGTTTTTAGATAGCTGCTATGTATAAGTATTTAGATGGCAGAGAGCAGACCTTTGCTTGGTGAGAGGAGAATTTGAAAGATTCTTAGGGTACATTAGAAGGTACATTATACATACTTAAAGTACATTAGGTCAGGGATAGTGTTGTCTCCTGTCTGGAGTTTTTTAAGAACCCTGTTTACTAGTCAACTTCTCACCCTTGAATTGACCCTCAGGGTACGATATTGCTGGTGGGGTTAGAGCTGGTAAGATTGGAGGCAGTGGATGAAATAGTGGTCGTGGACATGAGGTGATGCCCTTGTGAGTCTTTGGGAAACTTCTGATGACCGAGGTGAGATCAGCAGGCGAGTCCCCATGTCAGCCAATACTTGCTGAGGTGGTCCACAGGAGCCTCAAAGACAGTAGGAGAGGCGTCACAATACCTTAAGCTGGGCCTAACAATAAGTCAACTTACTTTTTACCATCAAGTCCTCCAGACTTTTGGCATATTTGACTTTGCATTACAAATTCCAGACTTGTTTGTCCTCCTTGCCTAGCTCCTTTGTCAGCGGTCATTCAAATGCACTGTGGGTAGCTCCACTGTTGTGATGAATATTAATAAAATTGCATCAAGTGTTGCGGCGGCTTATTGTTTATTTGGTTCTGTTTTAAAGCTGACGAAGCTTCTTTTTTCATCCAGTAGAAAATAAATCAGTATTACTGTATAATCAACAGTTTCAGGTGGATTTCATCTTTAATACCCTGTTCAAGTAGTGCATTATTACCATGCTACATGGATTAGGAGCACATAGAATTCACACAACTGTCATAGAACAGGATTATCTAAAGCAAGTTTCAAGTCACTGCTGAAATGATCTGATATCCATAGCAACCTGTGTGTTTAAAAAAAAATCTATCTAGAAATCAATATAATAATGAAAATGATAAAAAAAAAGTAAGAATGAGCCTTTTAAAGTATGTAATAAAGTAAATATTGCAGTACCCCATGTTGTTGTAAAAACGATGTTGCCCTTTTACAGGCTAATGTTTTTGTTACACACATGCAGGGCCATCCCTCCCTACAGGCCGATCATGCAGACTGCGTGGGGCCTCACCTCGCGGAGGGAGCCTCAACTGAGCCGAAAATGCGGCGCACCTATGCGGCGCAATTAGTGTGGCGCGGCACGGTTCCGTTCGTTTTCCACTAGCTCCCCCCCTCCCCCCCGTTGACGCTCGCGAAACAGAGGGCCTCATCATATAGTTTTGCGTGGGGCCTCATGTTGGCCAGGGACGTCCCTGCACACATGTACTGTATATGTGTATGTTGTCATGCCTACAGGTTATGACTGGCATGTCATTTATAATGTATTATAAGATTGTTCTGTATTGTCAGTACTGCGGTCAATGTGAAGCGTCTTTATATCAGGAGTCATGTTGTGATTCTCTCTCTCCCCCTGGATATTAGACTGTCTAAATGAGTCACATCAACAACTGCCTAATCTTATTTTGGAAGTGGCTCATGTAATCCAGCAAAAACCAGCTAACTGGAATCGTAGATACATACCTTGTGTATTTTTCCCTCCTCTGTGCCAACAAGGAAGAGATAGTCGATCTGCTTATGGAAGTCAAACGAGGTACCACAGGCTGTGGACAAGAGGCGTCAGCACTTCAATTAGACACACACTGTTACAGACACCAGTATGAAAGACTGAGTCAAATCTGATCTGATATCAGGTATAATTTAACGTGTAGTACTTTTAGTAGTCAAATAAATTGTATTATAAATGTGATGTTCTTAGATCCATGCACAAGATGACATGCTGAGTAACGGAGACCTTACCGATGCCAGGCTGCTGTTCTGGGCCCTCGGAGACAGCAGCATTCAGTGACAGCCTGATAATATCTGTAAAGACCAGCTCATTCTGCAAGAATACAAACATACTGTGATGAAGTAATATGTATGGATTCATATATTGGAGGCAAAATAATATTACAATTATGCACACATGCAAATACAAAAATAATAAATTGCAAATGTGAACAAACACACAGGAACACATATAAAGAGTGCATCTAAAAAGTTTCATTATATTGGCATTTTGGTGAGACAACATGGAATAAGATAAATGGACCCTTAAAGGTCCCATGTCATGGCCATTTCTACTGATCATAATTCCATTGTTGAGGTCTACTAGAATAGATTTACATCGTTCAATTTTCCAAACTCACATTGGTTTCTCATACAGCATCTCTGTATAGTATGTGTATTCACTCTGTCCTACACGCCTTGTTGGAGCTCCTGACCTCCCCTCCCGATGAGCCCACTGTGCTCTGATTGGTCAGCTCACCCACTCTGTTCTGATGAGTCCACCACCGTTACAGCTGAACATCAGTGATTATGTGTTACAATGGCGTTTGTTAGCAACCAGGAAATGACACCAGCAATGACAAACAGATGAGAATGCTGCGTGGGGGGTGCCGTGTTGGCGGGACGTCCCAGCTAGCGGGGAACGTTCTCACAACTTTGGCTAACGTTACCTATTGGTTCTAATAAGGTTTTAAAGAAACGTTTTAATCTGATGTTCAAAGAACCTTTTTAGGATGTTTATTTTTTCAAATAATGTTCCTATAAGGTTTAAGGTTAACTAAGGCATAACGTTTTAACTGCAACATTCAGAGGATGTTTTGAGGATGTTATTGAGGCCTGAGATGACAGAAAGTTTATTTATAAAACGTTCCTTTAATGTGATATGTTAACAAAGGTGGAACGTTTTCCTTGCAACATTCTAAGGATGTGTTTTGGACGTTGTTGGGTAACACATTAAAGATGTTCTTTATAAAACGTTCCCTCAATGTTACATGATAACAAATGAAGGACATTTTCAATGCAACATTCTGAAAATGTTTTCAAGATGTTATTGAGGCCTGAGATGACAGAAGGATTTTATAAAATGTTCCTTTAATGTTACATGATAACAAATGAAGAAAATTCTCCAAGCAACATTCTGCAAATGTTTTCAGGATGTTATGACGCTTGAGATGACAGAAAGTGTTTTATAAAATGTTCCTTTAATGTGATGTGTTAACAAAGGTGGAACGTTTTGCCTGCAACATTCTAAGGATGTGTTTTGGACGTTGTTGGGTAACACATTAAAGATGTTCTTTATAAAACGGTCTCTCAATGTTACATGATAACCAAAGAAGAACATTTTGAAAGCAACATTTGGATAATGTTTTCAGGAAGGCAAGGCAAGTTTATTTATATAGCACTTTTCAACGCAAGGCAATTCAAAGTGCTTTACAAAAAATGAAAGACATTAAGCATTAAAAAAGAAAAGCTAATAAAATAAACATTAAAAGGAAAAATACATGGATAAAAGTTACAGTGCAGTCTAAAATATGAATAGTTCAATTAAACATTAAAAGAAAAAGTACATGGATAAAAGTTACAGTGCAGTTTAAGATGTGAATAGTTCAATTAAAGCAGCGACAAAAAGAAAAGTCTTCAGCCTGGATTTAAAAGTAGTAAGAGTTGCAGCGGACCTGCAGGTTTCTGGGAGTTTGTTCCAGATATTTGGAGCATAATAACTGAACGCTGCTTTACCATGTTTAGTTCTGACTCTGGGGACAGAAAGCTGACCAGTCCCTGAAGACCTGAGAGATCTGGATGGTTCATCATTTAGCAGGAGGTCAGTAATGTATTTTGGGCCTAAACCATTCAGTGCTTTATAAACCAGCAGCAATATTTTGAAATCTATTCTTTGACACACAGGAAGCCAGTGTAAAGACTTCAGAACTGGAGTGATGTGATCCACTTTCTTAGTGTTAGTGAGGACTCCAGCAGCGGCGTTCTGAATCAGCTGCAGCTTTCTAATAGATTTTTTAGTGAGACCTGTGAAGACACCATTGCAGTAGTCGAGTCTACTGAAGATAAGGCATGGACAAGTTTTTCCAAATCCTGCTGTGACATTAGTCTTTAATCCTAGATATATTCTTTAGGTGATAGTAGGCTGATTTAGTAACTGTTTTAATGTGACTGTTGAAACTCAGGTCAGAGTCCATGACTACACCTAGATTTCTGGCTTTATCTGTTGGTTTGAACATTGCAGACTGAAGCTCAGCGCTAACTTTTAAACGTTCTGCCTTGGCTCCAAAAACCATTACCTCAGTTTTATCTTTGTTTAATTGGAGAAAGTTCTGACACATCCAGTCATTGATTTGTTCAATGCACTTACTCAGTGTTTGAATTGGAGCATAGTCTCCAGGTGAAATTGTTACGTAAATTTGTGTGTCATCTGCATAGCTATGGTAACTTATTTTGTTGTTCTTCATTATCTGAGCCAGTGGTAGCATGTAGATGTTAAAGAGAAGAGGCCCCAAGATGGAGCCTTGAGGAACCCCACATGTCATATTTGTCAACTCAGATGTGTATTTACCTATAGAAACAAAGTTGTTTCTATCCTTTAAGTAGGATTCAAACCAATTTAGAACTGTTTCCGAAAGGTTATTATTTTCTTATAAAATGTTCCTGTGATGCGAAATATTAACAGGGTCATGGTCAACGTCAGATTTATTTGTAGTGCGCTTTAAAAACAAACTTGCTGCATTGTTTGAAAAGGATGTTTAAAAGAAATCTGATGTCATCACATTTCGTTTTTTAGAAAAAAACAAGCACGTAATTCATGATATGCAACGTTGCGTAGGCATGCCTGAGTTCCCAGCTAGACATTGTTGATTCTAAAAACATTCTGAGAATGTTACCATTCATTGTTCTAGGAATGTTCATCGAGAAGTTTTATTCTGGTTCCTAGAATGTACTTCTGAAAGGTAGGATAACGTTCTCTAAAAACATTCTTAAAATGTTTGGTGATAACATTGTTCGAACATTATACCCCAAGTGTTTTGTTGTTTATGCACACATCTCTATATCTCTGGTCATATGGATCGAATAACCACTTAGAAAACCAAAGACAGACATATAGAAGAATGGACCGACTATCACTGCCCGTCCCTGAAACCCCTGTTAGTGGGTTTTCAGATGGGATTTTGGACTTCGGGAAAAAAAGGGAAAAAGAGAAATCTCCAACGAGGCGTTCTGGGGCAGCATAGACAAGTTCGTTTCTGTGTTAAAGTTTACTCACTACAGGGTGTACTTTGAGGGTTTGTGACTTTGCGGACCGTTTACATGCAGAAAAAGCTACATAACACACAAGGGGACGGGCAATAACCGGAAAAGCATGATATGGGACCTTTAATACTATCACATAATAGAACATTTTATAGTGAGAATATATATGAATAAATACAAGGTTGTGGCTAACCTTGACTAGAGTCCAGGACACAACTCGTCCATCAGATGACACTGAACAGAAATTGTGGTTATTGTCCATGTCATCGCTCTGCCAGCGCACCTGAATGAAAAAACAAATAAATACATCACTGAAAACAAAAACAATTGTTGGTTTTAGTGTAAGTGAAAGAGGTTCATGTGGATAAGAAAATAATATTTGAGTAAGAATTTACATTTTACATTCACATTTATGAGACATTCGATTTATTTGCCATCATATGAAATTCTCTGTTAGTGTTATGACGTTAGTGATATTTATTTAAATTCCTCTACAAACTAACTGGTCAGGAATAGGTTTTAAAAACGTCCACGTAGATGCACAAATGGAGACAAAGTTAATAGAGCAAGGGTGGAAGTCCTGGTAATAAATATATACAAACTGAATTCCTATTGCCTCTCCCTTGTCCCCATCCTCTCTACCTGCCATACGGGGTCCTGTGTGCTTGCCAGTCTTTGCAGTACTCTTATACATAGGCTCCGATCCATCCTCCTTGTTGTTGTAGACAGCCACACAGCCGTCATAGAAGCCAACGGCCACCAGGTAGGAATGCTGCTCATGGATGTCGAGGCACAGGACAGCCAGAAGAGGGTGGGATAGATGAACTCTGGGTAGGCAGAGTTCTTCAAGGAGTAGTAGACTAGCATGCCACGCCCCTGCTTACTGAAGGTCGTCTGGGTCGGCAGAGGAAAAGAGGAGAAGGGACCGGAGGAAAGACCAGGTCAAACACCAAATATGCATGATAAAATGGAGGCAATTCAATTCAGGTCAAATGAGAATTAGTCTCAGAAATGTTAACATTACTTGCTCACTCATCAATTCTTATTTTTATCATGCGTACTTACACGATCCCATTCCCACAGCAAAAGGTCCTGATATTTCTTATTCCTGTTGAAGAAAGGATCATCCATCAGTCATCTAACACTAGATAGTGGGGGCAGTTGCAGCTACTCATTCCACCCCAAACAATTATAAACATCATTCACATGAACATTAGCAGCAGAGGTGATGAGCAAACCTACCAGCAGAGGGCAGTGACAGACAGTCTCTTAGCTTTGTCATATTGAAACTTCCACAGAGGGAGAAGGGTGCCCTCCTGGTCCCTGAACTCATCAGAAGCGTCCTCAAAGTATTTGAAATCTGAAAGGGCATGAAAAGAGGGCAGGAAGAAAGAAAAGGAGATAACAGAATCTGCAGCAAGCTGAATATCAAGTGGGATGCTGGTGTATTATTCTGTCGCTTGTAAGTTTATTAGAACATACCTTGAGCTATGTCATCAAAAGTGTTCTGATTGACCATTCGTTTCAAAGATCTTGGATCCTTTCCCACTTGGTGATGTCATCAGTCTATAACAGAAACACTGCAAATAAATACTTTACCTTAATAAATAATCATAGACTTATATGAAATGATGAATATGATGGTTCAGAGTCCTGGTTAGTCATAGCTTTGAGGTTTAGACCCTATGATTTGTTAAACATTAACAATGTATTTTAAGGCAATTTATGTATGATTTGCATGGGCAAACACATTAACCCTAGTGCTTCAGTTGAAAAGAGTTGTTTAATGTCCTTTGAATATTATTTGACACTATATTTTATACTGAATTAAAACCTTTAAACAACTTCAACCCAGCATGGTCTCAATGCCACATATTCAATAATGTTCAGACTGCTAACTCTTTACAAGCACATTTAATTATATTAAGTTACTTATGCTTTTTTTGAAAGAAAACAAACAAACAGAATGAATTTCTATATATAAAATGTAAGAAGGATTCTTTTTTGTCAAATTCCTGTACATGTCAAAGATTACAAACAACATTGGTATCGATTCTTGATGATTTTTTTTGTTCACGAAACCCAGAACATAGCATGTTTTTGCATATGGCTCAATCTGGCAAATAGTAACGGTTTTATTCAGATGTACCGAAGCTAAGATGCAAATATAAGACACAGATTTAGCTTAGGCAGGATGTTTGGTAAGCACAATGTACCTGAGTCTCCATCAGCAGCGTCTTCTTTTTGCCTTTGTCATTATCTTTCTTTGATGCTACAGCCTTCTGCTTCTCTTTATTGGTTTCTTGTTTCTGCAGCTCCTCCACATACGCATCATAGATGTCCCACTGCAAGAGAATAGAGTTATTGCAGTCATCCCATGTGAGCAGATATACAGTATTCACAGATGCTCTAGAGCAGGGGTGTCAAACTCAAGGCCCGGGGGCCAAATCCGGCCCGCGACTTCATTTTATGTGGCCCCGCAAGAGCTTGCAAAGATTATAATACGTTTATTATACGGTTACATGCCACTTTAACAGAAGCAGGTTGCCCATAAACTACATGTCCCACAATGCATCTCGTTTGGAGGACATGCCACTGAAGACACTTGCAATTATTTGCCCTGGACTTCTGCTTTCAGACGTAGTTAATAAGGAAGTTATTACCCTATCCAATAATAATCCAATTCAGAGGCAATAATGTATATATAATACATTATTTATATATATTATACATTTATATATGTATATTTATATAGTTACAACCGGCCCCTTGAGTGCAACCAAGGGGCCGCGATGAAATTGAGTTTGACACCCCTGCTCTAGAGTATGAGAACTGGGCTCAACAGCTATATTACTAAAAGTGAAGAGATCCAGTACCTGAGTAGCTGTGGCGGTGAAGGTGCCGCGTGGAGGAGGATCAGTCTGGCATGCTTCTTTCCTAAGGAACATGTCAATGACTCCACGGAAACTCTTGAGGCAGTCGGTTATGACTATTTTGTAGTGCACACATCAATATTAGTTTTTGGTTACATTCCAATATTGTAAATAAGCTTTTTTTTAATGTAAGACATCTTAACTATTATACTTAATATGTGTTTTGAGATAAGGCATTAGATGCTCCTCTCTACTCCTTCCTACCCGCAGTGGGTTGTTGAGGGTCTGGGAGGCCCTCTCACTGAAGTTGAACTGGTTAGTAACTTTTGGCTCCTTCCTGTCGGTTTTAGAGGCGACACTGTCTGGTCTGTCCTCTTCTCCTGATTCCTCCACTTCCTGTCCATCCTCTACGGGTGTATCCTGTGGAAATAAACAGGAGAGAGTGTTGAAGCTGAAGTTATACCGTTCACTTAATGGCCTTGCATCAAAATGTAGTTAAAAAGACCATGTCATACATTGTTTAAAACTGAATATACTGTCCAACAAAACCAACTACTAAGATTTTATCTCAACACATTTTGTTACCGATGTTTCTGGTTCCTCCTCATCAGGTTCCACTCCAGTATCGACTGTTGCAGTTTCTGGACACATTGAAAATATGAAATCATAACTTCACTGTGTGGAAATTGAACACATCACTTGTTCTGTGTTAACCCTAAGCACGTCTTCATTTCTCCGGCACATGTTGAAAGTGACACCTTGTGGCACCTATAATGCACTACAACAGAGAGGAAAACAACTAAACGAGCTATACAATCACTCTGAAGCAATGTGGGCAGGTGTTGTGGAAGATAATCATTTACAAGCCTTGAATATCTAAAACAAAAGTGTTACTGTGATCTGTAAACATGGAAGAGTATTGCAGCATGTTTCAGTAACTACCCTCAGGGAGACCCTCCTTGGCCCTCAGTCTACGAGCCTCATCAGAGTCTTCATGCAAAAGGCTGCCCTCCAAAACAAAGTGAACAGCCATCTGATCCACAGCACTGGTAGGCTTGTAGGAACGTTCCTGGGAGGCACAATATTACATGTTACGAATACTAAGCAGAGACACCTGTTTTATTTTACTTAAACATTATCAAACACCTTTGAAACAAAACAACCCAGGGACATTGGTTTGGACAGCCATCTTTTAAATGTGAATAGCTCAGAGGGGAGCAATAATGTCTGCATTTCTCAGAAATGAATATGAGGTGGCTTCTGAATAGCAGTGTTGCATCTATAGTGAGTGATGTAAAGTAATAAGCCTGTATAACTTTATTACCTTAAAGCTGTAGCGCACAATATTTTGGGGGGCATGTGGGTTGTTTGCAGTCAGGATCCTTGTGATTTCCTCTTTCAGCTCCTAAAGATATCATTATCGATAAAGGAGAGAATATAATGCATAAGTTACACACAACGGACTTATTTCCGGAAAGGTTTTAACTGCAAATATAAGAACCAAAAAAAGGATGTTGTAAACAACTGAATTAAGCAATAGGCAATTCCCTCAACACAGCCAATATGGCTTTTCCTAAAGTTGAGCAATGGAGATCTCTTACAGCCTCAGAGAGCTCCAGTTGATCGGGGGGCTTAATAAGAGCTTTCCCTTGGGCCCACTCGTCCCATCCTTCGCCCAGATCCTCGTCCTCATCCTGTAATGTGACATGCAAAATAGATTTAAGTCTTGGTTCATTAAAAATTGCTTTAGGTTGCAATAGCACATGTATTCCCACTGCAGCAAAAATGCCTAATTCAGAACGGTCACTTTCTGGAGGTTGCTCAGTATGAAATGCACCAACCTTTTTCTTGCTTGCTGGTTTGGTTGACTTAGCAACAGGTAAAAGTACCTTCTGAACCGTTGACCCCTGTGTGAAAACATTAAAAACCAGCAAACTTAACAAATGGTTAGTTGTGACATTAGAACAATTGAAAACACGTTAGGTAAACAACAAGTTCCTGTAACTGTACTTTGTATACTTTATTTTAGTTGCTGTTACGTAGCATCACGTCGCCAAGTTAGCTAGCGTTAATATAAGTTATCTAGCGTTACTAACTAGCTAGCTAAACAAAGTTTGCACTTACCTTTCTCATTGATGCGGCAACGTTATTTGGTATTTAAAAAAATAAACCAGTTTACTGACTTGACAAACGATTCAGCTGTTAAGCTTTGACAAAACACAGCACTACTACACAAAGTAAAAAATAATCTTCTAAATAGGTAACGTCTGTTAGCTAAAAGAAACAGAACACTCGCTCCTCCACAGCTACCTGCTGCTGTATGCATGTTTCCAAGGCAACCTGCCGCCCCTGTCAGTCATTACAGAGGGCTAATAAAGACAAGAAAACTCCATCCGTATTTTCAGTTGTTATCAGTGGTGGAATGTAAGGAAGTACATTTACTCAAGTACCGTACTTAATGTAGCCTACTTAAGTAAAACATCGATGTACTTGTACTTTACTTGAGTATTTACTATTTACACATTATGCTACTTCCAAATTCACTCCACTACATTTTGGAGGCAAATGTTCTACTTTTTACTCCACTACATTTTTTTAAAACAGATGTAATCACTTACTACTTTAAGGTTTAAGATTATTAATATAAATTAACTAATACAATGATAGGTTATTATAGGTTAAGCTACCCAATAGCATACAAATAAATCGAAAATAAACCCCATAAGTGCAACAAGTGATGTAGCAATAATTATAATACAAATATATGCTTAAATGGCCCAGGTAAAAAAATAGTATACTTTAGTGTATTAGAAATATAATGTAAGTATACAAAAGTGTATACAAGTATACTTTCACTTTTTGTGCTTAATTGAAAGTATATTTAAAATGTACTTTTAAAAAGTATAATTCAAAATAGATGTCATTTAGTTCAATTTTAATGTACTAAATATAAATATACTATTTCTGAAATACTTAAAGTGGTATTTCAGTGTGCTTATTAAAAGTGTACTTGAAACTAAGTGTATTGTGAATTGCAAGTAAGTACACTTTTGCTATACGTACTACATCGCAAATACTTATAGTAGTCATTAAGTATACTTATCGAAAGTACAATTCTTTTTTTACTATTTTGTAATACCCTATTAGTATGCTTTAATAACAAGTACTTAAATACACTTCATTAGAAGTGTATTTAAGTACTCTTATAAAAAGTGCACTTTAATATACGTTTTTCTTAATTTGTACTTCATTGTACTTTTAAAAGGTATATTAACTTGCAAATACTTACGGTGGTACGTTAGTTTACTTTTATAAAGTTCAATATTTGCAAGTCATTTGTAATACACTATTAGTATGCTTTATTTAAGTAGACTTGAATTTCACTTCATTAGAAGTGTACATAAGTATACTTACAAACAGTGCACTTTAATGTTAGTTCATTTTAAACTGTACTTCAGTGTACTTTGTTTGTAAGTGTTTATTTTATAACACTTGTGAATAGTGTACTTTGTTTACACTTCTGGGAAGTGTATAGGTCTGGACTATTACCATCATGTATTAATGCACAAAAGACTTACTTGACAGAAGGCACTTTATGTATGTCAGGTTCAGAACAGGTTCCTAAAACACATTGGTACATCACATTCAACATTCTACTACAGGTGTGTACTTAAAAAGTCAATCTACTAGGGATTCGTACATTACAAAATACTAGTAAGTAGAACATCAAAATGACAGAATTCATTGTGCACAGAATTGGAAATTAGTACACTTATTTTCCCATTATAGGCTCATTATTTCATCTCATTCGTTATCCGGTGAATTACATCAAGCCTATAGTCTGAATCAGTTTTTGAGGCTTCCTTGATGTCCAGTCAAATCAGTCTCGTTCAACGTTGTTTGGTAGAGGGATAACATATATCTTCTCCCTCGACTTAATCATGATACATTTGCATGTCAATGAGTCTGGATGTATAGCATACACATTGTTGCACTCAGACACTTCATACATGAAGCTTGATGCAATATGAAGTGTTGTGTCTCTGCACAGCTTCCTTCCAGACTTCAGAAACTCCTTGACCAAAACACAGTGTATTGTACCAGAAACTACCAAGCTCAGAATTCTGATAAGCGTCCCATTCTGCAGCTCTACAACAGAGTTCTTTCTTTTCTGAAGGCGGCTGTTTGTGTCAGAGTGGTACAGAATTCCATTCACAATGAAACGGTAGTAGTAGGAAGCTTGTCTCTGACACCTAGTAGTTCCTCTATTGCAAGCATGTGTAACACAGAAACATCTGTCTGTACTGACTTACCAAAAACTCTGACATGGGCACTGATTTGAACTGATTTGTCAGTTGAACATTTGCTGCCCTGCAGTTCAGAGAAAAGATCTTTAATATTCTCATCAGCATTTTTGCATTATTGTGGCTCCTTTCTTTGTGAGACTCCTCCCTCTAAGGAACCTTCTCATTATCTGTACAGGGACATGAGTTCTTCCATTGAAATATTTCAACAGGGTACCATTAAATGATTCGAAGGGAAATGTGGATGTGGCCCACAGGTCCCCAGTTCCTCACACTCATAGAGATGTGCATCATTAGATGCACATTAAATGAGACATTATCTGTGCCATATAACCCCTCAAATTGTCTGACAAATGTTTTCAATGCCTGTTCAGCTATTGCCACGTCGCCCTCTCTGATCCTTTCTTGCAGGAGATGATACATGGCAAAAACCAAAAGGAAAAGGTGGTTCCAGTATTTTTTGGGCAGGATCCCATTCAAAACAGGCAAAGCATAGAACAAAAGAAACGACCTCCACTCAGACGCCTTCCAAAACTTCCGTTCTTTGATAGATCGTGGTACTCTTGTGATCTCGGTCGGTGGCAAGATTGCTATAAGTTCCTTGTCGATCAGCTCAGTTTTGGTGCCTATGTACCACCCGTTTTGATGGTTTGTGGAATCCAGCCACAGAGTAGCCAGCTGTCTAGTAACCCCGAGACATACACTGTGCTGGTATTCAGGAACAAAGCCTTGGACCATTTGAAATGTGTCCAATTTCATTAGTTGACTTGGGCCTTTCACTCCCATGACAGGCTGCTGAGGTGTTGCGTTCATGGCATTGTCAAAATGCTCAGCTTCAGTACGAAGACCGGGCTCAGGACTAACATATGGATAAGGACCCCCACCTCTTTGATAACAGAAGTCACAACCATACATTCCATTAAACTGCTTCGTATTTCGGATAAGTGGCCGGGCAACAGAATCTGAACTACATATTAGGGCATGCACCTTTGAAGTGCAACCATCT
The DNA here is from genome assembly GCF_902827115.2 of Pseudochaenichthys georgianus. Taxonomy (NCBI): domain Eukaryota; kingdom Metazoa; phylum Chordata; class Actinopteri; order Perciformes; family Channichthyidae; genus Pseudochaenichthys; species Pseudochaenichthys georgianus. The sequence continues at coordinate 11,345,333 of NC_047507.1, read as the reverse complement.
GCCCAGGTAATGCCATGAGTTTGAAGTTCCTTAAGTTCGTTGACAAAAGGAGTGAGGAGTGTTTGGATGTTGGGCTTGCTCTCTCCAAACCAAAGGCAAGGAACACAGATGTTGTTCTTCCGATCTGCAGGCTGTAGCTCAATGATCTGGCATTGAATAGGCCATATTTGGCACTTGGAGCTTTTGAAAACAGGGATCCCATCACAGTTCCATAGCAGACTGATATCATCTTCACCAATTTCACCGCTGTCTTTGAGCTTCCTATATTCTCCTCCACATTGGATATCACAGATGAAACCTGGAGTTGATGTATGTCTTGTGATTTGTATATTGGGATTTTCCAGAATCTCCTTTATCTGCGAGGATAAACTGACAACCAAAAAATATGAACCCTTTTTTAGGCTAATGCTCACATCAAATGACGATTGACACAGAGCACACTGTGCCAAACCACATTCCTTTGTTCCAATATAGTTAGAGCACTGATGGCAGTAAAAATGGGGCTCATACTCTCCATATTGACCATATGATTTGTGGAAGAGATACGAGGTTGCTGGCATTAATCCGGGAAAATGTTCATTAAAGATCTGGAGTAGATGGTCCAGTGAAATTCCGGTCAGGTTATGCCTCAGGACATAGGACATTAGAAGGAGCAGACTTTGACCTTTGGTGATCGGTGCTCCAGGGTACAAAAGGTCATCTCCACAATTTTCTTCCTAAACAGAATGGGAGATCTAGATTAATATACATACTATCATCAATCACACTGAGAGTAACGTTTCTCCTGGCTGGACTAAATGTAATATTTAAATTTTAAAGGAAAATACAAATAGTTTGAATGTATTTAGATTATTTACTAAATAAAAGCTAAACATGAAATATCCTTGTGTGCATTACTGTGGGAACCCTTGGGATCCAGCAGCTGCTGGTGCTTATGACTTAAACTAAATCACATGTGCTTTGGTGGGTTTTAGTTCGTTTTCAGCTCCCTCAATTTACTAATATTTTAGGGATTACTTGTGTGAACAGATCACTATGGGTCCTCCCACACAGTATGTCAATGTTGTTTGGGTCCCAATATCAGGCCATTGAAATGCTAAGTCTTATCAATTAGACTCTATAATCAATATTTGCTTTAATATTGATTATCATCTCCTTGCTGCATGACTTATTTGGCATGGCTGTACGTCAAGTAAAAAGTATACAGATTCCAGTTGGAAAAAACGCATTTATTATAGTATTTTATTTTCCCTTTGATTGTTATCGTAGCGTACCGCGAGAAGCAAAAGCCCCTCTGACTGAAGAATTAAATATTCAGTGAAAAAGTGTACTTTGCAATGGAGAGATTTTTAGGCAATACGTGCATCAAGTTTAAGGTTGTAAATAGAAAAGCACACCTTTTAAGAGAAGGTTCCTGATTATCCCACAAAGATGAACTGTTATTGCAATCTCACCTGTGATGGATTTCTGTTGGGTCTCTCTGCCCCCTGCCCCAGCCCAGCCTAGTGTCCTCCTACATCTTCAGCACCTCCTCCAGCTGTCTCATTCTGAAATGTGGACAATTTGTGCAGACAGTTAGTTACTAACAAGTTACTATAGTGTGACACACACACCTTCCCTGGCCATCCTGAGCAGTTTAGTGTATGATTTATGTGAAGTGTCACATTGCTCCATGAAGGGGACTGACTGTTTTTTCTCAAATGTATGTGTTAATGCTGTACTGCTGTGTATACTACTTCCACATACCGGACACCCACAATGAAAAAATAGGTAATTAGTTTAGGTAGTTCTCTGATGGGAGAAATGCTCCTTTAAGAGAAGGTTCCTGGTAATCTCATACATATTGAGTGTTATTGCAATCCCACCTGTGATGGACTTGGGTTGGATCTCTCTGCCCCCTGTCCCTGCACAGTCTGGTGTTCTCCTATAGCCACAGCAGCATCTCCAGCAGCAGACCCATTCTGAAGTTAGTACCAAGTGTATCAAGTTAGCCACTAAATTTAAAGCATTGTGATCTAAATTGTACCATATACTCAGGTCGGGTCCCTGGTGTTCAATGTTAAAATGTTTTATCATGTCAGTGAGTCAACTTTTGCTCCAACAACACAATTTTACTGACACTTCAATCAACTAATTACAACCAAAGCACTATGGTTCTTTTCATACTGAGTTTGATCTAAAAGCACAGCAAATAAAGCAATCTGTATATCCGAAACCATCTCATCCCACCTGTGATGGATTTCTGTTGGGTCTCTCTGCCCCCAGCCCAGCCTGGTGTCCTACGTCTTCAGCACCTCCTCCAGCTGTCTCATTCTGAAATGTGTGCAGATGTTAGTTACTAACATGTTACTATAGTGTAACACCCACCCACCCACCCACGCCTCCCTTGTGTTAATTGTGTACTGCTGTGTATACTTCCACATACCGGCAGCGGACAAACACAATGACAAAATAGGTAATGGGTAGTTTGTTGCTTTAACATAGACTGGCCCAGAATACAGCTAGCTACTTCAAATATACTAGATGGAATGCTTAAAGGCAGGGAATTAAGCTATTGAGTCATTTATGCATTATCAGTGTTCTGACCTGAATGCCAGCTCTCTTTCGTTTTCCTGATGTTGGTTGCCATGCAGCATCATCATGATGAACTGAAAGCTGTAAGCAAGTTTTTACCATCATCACCAACAATTTCATATTCTAAAAGCAGGCTCGTTAATTTTGAGAATTACTTCCTTCTAGGCTAAAATGTATTAACTTAGCAAGCATGCTCATCATATCTTGTTATATCGAAACAATTTCATGCCAATACAAAACATACAACTTTACATAATAAGCATCAACTATAGCTACTTAAGTCTCTTTGGTGTTGTGCTGACATTCTGTTAGGAACTTCGACATCACTGCTGGAAAGGTACTGCTTGTACAGCTTACCTCTTCTGCCCTTTGTCTAAAAAAAGACATATAAGATGGTGAAGTAATACTAAGTTATCATATGTGTCCATTAGTTAGCTAGATGTTAGAGCCATTATTATTATTATTATTATTATGTAATTCCACCCTACTGCATATTTACAGTATTAGGAGCATTCATAAAAAATAAATGAATAGAATATAATTAATAAAATAAAATATACACAGCATAGTTATCATTACCTTAGTGTGTCTGTATTCTGTTGATCTTGTTTTTTTTTATATTGACGTCTGATAAGAACTCCTTGTACTTTGACTGTACTGGTGGCATATTTATACTATATAATTGTTAGTCATTAGCTCCAACAACTAGCTAGCGTTACACCAGACCAAGGGCTATAGAGAGGCTAAGTCACGCCCATCTACTTCCGGCCCATGGGACCCTGGAAGCGAAAAATTTACATTGAAGTCAATGGAGAGAGAAAGGTTATCTTTTGATACCGTTTGAATTGTGCCACGAATGACACATATGATGTTTGTCAATTTAAAAGAATATTTTGCAAGTCAAAAAAATTAAAATGTGTCGTAAAACTGTGAAGTTACACATTTTTTTGTGTGAAACCGCTGAGTGAACTACAGGTCTCTTGGTCTCGCACAATACGCGTCACCATCACAAAGACGGCCGTCACGTTAGCAAATTTCACCTGTTTCTTTCAGAATGAGAATAAAAGTATAAAACGAGGTGAATATCACTACAAGTCTGGACACGTTGAGAGCTGTACATACACGAAAGGGGAGTTAGTCGGTTCTGTAAGAGCAGCGGGACCGGCTTTACAAGATGTTGGTGAGTAATATGAGTGCAATGTGTAACGTTAATGTCAGCTAGCTAACATTAGCTAACAAGATACACTAACGTGTTTTGTTTCAGTAACTAGTGTTCTCCTTTAGAACTTCGTGGTCTGTGTGTGCTGTGGATAACATTAGTGTTCACAAGAACAAGGTAAACTCCCGTGTTTTGTTTTAGTTGCTCTTCAGATTGAAGCGGCCAGTTTTATATCGACTATACTGTATGTGTGATCTCCTTTTACATCTCGTTGTGTCATTTGAGTTTATTTGCTGTGTGTAGATTCAAGGGTTTTGGTTATCTTGTCAATTTGTTTGGTTATCCAGGCACAGCTGTGTGTGACTCCCTCGGGTACACTGGTATGTGTTTTCCTAATGTAGAGAGCATTGATTAATTAATAAACTACACACTGAGTCTAGATCCTGACCAAATCCTTTTTTATTGTTGATCAAATGTTTTTCAAAAATGTATTCATACACATTTAGAAAAATACAATGTACAATCACAACCAGTACAACACACATTACAAAAAATACAGAAAAAACAAACAATAACAACAATCAGACAAAACTATGGAAAAATAACCCCTCCCACCCCCAGATCCGGACCATCCTTGTATTATTGCTCATTCAATCTATTATAGCATGCTAACAAACATGGTACTTACTTTATTTGTACAGATCTGCATGGGAGACGATGGCGCGATGCAGAGCGTTGTCTGTGATTGTGCACGGGGGATGTACAAATGCAGCCACGCTGCAGCATTGGCAATATGTGCCATGTGGCAGATCAGCTCCACAGATGTTGAGTGCCAGTGGAGGAAGCCTGGCACTTCCAAAGTAGTCCAGCCGGTGTCTCAACTTTACCAACAGTGAGAGGAGACATACAACCCACTGGCCAGAGACATCGCCACTCAGGATGTAGACTGGTTCAGGTCTGCACTGAGGGGCGCACAGTGTGGCATGGCATGGCTTTTGTCACCTGAGCCAGAGCCGCGGCCTCAACATCAGGCCATTGTCACCGTGCCGGAGCTGGTGAAGGGGCATGGGGGTCGGGGGATTGAGGCAATTCTTGCCTCAATGCGACTGAGCAGAGACCAGCAAGCTGCCATCCAGACAGCCACCGGAGGACAGCGGACAAAGTGGCAGTTACACAGGCGGGGCAGGTTGACAGCCAGCAAGTTTGGTGCTGTGCTGCGGTCGGGACTTTCATCCACTCCATGCGCGTCCCTCATGAAGAGGGTGCTCGGGGGGTACAACTTGGACGGAGTCATGGCTGTCAACTGGGGGGTTGTAAACGAGGCCGAAGGGGTGAAGGCTTTTGTGCAGGCCTATCAGGAGACAGTGTTCGAGTCTGGTCTCTTTGTGAGTGAGTCGGTGTTTTGGGAGCATCCCCCGATGGACTTGTGCAGCCATCTGCCCTGCTGGAGGTGAAGTGTCCACCATCATTATATAGGATATATATATATATATTTGTATACATATCTGTAAATTGTATAATTTTATTTGATTTAAAAGTCTTTTTGATCTCTGTCTATAAACACAAACTGAGTAAGATTGACAATAAAGTTGACTTTGAAAAATATATATATTCTTTATGAAAATAGTTGACTGTTGGAGAAATGAATCCAAATGAAACGTTGGACTGAACTACAACTACGCCTTTAAATCTCTACGGACTGTTTTTCAGTGGGATGGCAAGTTCCTATCTTTCATTTCATTTCAAACCTTTATTTATCCAGATTGGTCCCATTGAGATCATAGATCTCTTTTTCAAGGGAGACCTGCAGCATATAGGTTCCACATGAAACATAAAACAATAAAGGACATTATACATTATATTTACAGGATACATAGTTATAGACATTTACAAGTGCCCATTGTATCAGCAAGCATTTCATTTACCCTAGCTTTAAAAACATGCAGAGGAATGAGATTGCTCAGTTTCAATTCTTGCTGAAGATTGTTCCAAGCAAGTGGAGCTGCGCACATAAAAGCTGTCTTACCTAAGACAGTCCTTGCTCTTGGCACATCTAACAAGACTACATCATGTGACCTCAGACAATAGCTGCTTGCAACTCTCTGTGTTATCAGAGAGCAGATATAATACGGGAGTTTACCCAACAAAGCTTTATAGATAAACGTGTACCAATGACTGAGCCTCCGTACAGAGAGTGATGGTAAACCTGCCTTGGTATACAGTGTACAGTGATGTGTAAGCGCTTTACAATTTGTGACAAATCTCAGAGCACTGTGATACGCAGCATCCAATTTGCTCAGGTAATTGGCAGGTGCATTCATATAGACCAGATCACCATAGTCCAGCACAGGTAAAAAGGTCACAGTGACTAGCCTTTTCCTGGCCTCAAGCGAGAAGCAGGACTTGTTTCTGAAAAAGAAACCTAGCCTAACCCTCAGTTTTTTAAGCAGGTTATTGACATGAAGTTTAAAAGAGAGACAATCATCAAGCCAGATACCAAGGTATTTGTAACAGGCAACAACTTCAAGTTTGTTCTTTAAACATTTATTAGTTTTTTCTCAGAACAGATTTGATTTTCTGAAGTTAATTTAACTTAACCATGTAAGGTCATTATTAAAAAGGTACAATCAATTTGTTTAGGGTTGACTAAAATAATGATAAACATTTCATCGGGATAATTTACTGACAGAATAAGAAACTCAATGATGCTCTACTCACCTGTTCCTTTTTATAAAGTGAAACAGTTGAAACGATAGATTTTAGTAAACTTAAAAACAACCTTCTCCAAAAGCTATCAAGGAATATACCGAATACTTGTTTTAGAACTTTATTACATATTATTTGTATATAGTTTGAATGATCCATAATTGACAGAAGCTTGTGTTTACACTGACCTGTTACTCATATATTAATGTCTTTGTAACTTCTTTAAACCACTACCTCACTCATTTCTTTCATTCATCACGGTTCAGTAAACTAAGTGATACATGCACCAGTTTAATAATTATAATAACGTAGGATTGCAACTCTTTGAAACTGTAGGTGGCTCTTAAAAGAGCCGTTGTGTCTGGGTGTGCTGGTCTCAGGTCAGTTTAAGCCCTCTCTCGCGGATGCAGCGGGCCAGCTGGATGTCCTTGGGCATGATGGCGACCCTCTTTGCTTGGTTCATCTTACTGGGGGGGCAGCTACATGGATGTCGGTGCAGTCCACAATCATTGTGCAGTTGAAGGCAGAATGAATTTATTATTGACTCCCAATGAAGCACAACTTCATGTCATACAATACATTGACTTTGTTTGTAATTGTGTAAAAAAATAAAGCATTGATTAGCAAGCAGGACCTGCAGGAACAGAGCACGGTGATGGATGGAGCTGGGAAGAGAGAAGAATAAAGAAAACAGATCAACTTCATTATCGGATATTAAAAATTCAATTTCAAAACAAGTTGCCGCTCCTACAGTTTTCTAGTATGTAAAGATGATTTCACTTGACCTATGCAAAATATCACACTCAATACATGTGTGTCTCTGGGGGGTGCATTATGCTTTTGATGTATATAAATAATATACCATAACCAAATACGATTACGTACAGTGGAAATCAGGTTGCCAGAGCAGGTTAGTCCAGTGTGCATGTTCCTCAGGGTCTCAGAAGTTACAGGTGAGGTAAAGAAAATAAAAGAGAAAAAGGTCAGTAACAACACTTTAAAGTAACAACACTTTGAATAATTATCTCTTCTAATAGTGTTCTATCAGTAATCATTCAACTACTGTCTTTCCAACAAACAGATTGACTCACTATCATCACAATGAAACACGTCCAGAAGAATGGACCACAGATGGAAATTAGCTATTAGTTATAATCTGGCATATTGCATCTCTTCTCTTTGCTGAGATTAATGTTTTTGTATGCATGGTCCTTCTATAAATAAATAAATGTCATGCAAAGCTGCCTGCCTGCCTTCGACTCTCCCTGAACTGCCTGATCTTTTAATGTTCAATGTTAACCATTTGAGCAGATAGCATTAAGTAGAAAAGATCGCAGATGCTAATCTGCCGTTAGCCTACCTCCCGCCCCCTTAGCACCTGGTGGAGGGGGCCTATATTCCTTGATAGCTTTTGGAGAAGGTTGTTTTTAAGTTTACTAACATCTATCGTTTCAACTGTTTCACTTTATAAAAAGGAACAGGTGAGTAGAGCATTATTGAGTTTCTTATTCTGTCAGTAAATTATCCAAATGAAATGTTTATCATTATTTTATTCAACCCTAAACAAATTGATTGTACCTTTTTAATAATGACCTTACATGGTCGGCAAAGTTAAATTAACTTCAGAAAATCAAATCTGTTCTGAGAAAAAACTAATAAATGTTTAAAGATAGGAACTTGCCATCCCACTGAAGAACAGTCCGTAGAGATTTAAAGGCGTAGTTGTAGTTCAGTCCAACGTTTCATTTGGATTCATTTCTCCAACAGGCAACTATTTTCATAAAGAATATATATATTTTTCAAAGTCAACTTTATTGTCAATCTTACTCAGTTTGTGTTTATAGACAGAGATCAAAAAGACTTTTAAATCAGATAAAATTATACAATTTACAGATATGTATACAAATATATATATATATCCTATATACACCATCATGTATAATGATGGTGGACACTTCACCTCCAGCAGGGCAGGTGGCTGCACAAGTCCATCGGGGGATGCTCCCAAAACACCGACTCACTCACAAAGAGACCAGACTGATCTGCCACATGGCACATATTGCCAATGCTGCAGCGTGGCTGCATTTGTACATCCCCCGTGCACAATCACAGACAGCGCTCTGCATCGCGCCATCGTCTCCCATGCAGATCTGTACAAATAAAGTAAGTACCATGTTTGTTAGCATGCTATAATAGATTGAATAATCAATAATACAAGGATGGTCCGGATCTGGGGGTGGGAGGGGTTATTTTTCCATAGTTTTGTCTGATTGTTGTTATTGTTTGTTTTTTCTGTATTTTTTGTAATTTGTGTTGTACTGGTTGTGATTGTACATTGTATTTTTTTTCTAAATGTGTATGAATACATTTTTGAAAATCATTTGATCAACAATAAAAAAGGATTTGGTCAGGATCTAGACCAGGGGTCTCCAACCTTTCTCCACCTGAGAGCTACTTTGAAAAAATGAAAGTGGCCAAGAGCTACTTGCATCGCATCGCTTACATTTATTCACATAGCACTCATCAGTTGAATTAAGCTACTTTTGTGTGAAATTGCAATACCTAAAGCTTATCTAAAATCTTAACTTCACATCAAGGTCCAAGAAAACGACAATTTCTCACATATTAATATGGACAACATAGTAAGTACATCACTGAAGATTCACATACATGTCCAAGAGCAAATTACAATGTTTTCACTTCTTATTATGGCCCACATAATAATTACATCGCAGGTGTATGCTGGACCCACTTAGGTTCACTCTAATAGAGTCATTTACATGTTCATCAGTCGGTCTTGTTCTGTATTTAGATTTCATGACATTCATGCCAGAAAAAGCTGCTTCACAAAGGCATGTAGAGCCAAATAAAGCAGACATGTTCAGTGCTGCTTGGTGAATGTTCTTATAGTTTTCTGGGCGTACAAGGCTCCAGAAATGTTGTGAGTTTTGCTGAGACTTAAGCTGAACATGATGTTGGAGATTTATAACCTCCATCTCCATCTCCAAAGGATTGACACTGAACAGTGCAGCCATCTTTTCTTCTTCTTCGTATTGACATGAAATTATAAACCATAATTAATCAATTGTATAGGTCTAGCCTCCCTATATCTGTGTGACATTGTTCCATCCTCAAAAACAAAAAACTAATACTTCTGCAGCTCCAGCTTCTCCAACTTCTGAAGCTCCAGCTTCAAGCAACGGTCTTCTGTTAAAAAAAGGACACTGAATGTCTTGAATGAGGTATCACACACATGACTTAAGTCTGAACACAGCAGACAACAGGAGTATTTACAACACCATTATAAAAACAAAAATAGTGCATGTGGGTGCACACTCACGTTCTCTGTCTTACTGTTGCATGAATCCCATGAATGTATGAGATTAAGTTAGCTTCATCATCTCAATCAGTGATTAAGTGAATAATAAAGTTTTAGGTCACTATCAGCCTGTCACTCTAGTTATTTTTCAGGGGGGGCGGGGTTTGGAGGAACGGAGAGGAGACGGTGATTGTGGAAGCTTTCCTCCTGCCTTCACAAACTTTACACGCGTATTTATCAACTGAAAATAGCAAGAGTGATTCAGAGCGGGTCATTCTGCCGTTGGTTCTGACTGGTGCTGCTGGAGAAAGCAGACTGCTCCATGTGTGGTGTCGCTGTGCCGCTGTCACATCTGCTCCTTGATCTCTGCGTCACGGATCAATTTTATATTTGTGTGATAGAAACAATTCTAAAATAAAAACACTTTATTGTCCGTCCGCGGCCGAAAAATCAAGAAGCAACGTTACTCCGCTATAATCGATAATCGAGCGGCGAGCTACTGAAAAGCTGCCCGCGAGCTACCGGTAGCTCGCGATCGACGTGTTGGAGACCCCTGATCTAGACTCAGTGTGTAGTTTATGAATTAATCAATAATCTCTACATTAGGAAAACACATACCAGTGTACCCGAGGGAGTCACACACAGCTGTGCCTGGATAACCAAACAAATTGACAAGATAACCAAAACCCTTGAATCTACACACAGCAAATAAACTCAAATGACACAACGAGATGTAAAAGGAGATCACACATACAGTATAGACTATACTGTATAGTCGATATAAAACTGGCCGCTTCAATCTGAAGAGCAACTAAAACAAAACACGGGAGTTTACCTTGTTCTTGTGAACACTAATGTTATCCACAGCATACACAGAGACCACGAAGTTCTTAAGGAGAAAACTAGTTACTAAAACAAAACACGTTAGTGTACCTTGTTAGCTAATGTTAGCTAGCTGACATTAACGTTACACATTGCACTCATATTACTCACCAACATCTTGTAAAGCCGGTCCCGCTGCTCTTACAGAACCGTCTAACTCCCCTTTCGTGTATGTACAGCTCTCAACGTGTCCAGACTTGTAGTGATGTTCACCTCGTTGTATACTTGTATTCTCATTCTGAAAGAAACAGGTGAAATTGGCTAACGTGACGGCCGTCTTTGTGATGGTGACGCGTATTGTGCGAGACCAAGAGACCTGTAGTTCACTCAGCGGTTTCACAGAAAAAAATGTGTACAATACGCGTAAAATGGCGGCTTCACAAAACTTTTTGGGAGTTTTACGGGGCGTGGTTTGCAATCCACCCAGCCAATCAGAAATATAGCTATTTTCTCACAAAAGAGCCGCTCGAAAGTCCCTGCTCTCTAGCAGAAACTTTCGAGGGGGTAAAAAGGTTTGCATGAACTAATTTTAGTACCGGCTCTTTTTGGTGTGAATGCGATCATGAACTAAGTTCGCATGAACCTTTGTGGAAAAGTACCGCAGTGTGAATGCGCCTAATGGGTCATGTTTATATGGATTTTAGGAACGCCCCCTCGATTCTATTAGCTCTAACGGTTAAAAAGAGATGTCAATTATCAAAATCGAACAAGGGGGGCCAGAGATAGATCAAATCCACCCAAATGACCCCAGAAGTGGGTTTTTTTTCCTTCTAAATCTCTCTAAAAAGGTAAAATTGAACTTGTTTTGCATCAATCTTGATACAGGGTATATGTTATAGTTTTGATTCCTAAAGCTTTTAGGCTACTATCCCATCATTCAAGGGTGGTTTTTACTTTAAATAATGGTTGTTTTTTGGATGGGCACTATAATTTACATTTTACCCTGTATATGATGTGTGTGAACAATAGTGCACGAAAAAGTGCTTACGTTTTGTAATGTCAGAATGAACTGGATCTTGTTCACAGAAGTCTACCAAGAAGTGGTTCAAAAGCGGGATGCTTTCATCCGAGGGGAGGACATATTTTCAGTAGCCGAGTCCCAGAAAAGAGGCAGCAGAAGAAAGACATGTACAGTCAAAAATGTGAAGGAGGTTGTACAAAAGACAAACCAACGAAAGGCAGTAAGTTTGATTGGTGTGTTTTGATGATTGATAGTTTGTGATTGAATAGAATGACATTGACTGATTTAGTTTATTGCTATAACATTCAATGACAAATAATTTTCCGTTTCACCTTGAATGATATTGACAGCTATGGCTTTTTGTTATAACGCATGTTTTTTTGTATTTTGAGGCCACTACATTTTCATCCAACAATTACCAAATGCTCTTTTTAAATACATGCAACGTCTGTGGATTAATGGAAAGGTGTAGTCTTAATATGAGGAAATGTAATGTGGGTGAAATGTTGTTTTAAGTTACAAGCGTTAAGCCTGGTGTTTGGGTGGTAATTTTCCAAGGCACACTCAAACATGATGTATGTTGTCTGTCTGGTTCACAGATGGTAACTGCCATGGGCGAACAGCTCAAGAGATCCCTACAGGCTGAGAGAACCTCCAAGCCCTCAGAAGAGGTGACATCTGAATCACCTCAACACTCTTCAGATTCTGATGTCACCTCGATTGACCTGTTTGAGCTGATCAAAAAGCAACCATTTGTAGGTCTAAACAGCTGGAGTATCCAGCTCTCAGCTGAAAAAGCATTTAAATAGCGGTCTCAAAAACTGGATAACTCAGTGTGCTCTTTGACCTGGCTGCGACATCTCCTTTGGACGCAGTCACCACTGTAAGTAATAATCTTGTTTAATTAGACTTCTCTATTTCAGTTATTCTACTCTGTATAATTGTTCTGTAGTTATTGTAGCTAAAACGGCACTTTTGAGAGAATTTAAATCTCAGATCTGACCACGTGAAACTCTCACTGCCTTCAGTTTCTGTCTGGGCTGCATTTAAATAGGCACGCCCTCTCAGTTGATTGCGCGAGAAGTGTACAACAGCTGGAGTATCCAGCTCTCAGCTGAAAAAGCATTTAAATAGCGGTCTCAAAAACTGGATAACTCAGTGTGCTCTTTGACCTGGCTGCGACATCTCCTTTGGACGCAGTAACCACTGTAAGTAATAATCTTGTTTAATTAGACTTCTCTATTTCAGTTATTCTACTCTGTATAATTGTTCTGTAGTTATTGTAGCTAAAACGGCACTTTTGAGAGAATTTAAATCTCAGATCTGACCACGTGAAACTCTCACTGCCTTCAGTTTCTGTCTGGGCTGCATTTAAATAGGCACGCCCTCTCAGTTGATTGAGCAAGAAGTGTACAACAGCTGGAGTATCCAGCTCTCAGCTGAAAAAGCATTTAAATAGCGGTCTCAAAAACTGGATAACTCAGTGTGCTCTTTGACCTGGCTGCGACATCTCCTTTGGACGCAGTAACCACTGTAAGTAATAATCTTGTTTAATTAGACTTCTCTATTTCAGTTATTCTACTCTGTATAATTGTTCTGTAGTTATTGTAGCTAAAATGGCACTTTTGAGAGAATTTAAATCTCAGATCTGACCACGTGAAACTCTCACTGCCTTCAGTTTCTGTCTGGGCTGCATTTAAATAAGCACGCCCTCTCAGCTGTCGCCCATCAGCTGTAGAGAGTTAACTAACTAGAGGGGCGTGGCACCACAGCTGTGAGAACTCAGCAATCAGGTGTCCATTTAGGCAGCTCTTTCTTTGAGCGTCAGTTTCAGCGTCAGACATTAGAGTCCTGCGGGAGTAAGACTGACAAAGACATTAGAGTCCTGCGGGAGTCACGAGGGAGGCAAAGAGGAGGCAAATCCTACTCTGACTGAGCTAAGTATCGCTGGTGTTTTATTTTTAATTTGTTTAGCTTTCTAGCCCCTCATCCTATAATCATGTGTATTTTCTCCATTCCTGTTCATGTGTCTTCTCGCAATTATCACTGGCCTTGTGTATCTCCTAATCGCTATAACCGGCCCGCTCTCGTCTATCCCACGTGCTCCTCTGTGATCCAGCATCTAGTTTCAGGCGGCCTGTGGAACTGCCAGTCAGCTGTTCCTAAGGCTGACTTCATCTCTGGCTACGCCTCCCTGCAGTCCCTGGATTTCCTTGCTCTCACTGAGACCTGGATTACTCCATTCAACACATCCACCCCAGCAGCTCTCTCCACAGCATACTCCTTCTCCCATACACCCAGACCCACTGGCAGAGGAGGTGGCACTGGTCTCCTGCTCTCTCCCACATGGAGCTTTTCCCTCTTCAAGCTACCTAACTTCACTCCTTCCACCTTTGAATTCCATGCCGTCACAGTAACCCATCCTATACAATTAACCATTGTTGTTCTCTACCGTCCACCAGGCGCCTTGGGGGACTTCTTGAAGGAATTAGATCATCTCCTCTCACACATCCCTGAAATCGGCCCTCCCGCTGTACTTCTCGGAGACTTCAACCTCCAGACGGGGAAGATAGACGAACTAACATCTCTGTTAACCGCCTTTGCTTTCTCACTGTCTCCGTCCCCACCAACTCATAAAGCTGGCAATGTCCTTGATCTCATATTCTCAAGGAACTGCGCTACTTCTAACCTCTCTGTAAACCCGCTCCACACCTCCGATCACTTCTTCATTTCATTCTCTCTACCCCTTTCCAAACATAACAAACTAATCTCTTCGCATCCTGCACTTGTCTGCCGTAACCTCCGTTCCCTCTCCCCCTCTACCTTTGCCTCCTCGGTGCTCTCAGCCCTCCCTTCCTCTGACTCCTTCCAACTCCTGCCTCCAAACTCTGCTGCAGAAACTCTCCTCTCTACTCTCTCATCCTCTCTGGACTCTCTCTGTCCTCTCACATCTCGGCAGGCTCGTCAGTCCCCTCCTGCTCCCTGGCTAAATGACGCACTGCGTGCTAATAGAACCGTCCTTCGGGCAGCAGAGCGGAAACGGTGGAAATCCAAACATTGCGACGACCTCCTAACCTATCAGGCTCTCCTCTCCTCTTTCTCTTCTTCCATCTCTCAGGCAAAAAGCACTTTCTTTCAAGACAAGATCCAATCTTCCTATTCCAAACCTAAAAAACTATTTTCCATCTTCTCCACCCTCTTGGACCCTCCCAAAGCCCATCCCCCCTCCTCCATTCTGTCAAGCGACTTTGTTAACAAAAAAAGGTTGACGATATTCGCTCGTCTTTTTCTGACTCACCTCTACTCACCGCTGGATCACCTGACCGACGGTCAACCGGCACACTAACTACTTTTTCCCTTCTCTCGCCATGTGAGGTTCTTACCCTCATTACCTCTGCCCGCCCTACCACCTGTCCTCTGGACCCTATCCCTTCAAACCTCCTTCAGACTATCGCTCCTGATATTCTACCGTTTCTCACCCATTTCATCAACACTTCTCTAACTTCTGGTCACTTTCCAAACAGTCTCAAGGAGGCAAGAGTAAACCCTCTCCTGAAGAAACCCACTCTCAACCCGTCTGATGTTATAAACTACAGGCCTGTCTCTCTCCTCCCGTTCCTGTCTAAAACACTTGAACGCGCTGTCTTTAAACAACTCTCCTCTTATCTCCATCAGAACAACCTTCTGGATCCGCACCAGTCTGGTTTCAAGGCAGGTCACTCCACAGAAACTGCCCTCATTGCTGTCACTGAGGAACTGCACACTGCTAAAGCAGCCTCCCTCTCCTCTGTCCTCATCCTGTTGGACCTGTCTGCTGCATTCGACACGGTGAACCATCAGATCCTCCTTCACACTCTCCAAGAACTTGGAGTTTCAGGCTCTGCACTTTCCCTCCTCACCTCATACCTCAAAGACCGCACCTACAGGGTAACTTGGAGAGGGTCCGAGTCCGACCCTTGTCAATTAACTACAGGGGTCCCTCAGGGCTCTGTTCTTGGTCCCCTCCTCTTCTCCCTGTACACAAACTCGCTCGGATCTGTCATTAGCCCGCATGGTTTTTCATACCACTGCTACGCTGACGACACCCAACTAATTCTGTCCTTTCCCCGCTCAGAGACCCAGGTGGTCGCACGCATCTCTTCTTGTTTAGCTGACATCTCTCAGTGGATGTCCGCTCATCATCTCAAGCTCAACCTTGACAAAACTGAAGTGCTTTTCCTTCCGGGAAAAGATTGTCTCTCTCTTGACCTGACCATCAACATTGGCACCTCTGCTGTCTCCCCGACCCAGACTGCAAGGAATCTGGGTGTGATCCTGGATAACAACCTGTCCTTCACTGCAAATATCGCTGCTACAACCCGCTGCTGCAGATACACGCTTTTCAACATCAGGAAGATACGCCCCCAGCTGATCCAGAAAGCGACGCAGGTTCTGGTCCAGGCTCTCGTCATCTCACGCCTAGACTACTGCAACTCCCTCCTGGCTGGTCTACCTGCATGTGCCATCCGACCTCTGCAGCTCATCCAGAATGCAGCGGCTCGTCTGGTCTTCAACCTTCCTAAATTTTCCCACACCACTCCGCTCCTCCGCTCCCTCCACTGGCTTCCAGTAACTGCTAGAATTCACTTCAAGACACTGGTACTTGCGTACCAAGCTGCTAATGGATCTGGCCCTTCCTACATCCAGGACATGGTTAAACCGTACACCCCAGCGCGTGCACTTCGCTCTGCATCAGCCAAACGACTCGCTGCACCCTCACTGCGAGGGGGACCCAAGTTCCCATCAGCAAAAACACGTGGGTTTGCTATTCTGGCTCCTAAATGGTGGAATGAGCTCCCCATTGACATCAGGACGGCAGAAAGCTTACACACCTTCCGGCGCAGACTGAAAACTCATCTCTTTCGACTCCACTTAGAGCGATAGAATGACTAACAAAGAACTGCTAACAGAGCACTTATATACTAATAAAGGACTGGCTTATCTAAAGCCAGTTGAGTAGCACTTGAACTGATTGGCTCTATGAAACCTGATGTACTTATATGATTCTGTTTTCCTCAAGGTTGTGTCTTCCTGGTCGAATGTACTTATTGTAAGTCGCTTTGAGTAGTGTTATAAATGCCATATCAATCTCATTAGTATGCAGAAAAAGTGACAGGTCGCCCCGCCCCTTTTTGGCCGGAAGTCCCGCCTTATTTGACCGGAAGTCCCACCTTTTTATTTTGAAAACCGGAAGTCCCGCCTCGTTCGACCGGATGTCCCGCCCCCACTTCCGGCGGATGTCCCGCCCCCGCTTCCGGTTTACAAAATAAAAATAAAATTAAAATTAAAAAAAATGAGAAAAATAAAATGCCGTTGTTTTCAATTAATTAATATGCCTAGGATATATATCCCGCCTCCTAACCACTTCCTGTGTGGTTAATCCTGTATATAGTATCGAATGTAACTTACAAATACTTGCAAATAACATGAAATTAATCAAAAGTAAAGCATCTAAAAACATATATTTAAACCTCTCTGTTTTTGCGAACAGGACATGACATGAGGGGAGAAAACATATGGTGGGAGGAGGGGGAACACACACACACACACACACACACACACACACACACACTTTCCCAGCCCCTCTCGCTTTAGGGCTGTCTAGATAAAAAGCCAGCGCCACTCATTTTTCAAGTCGAGAGAAAATGGCCAAGAGACGTCTTGATATGAATTTAATCAGCGAGACACCGGTGACAACTTACAGCCATCCGTTGGGTGCTCCAAATCAAAGTAAAGCATATAAAAAACAGATATTTTAAAAAGTCAGCCTTTTTGCTAGAGGATAGGGGAGGGGAAAACCCCAAACCCCCTATGGAGAAGCCATAAACCCCCTATGGAGACAAACATGTTGTAAACAGAGGGAGGTAGGTAATATACTTAAATATATAGAAAGTCAGAGAATATTTATCAGAGGATAACGCATATGCATTTGTACAAGTCGACACGGATGCATTTTGTAAGAAAACAGAGTTTTCGTACTCAGACCGCTGCAACAATTTCAAGCAGATCTCTGCGATATGCAGTCGCTGTCCGAATATAATGATGGCTTTAATTATTTGTTAACAGTCATAAATGTATTTAGAAAAACCTGTGCTCAAACATTAAAAAGAAAAAGAAGGGTAAGGTTACCAAAAGCTTTTGATACAGTTTTAACACACACAGCGAGATCCCTAAAAAGTCACAAACAGAAGCGGGGAAAGAATTCTTTAATAAAGTTTTTCAAAACTTGTTGAAGAAAAGCGGTATACAACATTATATAACCGCCAGTGACATAAAGGCATGTATGGTAGAAAGATTTAACCGTACGCTGAAAACTAAAATGTGGAGGTATTTTACAGCTAAAAACACTCATAGATAGTGTTTTTTATGTATGACAACTTTACAACTGGTAGAAAGTTAAGTACTTTTTCTGAGCAGATTTTCTTTAAGACTGTGACTCTTAACACACCAACCCCCCGAGAGACAGACATACTCATCCCCTTTTCAACGTATTTTGTTTTTGTCTTTCTCGCTTTTTTTTTTTTCCATTATATTTTTGGAAAAAACTACATAGTGATTGCTAGCAAAAATACAACATGTAACTAATACATTATACAATATTACGACTTTTGGCACAATATACTTGTACCCTTTTTTTTTTTTTGTAGGACTTCAAGATATGTTGCATGTCATGCATAAACACGGTGTCATCTTTCTTGAAACTGACGTGCTGTCCGTTTTACAAACAAGTTATGTTTATGCTTCTTCATCCTCTGAATGTTCCTCCCCCGTCCCTCTTCACAATAACAATCAAGGTGGATCTGTGAAATGAAACACCTCTTCCCAAAGAGTGACTACCCTATTGAGGGCATGCGTCTAAGGCAGTAGGGTCTAAATCGATGGGCCAGATATACTAACATGCAGAACGTACGGTATGTTTGAAAAAGACTAACCATTTATCCAGTTCAAGCTGTCTTTAAGATGTGACATCGCGCTCTGACTATTTCCCATAAAATCGTGACAAACTATTACTTGTTCTTACATTTGACCTCTTGCTGCTTGGTTGAAAATGATAGATGAAAAAGAACTTTTTTAAAAAGAGTCAAACCACAAATGTTTTAAGATTGTTACAAAATGTAAAAAATAAAAAAGGTCTGGAGACAAAATTAATTCAGGTGACTCTGGCTTTATTAGGACAACAAACATATAATACAAATGGGTTAGGGGTTAAATATAACCATCGTGGACTTAATAGTATAACAAAATACTTTTATCTGAATACATTTGTTCTTTTTAAGAGCACTTTTTGAAATTATTTATTTATTATTTCAGTGGAACAATCCAGTGTTTGTTAACATTAACGCTTTCTTCTCTTTTTCTTGTGTTACTAAGATACTTTTAAACACACTTTGGTGTATGCAACACTTGTTCAGATAAACAAGGTTTTTTCTTTTCTGATAAACTTACATATTTTAGTTATTTTATGTTACCAAGATACTTTGAGATACACCCTGATGTACGCAACACTTAACAAAGGGTATAATATGAAGTACTTGGTAAGGAAGGGGTTTTTCTTTAAGAGTGCAAAACTTTAGAACAGGGTAAAATATTCATTAATTTGTATTGAATTGAGTTTTCTTTTTTGATTTTCAACATACTATATGACTTTTACATATTTCTGACGTACTATACTTTTTTGACTTTTTCTGTAGAATCTTGACAAAACTATTACTTGTTCTTAAATGATGACCTATTGCTGGAGATGAGATGAAAAAGCTACAACGCTTAAAGAACTTTTTTCTAAAAACTCTCAATTCTACACTGACTCCGCCCACTCAACGCAATGAGCCCCACCCTCCACTCAACAAATCATCTAAAATGAAGAACCTCGCTAAGACGATCGTTGTAAACTAGCCATGGAGCAGAGAAAAGCCAAGACTACCCCCGCGAGTTGCAGTCAGGAACAGAGTCCACCAGCAACACCACCATGTGGGAAACCCGAATCTTGCAGTACTACTGCTGCTGCTGATGCTACTCCTCGGGTCAAGAAGTCTCAGTTTAGGGACACAGTGAAATCGGAGTTGTTTCATATTCTGGAGATGGTGATGTATCGGTACAGAAAAGAAATCTGCAAAGAATGCCGACGCAGTAACCCCGACCAGAGGCAACACGATTGTCGGAATGACATGCCCGATTTCTTCTTCAGAAACAATTACAAAGCGTTAATGAAAAGACTTTGGCTCGCCGACTTCGTTGCAAAGATTGACCAGAGTCTTATTGAAAAAGGCATTTGCGAGGATAAACTGAAGATAGGACGCGCTTCGGAAGCCTTTCTGCACAAGCTTGTAAAATGCAGATGCCTCAAGGAGAGACTTGAAATATCCATACAGAGTTGGATGGAGAAGAAGAAGAAGACTAACAAACAGCAGTCGGATGGAGAAGAAGCCAGGGACTTGTTCAATGCAGTGACTTTTTTCTTTAAGTAAAATAAAAATGGGAAACTACTTTGCAAAACGCTCTGTATATATTGATCAGAATGTAGTCCTTACCCGTTTAATAAATGTGGTGATGGGGACGATTGAAAACAGAACGAGTAGTGACCCCTGTGTAAAAAGAATGGCCGAAGTTTGTAAACTGGAAGACATTTTGGATATCGTTCGTTCTAGCAGTACTATTCAGGGTCATTGGGAAACGGTTGTAAACGAAACATTTAAAGTGGTCCTGGAATCTTCATTTTCCGAAACATTCTGTAACATTATCTCAGAAATGAAACAAACATCAAAAGTGTATCATGTGCTCTCATTGTATGCTCTGTTTGTAGATGTAATGCATCTGTGTGTTGAAAACAGCATACACGTGAATATTTTGACTGAAGTGAAAAAACTCCATCACGATATCTCCAGTAATATGGGGAATTCTAAGCTGGAGACTGTCCTGGGGATGCTACAATCAGTATAACTATTGATTTTGTGTGTGAAAAAATAAAGTGTTTTTTACATCTAAAAACTGTTGTCATCATTATAGCAAGGGGAGCGTGTCTGATACATGTGTATTACAGTCCTTCTTGTTGTGTTTTTCAGTGTTTTCTGTGTGTCTGTACACACAAAGCACACTTCATTATCTACTTTTCAGCTTTTTTAAAAAGAAAAGTGTGTCTTTCGGTAACTTTCTCAGAGAATTTAAGCATAAATCTGTCAAATGTTCGAAACAGCCTTGTTTTACTGAAATACCCTCAAAATGACAAACTGCCATTAAGAGTCAGATTCTTAACCAGATCTACTGACACAAAGTACTTCATTATCTACTTTTCAGCTTTTAAATACAAAAGTGTATCTTTCGGTAACCTTCTTGAGAGAATTAAGCATAAATCTGTCAAAGATTCTTAACGAAATCTACTGACACAAAGTACTTCATTATCTACTTTTCAGCTTTTATACACAAAGTGTATCTTTCAGTAACTTTACCAGAGAATTTAAGCATACATCTGTCAAATGTTCAAAACAGCCTTGTTTCACTGAAATACCCTCAAAATGACAAACTGCCATTATTACGAAATCTCCTCAGAGTACTTTCTACAGATGAAGCCTCCCACTCAACGCAATATGTCCCACCCACTCAGAAAATCATATAAAACTAAGGACGACCGTTAAAAACTAGCCATCTACTTGGACTGTGTGAATTGAACGACAAACCGATCACTGTCAATGAAACGCGGAGAGAAGCAGCAGTGCAAATCGTTAAGTCTATTACCTTGTATGCACTACGACATTAACTTGGTAAAATGTAATATGTTTTCTATGAATTGTGTTGAATGTTGTGTTTTTCAATTAAACAACCATTACACAATGAAAATGTGTTTTATTTTTTTGCTTTCATATATAGTAATAGTATTGTAAACGAAACATTTATAGTGTATCATGTGCTTTCATTGTATGCTCTGTTTTTTGACATTGCTTTTGGTATTTGTTCAACACATTCGCAGCAGTCGGTTAGCGGGAGATGATCTATAAGATTATTATGATCCGGTAACGGTTCTACAACACCATCCTCTAGTTTAAATTTCTTCACTTTGTTTCTTTTTCTTTTCACCTTCCTTCTTTTTGTCTTTTTAGTTTTCCGTCCTATGGTCCCTTTTCTTTTCATTCGCATTCTGCGGTTGCTTTTAATTTTTCTTCTCCTTTTCATGTTGCTTTTTCTTTTTCTTCGTTTTTCTTTACTTTTTCTATTCTTTTCTGCTAATTGTCGTTTGCGATCTTGGCGAGTGGTATGAGATATACTGTTTCTATAAAGGTTATCTATAATACCATCTTTTAAAGAAAGATATTCTTCATATGTCATGTTATCATGGTCCTCTTTTGTCCTAAAGACCTTACATGGATATGATATAGACGAGAGCTCTTCTTCTGGGACATCCTCTCCCCTACTTTGTAACATCCAGTCATTAAGCCCATATCCATTATCCTGGTGATAATAAGGGCAGGCTACATCAGACTTGGTTTTTCTCAGATCCATGGCTAGTTTTTAACGGTCGTCCTTAGTTTTATATGATTTGCTGAGTGGGTGGGACATATTGCATTGAGTGGGAGGCTTCATCTGTAGAAAGTACTCTGTTTGAGGAGATTTCGTAATAATGGCAGTTTGTCATTTTGAGGATATTTCAGTGAAACAAGGCTGTTTTGAACATTTGACAGATGTATGCTTAAATTCTCTGGTAAAGTTACTGAAAGATACACTTTGTGTATAAAAGCTGAAAAGTAGATAATGAAGTACTTTGTGTCAGTAGATTTCGTTAAGAATCTTTGACAGATTTATGTTTACCGGTTACCGAAAGATACACTTTTGTATTTAAAAGCTGAAAAGTAGATAATGAAGTACTTTGTGTCAGTAGATTTGGTTAAGAATCTGACTCTTAATGGCAGTTTGTCATTTTGAGGGTATTTCAGTAAAACAAGGCTGTTTTGAACATTTGACAGATTTATGCTTAAATTCTCTGAGAAAGTTACCGAAAGACACACTTTTCTTTTTAAAAAAGCTGAAAAGTAGATAATGAAGTGTGCTTTGTGTGTACAGACACACAGAAAACACTGAAAAACACAACAAGAAGGACTGTAATACACATGTATCAGACACGCTCCCCTTGCTATAATGATGACAACAGTTTTTAGATGTAAAAAACACTTTTTTTATTTTTTCACACACAAAATCAATAGTTATACTGATTGTAGCATCCCCAGGACAGTCTCCAGCTTAGAATTCCCCATATTACTGGAGATATCGTGATGGAGTTTTTTCACTTCAGTCAAAATATTCACGTGTATGCTGTTTTCAACACACAGATGCATTACATCTACAAACAGAGCATACAATGAGAGCACATGATACACTTTTGATGTTTCGGAAAATGAAGATTCCAGGACCACTTTAAATGTTTCGTTTACAACCGTTTCCCAATGACCCTGAATAGTACTGCTAGAACGAACGATATCCAAAATGTCTTCCAGTTTACAAACTTCGGCCATTCTTTTTACACAGGGGTCACTACTCGTTCTGTTTTCAATCGTCCCCATCACCACATTTATTAAACGGGTAAGGACTACATTCTGATCAATATATACAGAGCGTTTTGCAAAGTAGTTTCCCATTTTTATTTTACTTAAAGAAAAAAGTCACTGCATTGAACAAGTCCCTGGCTTCTTCTCCATCCGACTGCTGTTTGTTAGTCTTCTTCTTCTTCTCCATCCAACTCTGTATGGATATTTCAAGTCTCTCCTTGAGGCATCTGCATTTTACAAGCTTGTGCAGAAAGGCTTCCGAAGTGCGTGCTATCTTCAGTTTATCCTCGCAAATGCCTTTTTCAATAAGACTCTGGTCAATCTTTGCAACGAAGTCGGCGAGCCAAAGTCTTTTCATTAACGCTTTGTAATTGTTTCTGAAGAAGAAATCGGGCATGTCATTCCGACAATCGTGTTGCCTCTGGTCGGGGTTACTGCGTCGGCATTCTTTGCAGATTTCTTTTCTGTACCGATACATCACCATCTCCAGAATATGAAACAACTCCGATTTCACTGTGTCCCTAAACTGAGACTTCTTGACCCGAGGAGTAGCATCAGCAGCAGCAGTAGTACTGCAAGATTCGGGTTTCCCACATGGTGGTGTTGCTGGTGGACTCTGTTCCTGACTGCAACTCGCGGGGGTAGTCTTGGCTTTTCTCTGCTCCATGGCTAGTTTACAACGATCGTCTTAGCGAGGTTCTTCATTTTAGATGATTTGTTGAGTGGAGGGTGGGGCTCATTGCGTTGAATGGGGGAGTCAATTATAGAATTGAGAGTTTTTAGAAAAAAAGTTCTTTAAGCGTTGTAGCTTTTTCATCTCATCTCCAGCAATAGGTGAAATTTAAGAATAAGTAATAGTTTGTCATGATTTTACGGAAAAAAGTCAAAAGTATAGTTTATCAGAAATATGGAAAAGTCATTGTGTACAAATAGTATGTTGAAAATCAAAAAAGAAAACTCAATTCAATACAATTTAATGAATATTTTACCCTGTTCTAAAGTTTTGCACCCTTAAAGAAAAACCCCTTCCTTACCAAGTACTTCATATTATACCCTTTGTTAAGTGTTGCGTACATCAGGGTGTATCTCAAAGTATCTTGGTAACATAAAATAACTAAAATATGTAAGTTTATCAGAAAAAAAAAACCATTGTTTAACTGAACAAGTGTTGCATACATCAAAGTGTGTCTAAAAGTATCTTAGTAACACAAGAAAAGAGAAAAAAAGCCTTGATGTCAACAAAACTGTATTTTTCCACTGAAATAGCGTTAAAATAAAAAAAAGTGCCTTTAAAGAAAATGTATTCAGACAAAGTATTTTATTTTCAAAAAAAAAAAAAAGTTTAAGGTTTTGCATACATAAAAAGTGTATCTTACAGTTCCTTTTGTGAGAGAATTACACACAAATCTGCCAAGTGTCAGGGAAAATTGTTAAAATCACAAACTTACCTTTTAGAGAAACAGTCTTTAAGAAAAAATCTAATCAGACTGTACTTCATTTTCTAGTTTTAAGGTTTTGCATCCCTCAAAGTGTGTCTAAAAGTATCTTGGCAAGAGAAAAAAAGCCAAAATCTGCCTTTAAAAGAATCTGAATTCCTTATAAAGTACTTCATATTCAACCAGTTTCAGTTTTCAGACACCAAACTGTATCTAAAAGTATCTTGGTAACACAAGAAAAAGAGTAAGTGTAATTTCTTCGGTAATGTTACAGAATGTTTCTGAAAAATGAAGATTCCAGGACCACTTTAAATGTTTCGTTTACAATACTATTACATATAGAGGAGAGCTCTTCTTCGGGAACATCCTCTCCCCTACTTTGTACCATCCAGTCATTAAGCCCATATCCATTATCCTGGTGATAATAAGGGTAGGCTACATCAGACTTGGTTTTTCTCAGATCCATGGCTAGTTTTCAACGGTCGTCTTGGTGGGGTCCTTCGTTTTAGATGATTTGCTGAGTGGGGTGGGACTTATTGCGTTGAGTGGGCGGAGTCAGTGTAGAATTGAGAGTTTTTAGAAAAAAGTTCTTTAAGCGTTGTAGCTTTTTCATCTCATCTCCAGCAATAGGTCATCATTTAAGAACAAGTAATAGTTTTGTCAAGATTCTACAGAAAAAGTCAAAAAAGTATAGTACGTCAGAAATATGTAAAAGTCATATAGTATGTTGAAAATCAAAAAAGAAAACTCAATTCAATACAAATTAATGAATATTTTACCCTGTTCTAAAGTTTTGCACTCTTAAAGAAAAACCCCTTCCTTACCAAGTACTTCATATTATACCCTTTGTTAAGTGTTGCGTACATCAGGGTGTATCTCAAAGTATCTTGGTAACATAAAATAACTAAAATATGTAAGTTTATCAGAAAAGAAAAAACCTTGTTTATCTGAACAAGTGTTGCATACACCAAAGTGTGTTTAAAAGTATCTTAGTAACACAAGAAAAAGAGAAGAAAGCGTTAATGTTAACAAACACTGGATTGTTCCACTGAAATAATAAATAAATAATTTCAAAAAGTGCTCTTAAAAAGAACAAATGTATTCAGGTAAAAGTATTTTGTTATACTATTAAGTCCACGATGGTTATATTTAACCCCTAACCCATTTGTATTATATGTTTGTTGTCCTAATAAAGCCAGAGTCACCTGAATTAATTTTGTCTCCAGACCTTTTTTATTTTTTACATTTTGTAACAATCTTAAAACATTTGTGGTTTGACTCTTTTTAAAAAAGTTCTTTTTCATCTATCATTTTCAACCAAGCAGCAAGAGGTCAAATGTAAGAACAAGTAATAGTTTGTCACGATTTTATGGGAAATAGTCAGAGCGCGATGTCACATCTTAAAGACAGCTTGAACTGGATAAATGGTTAGTCTTTTTCAAACATACCGTACGTTCTGCATGTTAGTATATCTGGCCCATCGATTTAGACCCTACTGCCGTAGACGCATGCCCTCAATAGGGTAGTCACTCTTTGGGAAGAGGTGTTTCATTTCACAGATCCAACTTGATTGTTATTGTGAAGAGGGACGGGGGAGGGACATTCAGAGGATGAAGAAGCATAAACATAACTTGTTTGTAAAACGGACAGCACGTCAGTTTCAAGAAAGATGACACCGTGTTTATGCATGACATGCAACATATCTTGAAGTCCTACAAAAAAAAAAAAAAGGGTACAAGTATATTGTGTTGAAAATATCGCCAAAAGTCGTAATATTGTATAATGTATTAGTTGCATGTTGTATTTTTGCTAGCAATCACTATGTAGTTTTTTCCAAAAATATAATGGAAAAAAAAAACAAAGAAAGACAAAAACAAAATACGTTGAAAAGGGGATGAGTATGTCTGTCTCTCGGGGGGTTGGTGTGTTAAGAGTCACAGTCTTAAAGAAAATCTGCTCAGAAAAAGTACTTAACTTTCTACCAGTTGTAAAGTTGTCATACATAAAAAACACTATCTATGAGTGTTTTTAGCTGTAAAATACCTCCACATTTTAGTTTTCAGCGTACGGTTAAATCTTTCTACCATACATGCCTTTATGTCACTGGCGGTTATATAATGTTGTATACCGCTTTTCTTCAACAAGTTTTGAAAAACTTTATTAAAGAATTCTTTCCCCGCTTCTGTTTGTGACTTTTTAGGGATCTCGCTGTGTGTGTTAAAACTGTATCAAAAGCTTTTGGTAACCTTACCCTTCTTTTTCTTTTTAATGTTTGAGCACAGGTTTTTCTAAATACATTTATGACTGTTAACAAATAATTAAAGCCATCATTATATTCGGACAGCGACTGCATATCGCAGAGATCTGCTTGAAATTGTTGCAGCGGTCTGAGTACGAAAACTCTGTTTTCTTACAAAATGCATCCGTGTCGACTTGTACAAATGCATATGCGTTATCCTCTGATAAATATTCTCTGACTTTCTATATATTTAAGTATATTACCTACCTCCCTCTGTTTACAACATGTTTGTCTCCATAGGGGGTTTATGGCTTCTCCATAGGGGGTTTGGGGTTTTCCCCTCCCCTATCCTCTAGCAAAAAGGCTGACTTTTTAAAATATCTGTTTTTTATATGCTTTACTTTGATTTGGAGCACCCAACGGATGGCTGTAAGTTGTCACCGGTGTCTCGCTGATTAAATTCATATCAAGACGTCTCTTGGCCATTTTCTCTCGACTTGAAAAATGAGTGACGCTGGCTTTTTATCTAGACAGCCCTAAAGCGAGAGGGGTGAGGGGCTGGGGAAAGTGTGTGTGTGTGTGTGTGTGTGTGTGTGTTCCCCCTCCTCCCACCATATGTTTTCTCCCCTCATGTCATGTCATGTCCTGTTCGCAAAAACAGAGAGGTTTAAATATATGTTTTTAGATGCTTTACTTTTGATTAATTTCATGTTATTTGCAAGTATTTGTAAGTTACATTCGATACTATATACAGGATTAACCACACAGGAAGTGGTTAGGAGGCGGGATATATATCCTAGGCATATTAATTGATTGAAAACAACGGCATTTTATTTTTCTCATTTTTTAAATTTTTATTTAATTTTGTAAACCGGAAGCGGGGGCGGGACATCCGCCGGAAGTGGGGGCGGGACATCCGGTCGAACGAGGCGGGACATCCGGTCGAACGAGGCGGGACTTCCGGTTTTCAAAATAAAAGGGGCGGGGCGACCTGTCACTTTTTCTGCATACTAATGAGATTGATATGGCATTTGTAACACTACTGCTTTGGATAAAAGCGTCAGCTAAATGCAATGTAATGTAAATATTTAACTGTTTTTTTTTCAAATTGATGTGCAGTGTTTCCCATATAAGTTTTACAGTTTGTGGTGTGACAGATTTGCACTAAAATAATTGTTCTCATTTTAGATTCGCAAATGTTATTTTGTGACCAGTGAGGAGGAGGAAGATGAGGAGAAGGAGGACACTTGCATCCTTCCACAGAAGGAGCCAGCGTGCCAGCAGCAACCACAGAAGGAGCCAGCGTGCCAGCAGCAACTACAGAAGGTCTGGGTGGAATTGGATCAGGAAACGTTGGAGGCTCTGAAAGGTGGGTTGGTGCATGTGCATGCTAGTGATGCCTGGGTTAGCTCTGCAGCCACCTGAATTAGGGATCGACCGATATGGCTTTTTCAAGGCCGATACCGATTATTAGTAATCAAGGAGACCAATAACCGATATTTGGAACTGATATACATTTGCAGTAAAATCAGAAAATCTTGGTGTCAAAATGTAGAATAACACAAACTCCAACACAACTTCTTTGAAATGCCGTTAAGCAGATGTTTAATGAACTTTTCAGCATCTTAAAACTGTTTTCCTTTCTGACCCTGAGTAAAATTAAGTAAAAAATAAAATAAAAACTTCTAAAAGTTGTTTGTTCTGATATTTGAGACCGATAATCGGTCAAATGCGGGATATCGGCCTCGATAATCGGTCGACCCCTAACCTGAATCCTCCCACACTAGTGATGTTAAGATTCGCATCGGTGCACCGGCATAAATGTTCAAGATCCGAGTGCACCGGTTGAAAGTGCACATCGGCTACAGTTTGGGCTGAACTCGCGATGCATCGATTGTGGCGTCATTTGCATCGGTAAAAACTGATTAATTGATATCATATTATTCACTCATCCACTTGTCAGTACTCTGCATAGACGATCTTTGATCTTTGCTTCGCACTACGGAGCCCGCGAGACGCGTCACAGTTATCAATAAACATGGAAGTCGAGGAGAAAGAAATACACAGTGCTCACGGCCGGCACCGCCCTGAATGTGTTGTTAAAACGGCATCATTGAAGTTGCGTTGACAGGCGACAGAGGTCCACCTTGTCCCCGCAGCGAGGCTACCCCCCCTCCCCGTTGACAATTCACCGCACCCCCTAAATCCAATGACTTCCCGCGGCTATGTAGTGACAGCTAAGCGCAGGTTGCTTCATCCTGATCATGTTGATCAACTAATATTCCTAAAGAAAAACCTGCAAGCCAGACATATGAGTTAAATCACTCAGTGAGGTGTTATGTCAGTGAGAGTGGTTTTTATTTTACAGCAGCCTGTGACTGCCAATAATAGTTTAATTGTCTTGCTTACAATTGTAAGCAGTTAAGACGTAT
The DNA here is from genome assembly GCF_902827115.2 of Pseudochaenichthys georgianus. Lineage (NCBI taxonomy): Eukaryota > Metazoa > Chordata > Actinopteri > Perciformes > Channichthyidae > Pseudochaenichthys > Pseudochaenichthys georgianus. The sequence goes on along the minus strand of NC_047507.1, from coordinate 11,316,055 downwards.
TTGTGAAAGGTTATTTGTATTATTTATAATATGTTCATAATATAAACCGCTGCTTTCTGCTTACTGGTGAGTTAGCCTACTGACTGAGTGTTATGTACGTCAGTCTGGCAGTTGTATGGTCATTGCTATGGTAATTGTTTTTGCACATTGTTAATGCTGGTCAATAAGGAATAAAACAAAATCCTCTGTTGTACCATATTGAATTATATCATTATTTTGCATCGTGTTGAATCGCATCGTATCGCCACGAATCGCATATTATTGAATAAAATCGTATCGAACTGTATGGCAATAGGGTGAATCATATTGCATCGCCCGGTGCTTCAAATGTATCGTATCGCTGGGCAACTTATCGAGATGCGCATCGCATCGGCCTCAGTGATGGAGATGCACATCCCTATCCCACACAGTTCACCTGCAATAATTTGAATGAAGCTGTGAAGTAAAATTCATGAATTCTCACATTTATTTTGAGACCCGACCCGACTTCCCACATGTTACAAATTTGAAAATAAACTATCTATTGCATTTATACAACAGTAAACAAATGCAAAAGAAAGAGCGTAATTTCAGAAAATCAGGACTGTTGGAATGCACCATGGTCAATCATAGTATTTAGTATTTTGCGGTTGACACGTTTTTATGTCTGAATTTGTTATTTACACCTGGATACTTTTTTATACCCACTTTTTAGAGATGCCAAGATTGGTGGCTACCATGAAGACAGCACTGGACAACATTTCAGGGTCGTCCTCATCAGGATCTTGTTCCAGTAGTGGCCACGGTGACTCTCAGCAAACTGGCCGCAATACTGGCAGTAATGACTTGGTATGACCTACATAGTAATGATACTCTATTGCTATTGTTCTATACAAAATTAATCACTGCGGATCAATGGAATTGTATTTTCACACCCTTGAAGCCAAGATGAGAGCTGCCCCACATAATATACAGAAGTGTACTCGAGTACTGTTTGAGTACACCTTGACTTGATTACGGGGGAAGGCTGTGGTAGAGCAAGTCAGCTACCAATCGGAAGGTCGGTGGTTCGATCCCCACCCCACCACCAGCAGCCATGCGCTGTTGTGTTCCTGAGCAAGACACCTAACCTCAAATTGCTCAGAATGCTGTGCATTGGTGTGTGGATGTGAGTGAATGTGTTACCTCTGATGGTTATCTTCCGCCATCAGTGTATGAATGTGTGTGAATGTAATATGTGGTGGAAAAGCGCTTTGAGTAGTCTGCTGACCAGATAAAGCGCTCTACAAGTACAGTCAATTTACCATTACAAATATGTTTTGTTGCCATTAGAAATACACTTGCATGACTATTATATTATATCTCTAGTGTGTTTTAAAATATAACAAAGCATTCAAGTTCATTTGATGGTACAGGTACAATATTTGTAATTTATCTTGTTTTAATCCGCCTCTTTGTTTTTACAGATGTTCCTAGGCAACTCCTCCGTCCAGGTCTCCACACACCTCTTCCACAGATTAGGCAACAGAAGGATGTCTCTCTTTGCCCAGGAACTAGCAACGCTAATCTTTGGGAAAGAGACCCTGGCGAAGTCTACCCTTACTGGGAAGGGGAAAACCGCAGAGACCCTTGACCCGGAGAAAGTCAATGCCATTATAGGTACAGATATTCTGTATTAATGTTATCATTATGAATGGATTTCAATCTAATATATTGTCTATATTATCAAGTATTAAATCCCATGCTTCCTTCCTGTTTTGTAAGACACCGTGAGAGAAAAGTTTCCGGCACCGAGGTGAGTGCGATCCGGGCCCTGCTGCGGAGGAAATGCAACAACGAGAGATATACAAGCAACGTTACTCCTCACTGATGGACACCATTTAGTTTATATAGACTTTGAAAGTTAGTTAGTCAGTTTAGCCATCATGTTTTGTTAATTGTTAAATTTAGTATAAACACGTTTTTTGGTTTGTTGTTGTTTTTATGTCATTAAAATTGTGTTTTTCTCATAATTGAAGTGCAATTTGTCATGAAACAGAATAGCACACTTGGTGTGTACTTAAGTGGTATCCGGAAGTAGCTTAAAGTATATGAAGTATAATAGTGATGTATTGTAAGTATGCTTCTGTAACACATAACCCAGTACTTGCAGTGGTAACATTATTGTAAAATACACTTCTACTCTACATTATAGTATAATAACATTATACTTAAAATACATGGATTTATGGTGCTTAAATTGTGATAGAACCTTACTATAAATACATTTTTATTAACATAATAGCACAATTTAAAAGTTTTAAATACAGTCAGAAAGTGCATTTGAAGTTAATTGGAAATATAACAGGTGTGCTTGAATAAGTATGATAATAGTATGTTGAAAACACACTTATGAATTACTATCAATTGAGCTGAATGCCCTTTTAAGTATATTTCCAACACACTGATGATACAATACAATTATACTTAAAGCATGTTTCGAATACACACGAATGCCCTTTTAAGTATATTTCCAACACACTGGTGATACAATACAATTATACTTAAAGCATGTTTCGAATGCCCTTTTAAGTATATTTCCAACACACTGATGATACAATACAATTATACTTAAAGCATGTTTCGAATACACACGAATGCCCTTTTAAGTATATTTCCAACACACTGGTGATACAATACAATTGTGCTTAAAGTGTGTTTCGAATGCACATAAATCATGATTTTAACTGGTGTACTTTAGTACACTTAAAGTTTACAAAAAGTTGTGCCAATTTAGCACACTATTTACACTTCAAGTATACTCAACTAATGATTAAGTAGTACTCCAGTACTACTTGAGTACACTTTAGTATACTTGAATGTGACCAAAATAGCACATTTATCTAAAAGTGTACTTAGTACATTCTTCTAAAAGTATAATTTAAGCATACTATTTTTTTACCTGGGGGGCCATTCTGCAAAATGGTACTTAAAGCATGGGCGTTGTTAGAAAAAGTGGTGGGGACATTTTCTCCGCATCAGCATAGTAGAAGACACATTATTTTTCTCCCCTGGGTGTTGAACCTATAGGCACCTCAAGGGTCAAGGTTCAAGGTTCTTTATTTGTCATACGAACATAGCTACAGAGTAGTTATGTCGATGAACATCTTAGGTCACAGGCTTCTCCAACAGTGCAACACACTAATACAGAAAAACAGAAAAATATAGTGCAAGTAAATATTAAAAAGTAAATACAAAAAGAAGAATTGTTTAAAAAAAGTGAAATAGTGAAATAAGAGTCTATATGCAAGCTATTGGAATGATATATTAGATAAATAATTACTAAGTAGCAGATGAATGTTATGGATGTTGTTTCAACAGTTCAGGTGTTTAGGCAAGGCAAGGCAAGGCAAGTTTATTTATATAGCACTTTTCAACGCAAGGCAATTCAAAGTGCTTTACAAAAAAAAATGAAAGACATTAAGCATTAAAAAAGAAAAGCTAATAAAATAAACATTAAGGAAAAATACATGGATAAAAGTTACAGTGCAGTCTAAAATATGAATAGTTCAATTAAACATTACAAATGTTTAACAGTCTTATTGCCTGTGGGATGAAACTGTCTCTGAATCTGGTGGTTTTTGTCCGGATGCTGCGGTAACGCCTGCCAGACGGCAGCAGACTGAACAGTTTGTGGCTGGGGTGATTGGGGTCTTTTATAATCCGGAGGGATTTCTTCCTGAGCCGCTGGGAGTAAAGGTCCTCCATGGATGGCAGCTCCATCCTGGTGATGTTCTGTGCAGTTTTCACCACCCTCTGTAAAGCCTTACGATTAAGGGCGGTGCAGCTGCCGTACCACGCCGTGATGCAGTGACCTGCATGATAGACCAATGCATAGACCTCTGAACCACCAATGTGTTCTTAAAACAACAAACGCTCTACTAAACGTCTGGCTGTGATGTGATTTTGAGTGAATTTGTACCTTTATGCCCATAACGAGCACACAAGTGAACAAGAGTAGAGTCAACAAGAGTACAGAGTACTTTTTGTGCGCACAAATTAGAGGGGGACAGCAAACACCTGTTTGATTTTGGTGACAATACGACTATCCTGGACAAAGTTATAGGGGGGGTGCCAAATCCGGCAGCCCCAACGCCTGGTCTGCCACATGTGGAAGCCCCTTTTTAGTTTTTCACCTGCTGAGCCCAGAGTCAAATGCTTTTTTTCTGTGCACAAACTAGAGGGGGACAGCAAACATCAGTGTGATTTTGGTGACAGTACGACCACCCTGGACAAAGTTATAGTGAGGGTGTCAAATCCGGCAGCACCAACGCCTGTGCTGGAAGTGTAAAACAGAAGTTGGGACTTTCCTACATTGTATATATAGGAATCTGCATTGATTAGACCTTTTTGGGTTAAAGTAGTAGAAGTCCTGAGTAGCTGGTCTGGTTCAGTCATCCCCATGACTCCTGTTTTGTGTCTGTTGGGGGACAGATCTCAGATGCCACATGTTTCGAAAAGAGCTTTCTCTGTTATAATGGTTGCTTTGATTACAGCAAAAATTATATTGAGGCATTGGAGAATAGACAAGCCTCCGCATATGAAGGAATGGGTTAATGCTATGGCGGAGACATCATCCTATGAGGCTATGCTCACTAGGATGAAAGGCATTGAAAATGCTTAGGACAATCCTTGGGAGCGTTTCTGGATACACATAAGGGCCGACAGAGACTCTATTTAATTTGAATGTTTACCAAGAATTGCACACTTTTTCTTTTCCATTGCTGAAATACCTAATTTTCTATTTTGTGATTTTTTTTCTTTTTTTCATGCCATCCAATGCCTGGACCACGGGGGAGAAGGATTTGTTTATGCAGTGTACTGCCAATGTGTGTTTGTTCTGAATGTAAAATTCAATAACAATTTGAAATACAAAAAGAAAGAAACATACACCAAGGTACAGGACTTTTTATGTTTTAATTTTCTTTATTTTCTTAAGATAAGATAAGATAAGATAAGATAAGATAAGATGGCATGTCCTTGCCAACCTAAAGGGGAAACCCCCCACCTCCAAGGGGCACAACAAAAGTAATGGTTCGAGTCACTTTGAATCAATCCAAATGCCCTATAGCTCAGTGGTCAGAGTACACAGTCCATATCCAGATCAATGTGAGACGTGGGGTTGAATCCCCAGCCTGATAGAACATGTTGGGCTGTATATTTAAAAAAAAAAAACACTGCATTATTTAAATTAACATTTGTAGTGTGCCTATAACAAAATATTATAATGTCCCATCTTTGCTTGAATGTGTTTCATGCGCATTTCAATATGTTCTGCTCTGTGATTGGACAGACTCCTCATGAATATTCTATAGACCCGGAAGTGGGGCGGTACTGCTGTTTTGCTGTCGAGTCACCTCTGTCAGAATGGAGGAAAACGAACTGCTATCATGCTGAAAATCGAAGGATCCCAACAACCGAGCATCATCCACCGGGAGAGTTAGACACAAGTCACCGTTTATCTTCACTGCTGTATTTGTTTATATAACGCTTTGCCAAAATGATGGAAGAAATCGACCGGTTCCAAGTACCTCCAGTCAACGGAGAGACCCAGCCTTTGGTAAGGGAGCAAACACAAAAACACATTTTATGCAAATTAATCTATTCAAAGCAACATTTTTGTCTCGCTTGTGGGTTTATCGTGTGACAGCTGTTTGACATAATCCGTGTTTGTGAGCAACCGCTAAGCAATCGTCAGCTTCAGCACAAACTGGAGCTTTGGGATGGGTGTAGATTGATATTGTAAAGATGGAAGGATAGCAGCTAACGGTGTATCTCTTCCGACAGTGATAACATAAATAATACATATCATGGTTAAATAATAAACACGCCTTTACTTTATTCTATAATATAAATTAAGCTACGCATTTGGCTCAAATCATTATTTATAAAAACAATCAACGTCACTATGCGCCTGTTTACATCAATATCTGACATAGTGGATTTTTTTTTTTTTACATTTCGTCATTTGGTGACGTGTCATTTGGATCAGGATGGGAGCTGGGAGCCTAAATGGTCGAGTGAACAGTATATCTATCCACACCGATGCTGCAGACTGCAATCCTCAGGATGGTTAGCCCGAGCAGGCCCATAGTAGGGAAATAGTCTCCTTCCATGATTTATTATAGGACAGACCTGCCAGTAAAATTAGACTGCAACTGCAGCCAGTGATGACACAATCCGTGCTTTATTCCCCTTTGCAGTGTTTATAACATACATATGTGTTTGGATGCCGGTATAAAATAGGCCAAACCTGCACACTGGACAATATCTGAAATGAAAAGTCATGGCCGGCAATAACTTACTGAACCACTGTTGTTGTTCCCTTCATTTCATGTTGAGTTGAGCTTTACCCATACAGCTTATAGATGACCATGGATCATTCTGACACACCAGCCTCCATACTTCAAACAAAGCCATCTCAAACAGCTGTCCCCCTTTTCTTTTTCCAAGTGTTTGCCTTAGGGGTTTAGGCAAAAGTAGAACTCCACGTTCTACTGTTCATTATCGTTCCCGTGTTCCCCAACCCTCCTAACCCCTGAGGCTAAACACAGCACATTTCACAGAAGAACATACTTCTGTGAAACAGAAAGTCTCCTTTTTAATGCAGCTGCAAATGCCTCTCCTTATGAAGATTTGATCAGTCTGCTCTCATGTTTCATCCAGTGTGATTTCTGTGAATGAAATGCAGTATCAGTCAGAAAACTCTTGATATTACAGAATTGATTTCTTATCACCTAATGTAAATGTAGAGTCAAACAACACAATCTTAAATGTTACCTTGCTTTTATGTGCAACTCCATCCTTTGAAACAGGCCCTCACATTTTAAACCGTGTCTGATTGTGTCACAGTAGCTCTGGCACACATGGCACGCATTTGAATGCTAATAACTTCATTGTGATTCCTAACAGCATGAATACATTTGGCACCTGCCTCCTTGTTTTTCTGCAAATTTCACGCAAATCAAACGGCTTCTTTTGCAATTTGAGGGATTTAAATCACTGATATATTGTATTTTATAAAATACCTTTCAAACTTTAGATGCAATTATTCACTTGGTATTTCTTATTAACCTACACTTTATTAAAACATTTTTTGCATTAAGCACAAGGACATTTTGAGAATGATTACTGTAGGCAACATCTAGACTGAGCCTGGCTAACATTGTCATAAGGATAGCAAGCAGCTGATTTATTGGTCACCTGATGTATCAGTCGACACTGCTATTGGCCAGTGGTCGGCTGTGATGTATAATCCTAGCAATCGCTTGCTGTGTCAGCAACCTTGTAGCCCTTCATCATCAGAGGCAGTAAAGGAGTCTGTGTGTGTGTGTGTGTGTGTGTGTGTGTGTGTGTGTGTGTGTGTGTGTGTGTGTGTGTGTGTGTGTGTGTGTGTGTGTGTGTGTGTGTGTGTGTGTGTGTGTGTGTGTGTGTGTGTGTGTGTGTGTGTGTGTGTGTGTGTGTGTGTGTGTGTGTGTGTGTGTGTGTGTGTGTGTGTGTGTGTGTGTGTGTGTGTGTGTGTGTGTGTGTGTGTGTGTGTGTGTGTGTGTGTGTGTGTGTGTGTGTGTGTGTGTGTGTGTGTGTGTGTGTGTGTGTGTGGCCAGCCACTTTTCATATATTAAAACCCTCATTGTGTCATCCCAAAAGTCGAAGGCTAGGTTATTATTGGTACACTTGCGTACGATTTTCAAGCAACTATAGGCTCTTAATATATAAACAGCCTATCACATTTTGGGTCTTTTCAACTACATTTTGTGAGCAACTCCTCAAAATAGTGGTGCATTAGGACTTTTTTTATACTAAGGCTGTGTGTGTTGGCAAGTTCTGGCGATACATTATTTATCATGATACAGGGGTTACAGTTAAATAAATCATGATTACTTTAAGCATTTATCTATATAAAATTTAAAATATATATATATTTTAGGAAAAGCATCATAATATGAAGAACACACCACCTATTGCAATCACAACAGTGGGATCGACATGTGCATTTATCACCTTTCCTGTGACATCCAATATCATAGCTCTACTTTTGGTGATAAGTGATTAATACTGTCCAATTACCTCCTTACACAATACATATAAAAAAATGGAAAGTGTTAGAAATTGTACAGGATGAGAAAACATGATATACTTCATCCTTATTGGATAAAGGTTTTTGAACTTTATTTCACATTTTTTAGGCCACATTTTAAACTGATGTAGTGTAAGCTGTTTTACTCTAAGACGGGTTTGTTTATTGTGGGATATACCCCGCTAGTGCGTATCAGCAATGGAGGCATATTATGTTGAAGAAGTGGCCGTGAATTCTGTCCCAGACATCATAATACTGAATCTCTTTCATTAATAACCGCCTGTTCTGCTGCATAATTTCAAAGGGATTTACTTGAGAGACAATTTGACCCTACCTCATCACAGTATCTGTCCATGGTGGAAAAAGAAGATCCTTTGGGGGAGCCTTAATGATCCAAGGGAAGCACCTGTCACAGAACAGAAAGAGCGTGTGTGTGCTCGTTACAGTGGGAAGGCCTCATCTGTGTGCTGTGCTTTCATGCTCCGAGTTCACTGTTGCAGCTCATGAATTATTCCAGCCAGATGAAGCAATGCTTCATCGCTAGATTAGAATACATCTATTGAATGCATTCAAGGTGAATGGCTTTAGTGGATCACAGTTTGAAGAAAAAAAACTTCAAGCTGTCATTCATCTCTCGATATTGTAGAGAAGTGGGGACATGTTGAGACGAATTGCTAAGGGTGGCAGCAGACTCTTTCTTTTCATCATCGAAATAACCTGCTGATTATTTTCTCGATTAATTGGTCTATCAAATATCCATAAATAGTGAAACATATCCAGCCCAGTTTCTCAAAGTCCAAGAGGAAGTCTTTAAATGTCTTGTTTTGTCATTATAAACCCCAGAGACATTTATTTAATGATGTTATTAAACCAAGAAGAAGCATGACATCTCCATATGTGAAGCTCAAACAGCTGCCCTTTTTGCACGAGTAATTTGTTTAACCAATAAACCATTATCAAAATAGTTGGCTACTATTTTCTGAGAATCAACTCAGCTCTAGTGAAATGTTGTGCTTGTGCGCATTACCGTGACATTACATGTATCCGTGTTGCGCTTTGCTGTTTTACCAGATTTTGTTTTTGGCAGGCGCCTTGTTTTTAAACGTGTCGCATGGACATTGATATGCAAAATAAGCCTCTCACTGTCCCTGCTAAATACTCGTGCATTTTTTATCAAGCTCTGTGAGATTGGATAAGCTTTATTGGTCTCATGGAACTGGCCTGAATTCCTAGAATATCTCTAGACCTTTTTATTTTGCAATCCCCTCAATCCCCCTGCAATCTTTAGAGACACTTAAGAGAATGATTAAAAAAAGAAGAAGTGTTTTTTAAAATAGATATCAAACACTTATAGTCTATAGATTGTATTTGACATTATTAAAATATATGAATACAAGTATGTGATAAGTGATCTGATCCCACATGTGATTTTTCAACTGTAAGGTTCTGAGTTTCAGCTCCAGTTATTTAATTTTGATCGTTTAAATATAGCAGACATTTCTCTGGAGAGAATACAGAGTGTTTGACAGCCAAATGCTCGGTAGCCTTCGCCCATGTGGCCTTTGGGGACCCTCAGAGTGCAACAAGGGGACGCCTGTAGGACCAACATAATGTGGAGCTCTGTCACGGAGCAGGCCTAGCGCGGCCCAGCTCCCCTCTCTCAATCTGGGGAAACCGTGGCTCCAACAGCAACCTCCCTGTTCTCCCACGGCCTCCTCCGCATGCCATCACTGCTCACACATAAAAGAACACTCAGACCTATTGATGCTGCAAGCCAGGCAGCTATAGTTGCACATAGGCCTGGGAAATCTTGCCAGGGTATTGGACACATGCGGGTCCTAAAAAAAGAGCTCATGTTGTGGCCTATGTGGGCCACTGCTAGCTGGTGATGAATCAGATGGTTGCTCTTGAGTTGAGTGTTCCCTCAGGACCGTGTTTAGGCGCCAGATGACAGTATAGAAGAAGTGGATTCTAATTGTATTACTAAAAGCCTTGGGTCAAAGTTAAAGTCGGCTTCTGAATTAGCAAACAATGTAGTCTATGAAGAGACAGGACCCCAGGATATGTATCGGAGATATATGAGATTGTTCTAAAATAAGATGTCACATGTTTGTTGTTGACATTGTTATTAGGGGTGTAAATCGCAAGTGTCCCTATGATGCAATATATATATATAGATTATTTGGGCAACAGTGCGATCATTCTGGTATCACAAAGTCTGCTACCAATACGATTTTGATTAGATAAAATTCAGGGGCCTGGGATCGATTTGGGAAAATCTATTTGTATCAACTCACAAAAAGCAATTATAATATTATTTTATTACTGGGTTCTTCCAGACACGTAAATGAGAAACAATCAATAATCTTCGAGAAAAAGAGTACAAAAAGATACCTCTGTTGTTCATATACTGTGTCACTACTCTCATGTTGAAGCACTGTTTGATGTTCATGAAGGAGGTGCGCTTTCACAGAAATGGTCACCCAGACGTGCCTCATGAATTTCAAAATAAAGGCGCTTTGCAGAGACTATGACGTGTATAGACGTCTTTACTTTGCATTAATCATATTGCATAATCTATCCTTGATTGATACCTTAATACATAGCACTGTAACATTGATAGCTGTTGTACATTTATTTAATATACTTTTTCATGCTTCGTTAAAACTATTCCCTCTGCTTTTAATTTTAGGACCCAGCTGCATCCTCCACCTCAGAGGCAGACCCTGACACAAAGGGAGAGTCTGTGGCCATGAACTACAAGCCCTCACCACTGCAAGTCCAAATAGGTATCACAACACGCTGCAAATCAATACATGCCTTTACAGTGACTATAGTTACATTTGAACAGGAGCAGTAGCAACGAATAGAAAGCTCTGTATGCAGATTTGTGTTGCACATCATGAAAGGTCAAAGCAAGTCTATTCGACATCAGTTAAACATAGATCTAGTACCATCCAATGTTCAGAGAGTATTACATGTCAGAGGTGCCCTAACATTTCTGAGCTGCCACTGTTTTTGTACTGCCACAACACTGTGAAAGCCACGCTCCACTATCCTTGTTTTTATTTACTCCTAAGGGCTCTGTTCCAAATACATTGCCAACAAACATTGTTTTCTGAAACCCTGAAGTCAGCATTTCAAAAATGTTCAAGATTGCATCCTGTAAAAGACATTTATAATGAATCAAATGTCTTGCCTGTGCTGGCTACAGAGACTCGACTATAATGTATAGCGGCTGTCGAGCAGATGCAATGAAAAGTCTTTTCTTTTCAACATATTTGAATGTTTTTTTCAACTAAATAATCCACAACTGACGGTCTTGAAGTTGAGCTGTATTGAATCATTTAATGATGACCTCACATCCTGTGGTTGCCCAGAGAAACAGAGGGATCTTGCCAGGAAGGGATCAGTGAAGAATGGCACTGTGGGAAGTCCTGTCAATCAGCAGCCCAAGAAGAATTCCAGGACAAGGTAACAGCTTCCACCGCCTGCTCATTTCCTGTTGTGTCCTCCAGCACAAATGTTACACTTTGCATCCATTTGCATCTCAAGCAATATGTTATTGTAACCTGCGCTCGGCCTGCTAATGAAGCCGTTATTAGCTGCCAACCTGCTTGGGTCATTAGACGCCATTTGACTTCGTAATGCTACAACTACAACGCACAACAAAGCTGTTGAGAGGAAGGGGGTGCGAGTGGTGAGCATAAACCCAGTACAACCCACAACATTGACAACTGGCTCATCTGTCTAATCCTACTCCCCAGTGGATTAGTGGAAATATAAGAAAGGCTACCGACTGGTCTGGACTCAGTCTCCGAAGGGAAAGGATAATCGAGACACGCCTGCAGTCTGAAAACTACAGATTAGCCCCCATTTTTTATGTTTTGTGACCCGTTAGAAAAGCAACATTTACAGTACAATTATACTGTTCCTCTCTTCCTGTGTTAGGAAGTATGTTGGTGTGTGTTTCAGTCGGAATGCATCCAACTGCTCGGCGAAAATGGCTTTTTCAAATCTGTCCTCTTTGTGTCTGTCCGTCTCCTTTTCTGTGCTCGTATTCAGGTTGGTCGTGCCAAATAAAGGCTACTCGTCTTTAGACCAGAGCCCAGATGAGAAGCCCCTGGTGGCACTGGACACTGACAGGTATGTACATTATTTACTAACACTAAAATATCACACTGTATGGAAAACAACTTTGTCAGGCTGACCTAAAAGGACAGCACATGTTCCATCTTGTAGTTCTGCAGGTCTCACTCTGTCCTCATGGTAACATTAATCCATAGAGCAACTTGAGAGAGTTCTTAACAGAAGGGATCCTAAAAAGGGGGTAACGCCTCTCCCAGGGCGCAGGATTAGCGGATAGCGGGGTGAGGATTTGGACGGGGAGAAGCGGCTCAGAGGGAAATGTGTGCTCCCTTCCACTCTGTACCAGCAGCTCTGCATTTGACGCAGATGAGTCCCACCCTTTGTGTCCTCACCAGGGAAACTCTCATGTGAAATGAGCACTCTGCAAGCTAACCACACTTGCATCATGTATTGCATCATGCACACACCCTCTGACGAGCTTTCGGGCACACAGGACCCCCGTTTGTTTATTGTCCACATTTTAGTTTCACGTGAAGAGGCTTTATACAATGACACTCTGTTCTGTTTGTTTACAGTGACGAGGGCAGATTACTCGTTTAGTGGAAAAAGCCTGTTTGCTGTTTTGGCCTGATATTTCTACTTCTTTGAACATGTCTGTAATAAAAAGGGTTGATTGTTGCCTGTAGTTTGTTGAACATGTCGCTACAGTGTGAACATCCAGCCTCATTGTTAAAGCCAATCGTTTCATAGGACTCAAGAGACGGCAGCAGCATGTTAGCTTTAAAGGGTTCTTTAAAGGGACATGTGGCTTACTACTCAGTCTGTGAAAGTGGTTGTAATGTTTTCATGTGTAAGAAAACTAAGTAAAAAATTAATAAACGATACAATAACCTTGAATGACCTTTTTGGAAACAGAATACAGAAACAATTTCTCACCTACTTATTGAGATATCCCATACATTTGGATGGAGAGGGAGTCACTAATTTAAAAGCTACTAAATCTTTCTACACTGTTACATTAAAGATATTATTATTCACTATGATAATTATTAACAATAAAAAAAATATATACAGTGACTGACTTTATATCTTTATCCTCCAGTTTTTTTAATTGAATTATTTAAGTCTTCTAATATTCAAATGTTATGTTCTCAATATGTATTTATATAACTTATATCTGACATGTCTGTGTTGCGTTTTTCAACTGCATTTGAAGTTTCTTTTGTGTATTATCATTTTGTAAAAAAAACAACTAATACATACATACTACTTATTTGAAACAGAAAGTCTGCAGTATAGACTGGGACCACATATTTGAAAGACAAAAGAGCTTACAGAATTGCATTATGGGTAATGAAGGAGCCACCTTCTATTGGCTTACCTATACTTCGCCTAAAAGTCAGGATATCTCAACATGTGCTGCTCCGAACTACTCGTTAAAAAAAAGTGACCATATGTTACTATTGTTTGGACCGTCATATGTTTGTGTCTAACTTCTGCTGTCTCCTGTCTCTCAGTGACGATGACTTTGACATGTCCAGATACTCGTCATCAGGATACTCCTCAGCCGAGGTGAGATGTCTGAGGGACCAGGTATCTATACACGCATTATACTGTTTCACTGCGTCATATGGTGAACCCCCAAACATCAACACCTGATCACCCAGTTCCATTGTCACACCAGGTATCTGTGCACCCATTGGAAACATATGTATACTGTCTTCTCGGAGGACTCATAGTCACAATCATCTGTAATTATCTCTCCATAAGTCATATCCAAGTTCCTGTTTCATTTCTTCCTCTTAGAGTAGAATATATTTTGTTATGTTGTGCTTCTTGACTCCCCTCATTGCCACCACTGATCTGCCTGCACTATACACTGCTGCCTTCTGTTTCTGTAATATTTAATTTATTCGGATCACCATTGTTTTGAACACCGATATTAAGATTTTTGGAATTAACATAAGACTAATTTAACCAACAAGGTGTCTCCCGGCTGAAGGATTTGTCAAAATTGTCCCGAAGCTTTGCTGATACTGCTCTTTTTGCATCCTCAGCAGATCAACCAGGACTTGAACATCCAGCTCCTGAAGGATGGGTACCGGCTCGATGAGATCCCGGATGACGAGGATCTGGATCTGATCCCCCCCAAAGCAGTCAACCCCACCTGCATGTGCTGCCAGGCTGCTCCCTCCACAGCCTGTCAAATCCAGTAGCACCACCCCCCTTCCACCTGCACAGAGGCCAACTACTGACCAGAGTGGCAGAAAGGAGGAAGAACTATCGGCTGGCAGAGGCACAAAGGGGAAACTAGGCTTTATAAAGGCTAAATTAAGAGATGTAGATAGGTCTTGAGGAGAAGAGTCAATATGTACAGTATCTGTGCACGTTCCTCCTATGGTTGGATCTGTGCATCTTACTCGATTGATGGCAGAAACATTACCTCTAAAGGAAAACACGTTACTTTTGCTTCTTCTTCTTCCTTTGACGTCCATCTCATGCTTGTGGATAAGGACCATGAAAGATGTTGGAGAAGAACCGAAACAAAATTGGTTGACAGGGCGACATTACCGTGTCATCCATGGAGTCCACTTCTACTAGTCTACTATGGTCAGATTGGATGGACAAGAAGAGATTGGAAGTGTTGTAGTGGCCATTTTTTTTCTCATTTGTTTTAGCCAGTCTGCTCTGTCTTCCTGTGTATATATGTGTCAAAAGACATGTGGGTCTGAAAATGTCAAAGAAGGAAGTGCTCAGCCATCAAGCTGCTGATGAAACACTAATGCTTACACTCAAAACACTATGGGAGTAATTCCAGTTTTCTTTTTCAAGTTTTTCTGTTACACCAAGGTTGTTTTCATTGCTTAATTGTGTCGTATTCAGTTAAAAGAAGCTGAAAACAAATAGTTTTTGCATGTTGCCTGTTAACACTGTGTCCTAATGACCGGCTTGCGCAGTTTGAATCGACCTCCTAACACATCCTTGTGCTGACGATACATTATGTGAGGCGTGCTCTTAAAAAAACACAAAGTTAGTTAAAATGTAGGTACACTCACTGTAATTTCAGTCGGTAGAGAAACGGTCAAAGATAATCTCAGAACATCTCACAAGTTGGCGCGAATCTACTTTGTGTTTGTCCATGTTAGCCCCCACGTGTGTGAATGTGTACAAGGAGCACAAAGGCAGTCACCACCATGAATGTTGTTACAAAATATTAATAGGAATATTAATACGTGGCTTAGAATATGTGCAAATACATAGAACATTGTGCAATTTTGGCCATACCTGTTGTGGGTTCAGAAGAATGTCTTTAAAGTGATTCCATATTGCCAGAATGGAAATGATGAGATTTTTTTGAATGGTTGTACATTTGCGCATATTCCGCTTTAGGTATTAATATAACCGATTTTTTTTTATTTGATTTGGAGAAAGGAAGTGTATATGTAGCACAGGACACAGCTGTGTATTGTCAATGTTTTTTTTTTTGCGATGGATGTTTCCCACGACCTTGAAGAGTACGTTTTTAGGAAGTACCGAACGCATATAGTTTATTTGTCACGTTTACATCACTCTAAAGACATATCTAGAAGATGAAGTCACCTGCATGTGAATCTGCTCTGAAACAACAGATCCTTTCCCTAAACACAAAATGCACATCTGATGACACCTAAAAAAATATTTTCTATTTAGCAAATCTTGAACCTAGATACACTCTTATTTCTTTTCATATGACTACAGTTCGAAGTATTTGTGCACTTTACACTGTGGTGCAAGTTCTTCTCTCGTCACAAGCTGAAGTGTATTCTGTATGACTCGTATTCAAGGGACTTGAGATTAGGATGTGAAATTACTATGAACAACTTTATCTTGATTCACTTTGTGCACATATTGCAGCGTTGTATAACACATTGCATTCCTCTTTCATAACTGTTGATTTTTGTTAACACGTTTACATTTTGTGTACATTTACATGAAAATCCATACAGATACAACTGCGGAAAAAGAGCATCTCTTTGAGCTTCTTTGGATAAAGATGTGCCAGATCTGCGTACATGTAGGAATGGTCAACAAAGGAAGAGGTGTTTCTGCTCTGGTCAAAGGAATGACTGATAGTGACGTAGGTAAAGGAACTCAAAGCGACTTGGGAAGAGAACAAAAATGCTAAATCCTGTTAATCTGTTAACACTTAAAAGGGCATCTCCTTTACATGATACTGCCCCAATGTTTCTGCAGCATTGAAATTACAAAAGTATTTGAAAAAATGTAATTGGCAAAATACGGTGCCATGTGTGTAGATTTTAAAACGACTTGCATTAAGTAGAAAAAATACACGAATAGTACAATAGGCGACTAAAATGGCTACTATAACTACAGTTAACACCAACATTGAGGAAATGGTGCTGAGTTTCTTTTCTTCTTTCTTTGACATCATGCCATTTGATTCACTCACAGGCCAACATTGTGTCACTGGGTTGTGTAGCTTCACTAATCTCTTGACTCTAGAATAATGTGTTGTAACATAAGCTATTTATTTGCAGTTGTGCGTTTTTAATTTATTTTCAAGATTGGAAAATAATCCATATCCAGACTGAAGTTTTTTATTTTTTGTTTGTTTGTCAGGTGCTTATAATGATGATTGTGAACTGGTTCCATTTAGATTTTAACAGTGTCAAAGTTCTGTGTATAGTGCAACATATCAAAAATAAATATTAGATATCTGCAGTTGGAGGGTGTCTGGTTTTTGTAATTCCTTGTTATGCCATTTCATTTTTAAGCAATCTTTTACACATGCCACCAATAGACAGTCTCATTAGGGGATGAAGTCTACAAGGAAGTCAAGTGCAACTCTCTCCAACTGTTGTCCCTGCAGGAGATGCAACAAATAGCTACTGTATGAAACCTTTTGCTGCCCACACAGAGTCTCTGCGGGTGATGTGTGATTATCTACTCAAGTGAATGAGGGTAGAGAAAGATAGAGGAGTAGTGAGTGTGAGGGGTGGGGGGTTGGGTATTTGTGATTAGCCTTGAGTTGATCCTTTGGAAGCAGATGGCGAATGGTGGCTTACCTACAGTACAGGAGACGCCTTGAATCCCAGGAGCTAGTTTCATGTCCGAGCAGCAAGGAGTAGCACTGAGGAAGACCTAGGACGAAGGTTCATGAGACAGGAGCGTTGGGAGACTGGTGAGGAACATTTACCTGCAAACAAAAAAGATAGTGGAACTAGTCTGTCATCTGTCAGTGTTATGGAGACTACGGTACACTCTACGTGACCATATGGATAGCCAACCTTTAGACTTCGAATACAGCAAATATCCTTGCCATAAAAAAATATTTGGACTCTATTGAAATCATATGTAGGCTACATTTGAATGGCCTTGTATGTATGGCCTGGTCTCTACTGATATCAGGACAGAAGAAAGTCAACACAACTTCCATTGCAGACTGAAAACCCACCTGTTTCAACTACACATTGGTCAAAACATTTAAAAACCTAAAAAAAGTTGCACTTCTGTATCTAAGGTTTGGCGTTAATTGAAGCCAATGCAGTAGCACTTAGTGGTTTGGCATAATGAAAGCTAATGTACTTGCAGGACTTTTTTTTGCTATTTTCAGTTTATATCATATCTTCATGGTTGATTGCACCTGTTGTTACTTTGTATAAAAGCATCAGCTCAATGAAACGTAATGTATTGAATGAAGCTTCCTGTAACGTCACCCTTCCCTCATACTGTAGATTGAGGCTATAAGTGGACACAGGCAGGAAGTGACATCATGTTGCCGAGAGAGCTGAGTGTAGCTGCCGTGCTGCTGCTCTGCGTACAGTCGCTGCATGGCTCTGCTTTCCATCCAGTTTCCTCCCATGAGTTCACTGCCTACAGGATGCAACAGTACAACTTAGTACAACAGAAGTATGGTAAGTTCAGAGAGTTGCACATCCAGTGCTGGAAAGTACATTTACTTACAGTTTAAGGTAGTTTACCATTCATTTTATGCTGCTTTTTTACTTCTAGTCGCCTCTATTAGAATTTGTGCTCCATTGCATATGTCTCAGAGTTGCAGTCACAAGTTACTTTTTAGATTTAACATAAAGCAACATATGATTATGCTGTTGATGTGAATACCACAAGGGATAACAGCTTAAACTTAAGAAAGAGATATGAATACTGTTACATTTGCTAACCAATCAGGATTGGTGATTTAATAAGATTGAGATGCGATCACACTAAATCGCCGCGCCAAATAAGATCATTGGTGTAAAGTAAATATTTATTGGTGAATAATTATTACAGATGCACATTTAAAAAATGTTGCTAATTGAAATCAAGCCAATTCAAACTAACAACGTGTCTCATTTATAGCAATGTATACTAAGCTGATATTGTTTGCATTTCAATTTTTATCATAAATAAATAAAGCTCAGATTAAAATATTACAATATTCTAAAATCAGAATCAGAAATCCTTTATAAGTCCCACAGTGGGGAAATGTACAGTGTT
This sequence comes from Pseudochaenichthys georgianus, assembly GCF_902827115.2. Taxonomy (NCBI): domain Eukaryota; kingdom Metazoa; phylum Chordata; class Actinopteri; order Perciformes; family Channichthyidae; genus Pseudochaenichthys; species Pseudochaenichthys georgianus. The sequence goes on along the minus strand of NC_047507.1, from coordinate 11,297,373 downwards.
ACAGTAAAAAGTGACATAGGTAAAAAAGGCATGCAATATTAAAGAGAAAGCTAACTTAATATAGAGAAGAAAAGCACACATTAGTAAGACACAAAATAAAGTCAAATAAGTGTACATCCATGGCTAAAAAGGATGAGTATCAACTTCAAGAACTTAGTGACAGACGTATTATTTCCTTTTGTATTTCTGCTTTGAAGAACAGCTTAACATCTAAGTGGCCTGTGTTCATTTCACACTCGTGTGTTCAGGTTGCCGTGGAGCCATCTTGGGGGCGGAGGCACGCTCAGCAGACGAGCCGGTGCTGACCCGCCGCTGCGTCATCATGAAGGTGATGGACTTCACCACAGAGAAATACCTCGAGGCCCAGAGGCAAAATGCTGCTGCCATCCTCATCCTGCTGCCCACAAATATCTCTGCCGTCCCCCACGATTCAATACAGGTAACAAGTTGCTTCAGGACATGCTGCAAGGCAACAAGTACAAATAATACAGCATCTTTTCTGATCCATCAAGCCGTTTCTGAATGTCATATCTCACATCCTCGTGCTCCAGGGTAAACAGCCTGCTTAAGTGTTAATGATCACCACACCACAGGGCATCAAAAAGAGTAGTTTCAACAATCCTCTTTTCCCCTCGCAGTCCTTCATGGTGAGTGAGAGTGAGGTCTCGCTGAAGGAGATCCTCATTCCAGTATATGTGGCGCCTGAGGATGAGAAACTGCTTATCATGTATGAGGAAGTCAAGCAAGCTGCAGCCACCAGGACCTTGTCTATATTCGTCAGAGGTGAGCGGTGCAAGAGGTTATTTTTACTGTGAAGATGCTGAAAAAACATTACACTGAGGTTTATATGCTTTTTCATTTTTGGCAGTCCTTCGAAGTATGGTGACGGCTACAGCCTTTCAGATGTCGTTGAGCAACACTGCTGCCATAAAGAGCAGCACTGACACCACCTTCACCACGCTGGAGGTGAGTATGGGACCAGGACAGATGATTTCAAACATTTGATTGACATTCTTCAGCTTTCAAACTGGATTAGTTTGGCTTGTGATTAGTCGTTATTTCTGCATGTATAACTAGTGATGTTTTCTTCAGGGAGTGCTTCCCGGAGCCGAGGAGGATGCGCCCACAATCGTAATCACCGCCCACTATGATTCCTACGGGCTAGCACCAGTGAGTTACATAAACATTATGAATCCAATTTTCAGCACTGTTTGGTTGTTTCTATGCAAACTACTAAAAATATCCAAATACAATATATTATTTTGCACAGGACTGTCGAGGAAAATTATATAAAACCCTCCAGGGGCATGACAAGAGGAACTTTTAGGAAATACAACTGAAAAGAAATACAATCTACACAGTTGTATGTTCTGCATCTATGAATGCTTTTAGAAAAAGCAAAAAACAGAGACTAAGTACATAAACTTAAATACTTGTATTTTGTCTACTCCATCAAATATTTATAATACAGAACAAATCTAGAAAATAATGCATCATGTTTATAACGGTAAGATAACACTTTAGCTACCTAGCAACATGTACAGTAAAGCTTTAACATTAAAAAATATATATTTTAACTTACTTTAATACTACTTTACTTTTTGTTTTTAAAATACATGTGGACACTAATGTGTGGAATAAGTATGGATTTTATAATTGTATGCAAATATGTCTTGAAAAAGGTGTCAAGGGTTATTTTTACATTTGCTGTATAATTCTTTCTCCATTCATATATATGTTTGTGTTTTTCCCACAGTGGTTGTCGTACGGAGCAGACTCTAATGCCAGTGGCGTCACCATCCTGCTGGAGTTAGTTCGTCTCTTCCAGAAGCTTTTTAGTAGTCCAGGCACCAAACCACCGTGAGTTACAGTCCCCACCCAACAGAACGACCTTAACATAAGGTTAAACAAGCTAGTTAGTGTTTATATGTGTCCACATTTCCCAGTGATGCTAAAAGTTGGCCTACAAGTATAAAAGTACAACAAGCTATGAGAGCATACCTTTTTTATTATGAGTGAAGAACATAAAAATAAAGTATTTGGTGGAGGCAGATAACAATTCTTGACCATGTTCTGATTTATGTTTGGTCGTTAGATTCAATCTAATGTTCTCCTTAACTGGAGGAGGAAAATATAATTTCCTTGGCACAAAGAGATGGATTGAAAATCATCTGGACCACGCTGGTGAGTTTTTCTTGAAGTGTTTGGACTACTATATCTGAACATAAGCAGCCCATTTAAATTGTTCCTCCAAACCTTTTCACTGCAGAGTCCAGTCTGCTCCATGATAATGTGGCGTTTGTGCTGTGTTTGGATACACTGGCCAACAGTGATGAACTGCACATGCACGTGTCCCGCCCTCCTAAACCAGACAGTCCCATACAGTCTTTCCTTGAACAGCTGGAGGAGGTAAAGAAACCTTACTGCTAGGTCCAGAGAAATGGACTTGGTTTATCTCAGTTTTCTTGGACTTCAAATGTGTGAATTCTCCTGCAGGTGGTGTCCTCCAGATTCCCCTGGGTGAAGGTGGGATTGGTCCATAAGAAAATCAATCTTGCGGAGTCCTCAGTAGCGTGGGAACACGAGCGCTACAGCCTGCGCAGGATACCAAGTTTCACTCTGTCTCGTCTTGAAGACCCCAAATCTGAGCTCCGTGGCTCCATGCTAGACACCATGTGGGTTCTTAATTCTGATTCTGATTGTTAGACACTGCATATGAAGAGATGATGCAAAGAAACACATAACAGTTGTATTGTGTCTTCCCACAGGTCACAAGTGGACTTCAGGAAAATGAAACGTAATGGCGTCATTTTAGCAGAGACATTGGCACGTTATATGTACAATCTCTCTGACAAGGTGATTACATGCATACAAACATAACGCATAATAGACACTTTTCATCTGCATTTCATTGTAATTAATCTTTTTGATCTCCCTTCATTTCCACAAGGGTTCACCGAAAGATATGCAGGTGTTCAAGGGCCAATTGGTAAGTTTCTGGTTATTTTGGTAAATATAATCATTTATATAATGCATCTTGACAATTGCTGACCTCTGGTGTTAGTTTATGGGAACTGCAGTGTATATCAAGGGCCTGGGTCCTAGTAGTAGTTTTTCTCGATTGCTAACACACATTTTTTTTTTAATTGCTCAGTTTAACTTTCTCAGAACACTAAACACAATTCACAAAACCCCTCACCCAAAGTGCAAAACACCTCATTTCTCCTGCTAAATGAAGAACTACCCTCAAAACTACATAAACACTTTCCAAATGCAAACTTTAGCACCAAATATAACACACTTCATTGATAATACTAGATGGTTTGACCACCCAACTACACACTGCTGAGCATACTCTAAAGCACTTTCATCTGTTATGGGCTGTGCTCTGTACAGAGAGGTTTCTGCAGAGAAAGATTGCTTGAGTTTACAGAAATACAGTAAATGAAGAAATACAAATGAGTTGTTGAAAGAAATCACATTTTATTCAAAGATAACACTGTGCAACATGCATCTCAGCACACAGCTACTATGCTTCGGATCTCTCTAAGGGGGATGCATTGTTTGCCAAAACCCAGTTTGTAACGGCTGCTTCCTGGGCCTCATTGGAAACCCTTAGCCTTCCACCTCCTCTTCCTCTTCCTCTTGCTCTTGCTTCCATGTTGGCTTCCATTGTTGCTGTAAGAAAGTACTCACCTGTGGTCTTTTCATAGTGCTAACATCCTGATTGATGAGCCAACAATGATGCTACCAGGTGTTTGGTCAGGTGGAACGTGTTTCTTGATCATTGGTCCATGTGTGAGGCATTTTGAATATCAGTGTTCTAAACCTGCCAACACGTGACTTTATGTCAGATTCCCGTGTCTTACGTGGAGAAACGTGTGCAGAGGTTTGCAAAAAGTGCAAATTGTGTGAAAAGCTGAAAACGGGTTTAGAGTTTTGGAGATTTGAGCCGATGTTTTGCTCTTTGAGTGTCAGTTAAAATAATTGTGCTTTATGTATAATTGTAGTGTGTTAGCAATCGAGGAAAACTGTAACTGCAGCTTGTTAATTCAGTTAATTCAATGATTGGAGGCATTTGACTAAACCCACTATTTAAATCTATTTGTAGTGTAAATTGTAAAGAATCAGGTTTCTCATGGGTCCATATTGAGACACCTTGACCATACAACTACTTGTATGTAGTACAATGGAACATGAGACCTTTCCTACTTTCTTCTTTTTGTGAATAAACGTCTACATTCTGGCTGTAGGACTTTCACGACAGTCGCATGTCGAGTCTGATGTCCTCTCTGACATCGGTCCCTCGGGCCACCCAGCTGCTGGATAAGGAGCCAGCTCACATCCTGCTGGTTAACTCTCTGGAGCACGAGTTCAAGCGCTACCTGCAGCAGGTTCACAGACACACCTTCCGACAGGACAAGAAGTACGCTGTAGACGAAGAAGCAAACACATGCTGATCAATGCAGGAGGAAATCCAACAATATCACTAATGATCAACCATTTCTCTTCAAACAGGGACCCTGACATTACCTTTTTTGATCAAATGAGCCAACAAATTGTGATGTACAGGTAAATATTTCTGTGTTCAAATACATCTTGTGCTTTCTTTTATTTCAATATGTTTGGACTCTCATATGCTTTTTCTTCCAGAGTGAAGCCTGCAGCCTTTGATCTGTTCCTCGGCGGCTGCATTGCGGCTTATTTGGCAATCGTTTACTACACCATTCAGGTCCGTAAATGTACCCTTTTTACATTGTCCATTCATACCGTTTTGCACAGCACCCTGCACTTCTTCTTGTGCTTTGAACACTTCCGGTTTGTCCTCTCACAGCATCTGTCTGTTCTCTCTTACAGAATTTTGATTATCTCTACGTAAAGCTCAAAGCGGCAGCGAAATACAAGCACGAGTAAATAACACTGAGTCTATGGCAAGGGCTTTGAAGTCTGCATCGCACATGTCGGACGTCTGCTTCCCTGGCTGTGCAGAACATGAAAGCCATGCAACAAGAATCTTCTGAGGCTGATCATCATGCATAACTTAAAGAAGCATGCATTTGCTTTGAAATGTTTATCCATTTTTCTATCAAATACACTGCACTGTTGTTGTTTGGAAGAGATGTAGAGAGTATGAATAAAAGGAAGAGTTTGGGATTTGCCTTGCGTCAAAGTATACTACAGAAGGGAACACAAACTAGTGATTGGATTTGATTTAGAGGCCCAGTGAAGGTCGTTCCTGCCACATCATTACTATGATTCCCCATGTCCTCTCTGCATCTGTTGACATGGATTTGACTGGGCTTAACGTGGCTGTCAACAAGGCCCGACCACTGCAGCGAGATGCACAGCCAGTTCCTGTCACAGATAACTCAGTGAAAGCAGTGGAGACACAATGGCACCCTACAGCGCTTTGGTGAATTATTGATGCTCATGTGGCATGCTGACAGTGAATAGAGGTGACCCTGGGTGGTGGGAGATTCTTAGAAATCCCATCCCTGCTCCAGTTTGTTCCAGTTCTGCAGCTCAGATAAGACTTATGTTGCTTTAACTTTGAGGCAGCAAAAGAGCTGGAAGCCTCATGTTTGAGATCAATGCTGGTTACTTTGTGAGGGCCCCTGGGAGGGAGTCATGGAGAGTGACCGCAGGTATGTGTGTCTCTGCAGGGGGCCTGGTGATTAGTGTCCGAGTGCTCAGGTGGCACAAAGAGATGTTCTGGTTCACCAAGGATGCTCTTCACCCGTCTCTTACAACATATAGGCTAGATTCATCACAATAGCTGCATGTATAACAAAGATTTTACCGTCTACTGTAGTTGTTCGGTGATCCAAGCAGGGTTTACAGCTACTGATGCATGCAAAGGTGCTGTGTTCTGATCCATTAAACCCAGGGAGAGTAATATATACACATAAAGTAGGTGGCGTGCAGAACCCAGCAACAGTTTTCAGTGGAGAAAACACACACGTCAGGATATTTGCATACCAAAAGTGCAGGTAAAAGAATGAGGGGAGGAGCCACCAGGTGACAGGGGAGGAGAAGGATGCACATCACTTCTAAACCGACTGGAGGGGAGCAGGTGAAAAGACGATAAGTGAAGATGGCTCCTCAGCTCTATTTAACTATGTACAAAGAGCAGTTTGCCTCTCCTGGCACAGCAAAACGAGAACAGCTTCGACCCACCTCTGCCCACCGCAGGAACAACCCCCAGCCCCGGCCGGTAAGACGAACAGCCATGGACTGCATGGGTTTAAAGGGATATTTATTTATGATTGTGCAAGGACAATTTCTGGAGAAAATGTAAGTGGTAGTCCGACAGTATAATCAATGTGTTTAGCTACTGAAATAATTTAAGATTTTATGCATTCAATGTCAAACAAGGCTAATTGGGCCACTTATTGTTGGCAGTATCTTCATTAAGCCACACTATTGTGCCTTACTCTAACTGGTGGCTGGTTGTTTACATTTCCCTTTGCTGGATGAAAGCTGCATCACATCTATTATTCAGAACTTCCTCAATGCCTATTTACTCAACCCGACACGGGGTAAACAGAGATCAGGAGAGATAGAGAGTATAGTCATCCTTCTGTAAAGGAAATAAAAAAGCCTAAAACCTACTCAACACATTTTAATTTAATATAACTAATTTAAAAGATGAATGTTCTTTACATTCTGAGAACTGAGAGAATGACATCATCTTCAATGAATCTTGAAATCTCTCCAGTTTTTTTATGGTCTCAACATTCCTTTTATTGCGTTTCTATTCCGTTTATCATATTTCTATTCCTTTAAAAACTATTGTATTCATGTATAACATATTTTTTCTTTCTTTGCTTTTATCCAAGCACTTTGTAAAGATGGATTTTAAAGCTGCTTTTTAAATTATTATTATTATTATTAATTAACTAATTGTAAGAACGACAGTTACATATTGTTTTTAATTCGCCTTATCTTCTATTTTTTTTCTATTTCTACCCATACATGTCCTTTTATCCCTTGTCTTTACAGGACTTTCTGTTTCCCAAGAGCCTTCAGTCCAACTCCAGGTCACACCGCATATTTCCACACCCTTCGCCCCCTGCGGACATTGGCCGTCCCCTCTTTCCCCCTGTCAGACATTTATCTTTCCACAGTCCAGTTGTGACTTGTCCAGACAACTACCTGATAACAGGCAAACCAAACCTCATGCCTCCTGTCAACCATTCCCCAGCACAAGCTCTGCCCTCTGCTGACGCACTGCAGAAACTACAACTGACTGAGCCTCCTTCTGGCACTGAGTTTAAGCTTCATGCAGCTTGGAAGAAGCCAACAGCAAGGTAGCACTACATTGGATGTATATACAGTCTAAAGAAGCCTCTAACCAAACTTGATTCTAATAGATTTTCTTTGCATTCAAATTGACTTTCACAGGGCTGTCTATCCACTATCAGCACCGCAACTCAGGTAAGAGACCTCTTGACCTGACCTTTAGACCCTGAAAACCCTAGATACTGTTTGTTTATGAGCAATATTAATGATTCATCCTGACAACATGACATTGTTATGGACAGGCAACATGCAGGGGCCCATCTCCGAACAAGACCCCAAACCACCAACCCTCAATACCACTCTCTACGAAGGTCTAGCAGCCAGAATAATAGGTGAATATTGAATACATCTGTCAAAGTGTGCCAAAAGTAAGAATCTAATTTCTGCTCTGATGGTCTCTCTACAGTGGGTGCTACAGCTGCTTCCAGGTGGTGAAGCCCTACCAGGCCGGACACTACATCATACATCCAGAGTTTGTGTCTGAGTGTCTTCGTTAGGACCATTAGCACTGTTTACCAAAGCGGCGACTGGGGACCTGCTGAGGTCCTTTATAGAGATTGTTAACTTCACTATTGTTTAATTCTTCACGAATTAACCCAGCGAGACAAGGTGTAAGAATTCATAATGTAACTGTAGGCGGCACTCTTAAAACTATTATATCCCTTCACAGCGTGGCCACTTTTACAACTCAGTACTAAATCAAGCAGCAAAGATCTTCCCAGAGTGAGGCAATGTGGCCCTAATGTGTTTCAATCTGTGGCATTAGAAGTGTATCCTACTAGAGAGATAATCTTTTGATAAAGGAATTCTTTCATGCGTGTTTGGGGGGTTAAAACATTAAAACAACTCTGCAAACAAGGAAACTTGATAGACTTTTTATGGGATTATCATATGTTATTTATCTATAGCAGACTTGAGTTCTATGGTCATATAATGACTTGAGTTCTATGTATGGTCATCATTATATAACATAGAAATCAAGTCCTCATAACAAATTGTTTTAGGCTCACTTGCTATGCAAAAAACGTTGTAATTTAACTAGTGTGACAGGTTTGAATTATGTACTACAGTGTAATTGATACACAATGAGAAAATAAACGGTAATGCTCCCACCTACTGGACTACATTTCCCATGCTGCGGTGGGCGTATTCAAGGCGGATACCCATCAATCAACATACCTTGATGCCTCTTGGTCTTTTTCTGTGAACTGAAGCAAACACGTTGTGCTCGGAGCTGCAGAGGGGGCAGCTGCAGATCGGTAGGCAACAAACTATTTATACTGAACAGTTAAAAGTTTAGCGTGAGGGTAAACGATAATACTATGCTACTTTTCTCTCACGGATTACGTGTTGTTTTCCCTCCGTTAACTTTCCTGCACTACCGCGCAAAACAACGACTTTCTATAAATCGGACTATACTGTATGTAGACGCTGTGGGTACATTAGCGAGGAACATTTATTTTCAGTACGGCTATAATAATGCATGTATTATAGCCTACATTTTTATTTATATTTCTACTAAATATGCATGATTTAAGTAAAAAGTTCTAATTCACAGTGAGACTTTACTGTAGCTCTGTAAAGTTCTGCCGTGTGCTTATCTAAGATAGCGCACACACAAACACGCGCGTGCTTCTTACGGTATAGTGAGGCTTCTCACACTTCTGTTCCGAATGTATCAGCACTTCTGTGTCTATTTTTTCCATGTCAGAAAATATAGTGGATCGGCTGAAGTGGCAGCTTTGACACCCCCCCCCCCCTCCTTATCACAGCATAAACAAAGAAAGCTCCGAGTCTGCCTGTTGACACTGTTTCAATGAGAAAAACAAGCCACGATAGCAGGCATGGAAAACAGGGTGGGTTGTCTTTGTGTGTAGTTAAAAAGTGTTAAGATTAATCAGTTATAGGGACATACACTTTTGAAAACCTTTTTCAAAAGGTTGATGCACACTGTAGATCATTTCAAGAATTATAGAATTACTTAATTACATTGTTTTGTTAAAAATAATTTTAAGTTAGCATTCCGGCCTCCAGCATCCTACACATATGAATATTTTCTGTAGAGCTGCAACGAGGAATTCATTATAAAAAGTATTTTTGTTTAAACTATAACATTTTTAGTAACTTTTCAAGCGAAAATGGCCGAAACTTTCTGGTTCTAGCTTTTCAAGTGTGCTGTGTAATTTTGGACAGTGGACATATGCATTTTCACTTTAAAAGAAAAATAATAGATTAATTAAGAAAATAATGTTTCATTGGTTTTCTTAATTAATTAAAAAATGTTGGGATTTTTAGGTTATAGTTGATCAAAAACGATCTGAACATCTCCCCTTGCGTTTTTGGGAACTTCAGTGGATATTACACACTATTTTTACACTTGAATTGACTAAATTAAATGAAAAAACAGACAACAGATTGATTAATAACAACATGTATTTTGATTTAAAGTTGATTAGATAAATGCAAATAATTATGATTATGTGTTTCTCTCTTCAATATAAATAAATATATGAATACAGTAAACCACCGTGTCAATTTCTGCAGCCAGAGTGGCTCTCCAGGGAACCAACAGTTAGTTCTCTGTTAATTAATGATGGGCTCATGTTATCAGTCCTGTTGTTGGAGGAAATCTATACTAAGGGTGGTTGAACACAGAATTAGTCAATTAGATTGCTAATTAATAGCAAGCATTTTTTATTATCGACCTTTGCTGCCAGTGCAGACCAGGAGGGTCAATTGCAGTTAGGACAAGTCAGCATACTCTGGATGGGACTGAACTCCCCCCTGTCGGCAAAGCACCTTAATCTAATCTATTCTGATTAGCCAAAACCACAATAACTAACATCAGGTAGTTAATTACCCGTAAACGTTTTTGCTGTATCCCTACTGGGAGGGACAGACTGGTCTAAATGAAATAGAAACATCAACAACAACTGTTTTTTGGCAGTTTTGGTTGATCTGGCGTGATGACGCACACCCTCCAAGCTTAGTATTCTTTCCTCTCCCTCCCGGCATTGGCAGAGCATTAAGGCCAAAATCCCCTTTTCTGCTTCTCTACTTCCTTACATACAAATTAGTATTTTTTCAATTGAACTCGTATGTTAGAATTACTGCTGGGAACATCCACTTTATCCTCTTACGGGTAATTGGCAGTAGATTTGTTTTGTTAAATCACACATCTTAAAAGTTTACATTCTGACAGCATAATACCTCCAAGTGCTTTGGAATCCCTTTGTGCAGCAATGCAGAGCATGTAAGACAATGCCAGAAATGTAATAGAGGCTTTGAACTGACAAGGAAACTAAATAGAATGAGAACAAGCCTGGCAGCTAGTGTTTTTCTGGCTGGGGCTATTTTCCTGAAATTACCTGATAGTTAAGTGATTTAAAGTAATCTCGACTAACCACAGCTGGTAAGATATATAACGTGAATGTTCTGTCCAAAGGCTAAAGGTACACGATGCCTTGTTATTTGATACTCAATGCATTTTGTCTATAAATACTGTTTCAATGAGAAAAGCAAATATTGCATGAAGACATTGACATTGACTTTTCAATGCTTGTTATCTCTCTCTCATGACAAGCAGGCAAACAGACACAAAGACGGGGCCAGAGTGCGGCACACAAGGTTCCCTGGAAAATATTTCGTTGAGCTCTTAAAAAGCAACACTCAGATGTGCCAACTGAACAGCAGAAGTCATGTACCAAGTTGTACCAGGAGGAGCAGGAGGCACAAATACAGATGTTATCCCCAAGCAGAAACACAGCAGGGACACTCGACCCTTAGTCGGAGCCGGGGTAATCGGCCTGGTGCTGGTAGTTGCTGCAGTGACTGCGTGGTGTTATTATATAGCCTCTATACGCAAAGCTGAGCTGCTTAAGACTCAGCTCCTGGATCTGAATAAAGATGGCTACATTATCCGCAACCAGGGAGGGTCTATTGTATTCAGAATGGATTTCAGGTTGGTATTTTACAATGGTCTTCACATTTTTAAGCTTTTGTAATGATGCATATTTCAGGTTCATTAGAATATTTCTGTATATGTAATCGATTCGTTTTTGAAAATAAATTTGAGATTGCTTGTAAATCCAAATATATTTAAATCTTGGCAGGTCAGGTACGCTGGATTTGGATTCATGCTCCAAAGAGGGGGAGATGCTGAGCTGCGGAAAAACCACTGATAGAAAACTGAACTTCTTCATCGAGACGGTGCGCCCCAAGGACACGGTACAATGCTACCGTGTGCGCTGGGAAGAACTGGTTCCTGACATTCCTGTTGAGCATGCCATGACATACACGTTTGCACACTGGTATGGTGGTGCTGTGTCAGCAATACAACACTGGCCTGTTTCCATTAAAGGCCAACAGGCTCCCAAACCCTTTGTTACAAGTGACATCTACGCAAACCGCAATGAATTTGGAGGAATTTTAGAGAGTTATTGGCTTTCATCCAATGCTACAGCCATTAAGATAAATAATTCAGTACCCTTCCACCTGGGCTGGAATGACACAGAGAAGACCATGTCCTTCCAGGCACGATACAATGACAGTCCCTTCAAGCCAAACCCAGGAGAGGAGCCATGTGCTGAACTCAGCTACAGAGTGTGCGTGGGTTTGGATGTGACATCCATACACAAGTACATGGTCCGTAGATACTTCAACAAACCAAACAAAGTGCCTGCCAAAGTCATGTTTCGCCATCCTATATGGTCGACCTGGGCTCTACATAAGACTGATATTGACCAAGAGAAAGTTTTGAAGTATGCTGCCAACATACGCAAGTATAACTTTAACTGTAGCCAACTGGAAATAGATGATCGCTACACGAGGCGCTACGGAGATTATGAGTTTGACCCCACTAAGTTCCCCAATGCCACCGCCATGTTCCAGAAGCTGAAATCAGATGGTTTTCCGGCGTCACTCTGGATTCACCCTTTTGTTAACTATGACTCGGAAAACTTTCATACTTGCGTAGAGAGGGGGCTGTTTGTCCGTGAGCCTACAGGCCGGTTGCCTGCCTTGGTGCGCTGGTGGAATGGCATTGGCGGCATTTTGGACTTCACAAATCCAGAAGCCCGTGATTGGTTTTCCTCCCAGCTACGTTCACTGCGTTCCAGGTACGGAGTGTCATCCTTTAAATTTGATGCAGGAGAGACTAACTTCTTACCATGGAAATTCAGTACCAGAACTCCCATTCAAGACCCAAGTTTTTTCACCAGACGTTACACGGAAATGGCTATTCCCTACAATGATAGAGCTGAGCTGCGCAGTGGCTACCAGTCCCAGAACATATCCTGCTTCTTCAGACCAATTGACAGAGACTCTGTTTGGGGCTACGAGTTAGGTCTCAAATCTATTATTCCCACCGTGCTTACCATCAGCATTCTTGGCTATCAGTTTATTCTACCAGACATGATCGGAGGGAATGCCTATTTGAACCGCACAGAGGGAATTCATGTCTTACCCGATCGAGAACTCTATATCCGCTGGCTGGAGCTGATAGCCTTCATGCCCTCCATGCAGTTTTCTATTCCGCCATGGGAATACGACGACGAGGTGGTTGAAATTGCACGAAAATACACAGCCCTTCATGAGAGTATTGTGGCACCCCGGGTCCTGGAGCTGGCTAGTGAGGTGCTGGACACCGGGGACCCAATCATACGGCCCCTGTGGTGGATTGCCACAGGTGATGAAACGGCCTATAAAATCGACTCACAGTTCCTGATTGGGGATGACCTCATGGTAGCCCCGGTTTTAGAGCCGGGAAAGCAAGAGCGTGACATCTACCTCCCTGCCGGCCGTTGGAAAAGCTACAAGGGGGAGCGATTTGATATCAAGGAGCCCCTCCATCTCACAGACTATCCTGTAGACCTTGATGAAATTGCTTACTTTGTTTGGGTGTAGCAAGAAGTGAATGTCAAGCTGAACATACTTAATTTAGCCTTTGCTGGAATTTGCTGGTAAGACAAGCTTCTCAAATTCAGCTTTTATGCTTGTTACGAAAAAAGCTTTTCTCAATATATAAAGAATTTTTAAACAACCACTCATTACATCACTAAAGTGAAATTGTTAAGTTCAAACATGCTCAGAACCTTATCTTAATTTTAATGTAATTTTAACATATGAATTTTAAAATCCTTTTTTTGCATTTTCTTTGTGGTTTTATGTGAGATAACTAAGCAGTACACTCATTTTTTTAAACCTTTGCGTAACAATTGCTAACTGGCAGCCACTTTACGAAACATTTCTTAAAAAGGGAATACTCAAAACTGTGATTAAAGGTGGGGTAGGCAAATCTGAGAAACCGGCTCGAGATACACTTTTTGTTGTATTCCATGGAATGCTCTTAACATCCCGATAGCAATGAATATCTTAAGTGCTTTGACAAAAAATCCATACAAAAATGTCATCTGTGGAAGCCGTAGTACTGTAAAAAGCAAGACCAATCAGCCGGCCCGGCTAAAATAACTGGATGGCCTACCTGCCTGTCAGCCTTCCATCTGTGCACAAACTTATCTCGTTCCCTCATTGGTCATGTGCGCGTTCGTGTGTGTTGGAGGAGGGGCTCTGTAAGGAAGTGGCAGATTTTTCCCGGCTGTGTATTTTCGAATTCTAGCGCACTCAAGCTGGTTTCTCCAAAATTACCTACCCCACCTTTAAGTAAGGCACAGTTGCCATTGTATGCCGTACGGCGTACAGTTGAATAAGCCACACGGATTGTATTTTGGGAGGCAATTGAATGGGCTACCTGAAACCGTCTTCTACGTTTATGCTCCGAGGTACTTTTCAGAAAGTCAGGTTTAATGCTTCACTTATCAGGATGAATGCTTGAGGTTTAATCATTACAATCTGCATGTGCGCTCATTTGTGGAACACAGTGTCATGTAACTACTCTTAACGCAGGAGAAGATGCCTTTTATTAGGTACTAAATATTTTATGCTCTTCCTCAGGTAACAGCTTTTTCTGGCTGCAGTGAGTTTTAAAGTGTCTGTTTGTGTCTTTGTCTTTATTGTGCGTGGCTGACAGCTAGGGAGCTATAGTCATACTATAAGCGTATAATACATTGAACACAATAACCTGAGTGAAAATGGTCTGGTTACTTTATACCTTCTTTGTACGCAGTGTGGAAGTCTGGATGCCATGCATTTGACAGCATTTTATTATCAAATGTTAATGGCACAGTGTTTTTCTTAATGTGAATATTTTCTAACTAAGTGCCATGATAACAATTACTGCCACATTATTTATGTGATTTGTTGTTTTGCTATACATTGGATATTTTATGTTGTTACATTTGTTCTGTAATTGTATTGTTATTTTAATGGGTCAAGTTAAACCTTTACCACAAATGCCTAATGTCTTAAAATGATGTCTTAAAACGTCTTAATCATTTTTTGTAGCTTTAGCTCCAAATACATCATGTGGTTGTCTTATCAAACTCGATGTAAGGCAGCAAGGGGACTATACTTTAAAAGTTAAACCAATAAAGAATAATATTGGTTACATTGTCGAGCCATAGAAATAAAGGCTTTTGAATCCCGGACCCTTTAATTCTAACATTATGATTCCTATGGTAATACAGTTAGGGTGGATTCTGATGAGCTTTGAAGCTGCAATAAACATAAGGAAAACGTCCACATTATTATGGTGCAATGCTCTCAGTTGGCAATTCTTTATTTTTGAAAGCTGTCTTAATGGCTTACAGGTTGACCTCAGTAGATTCTGTTGACATAGTGTCATCATAACAACACTCCCTATTTATAGCCGTTTCAGCATCTGGGCCAGGCCAGCCTCTGAGGCTATTTCTGTCTCAGACGGTCTGCTTTACGACGAGACTGAGAGGCAGTGTTTCTCGGACTGAATGTTTCTGCCTTTTGGCTCATTCGACTTAGCGTGTGTCTTTGCCTTGAGTTATTGTAACTGAACATTGCCTTCATGTTGGCAATAGTGCATTTTTTATGTCATTTTGTATGAATGTATTAAAGGAAATCCTGTTTTGACAACAATACCCAACTTTCACTTATTAAACACCTACATATATATAACAAGAAGAAAAGACACATGGACATGCAATTAAAGTCAGTAAGCTGACCGTGCAAAGATTGAGCCAAAAATAACCTTTCAACTTTTACGAGTCTGGAATACAAAATAACTAAAGTTTCTATCAATTCAGTATTGAAAGAGACACACTTGAGGGACTTGTCCAACTTTTGACACCCTGCTTATCACAGGGTGATAATGACAAGGTGATGAAACAATTGTGCAGGTTATTTGGAGGCCGTGTTCAGATCAATAAATCATCTGCTGGTTCACAATGTGAGGCCATAGAGCAAGTGATATTAAACGACCAGACACCAAGAATAAAAGAAAATAAACTTCAGTGGGAGATAATAGCAACAATATTTATTGGAATTACAGCTGTAAGCATGATTGTTCTATTCAAACAGCCTGGCAGGGCCATTTCATACAGCTTTAGTCGATGTTTCATGTTTGGGGAATTTATTCCATTTCAAAACAGCGGGTATGCTTCAGAACTACTTCACTTTATTTGCCAATGCCTCATCTTTCTTCAGAATTGATCTCGGCTTGCAGCCTGCGCAGGGAGGACATACATCCATTGATTAGCTGTCTGTGTGTTGCAGGGATCAATATTATTTGTTGGTTTGCTTTCTGCAATCATATTGTTTGGTTCTGCCCGTCCTTTGATAGGCTGGACAAGTCATTTATGGAGGAGCTTTAAGGGGAGCTTGGAGATATCTAAAAGGAGGGTTACAAAAGAAAACATTTTATAAAAAAAAGAGAGAAATATTTTATGCCAAAACAACAGGGGCTGCATTCATTATATTTGTTCTTAGTCCAGTGTGTTTAGGCACTTACTTTACTGTTCTGTATTTCATTAATTTGTTGAATTGCTTTCTGGGATAGCAGTACGAGTGGAGGTTACAGCATAAAGCTATGATACAGGGCGTTAACAATAAAAAAAGTATATTAAAAAAAATCAAAGGTTAGCTGTGAAACAGATAATGAAATTAGTGTTTCAGCCATGTGGTGCTGCAAACGTCCAGGAGGGCGCAGTGTAGCTTCATTGATAAATTCTCTCTCTGACGTGCCAGTGGACCATGGTCCAGATGTTATGCGCGCACACGCACACGCGCACGCGCACACACACACACACACACACACACACACACACACACACACACACACACACACACACACACACACACACACACACACACACACACACACACACACACACACACACACACACACACACACACACACACACACACACACACACACACACACACACACACACCAAGCAGGACACAAAACTGGCACAGTACTTCCCCTCTTCCTTCCCCACCTGTGTGTCCATCTGCGGAGGAGAGGCGCCAGTTGTTCTGGTTAGGAGCCAGTGTGTCTCAAGTACCTTCCAATATCCTCCTTCCATGAACCTGTCTGCGGTCTGTCCTCCCCATAAGCATATATATTACACAGAGAAAGTGTCCCCTTAACAACAACCATAAAAACAGCCAGCATAGATGTATCTTTAGCAATTAAAAACTTTTCTAATCAGAAATCATGTCTTAAGTTGTTTGGAAAATCTTACAATACTTAAAATAGAATTAAAAACGACCAGGATCAATAATTAGTGTCAAAATGAATTATTTTGTCTCATTATTGTAGCTTATTGTGCAAAAGATTGTACACTACCTCAATTTATGTCGCAATTTGTACAGCTAAATGCAGCTATACTTGAATTAACAAGAGCCACACATTGGCTAATTAATGAATAATATATATTGCAAACAACAAATTAAACATCTGTAAAATAATGGTAGATGAACGTGAAAACTACTGAATCCATCATCAAAATTGCTGTTAGATCACAATTATACAGCAAAATGAACAGGAGACAAACAATGATGAATAAGCTTCAGTTTTTATTAAAAAACTCTCCAGCATCTTGGTGTTGAAAGAGCGTTTATTGTAGAGGACCACAGGGGAAATAAAACCCCACGGCCGTCTCTTGTGTGAAGTGAGAATCTTTGTCCTTAACCCAAGATTTTCACTCCGTAACTGGAATGACCTCGCATCTGGTGCTGCCACGGCTTGTCTGACAGGAATATGTCTGTCCTCGGTAGGTAACAAATGAACCCAACACCCCAGAGACTTGTCTCGCATCTGTTTATCTTTTTCACCTGTCGGTTCGCTGCACTGCATCAGGCTTACACTCCTCTGCAGCCTTTGTGGATTTCAGAGCATGCCTCTGGCATTACAGGGACAGAGATAGTCAGTGTTGGCTGGTGGCAACATTGTTAACTTTATAACTGGATTTGATGTTAAAGTATAGTGTGTTAGCCCACTTACATTATTGAGACTTGATATTATAATTTATTATCTTTACTGTAACACTGTTCATATTAGATGTATTTTCTTTGGCTTTCTTTCACATGTTTATATATTGGTATCATCTTTTGTGTTTTTATTAAGTCTCAGCTAGAGCTGAAACAATAAGTCGATAGGCAGAACATATTGATGTATTTATCAAATAGAAATGCTAAAGTATCTCACCATCAATCAACTAAATGTGTGACTCTTCTTTTCTTTTCTAAAATGTGGGTTTTGGACATTTGGCCAGGCAAAACAAGCACTTTGATGACTTTACTGTGAGCTTTAGGACATTTTATATACAAAAGGAAAAGTCTCTTAATCAAAAACAGTAATTAGCAAATTATTTTATAACAAGAAATTAGTTGAAGCCATTGTTTATAGCTCTAGACTTAACTGTAATTTCCTTGCTGCGCACGATGACAATAGCATTCTGAGTCGATGCATTGTAAACATCTACAGAGTTAAGGAAAAAGGGCGACAGACATGCCTAAACAGTTAAATTAAGGAGGTGAAGACAACAGGCAGGGCACTTCCTCTGTGCCTTGGTGGGGGTAGAAGGTTGAACGAAATGTCAGTCACCAAGGAACAGATGCATAATTGAAATATTGCGTTGCTGCTGCGGCCGTGCACAAGGTTGTTTGATTGATACCGTTTTAGAACACTCTTGTCCCCTCATGCTCATGGGGTTTACCTGGGGAGAAACCAGGGGAGGGGGAAAGGTGCTTAGGTGGCTCATCTGGGTTTTGGAGGAAAATTGGTGCCATCCATCAAACACTGCATTTAACAAACGCTAACGCATGCCTGGCCAACAAAGGATTCGTATATAAGGCAGCGAACTGGAAAACATGTGAGGTGCAGGGACTGCTGAGGGTCTATCAATCAGCCAGTCAGCTCCTTTATTTAACAAGCGAGGGCCACAGACCCTGAGGGCCACACTCCATATTCTGGCTGGTTGAGCTTGCAGTCTTCTCCTGTAAAAGGAAAGAAAAAGAGGACAGGAGGAATAAAAGGAGGAAGGAAAGAGGAGCATGAAGGGATTGGGGTTGGGGGGTGACGGAGGTGCAGAAGGGTTTGGCCCGTGTCCCCTGGCGGGCTGGTGCGCTTCATCTTCTCAGTGCAAGGGCCTGGAACTGCTGCTTGATGGGATTTTCAGCCCTGTGGCCTCCGCTGTCCCAGTATCCATCTGGAGGGCTGCCGTCTGCACAGCGGAGAGCCAGCCGTTCAGCGACACAGCCATAAAGAGCAACCCGTAGGCCGGCCAATGCCACTGATCTGAGGCTCGCAGCTCTGTTCAGTGGACAGGCCAACACTCAGTGGCACACATTCCTGTCGGGGACACAGGCTGATCCCTAAGCTACTGTGTGCTCAGTGGAATAGAGGAAACACTCTGTGAGGCAGCCCACGTCCAACCACTGACTCCTTCAAAGCTCAGGCAATTGGAATGGAACAAGGACTTCACTATTCAGCATCCTTAATGGTGTGGAGAGCACAATGTCCCCTGTCTCATTCTCTGTGTGTGTGTGTGTGTGTGTGTGTGTGTGTGTGTGTGTGTGTGTGTGTGTGTGTGTGTGTGTGTGTGTGTGTGTGTCACAGCAATGAAACGAATACTCTGACATTTACATTTGCATTTTCTGACTCCATCAAGATTTTATAGGGTACTGTGTATCTAATAAAGTTATGATGGGACAGTGTAGTAGTGGATGCAAATGTACACACAGCTGAATGAGCCTGTTGCAATGCAGGAAGAGTAAGTGCATTGAACAAATTAATGACTGGATGTGTCAGAACTTTCTCCAATTAAACAAAGATAAAACTGAGGTAATGGTGTTTGGAGCCAAGGCAGAACGTATAAAAGTTAGCGCTGAGCTTCAGTCTGCAATGTTCAAAACAACAGATAAAGCCAGAAATCTAGGTGTAGTCATGGACTCTGACCTGAGTTTCAACAGTCACATTAAAACAGTTACTAAATCAGCCTACTATCACCTAAAGAACATATCTAGGATTAAAAGACTAATGTCACAGCAGGATTTGGAAAAACTTGTCCATGCTTTTATCTTCAGTCGACACGACTACTGCAATGGTGTCTTCACAGGTCTCACTAAAAAATCTATTAGAAAGCTGCAGCTGATTCAGAACGCCGCTGCTCGAGTCCTCACTAACACTAAGAAAGTGGATCACATCACTCCTGTTCTGAAGTCTTCACACTGGCTTCCTGTGTGTCAAAGAATAGATTTCAAAAATACTGCAGCTGGTTTATAAAGCACTGAATGGTTTAGGCCCAAAATACATTTCTAAATGATGAACCATCCAGATCTCTCAGGTCTTCAGGGACTGGTCAGCTTTCTGTCCCCAGAGTCAGAACTAAACATGGAGAAGCAGCGTTCAGTTATTATGCTCCAAATATCTGGAACAAACTCCCAGAAACCCGCAGGTCCGCTGCAACTCTGACTACTTTTAAATCCAGGCTGAAGAATTTTCTTTTTGCCGCTGCTTTTAATTGATATATTCATATCTTAAACTGCACTGTAACTTTTATTATCTTTGCTTTTTATCTTTGCTTTTAAATGAGTGTTTTTAGATATAATTTTATAATATGTTTCTTAATGCTCTTAATGTCTTTCGTTTTTGTAAAGCACTTTGAATTGCCTTGTGTTAAAAGGTGCTATATAAATAAACTTGCCTTGCCTTGCCTTGTTGGAAGGTTTGCCATATAAAAATGAAAAACAATGTCATGAAAAACAATGCTTTTTTCAACTTAAATGAATGAAGAAGTTCAATTTAATACCACAATGCACAGCATCCAGAACAATAATATCAGCTATAGATAATTGAAAATCAACTGCAAATATTCAAAGACAATCATTACTGCCTCTCATTACTGGATCCAATTTATGTATGCCTCAGGGGAGAAACTAGCAAATAATGGTTACGCTACTGTACACAAATACAACTGCTACATCTGTGGAAAGTTTGGATTGCAAATGTTTTTGTTACTCCTCAGGGCTACGCAGCATCATTAGCATATTTGTTCTCTCCTGCCGACTGTAAATTCAGCGAATGTAGCCCTGTGGTGGGTAAGGTGGGCAGACGGCAGACTGTATAAATACACAGAGTCTGTCTGAGGGCAGCAATGTGGACCCCACCTGCCCACCATCAATCAATATTACAGCGGCCACTGGCAGCCCAATCGCCTTTTTATAGGCCTGTGAAATGATCAAACATCTGCTCATAACCATACTTCTTATAAAGGTGGATCATACATGCAATTTCCAATTCTGATGGTATCATGCTGCACAACAGGATGTAACAACCACAATACAGTACACTTAGCCAGAAGTGTGTACAATGACCGATAAGGAAGTATATGCATCCTTAAAAATCATCAGGCTTATTGAGACTTGATCAAATGGGTTGGTTCAATGGAGGACACATGAAGCCACTGGTCATCCTATTCACTGCCCAAAAAACTTTGGTGGGAAGCATCAACTGTTTCCTTGTTTACCGATTAGAAGTCGTTGATGAAAGCTCAGTGAACATGATAAAAGTTGAAGCCAGTAACTACTTTGGCAGATTTAGTAGACAAAGGTTGCGGGGGCCTGGTCCACGGAGAGGGGGAATGAATTCAACTGGTCCAAGGTTAATGGTGGCCTGGAACAAAATGGATTCAGTGCCAGGGGCGTGCTGACAGGTGATTTGACATGAGTGAAGGTGGGCCATCAATCTCCAGTTGGCCTCTATGACCCTCCCCCGCACGGCCGTAGCAGCTAGGGGGCGCCAGGTGTCATGGTGCTCTGACCTGTACGGGTCTCCAGATAGCCCACCTGCTGTCTGCTTAAAGCTCCCCCGTAGGCTAGAAGAGACTCACATCACTTCACGCTTGGCTGGCATAATGAAACTGTGATTGGGAGATAGTGAACTGTGACAGGCAGTAGTAGACTCAAAGACTTCAAGCCACATTCAAACCACTCGCTGCAGGTTTTCCTTTAACGGCCCACTTTTCTCTTGAACCAGTCTGACAATTTAATGGTGCAAAAACGATAATCTGCCAACCTGTCTTTAATAAGCTTTCAAACTCTGTGTAGTTTTTTCTCGTGTACTGTAGAATAAAGGGATTTTCGTAACTCATCCAACCTGAGGAGAAATATGACGTATGCTGAGGCAAAAAACTACTATGTCATTATGTGCATGCGTGTAAACACGCTCCATCGTGCAACGTCCCCACCCAGGGAGGCTTGGCTCCACGTTTAAACCTGACATAAATTCCCTGTCACAAAGCCCTAGGGCAGCCAGGCTTGTAGGCACAAAAGCAAATATTTCCGTTCCTGATCATGGCCAATCCCTTTTAACATCCCCACCCACTGACCACCCTCCCCACCCTCCTCTGAACCTACCCTAGCACCGCAAGCCAGCCATTTGTCACAAAGTAATTATAGAATTATCGATTGGCAAGCAATTAACACCTTTCTTCTCTTTTTCCACCCTCCTCCTTGCCCCACCCAACCCCCTCCATCCCATCCTTTAATTTGAAATCGGAGAGAGAGAGAAGGTGGAAAAAAGCTGTGGGAGTAGCACATTTAATCCTGCTGGCATTTCCTAGTTCTCCTCAAATGAATAGGGCGAAAGGGACAAAACGGCTTTTCTATCTCTTCCTCTGTTTTCTCTGTTATTTCTCTCCTTGTCTTGCCTGCTGATCTATCTTTAACAGACAGGGAACTGCTTAGAGTACAGCCAAACACTCTATTCTGGCCGGGATGAATGAAAACACCATTAACCCTCGTTCAAAAAGAACACCTTGCATGCTTCATAACAACCACATAGCTCCTGATATAGATAGCTGTAACGATTGTGTTGAACTCTCAAATGGAAAAGAACAAATTAGTCGGGCTGTTCTCATACTGTACGCCATTTGTCCATTTACCTACGAGACTGAATCCACTGTAATTTGTATCTCAATAAATCAATGTATGTAATCCATGTGTGGACCAGAAATTATAAAGAGTGACAAACTTCGATTACGGAGGAGAAGGAGGCTGATTTTGAGATGTCACTTACCAGTTTTAAGAAAATGGGAAAAATACTTTTTGGGCCCCATGGCCTCACTTGACATGTAACAAGGAAGAACACATGAATTCCATTATTTGGCGAAACATTGTTTTGCCTAAAGCCTGGAGCTGTTCCTGTGGGCTTGATGAAAACAGCTTGGTTTGTCTTATAACTTCCATACTTAAGTAAACACTTTATTAATTATTTTATTCTCAATGTTGGCTTATTTGTCACGAAATTGCGTCACTGTAGTTATATTTAACCAAACCACAATCCTAACCTAAAACCTACGCAAACAGTGGAAGTTTATTTTGAAAACACTGTGAATACATGAAAAGGAAATTGTTGCCAGACATTCATAGGGGCATGCACAAAAAATTAGGAATTTGTTTTTGTAAAATACCATACAAGCTATGGGGTTGTGTTGAACTCGAGACTATTTTCTTTTCATATTTGGCAGACGTTACTTACATCTTCTTCCTGTCCTGTTTTCCAGCTGCCACTGCAATAGTGGTCCAGATGGACGTGCGGGGGAACAGTGCTAGAACCTCCGGCTGGCAGGTGTCTGAGTCAAGATGGATGTCATGGAACATCACCTTAGTAACATATGGATAGGGACAGGGGAGTTGATTCCCCTTCTGGCAAGTTTGATAACACATCTTCTCTTTCTGTTTATCAGTCTTTGCCTCCCTGCCATCTCTCATCTCCTGACTTTCATATTCTGCCTGCCATGTCCACTAACAGGGAGTCAGGCCCCGGCTACACAGAGACGAAACGTGTTGAATCCGCTAACATTCTCTGTCGTATAGACCAGGGATCACCAACTACATTTGTCCAAGGGCCAACATTTATCCAAAAGACACTTTCGCGGGCCAGCGATTTTTAATATAGCCCCGAATGAGCACGCGTTCAGGTACTGCGGAGCGCATAAAGCTTAGCAGACTCTTCATGCTAACGAAGGATCACTTCTCGGCTACTGTCCCGCAGCTCCTGCCTCTCTGTTGGACTCTGTCGCAGCGGGGCTACTGCTGCGGAGCGCATACAAAATGAGTAGGGGGCGAACGCACTAACCACTCCGCCAACGCCACAGTCACCCCCGTCGTGCGCCAGTTGATGGTCACTGGTATAGACGGTTCGTACACACGAGGCCGACACGGAAACGCGGATTCGGGCTACGAATCCTGGGATAACGGCTCCTAAGGTGGGTAGATCTGGGGGGGCCAAACGGCTCTGTGTGTATGCCCTATACGATCATTTCCTGATAACGATGATGCCATAGCCCCGCCTCTCCCCACCTCTGCTGCTCACCCCCGCGTCATTACTGATGTGTTTCGCCAACAACAACAACTACAATGGCGGATCACAGGGTTGCTTTCGTGCTCCAGACGCAGTACTGACCATGCTACAGATGTTAGTGCAACATCTACAGCTCCTCTACCACAACCATCAGCAACAAGTGGACATGGAGAACAACATGAACTACATGTTGCTAAATCCACCGCGGAGAATAAACAGAAGGGCAACCATGGCAACCATGCTCAGGGGGTCTTATTCGCTGCTTTTGGGGTATTTTGTGGCGGAAGTACATTGCCACTTACATGTACTACAGCGTTTCAAGCGGGTCGAGCGGGTCTCGTGTGAACGGACACGTTTCTTGAGCCGATTCCTTGTGGACGGAAGACTTTTTTGATATCGAATTCGGTTCGTTTTCGTCTCCGTGTAGACGGGGTCTTAATGTCATTGATATTTTTTTTCAGATAATTTTGAATACGAGGATATTTTCCCGCATCTGAAATGGAGCATAATATGTATTCTTAATCCATGGATCAAACCCAAAGTGGGTCACAGCTCTACTTTTAGTGTCTTTCCCCACAAAGTAAAAGTACCAATGCATATTAATGAGTCCGTATCCTAGGATGAGAGACTACATTTCTAATTTGGGTTCTGCACTGAAAAAGAACCCCTGAGTTTCAGGATTTAATTTCCCGCTGCTTTCTCAAGTCAGGGGGGCAAAGATACTTCCAAATTACAATTCATGCTATCACACCAACGTTGGTGTGTTTTTCTGTGAGGCGCAGATAAGATAGAGCTGCTGTTGTCAGACATGACATCAATGGTGGAAAACACATCTCATGTGGATGTAAAAAAGACAGTACTGAACTCTTTTACATGGCAATAACACAACCTTGTTAATGAATGGGGGTATGTTTTTTTGATAAGGAGCTTAATAATGCATGATCATTTCTTAGTCTGGATTCATAGGGACCATATGATGAATGTAAGAAGGTCCAAAACATTTCTTTAAATATTTTAACAGTCTTAATGCATGGTAGGATACTAATTTGCACGTATAAATAGTTGAAATGATTTGCCACACCCAGGACTCTCTCTTCCTGCCTCCTAATGCAGCTGAGCTAATGTGAGTGGCATTCATTTGACAGCAATTTAGGAACAATTTGAAGCCATTGCGGGACCTTTCTCTTTCACGCTGTAGTGTTGATCAATAAATCCCCTCAGGATGTTATTCAAACACATATACAGCAATATGCCTTCCTGAAAAACACTCTGATATTGACCTGTTTTTTATTGCCCTGCAGGCCTTCTTATTTTCTCAAAGACGGGGTAACCCAGGAGACACTGTTGTGGCCCTCTGCTCTATGCAGGCTTTTTTTGGCTTTCACACCATGACTTTCTGTCACATGTTTCTTTAAAGCCTTCTTACACTTCTGCAATGCAATCTCTATGGCTGACATTTGAGAGAGATTGAAAGAAAACATTGAAAATCTATTTCTAGGTGTTATATCTTAGCTTGAGGTAACACCTTTATTTGTTTAAATGGAGTGCTCTTAAATCCTTAGTCATCATAATTTTGACCAGTTGTAGGTACAATTCTTGCATGATACATGATATAATCAATCCTGGAATCATATGGAAATGAAAGTATGACTAAAATAAATGTGAAAGCTTATTACGACAAACCCCATGAGATAATTAAAAAAACTCTGCAGCTCCCCTAAGCTTTATGAAGTTTTTGGTATTTAAGCTTAACATGGCTCAACTTTATTTTTTTGATTGACTTTCAACGCTCTTATCAACCTCATTAAAAACAGCAGAAAAAACAGCACCAAATATCAGACTGACAAAATTGTTGAAGTCCAAAATCAAGCTAGATTATTGTGAGGTTAATAGGTTATTGTTTTGGGGGTGGGTTGGGTGCCAGGAGCAAAGTGGTGAGCACTTTTACTCTTTTACTTTTTACGGAAGGATTTTAAGCAAAAATAAGAAATATGTAAATGCTGTTACAAGTTGTTTGTATAGGTTTTACTTTCTTCATTCGTTTGTTTACTTTGGCTACTGCCCTTTCAATATGTGTACACATGGATTGTGTGAGGTAGTGATAAACAGATCAATACCTAAACTATTGATCCTGTAATATCTGTCATTTAGCAAACTATTGGTTTTCAAAAGAGTGGGATCAATATGGTAAATATATAAAGGGCTGTCTGTTTTACCCCGAAAAACACTGATCCCATTCCAGTTACTGCTTAATCGTTACAGAATCGCATAATTACAAGCACATTATGGTCAAAGAAGGTATTAGCTGTTCCATTGTATCTTGCTTAACCAAACTGTTTCCTCTCACACTTACTTAAAACAATACCCAGTGCTCAGAGGCAGTGGTAATACCAACATACACTTTAAACATATTAGAAATAGATCTCGAGATTGAACACACAGACTACTTGCCTGCAGCAAAAGCAAACAAGGACAAAGAAGTGTCAGAGATACAAACATATTTCACTAATGGATGCCAACCCTCTGTGCTTCATTCACACCTGGATTTGTTAGCTCACATGTTAGTTATGCGAGAGCTGAAGTCAGTATTTGTTTCTGCTTGGTGGTGCAAAGTTTGAGTAACACCTAATTTATCAAGTTGTTGGTGGCAATGGTACTCCATTTCCAGACTCAGGTAGATGACACACATTTAGGAAAGCCTGTTTGTTGTTTGACATGTCCTCTGCTTTAAAATTGATGCTATCATTCATTCAGTTGATATGATTTTGGAAAGTCACTACCTTGCAGGTTTTTTTACCACCCATGTGTCATCCACATGTCTGAAGCATGGATGTATGAAGAGAACTGCATACAGCGTAGGAGGTGGGGCCCTGTTTAATCCTATCAAAGTTGCTCAGTGGCCCATGACACCAAAGAAAATGTTTGATTGCTCTGTCTCATGAACAACACTTCATGAGAAAATAACTTTTAGGATATACTGGTTTAAATAAGGGCTATTTCAGTGTTCATGCTGCGAGGTTTAAATACTTCAACCTTTCAGACATCTCTTTCCCAATATAAGTCATTGGGAAAACATCGCTGATGGCATCATGTTATTTTTATATCCATTCTCTGACTCTGAACCATAGCTTTAAGATCCTGTCTTGTATCTTTAATATTGCATCACCAGCATTGGCAATAAATATACTGGTAATACTTGGTATTGGGTCAGAACCAAACCTTGGTGTGTCAGTACTTGTAGGCTGCAATTAAGAATACATCGTTTTATACAAACTGACACTAGTTTGAGCATTTTATTTTACTGTAACAGAACAATTATTGCATCATGGGTTGGGGTTGAATCTTAGTGATAACAGCAGTACCAGCTACTGCAACTCCTCTTCCCCTTTGACAAATTGAATTCATAAGCATTCAAACGCCCCTCCACCATTGAGGCGCCTTGAGCAAGGCCTTTAGCTTTAACTGAAAGGCTAATTGCTCAGGGGCCATCAGATCACACTGTGATTGTCCTGGAAAGCTTCCAGGAGTGAATGTGATCAGAGCGTTACTAAAAAAAGAGCATTAGTCTCAGAAAACCAGATAAAAAAGTTAAAACCCCTACCTCCAATATAAAAAACCACATTGTTGCTTTTCTCTTTTACATTGTCTCGCTTTAACACCACTGCTAGCACAACACCTCTCTATTAGACAGTGACCAAGCTCTGACCAAACAGTTCAGTAACAATTAGCTGAATTGTGAAGGTCAGGCATCAATGCGGATCAGTCTGTCATTGTACTGTGTGCGCTTTGTATAATGACTTGTTGATTTGATTTACATAATGAACAAAGGGAGAATACTGTATTAGAACATTGACCAAACAGGTCTGTTGACATCATTTATCCTCTTTATTTCAGTATAATGACTTAATGAGATAGTGTCTTCTGAATTTGGTTAATGAGAATAAGAAAAGGCTGTGGGAGCAACAGGTTGGCCTTCAGGAGGAGCTGCGAGAAACTGCATGGAAATAGAGTTGTAGGAATGTTGAGTGGAACGAGGGCAAGCTGGCATACAGAGTGGAGGACCATGGCGCTGGTCTTGTTCCCAGTCGGGCCAGGACCTGTGAGCATGAGGTGGACACCCCTCATCAGCCCCCGTCCACACCCCTATACTTGCCTTCCAGGCTCTCATTTTCCACATGATTAGCTTGCCACCTGTCCTCCGGCTGGCCCTTGGCCTCCGGGCCCCGCGCGTCACGGCACCATTTAGCACTAGCAATATTTTCCCCGAGACACGCTTCATCACTGTGGAGCTGATAGAACGAACGTCTCAAAATGTTTTAATGGATTTTAAAGCAATGTAACATTTTTACTCTTTTTTTCACATATTTGAAAAATAGTGTTTGTCATTCTTTAAGTTTATAGATTCACGTCCAAAAATGCAAAGTTTGAGCAAAAATCTAACTATACAAAAATGCAAAAACAAAACTACACATCACATTGATAATCTTAGTAACAATCACCTTGAGTTCCTTCAGTTTAAGATGACATTCCTGTAATCTAAAACTACACGTCATTGCAGTGTAGTTCTTTTATGAATCAGTGGAAGGCACTGTTTACTACAGAATACCTGCTCTGAAGCTCTGAAGCTGAGCTGACGTCTGCACAGCCGTAGCTACCAATACTTCTGCTAAGATGACAAATGTGAATTGATTTATTGACTTTTCTTATTATCACAGCATCACCATATTACTAATGCATAAAGATGTTAACATTTAAAGATTTTTAATTAACGACCATCATCTGTAACAGTCTTCAAACTTGTTCAGACGTCATGTATCATACACTACTACTACTACTACTACTACTACTACTACTATTATTTAACATTGGAAAGTAAGAATTGTTCCCAATTTCAAAACCACGCTGCAAATTTGTTCTCACAGTACAGTTCAATTCAGATAACATTAAAGGTGTGTTTTTTGTGCAAACTGACAGGCTGATTTTATTCCTCTCTTCTGAATACATTTTCCACCTGTTTGAACCTGTTGTGTGATGCACAGTGGCACAGCGCGACACACCGTGTTATCCCCTGGTAATTCAGCCCTCTGGTAATACATTTATGCTCCGTCAGAGCAAGGGATTGGCCCTGACCCGTGCTGGCCTTGCCTCTGATGTTGGCGGCTTTAGACAGCAGGGACAAAGAGAGGGTTAAGAGAGATGGGGGTCAGAGTGTGAAAAGAGAAACTTCCTCCATTTAAAATTATGACAAGCCGGTGCAGTTAATAAATCGTAGATCTCCACATTCATTTTCAGGCCTGCGTGATCATACATAATAAGCCACTGAAATTCCATTACCACCGTTTGGGTTACCAGAGTAATCTTCATGAATATTTTAAGAGGATAATTGTAGTATCTGCCATCGGAACAAAGTGGCACCTACTCGTATACAACTAAACATTGATGAATCATTGAAAGGATGCCAGGTGAAGCTGTGTAGTCGGAGAATAATTCACATGTATTTATGTATGCTGTCCGATAATACAACTGATAGTGAAAGCAAAACATTCATGGCAATCACACCCACTTTTGTTTAAGACTTTAAGGTCATGCTACTGAGCCAGTAGCCTTTGTGTGTTTTTGTCAATTAGAGTCTCCATGCTTGGAGATGCGACACATCAGACTATTCAGGCTAAATTGAACACAGGTGACAGTTTAACAGCAGGGAGAAAGCGAAAGAAAGAGAGGGAAGAGGAGGAGAGGGAGGGCGTCAGAGTAAAGTTTTCCAAGTCTTTGTCCCTCCTCAATTTGCATGCCTAATGAAGCTAAGCAGGAGTTAATAGCGGGTGTAATGACTTCTGACTGGCTGGGCTGTGGGCTGCTGGGACCGGGAAGGCTCCGAATGGCTGACTGTGGAGCAAGGTGGGCAGAGGCAGGTAGGGAAACACTGTGCGGGTGACGGAGCAGAGGAAACTTGACTCACTTCTCAGAAAAATTCAGAAGAACTTCACTCTGTGATTCAAATGTGGGCTATTTCTCCCAAAAAAACACAATGTATTTACAAAAGACCTATGTTTTACATATGTGAACAGCTTTTTGTGATATATATTATTATCTTTGTGGATTTGAAGGTTTGGAACAAGTAGGAGAACAACATCCATGAAACTGTGCCATATTCAGAGCTAAACAATGTTTTGTCAGTTGACGAACAGTACATTTAACCAAGAAAAACAGTACACAGTAATAACACTCCCCCAACAGACCTCGGAGAGCCTCTCGCAGTACAGGTACAGTTACTCTCGCCCTTAATGCAACTTGGTTCGCTTCTGTTTTCATACATACTTGCTGCCCTTGACCTCAACCGACTCCCAACTGCAACCTTTGTTGAAGAAATACCATTACAGTAGACTGAAAGCTTGTTAGCCTGTGGATACTATTCCTGCTGCATGTGGAGTTCTGTAAGACTTGGATGCAGTTGGTTTTTATAGTTAAACCCCTTTCCTACTGGACAAATGCCCCACTAACAGCACTCTGGTTTTGTCTTTATTTAGAAAGATTACAATCACATTCTTTCCTTGGAGAAATAACTCTAGTAGTCACAGGTGTAGGCTCCCGCTCTGATTGGCAGTGATGGAAACATGACACCCTGAAGCGATGCGGAAACAAATACAGAATAAATAAGCCATTTCTGCTGATACTACATACATACAAGTTGGCAGGCATTTGCTTATTTACATGTACAGAATGTGTTTTGTAAGGTAGAGTAGACAATAAGTACAATAAAACGTCTTTATTCACTGGCATGTTTAAGCTTCTAGCCGCTAGAAGCTTAAACATGCCAGTGAAGCAAAAGGTCTTTATTAACTTCACAAACTATTGCACAAGAATAGCGCAATAGTTTGTGAAGTTAACAAAGACCTTTTGCTTCACTTACACTCTCACTACCAATATCATGTTAGTGTGCCCTAAATTGTAATGGCAAAAACCAAATACTATATATACTCTATTCATTAAGAGGTCAGCACCCCGGTGTCCCCTGACCCTTCACTTCCCACACTACGTAGCCTCTTACACTCGTTAAAGTGTTACCCTTGAATTAAGTTCATACACTTTCCCTTTCCTTATATATATGTTATGCTAGTGAAAATGATGCTGTAACATTGCTGCAACATAATTTAACAGTTGTGAAAAAATAGCATGCACTTGTAATTGCTTGTAATTAATATAGTAGTAAGTAGCACCCTAAAAAAAGAGGTTCTTACTCGGAACCTCTTTTATTATTAATGCATATGTTTCCTACTCTTATCTGATTTGACTATAGCAGTATATATTTATTTGATCATGTATGTACTATATATGTGTTTATGTGTGAGGTTTAATAGGTCCATTGATCATTTGTAATGAAAAAAGAAACATGTACATCTTATTATCATATAGTCAGTTTGCGGTTCTGTTTGCGGCAACCTCTCCCGCAAAGCCCACATCAGAAACATTTTCTGTAATATGAAATCTGTTGTTCGATAATTGGCTGATGATGAAACATTAAAACGTTCACACTGAAATAGAAAACTTCTACAGCCTGCTTCCTTCTCCATTGCCCCGTGTTTCCAGCAAAGATTACATGAAATATTAATGTTGCAGATACTAGATGGCAAACTAGACATTTCCTCTTAGTGAGATTATTGCACGAGGTAAATAAGTCACGGCAGGAGTTCAGATATTTGAGCTCCGTCACATCTCACATCACAAGTATGATGAGCTGGTTCATCTCCTATTCTAACAGCAGTGTAATTTGGGTTCTTATGAAAAAACATGCAAGAGTTACAAATTCCATTTGGAAACAAAATAAAGGGAAATAAAGCAACTTTTTAAATAGAGTATAATCTGGCAGTGCAGACAGCAAATATTTCCACAGCTGCCCAAATCTTTTCTCTGCTTTTGCATCTTCAAGCTGATGTGTCTTCAAGCTGGCGCATCTCACAGAGAATTCAGGTTGGCACCATCTCACACTGTGGCCATGGTGTGCCAACACTTCTGTTGGCCGTAGGACACACACACACACACACACACACACACACACACACACACACACACACACACACACACACACACACACACACACACACACACACACACACACACACACACACACACACACACACACACACACACACACACACACACACACACACACACACACACACACACACACACACACACACACACACACACACACACACACACACACACACACACACACACACACACACACACACACACACACACTCAGTCCTGATGGCCACAGATGTAGCAGTGACCAGCCCATCTCCACCAGGTGTTGCTTTATAGCTGTGTCACTTTGAGCCTGACTCCATCTGCCACACTCAGCAGGCAAAAGAAAAACCCGAAACAAATGTGGAATGTGCAAATAAATAGAAATATTCATGAAATCCTAATATGTGCATTCTAAGATTTGCTTTAATTTGTTCATCTTATCACATCGGGTTGCTCTACACATGCAAACACATACATCCACAATATGTTTGTTATTGTTACTCTTTTTTTTTAAATGGTCCTTTCTTTCTTTTTTCTTTTCTTGGTTGCTTTTGTATTCCTTCAACTGAATTCTGCAACTTAAGAATGATCTCAGCTATTTGATTGCATATCGTTCTTTGTTGTGTCTTTGTTGGTTGATCTATTTCGATTACATTATTCTTGGTGAACCAGCTTCATATCCATCTGTCCCTTTTATTTAGCTTCACTGAAAGAAAAAGTACTGATTTCAAATAATTATTTAGATTGTATAACTTTACTTTATCATTTCAATTCAAGATAACACAAGTTCTCGGAGGCATTGGAACAGCATTGCCTGTTTTATAATCATAATTGTATAATCATAATTAATCACGTTCTCCAGTATCCCAATAATGTTGTTTACTTGTAAAACCAAACCTGGCATCGGAGTCGCATGCGTCCTATCTTAATAGCATTGTTTAGGCTCAGCGATCCGTCATCCCACCAACAGGTAATACGATAGTAGAGGAAACAGGCAGCGCAATTAGATTTGTGTTGAACAGTGGGGCGTGTTTTTCTCCACCGCATGCTTGCATTTTTAATAACAGTTCTATTTTGGAAAACACCTGCCTTGACGCAGCGTTCCAGACTCTGCCAAAGAGCAAAAGGTCGACACCTAAAAGTGATCAAAAGATGGAGATGCTCATCACTGGCTCATGCATATTTATACTTTATTTAATTATATGTAATGAGAGGGTGTATTTGATCTGCACAGTGCTCTTAATCAAGAGCTCGGGATGATTTTCTAGTCTACCAAAAGCAGACCTCTTCCAAGCGATTATGGTAATTTGATATTTGAGATGTAGAATTGGAGCTTATGTGGGAGTAACTGCTCAGATTTCCTCCTATGAGCCTCATAAATATAATGAAGCTCCAGTTTTTTTACATTAAATTGTGGTGCAGTATGTATATTTTAAATGGCCTATTGGCTTTAAAAATAATAATTGGTGCATGAAATCGTGCACAATCAGGGCTTGTGATGTTTTAATTAAATGCTAAATCACCACATATTCTAGCTTGCTTACAATTGGCTGAATGTCTCAAAAATTGACAACAAAAAAATGCCAGTATATTATTATTATCTGTTGGAGGTGAGACTTGCAGAAAATCTGACATGAAACTGCCATAACTGAAACATCTATGTACAAGTACTGGAATAAAGAGAGGTAGCTTTACATGTACTGTGAACTGGCACAGGATTTTGTAGACACGTTTATTTCCCCCAGAAGATGAATCCTAATGACTGCTGGTTTTCTGATCTAAATCATGTCAATGTTTCAGCTTGCCCTAAACGTTGCTTTATGACCTCAGCTGCATTTGGCCTGTAATTAGGATACAACAAGATGTGAAGCTGTTACCTGGTTAACATCATGTTAGCATTGCCACAGTAAGCATGTTAGCATTTAGCTTAAAGGTGGGGTAGGTAAGTTTGAGAAACCGGCTCGAGATACACTTTTTGTTATATTCCATGGAATGCTCTTAACATCCCGATAGCAATGAATATCTTATAATAATAATACATTTTATTTCAAATTTTTCCAGGTGCTCAAAGACGCTTTACACCGGTTTGATAAAACATGATAAAATAGAATAAAGAATAGAAATAAAAAAATATTAAAACAGCAACACAGCATAATTTACAAATTAAAAGCCAGTCTGAAGAGGTGTGTTTTGGTCAGTGTTTTGAAAGGGGGGGGGGGGGGGGTCGGTGCAGTCTCTGATGTGTTGTGGAAGGGAGTTCCAGAGGGTGGGGGCAGCGATGGAGAAGGCTCTGTCCCCCCAGGTTCGGAGCTTGGTTCGTGTGGGGATAGAGAGGAGGTTCGCTTCTGATGAACAAAGGCTGCGGGAGGGGGTGTAGTGGTGGATCAGGTCGGTGAGGTAGAGGGGGGCCTGGTTATTGAGAACTTTGTGTGTTAGCAGAAGGATTTTGAAGTGTATTCGTTGACGGACAGGGAGCCAGTGCAGGTTTTGAAGGACGGGGGTGATGTGGTCTCTGGAGCGGGTGTGGGTGAGGAGGCGGGCAGCGCAGTTTATTTAGAATATCTAAGTGCTTTGACAAAAAATCCATAAAAAAATGTCATCAGTGGAAGCCATAGTACTGTAAAAAGCACGAACAATCATTTTAGCCGGCCCGGCTAAAATAACTGGATGGCCTACCTGCCTGTCAGCCTTCCATCTGTGCACAAACTTATCTCGTGCCCTCATTGGTCATGTGCGCGTTCGTGTGTGTTGGAGGAGGGGCTCTGTAAGGAAGTGGCAGATTTTTCCCGGTTGTGTATTTTCAAATTCTAACGCACTCGAGCTGGTTTCTCCAAAACTACCCACCCCACCTTTAAAGCAACAATACAGCCTTAATATTGCTGCACATGCTAGCCATAAATAGTGATTCACTATTGTAAAGCTCTGTATGTCAATCCAGTCAGACTAGGCTGGCCAAACGCCACCAAGGGCGAAGTGAATGTCCCAGGAGGTAATAGGGAGAGCCCAGGAGGGAGCCAAACTAATCCAGCTAGAATGTATGCACTAGCAGCTTGATCCTGCCTTGTAGCATCAGTTGTTAGCAAGTAGTTGTTTTTGGCCCTACAGGACTAAGCAATGGATTGACAAGTGGGCTGAACTGCAGTGGTTTTAATAGTTTCATGGTTGTGTTCATACTTTATTTCCACAATAGTATCAAACCCACTGGAGGAACTATATCATGCTCAGAGTATAGTTTAGGCTGTATTTTTGACTAGTTTTGGTATGTATCTGTTGTAATGGTCAGTTAGACGCACAGTCAGTATTCATACAAATTGAATTTATGACTGCTGATATTTTGTTGTTTTTCTACCTATTTTTTTTTTAATTACTCGAAATCGACTGAACACAAATGGAGGTGATCGCTTGCCACTTGCTTGGCCTTATAAGTGGTTAGGATACTCTATTAGAGTTTAATTATCACCTCCATATTAAAGGGTCATGTTTTATCAATTATGTTTTCTTTTTTTACCAAACAGTAAGCAGTTTTCGGACAAGCTTCTGTTGCTCTTCCTGTGAGCATGAACTGCATCATCTCCTGTGCCTCCGAGGGTTCATCTCCGAAAAGTCGTAATGAGTACCAAGTGCTTGAAACAGCGAGGATAAATGCTTTCATTAGCTAGCTAAAGGCTGGATGAATCTCCTTCTGATTAAAGTTGTACCAAAAAAGGTACATCAAAACATGCTGATAATTGGTTTACTTGATGGTTCATCTGGCATTGGAGTTGTTTGGCACATCAGAAAGAGAGGAAGGACATGTGCTTGTCTGTGGTAACCAGTTTCTCTTTCCCCTACTCTTTTATCTCCTACCTGCTCCCACTGTTAGAAGTGTTCCTTAATCTAGCCTTGCTTGCAACCTGTCTCTGTCTCTTTCTTCCCCCGCATCTGTCTGCGTGTCCGTCTGCCAGCCCTACCTCCCGCTCTCACCTTACCCCCCCCATCTTCCGTCATGAGGAGATGAATGGTGCTCTGTCACTCGCCAGGCTCTTCAGAGGGCCGGCGCTCCGTATGAGGAAAGTGCCAGTCATTAACAGGCGGGGGAGGAGGGGGAGAGGCAGGATGAAAAATGAGTTCATTTACGGGCAAGTCCTGTGAGCCGCGTAACGTCAGCAGCAGCAGCAACCCCCCTTCACCTTCTCCTCCCCTCTTTCTTCCCATCACTTTCTAGGTGCCCAGTGGGTGTGTGTGTGGGTGTGTGTGTGTGGGAGAGTGGTGTGAGGAGAAAGTAAGAAAAAGGAGGGGGGGAGGTGGAAGTTACTCAGCAGATTTTCAGCCCTATAAAATAGGTGGCCACTGCCAGTGAGAAGAAGCAGACACAAGATTAAGGATGGTAAATTGAAGTGGGAAGAGTCCAAGCGCAGAGGAAATGAGGGGACGCATTAGAAGGTGGGGGATTAGATGAAGCCTCATTATTCAGACTGGAAGGGCCAGGATGAAATTCAGCCAAAGATTAACGCCTAGGTCACACCTAAGTAATTCATAAAATCTAAAATGCTTGGTCAAACTGTCTTAAGTAGAGGTTCAGGTACCTGTTGGGATAGTAAAAGTTATAATACAAAGTTAAAGAAATGCAGCTTTTCCACCAGCATTTAGATTCACAATGACAATGAATATATGTTTATTTGAGTTTATACCAAGTGTAAATGTTTGATACAAATACATGTAGGTGTATATCTGCTGTAAGATATTATCTGTATCTGCAGATGAATTGTACTATAAAATCTAAAATATTGTAGCTTTGTAAAACCGTAAATCACAAGCAACAATATAGGACAAGTTAATAATGTTTGCATTATTATGTAAATCAACATTATTTAACAATATACACTTATTAAAAAAATCCAGTAAAGTTTTGTTTCATAGTCATTATAATAAATATACTGCAGTTTTAATTAGTGCAGCTGTCGGCATTGACACCTGGAACCTTTTGTGGATCATTATCAGCAGTGCCTTTTAAAACTTCATGTCTATTTTCTTCCAAAGTTCATGTAGATACCATACTGGGATGTGTTTTTTTATGAAAACACTTGTGATACATTGCACAGTATACACTGATGGAGGACCGCAGCTGCTCAAACATGTTCCCCCTTGTTGTTACTCTATACTCAATGTTTAAAGCTTTCCTAACAGTGATATATACAGTATATGTTAAGACTAAACCTCAGCCCCTTAAGTTTAGGCCAAGTTTCCAAACTCGAGGGTATGTCAAAAATAATGACAGCATTTCTACCAAACTTACCTGACATACAAATATATAATAAATAATAAATATCATATCATACTGTACAGTATATGCAGGCTGGAAGCAGGTAAAAACATGGCGTGGAGAATTTGACCCATTGCTACCAGTCCGTAGATATCCAGCAAGCAGCTTCAAATGTTTCAAATAAAACTATGACTGTGAGCTTGTTGAAACAACCCAGACTCTCCTCATCTTCACCCCATAACTCGTAATTTAGTTATTTCCAACAGGGAACTGATGGCAGCATGTGTTCATTTGCTAGTTTAACTGTCACAATTGATGCTAGGCGGAAGCAGTCTGTCACTGTCAGCTCAGCATATGAAAGGCAAGTTGTGGCTTCATGTGCTTGTCGTAAACGTGGGGCTTTGCAAGTAATAATTAAGCCTGGCCGACGTAAACAAGGACACATTTTGTTCTACTAGAGCTGGTTCAGCTACAGACAGAAGCATCAGTGTTAAAGGTAGGATATCAGCCGGACTACATTGGTGTAATTTCCGTTTTTTGTCATTGTAAAATCACTGAAAAAGAAAGTTAGGTAAATAAATGCCACAACAACTTCTCAACTGAGGGAAGTGCAACAGCCTGTGGCTTTATGATCATCCACTCTGCAACACAGGTAACATGAACATTTCATAGATGTAATTACGATTGATGCTATACCATGTGCATCACTCTCATAAATATATATCCCACATGCTGTAAACAGATGTAGTAGCCTATGTAGTAAAGTTAATTAGGGAGAAAGATAAACCTCTTACATGAATTGAATTGTAACAAGATCAAGAGTCTGCAGCAAATTGTACAAATAGTAGGAATTGTGGTGCTTTTGGCCAAATGCTAATGTCTGTATAATGTAACCAGCTTAGAGTGTTAGCATGCTAACATTTGCCATCCAAGATTTATGTTCAAAACTAGGACACATATTCAAAACAACATCAAATAGGAATTAATTTACCCATAATGCCCCAAAACCATGCATCATCGTAGGCCAAACCAGATGGCAACATATTTCTATCATGGCTGCAGTAGCCATTATGAATTGGCAGCTTTCTAGTTAGCTCCATTTGCGCGAGAGGCATTGTTTCTTAAACTTCATAGATGACAAATCCACTGAGAGACAAACTTCTACTTAACACAGTCATGGGATTTCTGGAGATGACCCAACTATTTACAGCTGCAGTGGCACTGAACTGTATCTGACCCTCTGCTCTGAACCACCTGGAAGAAGAGGGTATAAAGCAAATGTCTCAGTTGGGAACCATAAAGTGTCACATCATTATTTCTTGTAGAAGTTCTTTACTGCAAGCTCCCCCTCTGATCACTGTGGCACCGGCCATTGCCAAGAGTAGTTTGTCAAAGTATTTTCAAATCAATGTCAACAGATGAGTAACTAATCAGTTATCAATACATCTGTTTGGTTTCTTCTTGGAGATCTGTTCAACATAACCTTGAATTTATTAGCATAATTCCAACAAATCAAGTTGAACTTCTCTCAACTTTTGATAATGTTGATAGTACTCACTGAAAGCAATCAGAAGCTAATGTTGATCCACATCAAATGAAGAGCCCAAAATAGGTCTCTATTTCATTACAAGCCTAATTTAATTAGTTTCCTCTGTGTGTTCTGCAGACAGTGAAGAAATAGGCAAAAAGATAAATTGAGAGAGACTTATTAAACAGAGAAATTAAGGGACCCTTTTCAGTGAAGCCGCTGAGGTGGGAACACATTGCAGGTGTGTTGTGCTTTGTGTGTGGTGGTGTTCCTCCGTAATTTAATTTCATACATCATAAATGCCACTTTGACACTTAGTCAAGCGTGTGGCGACATGAAAGCGGAAGCCATAAATTAAATCAAAGCCATTTCGTCTTTTCTCTCCGTCCAACTTCTTCCTGATTTACTCTGCTTGGCTGGAGAGGCTGAGGTGTTGGAGCACTGATTAATGCTGCTCTTTGAGTGTTGAGCACAGTCATGGTATTCGTCTAAGTTAGAGCTCACACATATGCCTGCGTGTGGTCAGACTGTCGGACTGACAGAAGCTTAAAAAGAGAGCAATTTTTTTTGTAAAAATCAAGTGTGCTTTTTCTTCAGGAATTCTGTTTCATTCCTGTGTTTTTGCTCTCTGAGAAAACTCCCTTCAACAAATGTAAATGCAATACAAAGTCAGGGGCTCCGGGACTTTGGATACTGAGAGAACAATGTCTCTTTCTCGGCATCTCCTTTCATCAGCCTCATGCTGCTATGATGCACAAGCCATTGCACTTCAATAGGCTACACTACTGAGAATGATTGTGAATGCTTCATGTCGCTTGACTAATAGCACTAAGCTTTTTGACAATGGTCTTAAGTGTAGCATAGATCTTCAGTTTATCACCCTGTGTTCAGAACAGATTTTCGCCACTCACAAGCCAATACTCATCCTCTGCGGGAACGGCCAACCTCTGTTTATGAGTGAATTTCCCCCAAGGGCTCTGCTAGGTGCTGCTGATTTCCTCTAGCACGGTTTAATTTCAGGATGCAATTGGAGGTACACATTAAAAGTTAATGGGTAAGGTGGCTATTGATTTTTAAATAAATAACACGCATAACAATACAGGCCAGCTTTTGATTTTTATTTACCTTTTCATTACTTCATACCCATCCCTCTTTTTTCATGGCAGCCTATCGCATTCATCCACTTGGCTTTTTTCCTTCCATTTTCACAGATCACAACTCATCCTGTATCTTCACAGTTTTGCTTATTTCACTGGTGTATCAGCAAGATAGACCTGCTGTGAAGAAAATCTGCCCCGCAGCATTGAGGCCACATGTGCGTTGTGGCCGGTGCAGCTGCGTCTCGGCTCGCGCGGCTGGCTTCTCCCTGCCGGTACCCAGCGGCCTGTCAGGCAGCGAGGCAGGGGAAACGGTGGGATAAATGATTATTTATGATCTGCCACCTCCCATCCTCTCAGCTATCCCCAGGCCCCATTCATTACTGCTGCAGGCAGCCACTGCGCGGGGGGAAACATGTACACGTACACCCACACATAGGTCTATAACTGTCACGCACACACTGTCTCTCTCCCATTTCTCATGCTTTCCAGTTAAAAGCAACATATCTCAGGCACAGTTTGCTATCATGTCATGTGCGCTGTCCCACACAACAGAAGTGGCTACTCAACTCGCCCAACTGTCCCCGTGCAGCATGCTGTCCTCTGAGAAGCAAAGATATCATCCCATTCGCTGCTTTGGAAATCAGATGCTACACTTCTCACGTTCCCGGCTCCGCATTAAGTGGCACATGGCTGACGAGTCTCTGTGGTATTTGTCTCACTCTCTCCATGCATCATGTTTTTTCGTTGTGCCAAACTTCCAGCAGCTGGACCCAATAAATCCTGGAAAACCCAGAGAGCTTAAATAATTGATCAGACTGAGCATGCAGCCTGGCAGCCAGCTTGCCTAATATTCAAGAAAATCACAATAAGATAGAGAACACTAGATGTCCGTGTTTGCTTGTGGGTTTATGCATGAGTGTGTGTATATTTCTTGTGCAGCTTTATCGCAAAAATCAATAACGTTGTGGATTTTAATACAAATTTAAAAGCAACATGTACGCTTGAAAGCACATCCAAACACATACAAAGTAAAGGTACCAAAGTCTTTTTCACTGCCTCACAACACAGACGCCCTCACTCTCTCTCTTTACCGAGCGAGTGAAAGCCATGCAGTCCCTGAGAGGAGCTTTGACGTGTCAGTGTATTGGGTTGCGAGACCTGCAGAACACCGACTATTTCATGTTTTAAAAGCTCCATGTGACATTTTGTCTATAAAGAAGAGAGTTAGGGCGTGCTTTAAATGGAATATACATCACATACATCCAGAACTTGTTAAGGGAATGTATATATAAGTCCCAGGGCTAAAGTGATATGTTACAGAAAGTACATTTAGCTGAAAATACAATGTTGCACACTGGACACCGTAATTGTCCACTGGGCATTGGAGACCATATTCTGTGAAGTCTATAGGCGGATCCTTACCATGATAACTCACATTAACTGTTCACAACAGACCATTTAACAGGGGGAGGGAGAGGGGAGTATCGAAGCACTGTTTGTACGGATGATGAATCAATATATTGGATGATAATATATAAAGGGGAGGAGATGTGTGCAAAATGACGCTCCATTAGGGGGCCATCAGCAAGGTCTTTCACAGGCAAGAGAAATTGGGCGGCATTCGTCAAGGCCTGCTGATGGATGGGTGCTCAATACATAAGCCCCCTGACCCTCGTACTGTCTACTAATTGCTCCAGAGTAAATCTCCTCGGGTGTTCAACCGTTTGATAAAAAACTGAGTGGGCGATTCTTTTCAATTGAATTGTATTATAAGACCTACTACTTTGTTTCGAGTCTTCATGCAAAGCTAAGCTAACTGGCTGTTAGCTTCATGTTTACGGCACACCCGTGGCAGTGGTATCAATCTCATTGACCTCTAACTTCTCAACGCTAATGTTCGTCTTTCCGTAACTCTAACCGTACTGTACCATGCACATCTGTAGAAAGAAAAGATACATTAGAAAATATCATTGTCTGGTTTAATCAACAAAACCATATCTTTCCCTGACATTAAAGGTGGGGTATGTAATTTATTTCAGAAACACTTTTTGTTAAATTCCATGGAATGCTCTTAACATCCCGATAGCAATGAATATCTTAAATGCTTTGACAATAAATACATTAAAAAAAATTCATTTGTGGAAGCCGTAGCGCTGTAAAAAGCACGACCAATCATTTGAGACGGCTCGGCTAAAATAACTGGATGGCCTCCCTGCCTGTCAGCCTTCCAACTGTGCACAAACTTATCTCGTGCCCTCATTGGTCATGTGCGAGTTCGTGTGTGTTGGAGGAGGGGCTCTGTAAGGAAGTCTGAAGGCAGAGGCAGATTCTTTTCGGCTGCGTAGTTTCAAATTCTAGCGCACTCGAGCTGGTTTCTCCAAAATGACATACCCCACCTTTAACCATTGTGCGTTTGATGCTAAAACCTTTAGGGAACAGGGTTGCCTGATTGCTAACACCTTGATATCACAGTTAAATTCAAGGGTACACATTTGTACAGTCCACTCCACTATAGAGTACAGTGTGATAAAGATGATGCTATAGTTTCCTTTATGTTGGACTCTCTGTGTCTCAAGTTGAGCACTGTTGGTTTGCAACTGGAGACCAGCTGTGTCTCAAAGTTGAAATCATGCTTCTTTTCAATACCCTTCTTGAAGGAATCAACTGATTGTAGCAGAGATCTACATTGGTATGTAAAATGTGCTGTTATAAACTCTGGCTCTCAGCCTAAACACAGTTGAACAGTCCTCGTTCAAAGTGATGTTCAAAGAAAAAACAACATAATTGCCCATTTATGATATGCCTCCGATCCTAACCACACTCCCTCCTTCCTGTTGAGAACACCTGGCAGTGAGTGATACAGTAAAGCAATAGGCTGCAGGAGAAAAGCCTCATTGTCACCTGTTCTTGTTTGTATCCTCTCTCCCACCAGGACGACCCATTAATAATTACACGCAAACTCCCTCTGGCTTAACATCTTCCTGGCTCTCTCTTTCCTTCCTCACTTTCCGTCTCTCCTTTGATTTTCTCTCCTCTGCATGTCAACACAGTCAGGTCCCTTGGCACCGACAGAGCTATCCGCTGTCGCATCCTCCCTCCCTCTGCCCTGTCCCATTACAATGACAATAACAGATAAGAATATGTATTATGTTGGCTCACCACTCCCCGTTCCTCCAAACATCTCTCAGGGGAGCGGCTCCTCACTATCACCCTCAAAAGCCTCATTCAGTTAACAGAAAAAACACATCCACTCCTGGCCTTGATGCTTTCCTTTATCAGCCCAATGAAAGGAGAGCCAGAGCATGAAGGCGTCTCATCTCCCCGGCTCCTTTTCTTCTCGCACAACTCTCCCTCCCCACTTTTAATTTCCATCTCTCTTTTCCCACTCATTTCAGAAAAGGGGGAAGGAAAAGAAGCAGGGAGGGAGGGTGAGCAAATGAGAGTGGGACGCTGGCTTGTGATAACTGCCATGCAGAATGGACATCTCCCTTGTTTATTGGCTTTTGAAATGCAATCCATTGTCTGGGACGGGAAGTGATAAAGGGAGTGGAAATACAGACGCTCTTATCATGCCAGCTCAGTGAAAGGAACTTTTCCCCCCCTCCTCCAGATGCCTCCGTTTGTTGTGGGCGACGTTTGTTGTGCGCGCATCGCCACATCCGAATAATGGTTTCTGAAAAATGCATTCATTCAGCTGATTATTTGGACCCGGCTATGCCACTTACTATTGTGCCGCATCGTTGTGTGTAGTCATCACATTTAGAGGAGGCACACACTTGAGAGTGGTCACACTTGTTTCCTAGGCTTCTCCCTGGACATGTCGTATTTAAAGGTTGAAAATGCTCTTGTTCCAAAGATACGGAGTACGTAGCACAGTCTGTGAGTATTGCGGCCGCTCTGTGGACCGCACTGACCTTTCAGAGCTTTTATAGTTTTGAGTTAAATGGACGCATCGTGTCATTGAAGTCTGCGTTCATATCAGTTGACTTTTATTATGAGCTGCACCGATTTGGATGTTACTTTCATCAGACAGTAGCTTTTGTTCAGGTCGGTTAGCTATCACATGTTCACCATGATTGCTTTTTCGGACTAATTTGCATTGCAAGTTCTGTCTTTGATGCACAAAAGGGAAATGACATTATCGACAATTGTGAAAAGGTGAAAAGTCACAAGAACAACTTTTATAAGTGATTCATCGTATATGTGTGTTGGAATGACAAAGCCAGAAACAACTGAATATTTATGTTGTGCAGAGTTCATTTCGTTACTGACAACTATGACTGTTTATTCCTACAACAACTTGTATTTCCATGACAAGGACAAGAGGATACAACACCAACTGTGATGTCAACATTCAATATCATTGACGAAATAGGAACATCTAAAATGTTACTGAAATAAAAACCTTTCAAAATCTCTCCTTATTTTAGTAATCAAAATAGGGTTTG
Organism: Pseudochaenichthys georgianus; assembly: GCF_902827115.2. Taxonomy (NCBI): domain Eukaryota; kingdom Metazoa; phylum Chordata; class Actinopteri; order Perciformes; family Channichthyidae; genus Pseudochaenichthys; species Pseudochaenichthys georgianus. Next base: position 11,252,984 of record NC_047507.1, on the reverse strand, counting down.
GTGATTTTGTTTTGTTGTTGTTTACTTTACTGTGCTGCGTGCTATATCAGTATTACATCATCAGCACACAATGAGCTCAGTCTCTCTGCGCTGTAACCACAGGTCACATTTACCTCTAAGTTTACTTTAACTAAACTTGTGCTCACCTGCTTTATCGGATTACTGTTAGGAAAATGCACCTAAAAAGTCAACTGTAGGCATGAATTTACTTGTATTGCAGTCGGTAAATTACATACAGATACAGAATGGTGGAGATAGGGAACCAAGAAAGTTTAGCACTAACAGTTCATCTGCTAATTGGCCGAACACCGTTGAGAGCTACTGTTAAGGTGTTGTAAAGTGAAATGTAAGATTATTGAATGGACACATTTAAGTAAGTATTCATTATTTTGTAGTTTCCATCATCTGGTATTTCTCCACACAGCTTCGGATATCTAGCAGGGCAACACAGACCCGCACTGTTAAAGAATCTGAAAGACAATTATAAAAGAGAGACTAGGTTTTTTTAAATCTCATTTTCGTTTGTTCATTATGGACCTAATGTCATATTTAGTTTTTCTCCCATCATCGTTTTTCCCTTTGAAATGTTCCGCATGGTTCCAATTACGATTTGCCAAAACTAAATGGAAGATTACAAAATAAAGAAACACAGCAGGTTGATTAACAGGCTTAAATGTGTTGCCCTTTCTTGTGGAACATTTTATACATTTTTCAAGGACAGTTGTGATATCCGTTTCTTCACTGTTTACAATGCAAGCAGAAAAGAGAGGTTTTTTTGTTTACCCATGTGTCACATGATCTGTGGCTTTTCTGGTTGCAGCCTCCAGCGTTTGCAAAAGCAATCTAATCAAAGGGAAGCATTAACAAAGAGTGAACCGTTTGAGGGATGAATTTAAGTTGAATTATTTGAAATGTTTTCCTTTGAGTCACACATGCAGTCATGGCCATCAATCTATGGCTGCCTTTCTAAATATCATTTTCTCGTTATAAGTGATTTATTTCTTTTGTGATTGATTAGGACTGAACATCCCTCCATGTAACCAACCGCAAATGTACAGTAGAAGAAAAATGGAACTTGCTGCATGATTCAAAGAAATCATATGATCTTACATCACATGGTATTCAGTCAGTTTTATATCTAATAGTGTATACAATATAAAAGGTACAGTAGCACATTGGTGACTTCCTGTTACACATCTATGAGTTTTACATGATCTGATTTAGTGATGAATATTCAACCGTTCACCTGTGGGGATTAGAAACAAAAGAACAATACACGATGCAATATTCATGAATACTTTGACATAGACACTGTGTATGTGAGTTAGGAGCCAGGACACTCAGTTTGCACGGCATTGTGGGATTTGAAAAGGGCGTAAAAGAGCCAAAAAAGACAAGTCATCAAGAGAGTTGCTAACAGTTTAAACCAAACGGGATTTAAAGTATTACGAAAGGCTTAGCTTTATTACCTAGCCGCCTCCCCTGACTATTTTAGAAGAAAAGTAGTCAAATTATGTTTTTCCCTTCCCAGTGGCTTTATTTCCATTGATGAGCAGTTTGTTAATGCTTAGCACTGATTCATAATTTAGCATTACGTTTGGGCCCAGCTGCAGTATGCCCCCACTGCTCACAGCAGAGTGTCTGAGGGATTTCAGCAGGAAGTGTCAGCTCATTATCATTAGAATGTAGTTAGAATATCATTTACCGGATTGTTTGCCTTGCTATTCTCAAGAATGATGACCTCAAACACGAATCGGGAGATTAAAAGAATATTTTAATGCGGCACACTGGATCAAATGTTGTGACAAAAGCAAAGTGTATCAGTTTCTCTAAGCCTCTCTCCATGTTACCTGCTGTTCCTCCTATGCCTGCTGTGGGGCTCTGTCGTACAGCAAATCACACTATACTCTCTCTCTCTCTCTCTCACCTTCCCTCCCTGCTACTCTTCCTCTCTCCTCTCCACTCCCCATTTCCTTTGTCATCCATCCCTCTGATCCTTTTGCGGCCAACAGAGAGACTTTTACCTCCTTTTTCTTTACGTAAGTCCTTGACATGTCACATTTTTCGTTTCTCAAAGATCAAACTGACTGGACATTAGAAGAATGAAGTATGTTATGGTGGCGGCATAAATGTGAAATATTTACAGGCTTGGATTCATCTTGGACAATGTTTACAGACACTTTCACTGCTGACAATGACTCATAAACGCTGCAGTGATATAGTGATAACAAGTGTAATAACCGTAATAATACATTTGATTTGGAATATCGCTTTTCTAAAGAGCTGCCACACCAAACAGAAAAATGCAGTTTAAGTGTAGATGAGATTCTTAATTGAATAGTTAAGAGGAGATTTGTAGCAAAATCCCTGGACACCCTTGGTGGGCAAAAGGTGTAGCGTCACGCTAGCATGGAAAATGGTACAGTGTTAAGAAGACTTAAGTATTAATTACCCTATTAACTACATATAATTCACTGTCTATATCAGGTCAGCCTCTTGTGTTGGAGCAGGCAGTGGAATTAACAGAGGGCTGCATTAATCCCCTTATTTTCCACATCAGCACTGGCGCATCTGAAAAACATGGCCCATTCAGGCGTTAATTACATAAAGTTCAGCGATGTGTGTGTCTTAGCACGCATGTGTGTGTGTGTGTTTGTGTGTGTGTGTGTTTGTGTGTGTGAGGAAGGCCATTTGTTTTCGAGACGACATCAGCGGTGAAACACATGAATCAATTAGTCTTAGGTGATAAACACTCGGAGCGTACCATCACGTTTCACATGGGATTCCCAGGTTTCAAGGTTGCTGCTGTCCACTCACAAGTACACATACAAACAGACACTGTGGTGTACAGCCAGACTCACACACAGATCTAATTAAAACCATTGTTGTGAATAGATCTGATTCCATTTCAGTGTGGTTAACAGTCCTTCATGGATAAGTAATGAGCTGCTGCCGACGGAGGGAGAGCACTTCAAGCCTTGTAGTCTGGACTGCAGCAAGACTCCTTCTGGAGTTACTATGGTGATTGGGACTGTAGCGGCCCATGGCAGCAGGACTGAGTGTCACTGTAATGAATGGAAATACGGGGTCGTGTTAGCTGGTGGCATGACACCCACTATTACATTATCAAGTTGTGTGAAATTCATCAGTTATGATAGACATCATCTTCTCAGTTGAATTGGAAGAACACTGTTTTTTCTGTTACGCTCACATCAGCGGTGCCATTTAGTGAGTGCCCCTTTAGGTTGTAACACAAGAGTAATACAATGATTACAGTAAAACAAATATATAATAACTTTAGTTTTGTACAACTAATGAGAAACAAATAACTTAAATTGTATAGTAATTGGTAGTAAACGAAGTGCCTAACACAGAATTAAAACAACACTTAGGGACAAACAATAGGAATCAGTAAAACACAGCATTTTTGGAGGCAATACACTGTGTGCAGCGTTGGGAATTTGCTGTCATTTTATTTTTAGTATCCCAGTAAAGAAGATAATTGCAGTAATAACAGTAACAACCTGTGATAAAAACATCAGCATTACGACATTGTTGGGATTTAAAACAAACTTAAGTGATGCTTTTAAGATGAAAAAACAGTAGATGCCATTAGAAACTCCACTCAAATTACTAATGAGACTTTTATTTATCTACACTGAACAAAAATATAAACGCAATACTTTTGTTTTGCTCCCATTTTTCATGAGATGAACTCAAAGATCTAAAACATTTTCTATATACACAAAATAACCATTTCTCTCAAATATTGTTCACAAATCTGAAAAAAATCTGTGATAGTGAGCACTTCTCCTTTGCCGAGATAATCCATCCCACCTCACAGGTGTGGCATATCAAGATGCTGATTAGACAGCATGATTATTGCACAGGTGTGCCTTAGGCTGGCCACAATAAAAGGCCACTCTGAAACGTGCAGTTTTGCTTTATTGGGGGGGTCCGAAAACCAGTCAGTAGGGCCTATCTGGTGTGAGGGGTAGGGTTAGGGTTAGGGTAATGTTGTGAATCGAGTGGCCCATGGTGGTGGTGGGGTTATGGTATGGGCAGGTGTATATGGACGACGAACACAGGCCACTCGATTCACAACATTACCGTAACCCTAAACCTACCCCTCACACCAGATACTGACTGGTTTTCGGACCCCCCCAATAAAGCAAAGCAAAGCATTTCAAAATAAACGTGGATTTGCGTAAAAAACTATTTGTTCGGGGTTCAGGTGTTTTGTTTGATTTTAAATATACAAAGTCTTGGCTTTCAGAATATGAAACTTTTATTTCCAAAATCACACGATAAATACATGTTTGAATCTTGTAAAGGGAAGATGACAGGCACCTCTCACTCGCAATCTGCTCTTCCGCAGCGCCACCCCTCTCCCTCCGGCTGACATTATGAATGTACGTCTATAGTAATCATAAATAACACGGCAGGGTCCGTTACAGTTTGTTTTCATCTGATTTCAATTAAACAAAGTCTTGGCTTTCAGAATATTAAACTTGTTTCGGCAAATTCATATGATAAATACAACTTTGAAGCTTGTAACGGCATAATTACAAGCGGAGAACGGAGTAATTTAACGTCACAGCAGGCACAACAACAGCCGGTGTTTCTTGTGAGGGTTTTCCCCGGGAAACAAACACAATACACACAAACGCAAAATTACACAAACACACACTCGTATACACGCGCACACTCGCGCGCTTCGCCCAGACCAGTAATCCAAACGAAAATATCTTCCCTCCGTATTTTGATAATTTGCTCCGCTAAATAATCAATCAGATCGATGGATTCCAGAGAAGAGAAAACTTTGAAGGCCTTTTTCTCAAAATGATGACTCGGTGACAGCTTAATATTTGGAGTACACAAACAACCCTGATATCATTAGAAAGCTAGGAATCTCCTCTTTCCAGCAGTGTATACAACTCAAAATGTGTCTTCGGGTCAATGCGACTGATTTCGATAGAGCAGGTCACAGATGTGATGGGCCAATGTTTCCTGGTTATTCGGTGATGTCATCAAACTATGTGCTGATAATAAAAAGGACTTTTTAAAATTTAAAAATAATAAAATTATGAATGATGGCTGGATTCGGTTTGGCTTTTAGATTTCATCGTTGACGTTATTTGTAACATCTGTGAATTTCCTTCTTTGAAGGGATGGTCACACATCAGCAAAAAATTCCCCATTCTACGCGAGAAAAGGAACAAAACATCTTGCTGTGGAGCAAATGTGCATCTTTGAATTGCTTTGATTTAAACTTTGGTGAACTTTCATCCAGATCTCACCTCTGCAGGTGATGTTCCTTCGCATACATTAGCACATGTGTGAACCTGCCCTGACAGGTAAAAATATCTGCTGTGAAAAATGCCAAAAATAGTATTATGTGTTAATAGATGAAACAAAGCCAACATAAAAGTTGTGGTGAGAGGTTTTATTTCTTCCTGCAGGGGCAGTGCACATTGACAAATTATATATTTCAATGAATATCTTTGTTAACAGACTAAGAAGTTCCACTTGGGAGAACCTGGATTATAATGTTATATACTGTGGATATAATATGACGTGTTTCCGCTTTTGACCAAATGATGGGTTTTCAAACTGGTCGTTGGCTGTTGGTCAAAACTGAAGAATGACTGTGTGGAAGAAAGACAGTCAGTAAGAAAAGAGAGTAGAAAATAGGGGCACATTCTGATTGAATGTGCCCCATTAAAGAAGAAAAGCATTTTCTTATTGGCCTCAGCAATGAGGATGAACCCATACCCGGACTGACTGGAGTGCATTTTCTGGCGAGCTATCGACAGCACAGCCGTCGGAAAATAGCAAAATAAAGCGGGACAATCTCCTCCTGTCTGTCTGTCTGTTAGGTGAGATAAAATAAATGTGTGACTCGGGCAGTGTGTGCGCCCAGTGCCTCTTCCTTTAACATATTTCCCTCTCTGTGCCTGTCGGAGCAGCAGGGCCACTTTGATCAGAGGGTTATCTGCACCGCTGCGGCCTAATCCGTGTATTTGCTCCGAGTCTTAGCTGGATCACCGCGCTCAAATCAAAGCACTACAGAGTCAGACCAAGAGAGAGCAGAGACATGCGGGAACACACACTTTTAAACACTCACAGGCATACTGTATGCACACACACACACACACTCTCAAACACACTTTACAATCATTTTAATTGAACCTGTGTGATCAAAGCCACAAACGCGTCTAAATACATGTTACACAGGCAACACGGTCACGTCACAGGCAGTTTTGCTCTTTAAAAAAGAGAGTAATTTCTATTTGAGTCAAGCTGTAAGTACGTTTTTACAACACCTCTGGAGCTTTCACAGTAATGCTCGCTACGAGGCCGCATTCAGAGACACTCAGCTGTATTACGAATACTGATAATTACAACACAATTACAACAGCTACGCTACATTATAACACAATCAAGAGATACAGATGATTTTGGGCTAGCTCTTCACACTTTCTAGGTATCTTTACTCTTTACACCATAATGACACTCAAAGTCATTAACCCATCTCCCACTAACCAGTCCTGCAGATGATTTTGCTGGGAAATAAAAAAGTAGATACATATCTGGAGCCCTATCAGGAATACATGAATATATTTTTACAAAACTCCCGTTGTGTCATTGAGTATTTCACACTAACATATTTCACTTCTTGCCTGTGTTAACACATTATGTAAGCAGGCATTAACCTTTTCTACAACCTACTAAACGTCCTTACAACATATTTAGTCTCCAGATTTCAGTTACAAGTTTAACAAAGGCATACATAAAAGAAACAAAGAAGAACATCAAGGGTACAGTATGTCTACACCATAAATTAAAGAGCAATGACTAAAACTCATTTAGCAAACAGTCTGTAAATGATGCGGACCTGTGGCAGCCTGGATTATTATATCAAACAAATAAGAAAAATCACTTCTGGGGTGCCCTCTATTTAGTAGATAATCCCATACCCTTCTGTGTGACCTCCCAAAGGAAGCAATACACACAGGGAGATAGAAAAACAAAGCAGAGAGGGAGAAGGCAGAGCATGTGAGATAATGAAATAACTTATGGAGATGTGCTTCCCTCTTGGGGAGAGAGAGCGAGTGAGCGAGGGAGGTATATGGGAGTGAGGTAATTGCTCTGGGCTCGTTCTATCTGGAGTTCAGGTCGGACTGAGGGCAAGGGATGTTTTATAAGAACTCCTGTTGGACACAGGTTGGTGAAAATATAGACGAGATTGAGGCCATTACTTCCGGAACGCAACGGAGAAGTTAGGGATGTTCTGCTTCAGTTAGATATTCAATTTGTGTCTGAGTCTTCGTGTAATTACAAATTAAATCGTATGTGGGCGAAGTGTCCAGCTCAAACTTCTGAGATGAAGAAAAACAACAGCTCCTTGCACAAAGTGACTTTTTGTTAATCGATAACAAGGACTACAAAACACTTGCACACCTTAAAGTCTTAGAGAGATCAAAACACTGACTTAAAGGGGCCCCTTGGCCTGTCACGTACACAGTTTTGGAGCGCTAGCCGATAGAAGAGGCAGTGTTACGTAGTGATGTCACTATGTTAAAGAAGTAGACAAAGGAGTCCTATGTTCAGTTTGTCATTCCTATAAATATAACCAACATGGCAGGAAGAAATGATTTGTTAGAGATTTCCAAAATGTACCATCCTCTTATAATTCTACAATTAAAGGATATGTTTGAAATTATTCTATATTTGTATTATTCGTTTAAAAAATATATGACATGCTGTATATCACAAATCAACTTTTATTAAAAAAACCTCAGATCTCAGTAATCTCCTGAAACAGCTTGGAACTTTCTAATGGTTCCCAACCAGGACTAAATAGTGCTTTTGCTAGGGACTACTTTGAGCTGTGGATTAATACACATGTGGCGCTCTAATCTAAGTATTAAGCAGCATGATGTGGGAATGAGTCATAAACTGTATGTTCATCACAATGAACTAACACTGCAATGGTTGACTCACTGATGTGTTTTTAATAGTTTTTGGACATGGAGCAACGTGGCACAATGAGGCTTTGGCTATACATATTGAAACTTTCTTAAACAATTATTCCTTTTTCCCCACTTGTTGACAATCTACAGACATATGGTTAAAAGAAAACAATTAAAAATGTTGTTTTCCCCACTATAAAATAATGGTACTGTATTATTTTGCAATGCTGACAAAAGGTGTCCTAATTTGAAGATGAAATTGCGAATGTCTTGGTAAAAGCAGTCAGACAATTCCTTTAAATTAATACATTGATTGAATACTGATAATATTCACACCTGTTGGTGGAAATCCCAAGTGCTTCCTGGTGTTGAAGAGAGCAGCGCCGAGGCAAACTTTGAAGCTGAGCTTCCTGATCCCCGTGAGACTCCTATGTTAATAAATGAGATCTCCTGCAAAGCAATACGGCTTTAACCCTATGTTTTATGTATGAGGCAAAGGAGAACAGAACTAAAAAGGAGGAATCATCTAGGCACATATAAGTGCCAGAATCCAATCTCAGCTCCATTAGCGCAGGACAAATCCTATACAGTGAGAAGGGGTCTCCATATGTTTCCATGAGGCAGCTCAGGAAGCCATTATGGAAATGAAAGGGGACAAATCACACGATACAGATCACTGGGTGAAGCAGGAACAAAATCATGGTGCAGTATACTTTGGCCGGCTAGGCTCGACAAAAGGCTGAAACCTGCACAGTTCCCATTGCAGGCTTCCTACGAACACATTGAGGACGACAGATGGAACATTCCATTAGTTCACATTTGTGTCATCTTGTTTCTACAAATTATGCTGCTGTGCTGCAGATCCGAGATTACGGCTCCCTCGCTTACTTTTTCATTGCCCTGGCACCTTCCACATGAGACACTAAGGTTTAGCAGCCCAGCGTCTTATTTGATCACGTGTCAGCACATTATCACCATCTCTCCATCTTGGCACGGCACAGAACTCATTCCAAGTGCGCTCAGAGTCACAACTACTGCAGAAGGTTATGTTGGAAGACAATTTGTCTGTGTTTTCCAATGAGTTAGCATCCCCTCCGAGCGTATGCTCCATCACTGCAGATACAGATCCTTGCAAACAATCTCCCAAATGCTAATTGAGGTAATTAAAGCCGCAGCATCCAGAGGAAACAGGTGCAGGTGGTGGGCATTATTCATGTCCCCTTGCCCTTGGAGGTAACCCTCTCAATATACTGAGGTAAACAAGACAGACAGGGGTGCAATTTTCCCTGTTTTCTTTGTTAAGGCAAGCACACAAGAAGCTATATTTCCCACTGGTGTTAGAGTGTCGTTGTTATTGTGTGTAAGACATCAACAGATAAGTATTCTTTCAAGCTCAATGCCAAAATATTTTCTAACACACATTTTCCTTGAGCTCTATCGAGTAACTTCATCAACATTTACGCAGAAGGGAATGTACTTTCTCCAGTTGCTAAACTAACAACAGGCAAATTCAGTTCCCAAGGAGACACTATTTCAAAACACATACTTTCTTGAAAAAGGTAATTTGAATGCCCATCATTACCCCTTCTCGCCTCAAGAATGTCCTTCAATTTGTCAAGACTTGTTTTTTTTAAGAAATGCAAATGCCTTGGTCCTAAATGTCAGACTATCGTAGTGATGGCGGTGGGGGTCTGATGGCAGTGGGGGTCTGACACCATAACAGAGGCCTTGTATATATCAGACAGTGATTAGCTTAATACTCATTAGAGAATATTTGTGTCGACACCGTTCCTGCACCCTCCTCCAGGCAACCAGGCAACAGGAATCATGGCAATTAAAAATGGGAACCATCAGCCCGCCCATGTGTTAGCCCTAGAAGAAAACACACATACATCCTGTGCTTTGCAATATACACATGCGTAGGAGAATACAAACGAACTCCCGGATCAAACATATATTAGATTCAACACAAAGTCACTGACTTGAACCAATGTTTGTTTCTTAGCACCGTTTAGCATCTCTGCAATGAAGAGCATGTAGTCTGAAAAGGGTTCAAGGTTCTTTATTGTCAAGCTAACATATAGCTACGGAGTAATTATGTCGTTGAAAATCTTAGGTCAGAGGCTTCTCCAACAATGCAACACAATAATACAGATAAGCCGACAATCAGGACAAAAAGATGATATTGCAACATTATCTGAATAATTGTAATAATCATGCCTGTTACAATGTCATTCGCTTGGTCTTGTCGGCAGTATTAGGGAATTCATCGAGCTTTTATTTACTTTCTGTGCCATTTTCCCCATGAAAATATCATTTTGCCTTGGCATAAACAGGGCATGTCATTTCCTGCATTCACACCCCTTCCCCAAATCCAAATCCCTCTAATTTAAAGTTAGATGTAAAAAGAAAAGAAAGCTAATTTAAATGTTGACACAGTTCCATTTTGCTTTCAGGTGTTTTTTTCATTTCCACTTTTAGATCTTCAAGGTGAAATGCCAAGCAAACAAATGAGATTCACAGGTTAAAAATACACCATCTTATTCAGATCAAATCTTTGCGTTGAGAATCCTGTAAACTCTGGATGTCAATGGAGCTGCATGTCAAGTTTACCAAGCGCCTTTAAAGTGTCTGAAGTGTGCCAATGGAGCATGAAACTTTGCATGCTCTATATGTGCATTTGATCCTCATTATGTCCTGTTATCCATCTCCTGAGACACTTGTGACAAATAATGATCTTGATGACCGCAGTATAATTAGGGCTTGGAAAGTCACCATGGCCTCGGCGACGCCATTGCTAACTCTTTCATTATAATTGAATATATTCAAGCCACTTTTTGAATCATTTTAGCCGGCGTTGGCGCTCCATTAGCTATGGGTTATGATCATTACGATAAAAGGAGGTTACTTTAACATGCCGTGTTCTGAGTGTTTAGCCGGCAGGGACAAACTTCAGAGAATTGACGCTCACTCAAAGACTAAGGGATACTTTGAGCTCGGTCTGGGGCGACTTTAATTATGCCTTTCATAAAGCCCCCCTTCCCCTTGCTACGGAGGAGACGAAACTCTGATCTCATTTGCCTGGAAAAAGGTTTCCTCAGATGTTTGTGGCGGGACGGCTGCTGCTGCTTCCTGCGAGCATGTGAGCAGCAGGTCTCTGTCTGTCTCTCATTCTGTCTGTCAGTCTCCCCTCGCTGCCTAATTATCCAAGGTGCCAGCATCTTTGCCACTGTGCACACCCCTCAGATTCTTGGCTTCTCTCCTTTGCAACTTCTGAAACATTCTAGCCTAGGAAAACGGTTGAGGTGCTGTGGTGTGCCAGGTTTAGTTGTGGAGTAAAAAACATATGTAACAGTGAAAAAAGAAAGAATTTTTTTTGTCAACAATCAAACAGTTTCCTTCACATAACATCAAAATTAAGGTTTTGACAAAACAATGACTATTTATTTTAATGCTATGGCTATGGGCAGAGATGGGGTCGTTACTAAAAAAAAGTAATATATTACATATTACATATTACTTTAAAAAAAAGTAATATATTACACTACTTCGTTACTATCTACATAAAGTAATTTGTTACTTTACTCGTTACTTTACTCGTTACTTTACTCGCAGGGCCGGCCCGCCCCTCCCTACAGGCAGATCACGCAGACTGCTAAAGTTTCAAATGTTCTCTTTAGTTCAGTTTCCATTGTCGCATAAGACTGATCCAGATAGCTCCTGAATGTTTTCCTATCTGACCATGGCAGTCCTCTGTCTCCTGCTATCTGACCGTGGCTGTCCTCTGTCTCCTGCTATCTGACCGTGGCTGTCCTCTGTCTCCTGCTATCTGTATATTTTGCGCAGTCTATCTCTGCTCACGTTGTTGCGTCAGCGTGTTCTCCTGCGTGTTGGCCATGTGTTGCACTGGAGCCAGACTTCAGCCGAGCACGTACGAACTGCGCATGCGTGAGTGGCAATAACTCTCCTTACCAGCAGGCAGCGGTAGTGTGTATTCGTCATTCAAAACAAGCAACAACCGGAAAACAGAGAAGAAGAACTACGTGTGTGATATACATAAACAACAGCTATGTGCGTTAGCTTCACCTAGCATGTGTTCTTTGCAGGTGTTTGTTGAGGTTTGATTATGACTGATTTTAGAAAGTAACGAAGTAACGCGTGTCGGGGCAATGTTAGTAACTGTAGTGTGATTACTGGATTATAAAAGTAGCGCGTTACACTACTCCGTTACCGACAAAGTAATATTATTACAGTAACGCGTTACACAGTAACGCGTTACACCCAACTCTGGCTATGGGTTGGAAATACTTAATGTAAATATAACTTTGAAAAGTAACTTCAAAGCCATTTAAATGTGCAAAAACTAAGTATTTCTTCCAGAGTTGTTGTTTGTAGTTTTAATCAGAGGTTATTCTGCAGTCATTTGGTGTAACACCTGAGTAACACCTGAGTTTATAAGTGTTCTGAAGTTTTTATTGTTGTTATAGGGTAAAGTGCTTTCATTAGTGGATCAATATGCTTTTAACACAATGTCCACCTGAGTGCAGGGGCTTTAAGAGAGGTGTTATGGAAGTTATAATACAAATCACACCTCATATCTGTTTTGAAACTACTATCAAATCATCTGAGAAGTTTGCTCGGTCAACATATTTTAGTGAACCTCTAACTAGGCCTTAAAGGTGGGGTAGGTAAGTTCCAGAAACCGGCTCGAGTGCACTAACATTTGAAAGTACACAGCCGAAAAGAATCCGCCCCCTCCTTCAGACTTCCTGACAGAGCACCTCCTCCAACACACATGAACGCGCACATGACGTCAGCAGACTGGTGAAAGTGGCCGCCTGTTGCTGGCGAGTCATTGAAGTACTGCTGCAATGCACGCCCAATGAGGGCACGAGATACATTTGTGCGTGCACGAGATGGAAGGCTGACAAGACAGGACGGCAATCCAATCGGTTTAGCCGGCCCGGGATGTACTTAAGAGCATTCCATGGAATATAACAAAAAGTGTATCTCGAGCCGGTTTCTGAAACTTACCTACCCCACCTTTAAGACACATGAATAATTAAAGGGAAGTAAGAGGAGAAAAGCATGGCAGGCTTTAGAAAGATACGGGAGACTAATAGCTATTTCCAAACTGAATTTTGGAATCAAAGCTGGGATGTTTGCTTCTCCTACATTTTTTGGTAGCTGGCGGTCTTACGGCAGTGATTCCCTCTTTCCAAAAGTGAATTAGGTTGAAAGTCAGGGAGGCTCAGGTTGTTGTTGATAGTCATTAGAGCTGGCCGCTGGCCCTGGGTTAAAAGCTGTCCAACTCTGCTGTCAGCCTCAATACACGTGGACGCATGTATTCACACCACTTTTTCTGCAGCTCAAAATGATCATAGCTCCTGGTGAATAAAAAGTTACTTTGTGAACAAGATCATGGTCAAACAAACTAACACCAATGTCTACAAAGCTTGGTTGTTGCTTGATTTACTTTGACTTCAAAGTGACATTTAATGCAGAGATGCTGGAAGAGGAAATAGGCGAAGGCTTGCAGTGTCAGGGCAGTGTTGAGGCATAACATCCTAGCAGCATTGCAAATGTGTTTGGTTTCCATTTTTTGGTCTGATTTCCAAGTGCCTTTAAGTTGTAGGCCAGGGCGCTGTACAGTAGCCCTAAATCTATGATTCTGTTTAGTGAATTCAACATTACTTATGTCTCTGATAAAGTTACTCTGGCGTTAAAGGGACATTTTAGAGGGCAAATGTAAACTGGGCTAGAGTTATCAGACCTGCAGACATAAGGCAGTGATAGGATCTTGATAGCAGCTCTAACGGGGGTCTACTGGGCATAACAAGACCTTCCTCCTGCTTCAGCAGATATAATTAGCTTTGGGTTTGGGATGAACTGCCAAACAGTTTTCTTTTAAGCTCTTTTCTTCTCGTGTCCTTCCCCTTCCTTTCCTCCCACCCCTTTCTCCTCCACTTTTTCCTCTGAATTGCTGCCAAGCTCTGTTTGCCTCGGTAATTAGGAGCCAGAGCGTGCTTTCACAACTCCATTATGAAAACAGAAAACGGTCCAGTGGTTTATTGATAAAGCATTACACCCCGCTGCAATACTGTATGGAGATGTACAGGGAGACTACAGCCATTTCAGGTGGACCACAGCACAGCCTCCCCCACTGCAAGATAAAATATCATAATGATATAATAACGCTATCACACACCCCATATAGTACAAGAATGAAATGTTGGAATACAGGGCGCTGGCTGTATTAGTGGAATTAATGCAAAAAAACAACAGCAACAACAACATGAGCCGTGCCATGCTCTGTCAAATGGAAAAAATGACCACAGAAAAAAAATTAAGCCAATCTAATCTGCAGCAGAAAGAGACAGTTATAGAGGTAATTTCGCTCAGCAATATGCGAGGACAGCTATTTAAATGTGTTGTTGGCGCTCCAATCAGGTTTCCCAGGGTGCCGTGATATTTAAAAGTGACACGGGTGACCCTCCACATTTGCAAGGTGCCATCATGCATCAATCGGCAAGGTGTATATCAAAGCTGCCCGTAATGGTGTGTGCATTGGGATTTATATTTCCAATTAAATCTGCAAATTATATGATTATCCGCTGCACCGTGCCGAGGCCATTTTGGAAACGGATTGTGGTGTTCATTTTGTTTTCTTACAAAGATAATAGTGCCAGTGGCAAACCTGCTTGTGCTGGGAGAATATTAATGTCCATGGCCCTGTCACACACCTAAACGTGTCTTCACGGACAGGCTTGCAACGCACACACACACACACACACACACGCATACATAAGTCTTCATATCTCTGCAGAAACACACAGACATTCTCCTGTCATGTACTAACAGCTTTTTTCTCCATTTTACTGTCACTAAACCATGTATAGACTATGTAAGTCCTTATTAGCCGTGATCCAGCACCTGCTGCTAACATTAATTGCCAGTGGAAATGTTATCAGACCACGATCTGCCTGATAAAGCTACATGTCGATCTGTCACACACACGCCTCTCTGATGGCTGATACTGGTCTCAAAAACAATCCCATGTATGCACACACACACACACACACACACACACACACACACACACACACACACACACACACACACACACACACACACACACACACACACACACACACACACACACACACACACACACACACACACACACACACACACACACACACACACACACACACACACACTGGAACACCAACACTCATTGGATGTGAATTATTGATTTGAACTTGTCAGCTAAGAGACAGCGCAGACCGCCACTGTTGGAAGAGGAAGGGTTATTTTGCCGAGACCATGAACAGCGTAAAGTTTCCACTTTCTGAATGTTTACAGTGCAGTGCCTAACTATGCCCTAAGACAGAGAAAGAAACTAGAAGAGTTTAAGGAAGCAGGGTGAGTTGCACAATCATGAAGGAGGAAAAATATTGAAAGACACAAGAGACTGTGAGAGCTGGAGAAGAGAGAGAGACAAATGGAGAGCATCGAGGAAAGTGAGAAGAAGAGAGAAAAAGTACAAACTTTTCCTCACAGGCTATTTGTATATGCATCTCCAGGGGCCATTTTAGCTTTGAATATTTTATCCTGAATAAAATGCTGTGGGAGTAGTAACTGCGTTGCCATTGCCTCCCCCTCCTCTATTAGTCTTCAGCACACCATAAGAGCTGAAACAGTTATGGCTATAATTTGGTAAGGATGACAAAGGCTCTAAAAGCAAAGTTTAAACCTAGCCTATTAAAATGCACTTTCCATTGGACAGTTTTATTCTTGAATGTAATATGTACTATCAGTAAAATAAACCAAATATTTGTTAGGCAATGTTGGCCTGTGAGAGAACCTTGCTATGACTAACAATTCCACATACAAGAGTATTCCACCATTGCTTGTAAAATAGTTTTATTATGGCAGATAGACGTAGCTGCTTAACGATAACAGCGGAATCGTAGTTGTAGAATTGTACAAATACAAGTAAAATCTACACTGTATGTTAAAATATTCAAATAAAAAGTTTAGCCATAATGTTAACTTCCTAAAAGCAAAAAGCAGTAGGAAAAAAACACATTTTGGCCACATACTGTAACAGCACTATAACTTGCTAAGAAGCTGGATGTTCACACCAAGACAACATGTCGGTTTGCTACTCGTGGCTCAATTATTATTTGTTTGGGAATAGTTTTTCTGGCCAACTGGCAAATGTAAGTCCAATATATCGAAATAGGACTTCCCATATGTAAGCTCTGTTTTGGTCTTTATCGACAACAAAGGAAACAAAATGTTGGGCAGCTAAATTCTCCCCAGCTAGTCACTAACTTTATCACCGTTGGTGCTCGATTAGTAATGTACGATGTGTTTTGATGTTGAACCTAAACGGTTAACATAAAGTCCAGAAAACCACAACAATGAGCTGAAAGACACTAAAACGGTTATTGAAATGTGGAAGACATGTTCTTTGGTTTTCACACTGATACCTCATTCACACCAACGGTGTTTCAGGGCCGGTTCGGAGCTGGAGCTTGAAAAGCACCAGGTTTTCCTGTTCACACCGCAGCGGAGCAGCCTCTTAGCTCCGGAATCCGGTTCGTTTCAAGCACCAAAAAATTGTCCGGCCAGAGCAAAAGTAACGCATACGTCACGCATACGTCGAAGCGGGGTTAGGGGCGGGATCAACTCCTGAACAACAACAAGAAGCCGCCGTTTTATCCAGTTTGTACACAACGATGGAGAAACTTAACAAGCAGCAGTGGTCCACTGAAGAGACCAGCTACCTACTGGGAATCTGGTCTTCCGAAGAGGTGCAGAGGAAGCAGGAGCACAATCGGCCATTGTTGTTGTTGTCGGTGTGAGCTGTGAGGGGTTTCTGCGCGGTTTGGCTTTATGAAGCAGGCACGCAAACACTTACGTCATGACGCAAACGATGACGCAATGACGCAGCACTAGTCGGACTCTGGGCGGTGTGAAAAGCAAAAGAGCCGGAGCTAAACCGAAGAACCGGTTCTGAACCTGAAAAGCTCTAGCACGGAGCTTGAACCGGAGTTGCGTTGGTGTGAATGAGGTATAAGAGGTATTTTTTTACATTAAAGGTCCCATGTCATGCTTTTCCGATTATTACCCGTCAAAAACCCTCAAAGTACACCCTGTAGGGAGTAACACTCTAACACAGAAAAGGGTAGGCCTACCTGGGTATCGCTACGTAGGGATACCCAGTAGCCACACCCAGAGCTATGGCCGCACCCTCTGCCAGCCTTTCACGAAACAAAGCTTCACAAACCTTTCAGCGATTCATGCCGGATATGTACAGCGTAGGGCACTGAAGAACGATGCTGTTCCTACTTTGTTTGGACCAGCGGGAGATTCGGGTACACAACCTGTAAGTATTCATTGTTGTTTGTGTATTTACGATGTTTAAAACAAACAAGGTATCTACCACGACTGTTTAAATGGGTAAAGATTGTTCGGGCTACTACGTTGGGATCGCGGAGAAATGCTCAACAATAGAATTATGATCAGTAGAAATGGCCATGACATGCGACCTTTAAACACAGTTATTTTACATTATCATCCATGCAATATTGTGCAGCTTAAACCTGATCAACCACATACAACAACCCTTACCTTTTTACTATATTTACTGTAGAACTGTATTTGAATGAAGTTTAACACAGGTTTGTCGTCAGTGGCCTAATGTCAACTTTTTATGCAGACATGGAACCATGATTTCTTCAAGTCTCACTGAGGTGTTGTCGAAGTGAAAAGCCTCATTCAGAACTTTTTTGGAGAGCATGTTTACACACCTCTTGTTTATGCAACAGAAGTGATTCATCAAGTCATGGGCGTAGGAAGCATCCTGAATGTGATGAATTAATTCAAAGACGGCTCTGAATTAATAATCAAATATGTTTCCTTTCTTTACTACTGGATGAAATTACAAAATGCACCCATCATTTTCCTCATGCTAGTATAGCCACTTAAAAGTATCAAACCACCTGTTAAAATGCACCAGAATACAGGAAATCTATTTTTTTTTTGTGGGGGGGGGATCACCAAAAAAAAAAATAGATTTCCTGTATTCTGGTGCATTTTAAGGTGGTTTGATACTTTTAAGTGGCTATACTAGCATGAGGAAAATGATGGGTGCATTTTGTAATTTCATCCAGTAGTAAAGAAAGGAAACATATTTGATTATTAATTCAGAGCCGTCTTTGAATTAATATAAAGCAGTTTAAATGCCCATTTTTTGTACATTTATACACAACAATACATATGTGTGAGTGCATTGAGAGATATTGTTGTGGAGAGTCATTTATATATAAATCGCAAAATACATTTGTGAATCCTTCTGTGAGCATTTATTAATATTGAGACTGATCTGACTCCATACAGATGTTAAGTTCACCTGGAATGGTATCATTGACTTAACTGTTCAAATAAATGTTGCTCTTCTAACTGTTAGGGAAATAATTAGCTAGGTATTCAACCTTCGACACAGTTCATAATTTTCTCCTCTCACTGTCTCCTTTCCCATGGCATATGTCTACGGCCTTGGGTATTGCTGCGATCTCTCTTAAGGAGGAGCAGCTTGGGCGCATTGTTGTTGCCAGTCTATGACAGAGCACAAGCCGCCATGAGGTAGTTAACTGTTCAGGGACGAAGGTTCCCTGGCGCACATTCTTTCCTATGGACGAGAGCTCTAGTTAGATTCAGGGTCCATATTTGTTCAGTCTCACTGATGAAGAATGTTGATTATTACACTCCGAACTAGTTAAAACCTCGAGCTGCAGAAGAGTTCTTGAGAATTGGTTTGGCAACCGCTGTGTCAACTCGTGACACACCACCTGTCTTGTCAACTCTCCGGCCGAAATTCCAAATAAACCATCAGTGTTTGACATCAAAGCTCCTGCTCATCCCGTGTCTCCTTCATGAGTCGGTGACTCCCACTGCATTGCTACACAGAAGTTTCCTCCACACTGTCTATATTGGTCATATGATGCCCCTTGACTGAAATGTTTCCTGTTCAATAATCCCACTGATTTCCTTAAAATTCTGGGATGAGAGTCCACATCACAGTTTACTCTAAACTGTCATTTCCCTTTCATCACTCACCTCAGCAATGGAACTCTCTCCACTGTCCCTGTGTTCTGCCTCTGACTCACTCTCAAGCGCCTAGATGTCAAGAGAGGTGGTGAAGTGATCATTATTGATTGAGCAGTATAGTATTTCACATTGAACCATAACAAGTCATACTGAATGTAAATACAACTGACTCTAAGGCCCCGGCCACACGAGGATGAAAACGCCTAAACGCATAGGATTAACACCAACGCAATCGCAAAAAAGCTTCCGTGTCCACACGCAATATTCACCGGATAGTGTCTGTCCACACGAGACCGCTCCATTTAGCTCCAACCGCTGGAGAAGCTGCAGTACATGCAGGAGCCTGTACGTGGCGCTGTAACTTCCTCCACAAAACCAGCAAAGAAGCATGGTTGTCATGGTTGCCCTTCTGTTTATTCTCCGCGGTGGGGGCCGAGGGAACCGGGCAGAGTTTTTCGCCAGTCAACGTGTATTAAAGTTTAAATCTTCCGACAAAATTATAAAAGTGCCGGTCTTCTTTGTTATTTATTGAGCTTTAAAACAAATGAATAACGAATCTATGTAATATAATAATAAAATACATGGAGCCTCTCTTTTTCCTCCCTCTCTTCGGACAGCTTCAGTGTCTGTCTCATGCAGCAGCTGATCCAGTAATGAGTGACCCGGCCGACTGTAAAAATAAACATATTTATAACTAGTTTAGGTAGTTTGAGTGGTGTCTCCGTCCTGTCAGATTAGACTTCACTCGCGTTTATGTCCATATCGAGAGAAAGATAAATAATCTGAATTCAGTGTGCAGTTTACTTTGACGCGGGGGTGAGCAGCAGAGGTGGGGAGAGGCGGGGCTATTGCCTCATCATTATCAGAAAATGATCGTATAGGGCGTACACACACACGGAGCCGTTGGACCCCCCAGAGCGTTGTGTATGCCGTTCTATCCACCTTGGGACCCGTTATCGTTTCCGCAGTCGTTTAGTGCCGTATTCGGTCGTCCTCGTGTGGCCGAACGGTCTATATGACACTAAACAGTAATGCACACGACCGTTTTCGTCCTCGTGTGGCCGGGGCCTAAAGTAAGTCCCAGTCTGTGACATTGGACATTTTGAAGACTCAAAGTCCCAAGCAGTAGGTAGAATATTAGCTAGTCTATGTAATGTGCACAGAAAATAAATAGTTAACTGAATACTAGGATGGAAATTGTCTATAAGCACTCAGTAAAACATAAACACAAACAGCTTCTGAATGATAAGAAGTATAATTAAAACATAATGCACATTACCATTTTGAGAGAGAGTACTACCTAAGTTAAAGAACTCAGAAAATAATCTCTTATCGAACTGAGGCTCCAGTAAAACACACTGACTGCGTCTCTACATGGACATCATGGTGTTTACATGAGCACAGAGAGATCGGGTTATTCGTGTTCCCTGTTTACATGATAAATACTAGTAAGTTAGTAACCTGGCATTTCGATGCCTTTTCTCATCTAAACTATTCAGTATTTGTATCTCTCTATCATGACATAAAGACGAAACTCCTCTCCAGAAGTGAGACACTTTTGCCGCCATCACTGTTAACTGATTAACTGCTACCAGCTGAGGAATTACTTTTCTCTTCTTTCCTCTTCTTATGTCTTATGTTCTTATGTCCATGTTGTCTGGGGGAGAAAACATATCAAACCAAGAGATCGTCAGCTTTGATTTTCGCTGTATTAACAATGTCCTGAACACTTGGTGTGTGTGCCTTACCTCCGCTACCGGCATCGCTTCATACAACAGATCGGAGCTGTCCAACTATGACAACAGTCCTTGAACATGCGCGCTATGTGAGAATCTGCCTTGGTACAAAGTAGGAGTGAAAACATGGTACGGAGTTTCATTGATTTGGGCATTCTCTCAATAAGCAAGTGGAATGGATTTGATAGTGAAGCACTGACACAGCGCTCTACAAAGTGTGGCGAGTGGAGAGACCGATTCACGGACTTTCCACATGGTAAAAGTGGGGGGGGGGTCTAAACTAATCATTTGAAAAAGTGGGGGGGACTTGTCCCACCCTCATATAATGGCTGCGACGCCCATGCATCAAGTAGAAGATTTGAATGCGCAAGCGACTAAATGAGGGAATGCAGGAGAGAAACAGCTTGCCATCCTTCATGATGATAATCTCCTCCGTGCTAATGCACATCTCAATATCCCAGGCAACACAAGTCAGATTGTAGTTTCTGACAAGTATGGATTGCATAACAGCATCTGGCTAATCCTCAGCCTAGGCGCATGAGCATATATCCCCTCTAATTAGATTTATTTGCTGCTTTCATGGGACTCGTCTTTACCATTACCATTTGGTTCTCTGGTGAAAGATGTCATTAAAATTCTCGACTAAGTTCAGTGGATTTCTACTGATTTCCATGGACACGAGTGAGAGATGAGAGAGATGGGCGGGAGGAGGAGGAGGAAGAGGAGGAAGAGGAGGAGGAGGAGGAGGAGGAGAAGGAATGTGATGTATTGTTATCATCCGACACCTATTCATGTTCCTAAACTAAAGCAGGCACTTCATTTATGTCACCTTTGTTGCCACTTGTAACAGTATGGTATGGTTCTATTGTTGTATCAGTATAATAGCAGTATAAAACAGTGCAGTGTGTTAATGCTAACAAAGAGACATGTTTTTCATTGTGTTGGCTTTACTCCAACACGACAGATTTGAAATGAAACAATGACTTTAAGGTTAAAGGGCTGACTTTCAGCTTTAAAGCTGTTTGAGGGTGTTCACATCTATATTGGCTGAATAGTGTAGGAGTCGTAGCCCTTTTTATCCTCAGGGGAACATGTATAAAAAGGGCTAGCATTTCTATATGGTTTATCAGATGTGGATGTAAACAACAGCGAATTAAAGCTGAAAGTCAGCACTTTGACCACACAGTCAATGTTTCATTTCAAATCCAATGTGTTCAGAGCCAAAACAATATGGTCCTACTCCTAACCCTTGCAAACTGCACTGTGTGTTATCACTATTTAATCCTTTAACTAACTACTGTTATTGCAGTGTATGGTACAGCAGTTTATTGGCACTTGGGGATAAAAGTCACTTTCAAAGGTCAGCACAGTTAAAGAGAAAATTAAGAGTACACGGTACACAGCACAGAGCACACAATGCACGAAAATACATCAATTACTCTTACAAAGCCAGCAATGAGAGACACAATAGAGCTAGCTAACATAAGTCAACCCTGTCTCCTAAAAATTACGTTCCCACAGAACTAAACTGCATTCTCAATTACGTTTAGCTAGAAACTTATTTTCTCCCACGTTACGTTTGTTATGAACGTATCTCAAATACGTTTATTTTCTACATATCTTCTAGAACAGGGGTGTCAAACTCAATTTCATCGCGGGCCACATACGCATAAAGGTTGCACTCAAAGGGCCGGTTGTAACTATATAAATATATAATATATATATATATATATAAAATAATGTATAATTTATATTACATTATTGCCTCTGAATTGGATTATTATCAGATAGGATATTTATTTATTTAGTAATTAACTACGTCTGAAAACAGAAGTCCAGGGCAAATAATTGCAAGTCTCTTCAGTGCGCATGTCACAAAATGAGATGCATTGTGGGACATGTAGTTTATGGGCAACCTGCTTCTGTAAAGTGGCATGTAACCGTATAATAAACGTATTATATTCTTTGCTAGCTCTTGCGGGGCCACATACAATGAAGTTGCGGGCCGGATTTGGCCCCCGGGGCTTGAGTTTGAGACCCCTGTTCTAGAAGCATATTTTCTTCCACGTTACGTTTGTTATGAACGTATCTTAAATACGTTTATTTTCTACATATCTTTGCCATTTATTGTCTTGCTTATAATAATGATAATAGTCATTTATAAATATCATTTTAGAGCACACCTTTGAAATCGAGAATCGGGCTCGATATATGGTTACATTAAAATCAGTAGGCGAGGCTGTAATTTCGCCAGCTGTTACTCTCATGAGCGAGGCAGAAAATAATAGTTTTAACATGACAAAAAGCTGCTGTGTCGTTTATTGCACCTCAAACATTAAAACAAATCCAGAGTTACGTGTTTCTGTACTTCCGTCTATAAGGAAAAGAAATGGGGCTTAGAGCCTCAAAATACTGAAATCTGTATTTTTTTAAATCTTTTCCTTCTAATTTGTTATTCTTTTCTAAATAACACACTGTTATTTACTCAACAATAACACACAATTATCCTTGTTTTTATTTATTAATTTAATTCTATAATCTGGGCTTTTAAGCCGTAAATAAAGTCACCGGAAACAGACAGGACATTTCGAGCGATACACACCACAAACCCACCAAACTGATTACCCAAGATCCTCAGCTTGAAGCTCGTTGATTGGATGTTTTAGCCGCAATGCACGCTAGGATATGGTGTTGATATGATATGATATCCGACAACGAAAAATAAAATAATACCTAATTCAGAGTGTTCTTGCTTTTCTCTTTGGAAGTCATCACATAACGGCATTGTAATACACAGTTCGGCTGCATTAAATATTACACATCTGCCGTAGTTCTTTATTTATAGAGCCCTGATGAGAAGACTTCTGGACAAACAGGAGAACTGCCGCCAAAACTGAATACTTGACGTGGATCATAAATATATCAACAATTAAACAACATCTTCAATTTCTTTTCACAAAATACGTCTCCTTGCAGTCTCAATAGTAATTCGGTTGACTTTTATATTTGATCCAATTGGTAGATAGGTTATATTTACACCATAACGGTGCAGAGCTGATAGAAAAGGACTTGTAGTTTTTAAAGATATTACTGATTTTCTTTGAATATCAGAATGTAAATACTGAGTTGAGAGAATAGTCAGGGGATTTGGGTGATGGGAGACACATCTATGGAATCACAATTTCAATAGCTTACCATTAAATGACGGATATGCCTTTCTGTCTGTGATGTTTTACAAATCAGATATTAATGTGTAGAAGTAAAGCATGAGAAATAGTATAGCAATATCCTGTAAAAGTATGTAAAAACATGAATAAAATTACACATCTTCAGATGTTATACATACATAAGTGTCTACACTAATAATACAAAGTTATTATTAGTATGCTGTGTGTACCTTGTGTGCACCGCCTAGTGGTTAAAGCACATTATTGAATTATTTTTGTTGAATAATGTTATTTGATTAAAACAATATTAAGAGTACATACTTTCATAGGGGGAAAGTAGAAGGTCAATGATAGAAATATTATATAGAATATAAAAAGTCAAGAAGATACTAAGTGATCTCTACAATAAAACAGTTTAGTGCACGATGTACACAGATATTAATAGGAGGATGTGCAAAACAGAAAAACGAATTAACCTTTATTAACACATTAAATAATACTTTAGGTTAAGGTCTTCTTTTAAACAAGAAAAAAGCTTTGGGGGTATCTATCTACAGATGAATATTAAGCCTGACAAAGTACTTAACGTCTAATATATTGCTTTCCTGCAATGTTAACTATGTTGAAGCACTTATTTTAACTGATATTATACACATTAATTATACTCTTATGTATGTAGATAGAATAAGAAATGTGCAGAATATGACAGTTTAATGGTGGAGGTACACACATATTGATAGATGTCTTAATGTGCTGTTGAGGAACCTGCGACCCAAGTTGTGTATAAGATCAATACACCTTAGAACATCTTGAAATCTTGAAAGGGATGTGCAAAATATCCATTATACAGTTTTTAATTAACTATTAGTAGAGAATAACGAGTAATGAATATACTTTATAAAGATCTGCAGATAAATGTTTAGTCTTCTCAAGCACCAACTATCAAATATCTCTCCTGATTGTTGGCACTTGACAATCACCTTCCCTGAATTTTACTCAGGTCACGTGTAACTAAAGTCTGCTTTAAGGGTTGTTTATATTCCACATCATTAATCAGAATCTGCAAAGTAACAAAACTAAATGTAGTGAAGTAAAAATACCAGGTTAACCTCTGAATTGTAGTGGAGTAGAATTACAAAGTAACAATGAGCTGTCGTGTGGGTATATATTGATGCTGCCCATTATGGATACAAGCGATTTTCACCCATGTAGTAATTACATGTTTTAAATGTGTACACACCAATGTGTTTCCTATCGCCTAAACCTCCAGGGCTGTACACAGTTTAATACTGTCAACTTCTACATTTGGGAAAAACGTCTTTTAAAACTACAATTCCCAGTAGAGACGTGCCATAGAGAACATGTTGCGAAACACAATAGCCAGCATGTGTATTTCTCGGGGGGCGTTCTAGTCCAGTTTTGAATAGTCTGCCGTGGTTTCGTTCCATTTCAAAGAGCTTGACGCTCGGCGTAACCTTGGCGCAACATCACGGGGTTTGTCAACGGGACTGTAGTCCCAAACGATAGCTGGGGATTATGGGTAGTGTAGTGTCTTCGGCCATCCTAAATCTCGAAATGTCCCGTCTGTTTCTGTGTGTTATTGTTGAGTAAATAACAGTGTGTTATTTAGAAAAGAATAACAAATTAGAAGGAAGAGATTTAAAAAAATACAGATTTCAGTATTTTGAATCTCTAAACCCCATTTCTTTGCCTCAAAGACGACAAAAAAAGTCCGACATTATACGATTTAAAATAAAAACAAATAAATAAAAAGATAAAACACTGGCATGTAATTTACGTTAGAATAAATAGAATGGTTTTGAATAATAGATGAGAGTAAAATCTACTTCACTTTACAGCCCGCCCACTTTTGGGAAAACCAACGCTGTCATTTGAACGGCGATCAAGCCTGAAGCCACAGAGATCTTCTGTTACTGTCCTTTCTTCTTAGAGGAAGTACAGAAACACGTAACTCTGGATTTGTTTTAATGTTTGAGGTGCAATAAACGACACAGCTGCTTTTTGGCATGTTAAAAACTATTATTTTCTGCCTCGCACATGAGAGTAACAGCTGGCAAAATTACAGCCTCGCCTACTGATTTTAATTTAACCATAACTCGAGCCCGATTCTCAATTTCAAAGGTGTGCTCTAAAATGATATTTATAAATGACTATTATCATTATTATAAGCAAGACAATAAATGGCAAAGATATGTAGAAAATAAACGTATTTAAGATACGTTCATAAGGAACGTAACGTGGGAGAAAATACGTTTCTAGAAGATATGTAGAAAATAAACGTATTTGAGATAATTCGTATTTGAACGTAATTCAGAATGCAGTTTAGTTCTGTGGGAACGTAATTTTTAGGAGACAGGGTTGCATAAGTAGTTACTGACATTGCAACCCAGTCTCACAGCATTTCGTGTTATAGTCACGACATTTAATCTATTGATTCGTGTTAACCAACACGATTTTCCCCTTTTTTTCGTGTCACACAGAACAATTTTAAAAGCAATGTTGGCAATGTTGGTATTGGTAGTATGTTTCATGCCTGAAACACGTCTTTTTGTCTGGTCGGGTATTGGAAGACCGGAAGCTGTGTGGTACATAAAAACATTTTCTTACTCAATATCAAGCCACGATTATTGTTTTTATTTTAAATCGTATGATGTCGGACTTTTTTGCCGTCCGTGAGGAAAATAAATGGGGCTCAGAGCCTCAGGATACTGAAATCTGTATTTTTTAAATCTTTTTTCCTTCTAATTTGTTATTCTTTTCTAAATAACACTGTTATTTACTCAACAATAACACACGAAATGCCAAGAGACTGGGTTGGACATTGTTATACTGCACTCTAAAAACGAATAGAGGCGACCTTTCACCTCCACTTAATTAAATGCATGGTTGCAAGATAAAAATGTGAGTTAATTGATTTAGATAAACATTTTAAGTTGCAAACATTAATTTATAAGTTGTGTTGACGTAATAATGTTGGTAATTACATCAACTTAATATTGTGTGTAATTTGAACTCTGATTTCTGCGTTAATTGACTTAAAACAAAATTCAAGTTGTAGTAAGTAATGCAATTGACTTGATAACTTAATTGTTCTACACCTTGAGTTAAGGATTTCAAGTCCACTCCCACTTAACATGCCGGGACAAGTTCCCACAGTTAAGACAAATAGAAATATACAAAGGACATTTTAAGGTGAGTGTCGTCTTTTGTCATTCAAATACAGTAGATGGCCTTGTATGGCACTGTATGGCAAATTGCTGTTTGACCAAAATTAGCATTCTTTGAACTGTGAATAGTTATGTGAGAGGATACAAAGTAGTAGAGGCTACTGTGAGAGTAAACATACTTTGGTTACTATTGTGATATCGCTTTTTATTCAAAATGAATCTCGGTGAAGCAGATCAAGGACCAAGGACATGCTTCTTGAGGTAGGATCGTTATTTAGAGTTGTCATTGAAATGCAAGTTGTTGGCAGTCACCCATTCAGAATATATTCATTTAGGTCATTTCTCTTTTTTTCCTTTTTTCAAAAATAGCACAATACAATTGAAGTATGCATAGAACTATAGCCATCCGCTGCCTTGTCGTGTACCTTGGAGAAAAGGAAGAGGACCTTTTCAAGGAGTTTAGCGACGTAATTAAAAATCTTGAAATAACATAACATCCATGGGCACAGTGTAAAAACACAGGACAAAAGCACTGCTCTCTGTCAGTTACATTCTGAAGCATATTGCACTTTTGGCCACACCCCAATCAATAATATCTTAGCAACGTTCAGCATGGATAGGTGTTAACAGCAATGGCATGGGAAAAGGATTGTGTAACATTTGAAAAGTGGCTTCTGCTCTTCACTTAACCAGTTCACATATTGTATGGAACCTGCAAAAAAGATGAGAAGATACACTAAAACTTGCACGGTTGTGATTGACAAAATCTGTCCACATGCATTTAAACACTAGGCAAAGTACTCAAAAGCACCTCTGTGTGTCTTCAGGACCACATTGCCATGACGACACACACATGCAGACTCAATAGGTGAAAACAATACCAGCGTTGCTTTAGCAGCTGGTAATAATGGCTCTGAATTCGCTAAGAGTTTAAAAAGTATGCAATTACCTAATTCATTATCTCTTATGCGCTAACCTATTATTTCATGTGCTTCAAAAGGACATGAATATCACCTTCATCAGTGACCGGTCCACCCCAGGATCTGACCATACGATGGCAACCATCGTGGTCGAGGGAAACAAATGAATGAGCAAGCATTCTGCGTTAAATGTGTTCATGCTGTTTGAAGTAATGACTGTCGGCAGTGCAAACATCTTTGTTACATCTTTTGTCAAATGGATGTGTGTGATCTTCAGACTGGCGGCCATTGAGAGTTTGTTTCTGTAGTTCTACAAAAACTTTACAGATTTTACACATTTGGCACTGGTTTTAAATATGCAAAGGCCTCTAACTTCGTTATTTGCTGTGTCCCCATGTCCCATGGTAATATGGCTAATGTGTTTATTATTTGTGGGGCAATTTAAATTTGTGTTATTTATCTTTTTTTTCAAGATTTAAATGAAGCTCAGCGCAAGTTCTTTCAGGAAGACTGGGTGTATATACATTCACTCCGCAGCTGCTTATAATCAGCTCATCACAGGCGTTCTCTTTAACCTATTACATTTCACCTCATTCTCCAGCAGCCAATCACCGAGCTGCAGCCAAACTATAAAATGATTCTCCTCTCTCCTGCAGTCAGCTGTGATTTCAGGTGTTCATGCACCTTAGCATATGGCATGTGTCAATAAATGTTCAAACAAAATGAATTCTCTCCTGATTGAAACTCATGTGTTGAAATAAACAACTGCAGTTCAAAATAAAAAGTGAATTACCTAATATTTTTGTTGTGGAATCAATTAAAGTCTTTCTTTAAAGGCAAAAACATGAAAAAGCTAGATTGAATACAATATATTTGGAGCAACTTAATTTATAAATGGTTGTCAACTTAAAAACGTGTGTTCACAATGATGGTAATTAAGTACATACAACTTAAAATTCCTTTTAAATCATGTGGTAAAACTAGTCGGAACAACTTAATCTTTTGAGTAATCAACTTCAAAACTTGTGTTTATGCTACCAATTATTAAGTAAGTGGTAATTAAAAACACCTCTGATTGTAGAGGAAAAGCCTTCTCCCCTAACTCAAATAACTTTGTTGCTTTAAGACAATTTCATTAGAAGTTGTCTTAACTCAATAACCATCGATGCAAACTGTTGCGTTGATTTTCTTTGTTGAGCCAAGGCATTGGTTTTTAGAGTGCAGTATACTAATGTTATATCTATTGATAGAGCTAACACTTGGACTGCTAAGCATAATATCTGGGCAAATGCATGCCATTTTCCTTCTGTATGTGGATTGATGAGGGAAAATAGAATCAATCAATCAATCAATCAATCAATCAATCAATCAATCAATCAATCAATCAATCAATCAATCAATGTTTATTTATATAGCCCAATATCACAAATGTTACATTTGTCTCAGTGGACTTCACAGTGTGTTCAGAATATCAGTATGACAATACGACACCCTCTGTCCTTAGACCCTCACATCGTACAAGGAAAAACTTCCAAAGAAAACCCAGTTTAAAGGGAAACATGGGAGAAACCTCAGGGAGAGCAACAGAGGAGGGATCCCTCTCCCAGGACGGACAGACGTGCAATAGATGCCGTGTGTAAATTGAAAAGATAATACATTTGCAACATAGGTAGTCCAAATGTTTGGAAATGCATGTGTGTATAATAGGAAGATGAATCCACAAGGATATCCATCCAGGACCTATAATGCAGGACCACAGCCACGACTTAAGATCCAGGGCTCGCGATCCAGGACACAGGACCGCAGGATCATCCATGACTCCGGATCCCGGCGTATATAGACACCAAAAAGAAAGACATTTGGGGAAGCTGGGTTAATCGGAACATGAGAGTACACAGGTATAGACAGAGAGAAGGAAGAAGTAAGATGTCCCCCGACAAACTAAGCCTATAGCAGCTAAACTAGGGGCTGAATCTAATCAGCCCTAACTCTAAGCTTTATCAAAAAAAAGTGAATAAGTACGTTTTATTCCAAACATCAGAATATATAGGCCACTTGATTTGATCAACTCAGACAGCTGCTGATATTAGCTTCACTTTAGATTTTAATTTTACACAGCAGGAGGACTCTCCTGGTGAATTGTGTCCTCAATCTGACGATATTTACCCCACCCTCATGGACCTGGGCTGCCACACCAGCAGCCACGGTGCTGCAACTGAGGCTAAACTTCAAGGTTGATGAGGGAGGGGTAAATGTTGTCAGATTGAGAAAAAGATTCACCAGGAGAGTTTTCTTGACTAATAGAATGAATTCTGGGGGTTGGAGCTTAGACTTTCCGACTTTCCGACTTTCAATTTTAAGGACCACCCAATCTACATTTAATATTTTGTCTCTTTTTCAACCGAAGAATTGGTGTGCAATGAGGAAATGCAACATGTAATGGTACTACTGTATATGTAACGCTGAACAAATGTAAACCTAATTAGGCCACTTGGATTTAGAACAGCTTAATTTAGATTTTTTAAATGAGACAAATGAAAATACTGCATTTTTGCCGTTTAACACAACACTGTGTGATCTTTGACACCCCACTTCTGTATTTAATAGGATTAGGGATCGCTGCTGTTAATTCATGTGCGAATGAGTGAATTATTAATTCACAAGAGTGCATAACTAATTTCACAGAATACACAAGAAGAAAAAAAGGCCGCTGCCGGGCAACTCAGAAATATTGTGGTTGGGTATAAATGTAGCTCCTGCAGTCTTTTGTGCTGCAGAGCTGGAAACCACTTTCTGGGCTTGTTCATTTTGAGCCCACGGTTCATTGTTCACAGGCAGCAGAGATGTTGTCAGGTATGTGAAGTCAAAACGATTTTACTTCAGTGCCGTAAGCAGAGTACATACAATTCAAACATGCATCTTTCAATACCTTTCGTGTGAGAAAACACCTCCGAAAGTGTTTTGCAAAAATATAGTGCCGTGGACTTTGCAATAAGAGCTAACCCTGACAAGTTGTGTTCGGCCCTGCAGAGAGTGAAAGGAAGTGTTTGCTTTGCTCTGACCTTCCAGCGTTGAATAGGGTAAGTCTGTATGGAATCTGGCTATGAGCGGAAGCTGTCAAGGCAGGGCATATCTGAATATGTCTCATGCAGCACATCTCTCAATGTAGTGTTGCATGTAATAGACCTCTCTAGTTTTGAATGTGTGGAATTGGAAAGTAAAATAAAAAACATACCACTAAAATCTGAGGTCATTTTGGGTAAAGCTGGAGTAATTTTTTCATGATCTAAATCTCTTATAGATAATCTTACCGCCCCAACTCACGGCTGAACAGGAGGACTAGATTGTGCAAATTGATAAAACTCAAGGGAGGAGAGGTTTGGAGTGAGAAACGTAGGGAGCAGTGGGGCACTTGAGAGTTTCAATTCAATTTGATGGCAGAGGAGAAATTTGAAAATTCATCACATATGGCGTAGAGATCATGTCAAACCTGCTTTCTGCACCTTTTTCTTCGGACTCGAATAAGTATCAGAGAGAGAGAGAGAGAGAGAGAGAGAGAGAGAGAGAGAGAGAGAGAGAGAGAGAGAGAGAGAGAGAGAGAGAGGGAGAGAAAATAGACACGACCCCTCTCAAATAGCCTGACGGGGTACAGGAAAAATAAGCCCATTTACGGCAACACATTTGGTCGTGGCGTTAAAGGATTAGGATCTGCATCCAAACTAACTGACTGGATTAGTGCTCTTGTTGCCGATGCCCGCTTTTGACTTCTAATCTGGAGACAAAAAAAACAGAGCAAGGTAGCCGTGCCTCAGATCCCATCACAGTGCGCTGTGATACAAAACATGACTTTCTGTTATTAAGCAGTCAGGGAGCTTGTGTCTCCACA
This sequence comes from Pseudochaenichthys georgianus, assembly GCF_902827115.2. Taxonomy (NCBI): domain Eukaryota; kingdom Metazoa; phylum Chordata; class Actinopteri; order Perciformes; family Channichthyidae; genus Pseudochaenichthys; species Pseudochaenichthys georgianus. The sequence goes on along the minus strand of NC_047507.1, from coordinate 11,220,990 downwards.
ACACTCTGCCAGCAATACATACACCAGCAGAGATATAGTCATTACATTACATGTTAGACGCTTTTATCCAAAGGGATTTACTCAATACTGTGGGCAATCCCCACAGGAGCAATTTGGGGTGAAGTGTCTTTCCCAGGGACACAACGACATGCTGACTGCAATGGGGTTTGAACCTGTGCCCCCTGAACCCAACACCAAGGCTCTAGCCACTGCGCCACACACCTCCCAGCCTATTACCAGAGAAGCATGTAAACATATATGGCCCACATGAGGCTACAATCACAGCCTGAACAGTATTATTCTGTGCCTAATAATATGTGGATGAGGTGTGTGTGTGTGTGTGTGTGTGTGTGTGTGTGTGTGTGTGTGTGTGTGTGTGTGTGTGTGTGTGTGTGTCCGAGTACATTGTTAATTGAAGGGTAAACAACATTTCAGCAGAAATAAGCCAAGGAGAAAGTCATCAAACGATTCCTCCGTCTCCTCTATTTCACTTCATCCCCATCTCAACCTGGTGGCGTGACTTCCGTCCTCTCGCCTTCGTAGCCATGGAGATACGGTGTGTAATTAAAAATATCCCCCCTCCTCTGGCTATTCACTTACCGCTGTCAATTAGCAGCTGTTGGATCCGGCTGGATTGATGTTGGGTGTTGCACGCTGCAGCCCGGTGCTCTGCATGTTTGCTTTCGCGTGTGTTGTTGACAGCGTGCGATAAAGACTGTAAGCCAATCTGTAAGTAGTGAAAGAGTGTTGTTGTGTGAAATGTACATCCTGCAATTAAATTACCCCATAAGTGTATTTACCCTTGACAGAGTAGGCTGATTTGTTTGAACGTTACTAGTCTTTTAAGTTTAGCAAGCAGCATCATTCTTTTGAATGCTCCACACTTTCCTGTTCTCTATCTATGGGAAGCTTTCCCTGCTTCGTTAAGGCACAAATAAACGAGCAAGCATTCGCTCAGATTGCCCCCCTGTGTATTCTGCCTCCCTTGTGATGAAGAATGAATCCGTCTATCGCAGGAACTTAGCCTGCATTTATTACACATTATCACGTGGATCAGGGCTATCATTTTTCACCGCGATCCGCACGACTACATTGTTTTCCAAATCAGCTAGAATATTACGCCCTTCGTATGTGTGTTTTAGTCCATGCAGGACGGTCTCTAAATCCCGGTGACAGTCACTCAGGTGCACTCGGGGACAGATACCCTGTTAGAGTCAAAACGCTTCGGTGTGTGCTAATCGCTGTGGGAGCTTCCTGCGTCACTCTCAGCACCCCTGACACTATTGTTGGTGTCTCTAATTAACACTCGTGTGTGGTGCTGATGCTCCACACTACCTGTGCTGAGACACCTGTCCTGTGAGAAGCCCAGCGTACAGGAGATGATGATTGTCAACACACTTTTTAGATGCTGTACCGTTTTAAAATACGCCAACACTCTGCTTTTCTCGTGTTAGGATGAGAGGCAGCAGGTGTTTGTGGCTTAGACTCAGCAGGTATGACACACTCATGCCCAGGAGTGCTGCCGGCGCTGATGGGTCCACATGCATAATGTTGCGCCGAAACAGATGGATGAGAGTTTGACAAAGTCTGGTGGCTGACAGAAATTAAATTGGTAATGTCTGCGATTGAATGTATTTTCTTTTTTAAGATGTCCCGCTCCCTCTGCTACGGGAATATAATGATGCTTTCTCGCCGAGAGGTTTGTCAGGGAAGATGCCGGTGAATTTGCATTTATATTTTACAGCGAGACTTATCATAATCATCATGCTGCTGAGAAAGATTAACCGCAAGAGTACAACAAAGGGAGGAGGGCAAAGATGTTCTGCATGTGTGCTCATGTAAATAGCTGGGAATGTTCCGCAGTGTTTTAAATCATGTTTTTGAATCGTACTTTTTATGCGTGTGTAGATGTGTGTGTGCCTTTTTATCTGCTTCACCAGTCATGCCAGCTCACTCTGACCCCGGCGACCCAGTGTCCCTGGCTCTGTTCCAGGTAGCCTGCAGTCCCATCCTCTCTGCCTGCACATACTCTCACACAACACCACAGCTTATGCTCAGCAATGGTTATTTTTTCTGTTGGCCCAAATTAAATTGAGGCATACTGGCAGCTACACGGAGAGCTCTCGATCTCTCCTGTCGTTTTAAGATCTCCCCGTCTCGAGATATTTTTTTCAAAGGAGTTAACAACTTCAATTTGCCTGCATGCTTCTCTTCTGTCTGCTGATGTGTTCTTTTGTTTGGCGGATGCCTTTGTATTGTTCATGATATCTGATCTGTCTGCCATCTTTAATTGAGCTCATGCTGTTTTGTGGTTGCTTCACATTTGTTTGTGTGATACATGCATTTTGTTTCTACTTATTTGAGCACTAATGTATCAACAGTCAGCTCCTCACAAGGATTCAAGAGGCACTGACTAATGGCAGATTTTAAAAGTCATGCCTAGTGATTAGAGTTCAAAGACGCCCAGCTGGCTGCAGATGGCACATTTACAGACATGTTGATTAAAGGGCTTTGAAGGATAAGTCTGATGTGGATCTATATTTTTTGTAGCGTCAACAAATGATATGATGAGATTAAAACCAACGATGAGCTAGTCTTTCTCTCAGTACGTTCCCTACTTCCCCGGCATGTCTGTGGCTCATCGTTGTTCCTGATCAAAGAACAGGTCGTATTTCCTAAATCAGCTACACTGAATAGTTCTTAGTTACGATACGATACGATACGATATTACTTTATTGTCAGATCAAGTCTGAAATTTGACTTGCGTCACAGCAGCTCCATGTCCAACATCAACAGACAAATATGCATACACAAATACATGAAACACAAACATTTAACATAACAGCACAATCAGTGAGAGAAAAACATGCTCAAAGTTAGTTAAAATTACTAGAACAGTATTAAATAGTATATTTTCTGGGGACTTTTTCCTACTGCGATTTGTTCTGGCAATGAGTGTAGGATATACTAAAAAAAGATTGTCATTACATTGTCACTAAAACCAAAATTCACTTTAACTTAGTCCAACTCCTTAATGTGTTTTAGCACCAGGTATCTGAAAGCTAATAAATGCATTTCCATAAAAATGTTTTTCAAAAGACACCCCCACAATCACTCTTATTTCCAGGTTGTTATGCACTAATACAATATGTTATATTCTATTTTTGCTAATAAATCCCCCTAAATCCGCCACATGAAACCTTTTAATACATATACGTTTCGTCAATGTACCATTTCCCTCCCTTTAAACCCTGCCAACCGCCCTGACACCTTCATATTGGTTGGATCCTGAGTGGCAGAGCGTGGCAAGTTGCTCTCATTTGGTGACAGCCAAAGATGAATCATTTAAAGTGCTCGTGTGCGGCCTCACAGAGCAGTGTTTTCTGGACTATTAGCTACACAAGCAGCATTAGGCAGATGAGGCAGACTCTCCTCATATCTCAACACACGCCTGAGGCAACAGACTGAGCGAGAGACTTCAAAGTCTTCAGATAAGGAGAGATAGACACCTCATGCTGAACTTGAGGAACCTTGACAGATGTAATAGCTGAAAGGGTCCTGTGCCTGGTTGCTGAGGCAAAATGTGCCTTTAGCTTCATTTGGCCAACAATTGATTGATTATCGTTGAGTACATAGTTAAATGTACATTGACGTTTTTTGGACAAATTCTTACTTTTCAAAATGTCTATATAATCTATATGTTATTTTCAGTCTCCTTGGATGGTTTTGCAGTCTTCTTTATTAACATACTCTAAAGAACTTAGCTGTGTTTTTGTGTTTTGAAGATTTGAAGCAGAGGGAAGATGTTGTGCTGCTCAACACAGAATATTTGCTTGTGTGTGGAGACGGCAAGGGGGAAGGGTGAGGAGGTTAGTCTGTTTATGTGTGTGTGTGTGTGTGTGTGTGTGTGTGTGTGTGTGTGTGTGTGTGTGTGTGTGTGTGTGTGTGTGTGTGTGTGTGTGTGTGTGTGTGCTTGGGTGGTTGTTGCTGGGGGGTTGGTTGCCTGTGGGACCTGCCTCTCAGTGTAATTGAAAAATATGACCTGGAAAATGTTTGCCCAGCGGAGCATGAAAGTTACCTCCACAGTGACGGTGGCGTGCTCAGAGGCAGCTCACCTGGCCCCTGACAGGGAGAGCCCCGTATTGGGTGGGATCTCACATTAAGAGCCTCTTTATCCCTTCACCACATGCAGACAAATCCATAATTTAATAGTACTAAAGAAGCCTAGGATGCAAAAAAAATGCCTCTGAAATCCTCACCCATAAGCTGTGAAAAGACGACCTCGACAAGGGCGCTTGGTGTGCTCAGCCGAGAAGGTTAGCCTATAATTCAAGGTGCAAATATTTCATCAAGGAACAAAATAATTTCAAGACTCACTCCAACATTTGCATTAAAAAAACATGTGACCTCCCATCCTCTGAATTGAAAGGGTTATTGAAATATGTGTCTACAGGAAAAGCAGAGCACATTCTTGTGTCTCAGCTTATCTGACAGTTAATAAAGTGGTGATAAAATGCAATCAAAAAGCCAGCCTCCATGCTGCACACTCAGGGTCCTCTGAGTCATTTTCATTAACCCACACAACCATTATTTCAAATATCACATGCGTCTTCATACCGTGACAGGTATGAAGACACATGTGTGGACAAGGTACTTCAGCAATGTAGACAGACTCAATTAATGTATAGAAGTGTAGAGTCAGCACTGGATGGAGGCACGAGATACATTTTAAATACAGCGTTGGTTTTACTTAAGTTATAATGCTGTGTTTAAAGCGAGAGGGGATCTGGGGACTGACATGGAGCAGAACCAAGGAAACAGGAAAGGTAAAACAAGGATATTGTCAGTGGGAGATCTAATGTGTTCAGTAGATGAGCATTCACCCCAATCACACACCAGCTTGTGGGGAGACATACGAAGCAGAAGACTGCAAAGCAGATGTAAACAGTGGCAGAGTCAACCTGAACAACAACATGTAAACAGCCTATAACAGGAAGCCTGTTGTTTGAATCTGCCATGAAAAACCATCTGTTTGCACTTTCTCTCTTGGCTGCTTGTTTGTATTTACATGTTTCAAAATCCTAGCGACAATGACTGTCACAGTCTGCTTTCTCACTCACCTATTTTCTGCATTAACATTCCTTAGTCACCTGGTAGTCACACCCTGTCTCTCTCTCACTCTGTTGCACCCATCAGCTCCATTAGTATTTAGGCCCACTTCACTTTCACCTCAGTGCCAGGTCGTACTTTGCAGCATGCCAGTCTTTCCCGCATTACCCTTCAGATTGCTCTCCCGGTTTCGACCCTGCCTGTCCCTGACCAGCCTGCCTGCTCCCTGACCCGGTCTGTACCTGCGACTCCCATCCTGCTTTCTCCTGGAACCCTCGCCTGTCCCCGACCAGCCCTTTGCCTACTATCTGCCGTTTTGTCTCCTTCCAGCCTATTGCCTTCCATAAAGCTGGTTACCGACTATCCCTGGTTTCCCGTGTTCTGCATTTTGGTCTTCAGCTCGTTTGTGACAATGACCAACATTTGAGTACGTTTTTCAACTGCAGCACAAATGCAGGATATTGGTGGTCCTATAGTATTCCCTGGAGGTACCTCATTGTTGTTGGTCTGCAACTGACTAGGTAACATTAAAGTTAATGTGTTATTTACCAAAATGCAATTTGATGCAGTTCAATACAAAACATATTTTTTATAGATTATTAGTGTTATCAAAAAAAGATATCACTCGTCGTCACTGGCTTGAGCTTCAATAACAGGATACATCTATTTATTAATCCTTGCAAGAATGGAAGTAGTCATCACATACAGAGCATTTGGTACAATAGTTCCCCGAACAGTGTCCTTCAGATGCTGATATACAAGAGAGGGTGTTATTCAGTCACAAGATGCATGAATACCGGTTCAAAGCAGTATTTAATGCTTAGTTCAGATTAGCCGAGGCCCACGTCAGAAATGATCATGCTTGTCATATGCCTATCTCCAAAGAGGATGAATCATCATGTTAATCGTTGTCACATGGCTATCATATGCCTAAAACAGTGTGTCCTGACGCTCTTCTGGGTAATCATATACATCGTCATGTACGCAGTTACAGTTGGGCCTTTGTTATCATGTGGTACTCTGATATTGGAAGAGTACATTCAGTATTCTCCCAACAATTAGAAATATATATTTCAGACTCAAAGGGGACCTATTATGCATCACCTGAATCTCCTCCTAGAGCACCATTGAGTTCTTTTTAACCAAATACCTCTCAGAGGGGCTCCTTATTTTCATCTGAAGTAACAGACAGAGAATCAGCACTTTTGAAACAGGGCTGAAACAGAGGGGTTTATGGGTAATGCTGCAATGATCTGTTTGGTGTTTCGAGCCAAACACTTGAGAGACATGTATTGTATATATCTGAGACCTGTATTGATGAAAAACAGTATAATAGGGGACCTTTAAAGGTCCCATGTCATGCTTTTCCGGTTATTACCCGTCCCCTTGTGTTATGTAGCTTTTTCTGCATGTAAACGGTCTGCAGAGTCACAAACCCTCAAACTACACCCTGTAGCGAGTAAAACTCTAACTCAGAAGAGACCTGTCTATGCTGCCCCAGAACGCCTCGTCGGAGATTTTTCTTTTTCTTCTTATAGTGTAGTAAGTACAGTGACATATTCGGTGTAGTGATGTAACGTCTCCGTGGATTGGTCCAAATGGACCAATCTGCGGACTTCCTCACACACACACTCAATCTTTTCTCAGCTGCAGCTTCGCAGATTTCTCAGCCAAATTGCCATACAGTATCTCTGGAAGTATAACTTTGGCACATTTGTAACATCATACAGGGCTCAGAGACAGAGGCTAACTAAGCTTGTTGGCCTCAGACAGAATTATAGTAAATGCTTCAGGGCCAGTGAGGGGAACAAGCTAATTATGGATAGACTGTGTGTAAGAGGGACTCATGCTTCCGTCTTTAATGAGCACATTTGCATCTTCCATTAAATTGATGTATGTGTGCATACATCACATTATAGAATTTCATGAGAACTGAGGAGGTGAATTTGTGAAATTCTACCGCCCACATACTGCTCACAAAGATCAATGGGTCTGCCGTCTCTAGCCTTTTCCCTTTGGAGCATTTAGATTGTTAAAAATGACTTGAGTTGTGCAAAAGTTATCATTCATTTACTTACTCTGTATGTAAAGTAGAAGTTATTTGACAAAAGTTCACTTATATTAGAGAAAAATGTAGTGTGAAAATGGCTTCTCCACCATCACAACCAACACCATCATCAACTTCTACAACCCCCGCATGAGATAAAGGAAAGCTATATCAGGTAATGTATAAATGAGAATACAAACAAGCTAGTAAACAGTGTGAATCTAATTAAAAGATAATGTCAGCTATTTCGTCACAAATGTTACTTCTGCTATTGGCCTATCTTCTGGCCCTAGGGCTCTCTATCTGTTGAGGGCTATTGCTCTCTACTCGCAGGCTGTATCTTTAGTTACGCCTCTATCTCCACTTCCTCACCCTGTACTGTATCTTCCTGACTTAGTGGTATTTGTGCTGGCCGTCATGCTTGACTGTGCTGACCCAGTATTTCACTCTCTCGAAGATCAAATATCCTGTTTAGTTTCTCTAAGCTCATAAGATTAAGAATATTTAGCTGGAAGCAAAAGGGAACCAGAAACAGGAAACAGATAAGGTTAATATATGACTATTTACTGTAGGTCTGATGAGCTTTGGTGTACTGGCTTTTGCAAAATAACTCAATTAAAGTTGTTGTCAACATGGAGCCCAGTTACAGAAATAAACATACAAATTCTGCGTCTGGAAACACTGTGTTCTGCTGTGTGTCCACTGAATTCGCCTCCAGACTTCCATTCTCTTTGAGGATGGCTAGACTTTACGCAAACGTGTGTTGCTCGGAGGGTGATATTTCTGACAGCAGGATTGACCATCCCTATCTCCAGAGCAGCAACTGCACATTCAGAATGAACATCATCCCATAAACTGGCTGCTGGAGGGGAACTTGAAAGAACAGGAGGGAGAGCACTGACGCACCTCTGAAGATGGTTCAGCATCGACCACTGACAGCCGACTTCAAAGACCCCGTTATGAACATGACAGGCAGCCAGCGGAACAGCCTTTGAATCCAGCGCACATTTTTATCAAGAATTTATGGTCTATTTAGAAGTGATTTTTTTTTGCAACACCGGGAATTTGATTTGACTGTACATCTCATCGCTGACACGGTAACTCTCGCAGGTCTCATCTTGATGTTGATAATATATGGGACTTGCATTTTCACGAGTGCCTGATGTTATTCCACATGGCAGCCGTTGATTTTAGCGCCTTTGATTCCTGAGGAGTTCTAAAGAAATGTTGCACAGAAAGCCCCCCAAGGCAAACGTTGTTTATTTGCCCAGATATATATTAGTCCAATCAATTTGCCCCAAACTCACACCTTGTGGGGAGATTTGTAATGGAGCAGATGGACACAGAATATTCTCAAAAAAAAATCCAATGCCCGCAGACAAAATCCAAGCAAGTTTTATGTACCGACATAATTTGGTATTCATGCATTCTTAGTAGCTGCAGTTTCATGGTGTGATGCTCATTTGCCTTTCAGTATTGCTGATGAGGAAATAAAGTGCAAATGATCATTGTAGTAAAAGTATGAAGATTTCAATGGTACAAAAACAAAATACATCTTTAGATAAAAAACACATCAATTTGAGTTTCTGCAAATATGTATTCATCTTTGTTTTTAACAGTTGTCTTAAATGATGTTTTTCATTGTGCTGATGGTTAATTAAGCAAAAACACAAATACAATAACAAAAACAAATGAGAACGTTTCCAATCATGTTTCCATTTCACATGTATTACCCTTCTTTCAAACTGAAGTCACTCTCAATATCGGTGTATCCAATTATTTCACTCCATAAAATATCACCCCCCTGAGACATGGTCACACTGTCTTGTTTGTATGGGAGGGTGGTGACACGTCAGAGTGAGGCCGTGTGTGTGTGTGTGTGTGCCCAAGCATGTGTACTTGTGTGTGTTGCAGAGTCATCCCACTCTGGAAAATGACTTATTAAAATGAAATTACGCAGTGCCCTGACCCATGGCAAACGGCATGAGCTGCAATTTGTCTAGCAGTTGAGCTGTGAATAAAATCTGATTGGCAATAATTTGGCTTTACTGTTGATATAGCATCCCATCCTCCACATCTTTTCTTCTATCTCCCATCCTCTCACCCCATACCTCCCTTCGTCTTATCATGGATGTGTTGATGGGTGAAATATTACTGATATAGTGATCTGGGGTCAGCGAGCAGAGCAGTGTGATGACGGTAAGTGGGTGGTTGTGAGGTTAGGAAGGGTTTTATGAAGCCGGAAGAGCTGATGGTAATGTTAAATGCCAAAACTGACTGCTGATCTCTAGTAAAAGGGTGACTGGCTGCTGCTGTGTGTGTGTGTGTGTGTGTGTGTGTGTGTGTGTGTGTGTGTGTGTGTGTGTGTGTGTGTGTGTGTGTGTGTGTGTGTGTGTGTGTGTGCGTGTGTGTGTGTGTGGGATGATGAAGCTAACAGGCTGACCAGAGTGCACTTGGTTATTTCAGCAGTTGTCTTTTCCCCCTCGCTTTATGTCATATCAACGGGAGTGTGTGAGTGCATTTGTACTTAATGTCTGCGTGTGGTTTTAAGGGCCGGCTCAGTTGTTGCTTTGGTCATCTCTCTTAGCATGAAATGGAAAACAATTACAAGCAGCTCTTTCCAATTTGTCTCATTCGTCTGTTTTAATAAATGTCGTTTTATCCCTATGAAAATACACGATCACACATTGATGAGAGTGGCACAGCACATGCCCAAGCCTATGATAGCAGAAATGATAGAGGTGGGTAATGGTGGCCGGGTGTTAAAGACCCCGGTGCGGTGGTGGCCTTGGACAGGTTGATGTAGTTCCTGCAATGAGCAGCTCATAAAAAGTGCTATCCGTTGGCCTTAGGAAGATATTCTATCTCTCGGTTGCTAACGGCACAGCCTAAAATCACCTGCTCCATCAACATCAGGCCCCCTCTACTACAAACATGCACTGGATAAACAGCAGAGGAAACAATAGGATTGTGTGTGTACTGTACTGTTAGTGAGGAGACATTAGCTTTACTTAACAGGGAATTGGGAGGCTCAATGCAAGGCAGGTGGCTCTGGAAGTATTAGAATCTAAGGGTATGATAACAAATGTTATTTTCACTTGACTGATCCCTCTCTCGGGATGTGTTTTATTATATTACGTTGACATTGTCTGTTTTTTCTCGTTGCTGCGACCTCCAATTCTGTAATTGTTAAATAAAAACAGCTGTGTTCCCTTTATTCAGAAAACTATTGTTCTAACCCTTCCCATTGGGCTTAATGCATCAACATATTGAAATGACCATTATGCTTTTTTTTTACACCTAATAGAGACATTAATTGTATTTTTGTATTGTGTGTTGCAGGGGCTTTATAAGAAGAGTCTCAAATATCGAGAAATATTGAACAACAACAGCTAGTGCAGTTCTAGCATTATGAAACAAAACCCTGAGGTACACAAATCCACTGAGTTTCTGTTTGTGTTGTCTCCCAGGAGCACAGTGCTTCCAAAATAATACTAACACATGGGCAGAGGTCCTATAGAACCAATTAAGTACGCAAATAAACATTAAAGAAAGAATAACTTTTTAAACCCAGTGTAGCTGAATAGGGGGAATCAACCTGAAAAATAAATAATTAAACACATGTGCAGTCATGTATCACACACACACACACACACACACACACACACACACACACACACACACACACACACACACACACACACACACACACACACACACACACACACACACACACACACACACACACACACACACACACACACACACACACACACACACACACACACACACACACAACACACACACACACACACACACACACACACACACACACACACACACACACACACACACGCGCATACCATGTATACATCACTTCAGGGGACATTACATTGACTTTCATGCATTTCCTGGAGACTTATCCTAACCTTAACCATAACCAACACATGCCTAACCCTAACCCTTACCCTTAACTTTAACCTTACCCTTACCCTAAACCTAACCAAGTCTTCACCCTAAAATTAATGATTCCCCTTATGGGGACCTCCATTTTGTCCCCATAAGGGAGGCGAGTCCCCACACGTGACTGTGTAAACAGATTTAGGTCCCCACAAGTATAGTAATGCAAGGCCACACACACACGCACGCACGCACGCACACACACACACACACACACACACACACACACACACACACACACACACACACACACACACACACACACACACACACACACACACACACACACACACACACACACACACACACACACACACACACACACACACACACACACACACACACACACACACACACACACATGCAAACTGTGTAAGCACCCATTCAAACATAAAACACATATTTAGATTACCATAATACAGGATAGGCTAAATACAAAAATGCAGTAACATGCATATAATGCTTATGAACAGAGATATACATAAATACAGGGCTGAAAGTACATATTCTCTTCCATTCCATTTGTTGTGTCTTTTTTAACATTATGTTCTACTTTTGAACTAAATGACGTCTGATAGATCAGCAGCTACAGCAGATTGGAAGCTACTGTTGTGTCTGTGACCGCAGGAGGGCAGAGCTCCAGAGAGGTGGCTCTGAACAAAGACCATTCTGCACAGATTCCTACATGATGTCGGGGGGTAAAAGGTGCGTTGCAACTTGGCTTAGCAGTCTGTGAATAGTACAAAGCAATTTAAATAATTACAGGTTAGGTTTAGAATAACTTCACCTCTTTAACTAAAGGTGTTCAAATGCTCTTGGTCGATACTCCATACATAATATCTGTCTGATTTTGACAATCTCTGTCAGGTTCTGATTGCCGTCTGAAATGTTTAGAGACTTTGAGCAGTGCAGAAGTTGCGTGGATGGGTTCTGTTATGTGTGTACATACAGAATGATCAAGCAAATAAGTAAGGACTTGGCATTAAGAGACTTGAGTTAAAAAAGAAACTGACTGTGATGGTTGTAATTCTCTCGACAAGACATTGTCAACATTGCAGGACAACATAGCGTTATGTGCATTTATATAAGGTGGTCATTCTTGGTGATGTTTTATTCTGCTGTTTGATCAATAACAAGTTGCTGTTATATATTTGTATGGCATACTGATGCTTGTTGCATCCAACGAAGTAACATGTGGTTTTATTTATTTCGAGATAGTTTCTTTAACTGTACAAAATGCTGTCACAAAACTTTCCAGGTGTGTTGTAGAGATCAAAATGAAAGATGAATTTCAGATGGGTGGATGTTGGAGCAAGGCTACAGGAAGTAAAGGGGTAGAATAAAGGAAGCACTCTTTTGGCGTTGTGGCTGCTATGGCGATATCGGCTCTAGTTTTTTCTTGAATTTGAGTAAACCATTCAAATTATTCCATCCTTGAACAAACATTTAATATTTATTATACAAAAATAAATTCAATTAAGAGCAAAGCATACATAACAGACATATTTTGACCCACTCAGTATACATGAATAATATCCGTCTTGCTTAAACTTGTTTAAGGTTCTTTTCCTGTTTCTGTTTCAAGTCAAGACGTTTTATCTTTTTCCGGAATGCCTGTGGGCAACACAGCGGGAGAAGAGGAAGGAGATGCACACGGTGTAAACCATCAACAACAGTGAGTTCTCCAAAAATAACAGCTTTCCTCAGCCACTGTGTACCCAGATTCTAAGCAAAGGGATGTACAGATGGATACGGTGACGTGTATGTTGAACTAAAGTACTTAATGATGCTCTGAAACCTCGGTGGGAAAAGTTCCTCCCACATGATGACAAAATGTCCTTTATCTTAATTCAGCACACCCGGCAGCTTGGAACTGAGAAGACCTCAACCCACGTACTGACTCCTTTGATTTAACCTCCTGAGAAGGGATGAGAAATCATTTTGACCTGCGGTTCATTTACCTGTCTCTATGCATTGTGGAAGTCGATCGTAACACTAACAGCTGCCGGATGTGGATCAAAGAGGAGTTTTGGAAGTTGAACTGTGAAACTAGGAGCTGAATAATTACAGCCATTATTGTAACCACCGCTATCATCACTGTGCCCACTGTCAGGTGTCAGTAGCTCCGAGGAACAGAATTTCCCATCAATAGTTGATATCTCGATTGACCTATGTGCACAAATTGCTTGCTTTACAGCTCTGGATCGCCTTAAATGAAGACATCATGGTCTTAAATGTCTTCCACCGTCCTTAAACCATTTTCCCTGACAGTTACTATTTAGCGGTGAACCTCGTGACTCGTTTTAAGGTCGCGCTGTTGTCATCTGTCACATGACAATGGGGGTACTTTGTGTCTCCACTCGAGTCCTCCTCCAGAGACAGAGAACTTAAATTTCCTCTCCGAGCTAATAGAAATTTAACTCTGCCCATAACTCCCCCGAGTCCTCCAGGCTCGACACGAGGCAGGGCCCTGGAGGAAATAGCTTCAGATGTCATTTACTTTACTGTTCTCTTCTTATCTTTTTCATTTCTTCCCCCTTCCCTGCTCCCATATCTTTTCATGATGTTTGCTGTCATTGGCAGTGGCTTGAGTGGCCACGTCGCAGAAATATTGATTTCCCCCCCCCCTCCTCTTCTTTTTTTCCCCCTCTCTACAATCCCCCCCCCTCCTCCTCCTTCCCTGTGTTACCTCTCAGCTCCTGGGTTGACGCACAACCAACCCACTTCACTGGCAGCTCTTCCCGCTTCATTCTTTCGCTTCTTCCTCTTGGTTTTGTTCTTTTGTCTCCTGATTTTCTTTCTGCAAGACTTGATTTTGACATTGTGGCTTCGCTGTCTTCGGCAGCACTCTCCGTTATGTGGGTAGATGAGTAGGGGGAGGTTTCTCTCCGCCATCCCTTCACTGTATTCTTCCCCACATCCATCAAAGCAGCAGAGGCTCGTGTTCAGGCGCTCGGCTGGCTGTCGACCTCAGCCACTGACAACTCATTCCCCCTGACAACACACAAATAACTGTAAACTTTTGCTATTAGTGAGGTCACGGCAAAAATGAAATGTGTTTTTCGTAACACGTTGACACAGATCTTCTCTTCTGAAAGAAAAAGAACAGGATCCTGATCATTTTTTCAAATAAAAAAGCAACAGGTTTGTTTTTTCAGCCATCACAGCTCATAAATACTGGCTGTGGAGTGGCATTTCTGTATGGCATGGCATTTCTCAAATTTCAGCAGAGCTTTGAAGAGGGACTCTCTGAAATGTAAAACTATGGATTATCTTTCCAACAGTAAAATGTGTACAGAAACCTTCTGAGGCTTTTATGTGTTTCCTTGGAGCTGAAACGTCAGTCAAGCTGAATCCTCCGGCCTAAACTGACTAAATAGCCAAGATTCTGAGGTAGGATTTGTAGGGCTGTCAACGCGTTACCGCTCACGACTCATCTGGAAATATAAACGTGTTAAAACATCTTTACACAAATTAATCACATAACCAAGTTTGACCCCAACTTCATTCCATAATGGCAGTGTATGTTTTTACCATGAATTGCATGGAAAGGAAACAAAGCAAAGGGCCACGTGTGTTGTCGTGATTAGAGACCAACGGCATCGGCAAGAACCATCACTTCCAACATTTAACGGCACACCCAATTCCTGACGCTAGAGGTGCAATAATGACGTAGGAAAGGCATTTTGCTGAATAATAATCGTATCCAGTTTCTTGAAGTTGGAGATAGCGTACAAGATCACCACTGTAGGAACAGATAGTGCTCACAATATGATAGTGGGAGCAAAAATACTACCATACAATATTGTCATGCCAAATATTCAATAAAACATACAAACTAACCTGTCAAAAATAAAGTAAACCCCTCTGATTTGTTTGACCAGTTTGTCATGCATTTATTTATTACAAAACCACCCATGTGTTTGTTTTATCTCTTTCAATCGTGGTTCAAGAGAGTTCAGACTGGTAAGGCTTGGGACCACATTATCTGGTTCATTATTGAAGGAAGGGGGACCATTGATGAAGTGCCCAGAGAGTTGTCGCGATCGGTACTAACTAAAAGTGGCTGATGTGACAGATGTGGTCAATATGTCAATCTGTCTTTGTCCAGGTTGGGTCTGGTATGCATAGTGTGGCCATCTTTGCTATTGGTTGATGACAATGAAGCCTCAACAGTAAATGCTAAGATCTGGAAATACAGACAATAACGTTAGCTGGGGCAAGACACACAAAGAGTGGACCTGTTGTAAACATGCCAACAGTTGAACCAATCTATATGGTGGTACAATAGCCGCGTTCACACTGCGGTACTTTTCCCACAAAGGTTCATGCGAACTTAGTTCATGCGAACTCTTTAGTTCTCATGAACTAAGTACAGATCGCGTTCACACCAGAAAAAGTCCCTGGGGGTGGATTAGGCAAATGAAGCCGCTGACGTCACTTCTTCTTCTTCTGCTTTGGGTTTACTGGCAGGCCGCAAACCACTTCACGGCGTATACTGCCGCCCAAAGTCCCCGGCCGGAAGTCCCCGGAGTTGGGGACTGGCTTCAGTAGAAGCTGCTGGGAGTCCCAGCAGCTTCTACTGAAGCCTTCCGAGTAAATCGCCAGAACGCCGACACCTCCTCATCTCCACCGCTCCCATGTTTTATTTTGTGTTGCCATAAGTTAGTCTCTCTGCGTTTCTGCGCTGGGCTAATGCTAATGCTAATAATGCTAATGCGAGGATAATAAAATGGGGCTTTACAAAACTTTTTGGGAGTTTTACGGGGCGTGGTTTGCAATTCCCCCAGCCAATCAGGAATATAGCTCTTTTCTCAAAAAAGAGCCGCTCGAAAGTCCCTGCTCTCTAGCAGGGACTTTCGAGGGGGTAAAAAGGTTCGCATGAACTACTTTTAGTACCGGCTCTTTTTGATGTGAACGCGATCATGAACTAAGTTCGCATGAACCTTTGTGGGAAAAGTACCGCAGTGTGAACGCGGCTAATTTGAGATGATTGCCTCAGAAGTATTTCTACCTTTGAGAGACTACTGACACGACTCACACTATATGCACTAAAGCACTTATATACTAATAAATGGCTGGCTTACCTAAAGCCAGTTGAGTAGCACTTGAAGTGTTTTAGCTCTATGAAACCTGATGTACTTATATGATTCTGTTTTCTTCAAGTTTGTATCTTGTTGGTCGAACTCACTTATTGTAAGTCGCTTTGGATAAAAGCGTCAGCTAAATGTAATGTATGTAATATGCAACCCAACTTCTCCATTCTTAAAAACACATGAGTTGCCACAACTGCTTTGTGTGATTGCTAATGTGAATCAACAATAATGACTTTCCACCAAGCAGATGCCCAGAGTCTGCTGCTGAAGAGGACATTAGCATTGTTGCTTTACTAGCACCCATTAGTAGTAAACAAATGCACCTGTCTCTGTTTACCATCTCTGCTATATTACCTCTGACAACACACCAACGCCAAGTCATAAACACAGAGGAGGAGCAATTCATCTTTATCGCATGTAATCATTCTAAACATCCACATGGGCGATCTGTCCCTCTAAGACAGGTAGCGAGGTAGCCAAATAATATCCCCCCTGTGGCTGAGGTTCATCATCTCGCCTGAGTGAGCCGGTTGGTTTGCAGTCAGAAAGTGTGTAAAGTTTACCGCGTGGGTTGATAGTTAGTGTTGTTCTCTCTGTTTCCATTGCATACGTGTTGTTTACCCTGTTAACAGCAGGTGTGGTGCTACGTGGGTTACAGTAGTTGTGTGATATAATGGCTTTTATAAGTGAGCATGATTAAAGTCAGCCAGGAGGGGGAGCGGGCAGGTGCCGGGCTGATGAGCAGAGTGACAGTGTTAATAGACCCGGGCTCAAGGGAGGTGGCCCCCGTTTGCAGCACCGATCCGTCTTGATTTCTGCACATTGCCTTCTTCAATTACACTAAGTGTTTAGCTCGAGTCACCGGCAACCTGGGCATGCAGAGACCGTCGCTGGGGATATGCAGGAGCGCGCCGTACATTATGCACCGCACATTATGCATGAAAATAAGAAACACAAGTCGATCGCTCATGTTATCAAGTCACACTCAAACTTTCTCCCTGAACTTGTTAGCCGCTGTGACTACGGATGCCTGATTGGATACGAAACTAGTCTGCAATCTGTAGTTGCTGCTATCTCTAAGATGTGTCCAGGCTCTCAGAGAGAAGATAGAGATGATGCGTAGATAAGACATTGAGGGATACTTTCTCTTCACAGGGGCACAAAGGGAATTAAAGGTGTCCTCTCCCATCTGAAAAAAAGGTTATTATCTTCATCCCCGTAGCCCCTGCACTTGACATCACGCAGCACCTTTACTCAAGATAAGACCTAATCTGGACTCTTGCTTATGTCTTTGTTTACTTGTGTCAAGGTTATGAGCTACAGCACACAGAACATGCTGTCCCTATTGAAGAAAACGTGACGAAAAATAATAATACATTTTTGTTTTTTTATGTTTTACGAGAGTATATAGTAAGGTTACTGTTAAAAAAGTTTTAAAAAAGCAAACAGTAATACACGGTGGTTCCAAAACACCTCTTGAATTCAGGGTTATCGACTTTTGCAAAGTGAAAGCAAGGGGAATGCAACTTCACATGAATTAGGACACGCTGTAGGAGCTCACATCCTCTGCTGAAACTAATGTGAATTAAGCTTATGTTTTCTTTGTGACAGAATGACAAACACGTCGGCAAAGGGCCTTTTGATGATTCTTCGTTCGAGCACCTAATGATCTTGCGGTGTTCGCCTTGACGCAATAAACAACCATCAAGAGAACAGCTGTCAACAGAAATGTACACTCTACCAGGTAACACATTAACCAAAATGGCCTGCGCAGCGAATCGTGGCGTATGGAGAGGGAATGTGCATTCCTCCTCGGGAGAGATTGGCTTGTTATGACGAACGCTGATGACAGGCAGTGAATCTAAATTCCTATAGATTGTTTCTATAACCTTTCTCAACTGAGGAATAACAGCGACGTGATCCCAGCACCACTGCTCTTTAGATTGCTCCCTTGCTGTCACTTGACACAAATAAGACAGTGACGCCTGGGATGTGGCACCGCTTACCTCTGCATCGAGCGGCAG
The DNA here is from genome assembly GCF_902827115.2 of Pseudochaenichthys georgianus. Lineage (NCBI taxonomy): Eukaryota > Metazoa > Chordata > Actinopteri > Perciformes > Channichthyidae > Pseudochaenichthys > Pseudochaenichthys georgianus. The sequence continues at coordinate 11,202,754 of NC_047507.1, read as the reverse complement.
AACGTGCCATCTTTTGACCCCCTGATGCATTTCAGAAAAGGTCAACCTGACAGTCGTCATCTCATCAATCCGCTGTTGTGACTCTGTCAATCTTCCCTGGGACCCCTCCGGAGGTAAAGAGCGTAAAAGAACACATTTCCCCATCTTGATTCTCCACCACCCACCCTTCGTTTGCCTTAGAGAGATGGGGGGGTTTGACCTTCGTGACCACGTTATCTTGTGGAAAGGTCACAGCAAGGCCTCCTGAAAACCAGAGGGGTGGGGAGGATCGATCTGGAGGCTTTCTTTTATTTATCTCGGTAGACATGCTGCTCCTGTTGTTCTTCCAGGCCAATGGTGAGGGGGAGAGATAACGATCTATTAGTGTTGCAGATATCCTCCTCCTTACCTCTCCCTCCCTGCAGCCCCCACTCTGTCCCTCGCCTCTCCTGTCAGACACCCTAACTCTATTCAAGCCCCTGGCCCCGAGCCAGAGGCGATTGGTGGAAGGAAACTTGGAGGTCATCAGAATGGGATGGTTGACGTCCTGGGGTCAACACGACCACGCTGTGTCATTGCGTAATACACTGTACTGAAGGGGGAGAAGTCAGGCCGCCCAGTTAGAAGCTGCAGCGCTATTAGAACAGGGGGGAAAGGAGAATATCACATACACTTTCCTGTCCCGTCCCCTTTGACTTTTACTGTGCAGTGTATTAATGGCCCGCTCTTATCACCATTTATCATTTGAACAGTGCAATATAGGAAGTGGTTGCATCAGTAGAGGGAAAACAAAGGCAAGATAGAGACGTTACATGGTGAGATGAGTGTGTCGCTGGGAGCGCGGATGATTTAATTAAAGAGTTTCCTTTCCCGCTGTCTTCAGGTCTGGGTTGTGTATTGAGATGGAAAATGAAACAAATGACTCACAAACATCGCTGCTGACTCACACATAGCTGGAGAAGTCTTAAGCCCCCAACTCTGAGGATATTCATGCGGTAATCGTGTTGTGCGGCACACACAAATGCCAGCGCGCAGACACATACTTGACAATATTTTATTTTCTGAAACACTACATTCGTCTGAACAAAGCACTCTGGCACGTAGTAAAATCTCCCCACCCAAACACGCAAATATTTCTCCATTACCCCACCATCATGGTCAATTAGGCCCCACTTTCTCCACCTTTTATCTCCTTAACCAGGGTCCTCATCTGCTGCTTGTGTCACGGGGCCCACAGATAAATAATTCAGCAGAGGACGGGTGTGTGTGGGGGGGATTTACGACTCACGTCTTACCCAGTCAGGTCGTAAATTCTGAATAAGGGGAAACGGGAGAATATAGTACGGGAGAGGAGGAGAAGGGGAAGGGAGATGAGGGAGGAGAAGGGCTGTGGGGAAGTGGTCCCCCGGGGGCCATAGTCTCACACAGGCAACATCATAAAGCCACCATTAGAATGCTGTATTTATAACAGTGGGTTTGCCCCGGGCTGTGGCTACGACACTGAGTTCCCCTCATCCACACACACACACACACACACACACACACACACACACACACACACACACACACACACACACACACACACACACACACACACACACACACACACACACACACACACACACACACACACACACACACACACACACACACACACACACCACACACACACACACACACACACACACACACACACGCACACACACACACACACACACCACGCACGCACACGCACACACACACACACACACACACACACACACGCACACACACAGACTCAATGCACAGCACCCATATCCACATGACAATGTCATTTTCCTCCGTATTAGTAGAGTCTCTCCATAACACCCACACTGTGTCCTTCTCCTGGCACTGCTGTCCCTATATGGTGTTCAGCATGGCGCCGGCATCACAGAATATCAATGGCTTAATGAGGCGAAGGCTCTTTCTGATGTGCCGCAACATTGACTCTTTGGGGGGAACATGGAGAGTGAAACGACTCTGTGAAGAGATAACAACGCCCCCCGATGGACTGCTGGCCAGCTCCGAGCATGCTCAGTAGTGCCTGACCTAATGGCAGCCAGTAATGATACAAAACATGTCAGCCTACCAGGATCCTTTCACCTTTTTAAAAACACTATATAGTAAGATTTGAAAGCCTACTGAGCATTTTTCGCTGCAGGCTTATTCTGGTTCAAGATCAAATAAATCTTGCTGATTTTATTAAAAGTAAAATGTGAGTGTTTATACTTCTTGGGCCATTAATTACATCATTTTTTCCCTTCTTGCATTATCCTTGGGCAATTTGCTGCCCAGTTACAGCAATTTGAAATAGATCCATTACATTGACGTTGTTAAGGACATTTGATCCATGGCCACATCCACTCATGAATTCCTGCAAAATGATGGCTAATTTAAAAGTTTTCAATCAATACCCATGGGTAGAATATTGTAAGATTGCTTCAATTGTCTAGAGTGTGAATAATGATGTTGTCAGTAAATGGACTTGTTCAACTTTAATATTCTGGGAAACTCTGGTTACTGCAGCTGAGATCCAGCAACGCTGTCTCTAAAATAAAAAGGATACTGCTCAATTTAATGATGAAATATGTCCTTAAAAACAGGGCATGTCTGCCTATAGCATATCTACATTTAATGAGCTTCTTTTAGAGCAAGTGAGGATGACTTTGAATTACAGATCCATGATGAACCAGCCATCAAACAACATATGGTTGAGTCAGATTTCACAGAGGAAAGCCAAAGGTGAGTGGAAATATTCAGTAAAACCAGGAAACAAAAGCACACCAAATCCCCTGTGCCTTTTCATACACTCTGTTGAAAAGCAATAAGAGGAGGTACAGTACCTTTTGTTTATCTGTCCCACTCATGCGTTTATTGTCAAACCTTGTTTAGGAATATCATTTCCCTTTAACTGGCCTTTTTGCTTTCTGGCAGTCTTCAGGCGCTTTCATGTCAGCGGTCTACAGTGGGGCAGCTGCCTTGGAATAAACTCCTTTTATTTAAAGCTAGCCAGAGGGGTCAAAGAGCCTGATCCGTCATTGGCAGTGTAATAAACAGAGAAAGAGAGTTCCACATAAACACCTCCAACCAATATGAACAGCCCACTACAGGAAATGAAAATGTGGCCACAGGAAGTTAACCCTTTACGGCTCAGGGGTGGTGGCGGAGGAGACATTATACTGCAATCCGGAGTTAAGCTGAATGCCTCCGTATCCTTTGTGTGGGTTATTGTAGGGGGCATTTCCTGAAGGTGTCTGAACATGCATTAATTGGTTGTCATGGGGAGATACGGCTAAATGCGAACGGGGTGGCAGTGTCGAATCCCATTTAATGAGAGAATAAAACAGTCTCCCATTGAAGGCAGATAGGGAGAACCGTATTGACCTGCGGTGGTGCTCGTGAATAACCAGTTGTCTCCCTCAATCGATCACAGCACAATGTGAGACAACGCGGGAGGAACAGTGGCATGATTTGTGAATGACACTGAAGGTCAAAACACATGTAGAACGTGGCGATTGCCCCTTCAACATATTTCTGTACATTTGTCTTTGATCTCTTGTGCAGGTTTGACTTCAACGTTTCTCTTGTCCTCCGTGACAGTTTCCTCTCTGCAGTGCTGTCCGGCCTCCACTGTTCATCTATGCACGGTCATTAAGCTCAACGCTGCGTGACTCTCAATGAGGCGGGGCCAGAAAGTGAGTTGACCCTTCGAGGGCACCACTCTGACTTGTTCCTCTTTCTCCTTCGTCTTCTTCTGTTCTCACTCGTCTTATTCCCCACAGTCTGTGGGGCCAAAGCCTTGGCTGCTTGTTGCGCATGCTAACATCGGGGGCTGCAAGATGGGACTTGGAGCCAGAGAGAGAGAGAGAGAGAGACCGAGAGAGAGAGAGAGACCGAGACCGAGAACATTACAGCTATGGCCGCCAACCACCAACTTTGAGAGTTGAGTGAATAAATGCCCTGTCTACTTGGGACAGGGTGCACTCACTCTCGCAACCCGGCACGCATGCATAAAACCCTAGGGGTCGGGGGCCGGGGAGTGGAGAGATTCTCTGCAGAGAGATTGATAACGCCCCCTGCTTCAAACAGCGGACAATCCAAGCAAGAACCAATGTGACTTTAACAAAACCCAATGAATAGTGCATGGAGACGGGTCAAGGGCAAGATGGTCGTAGGAAGGGCTAAGGAGTTTTTCTTATCAATCAGGGAGTCATGGGGGGAATGTGGGAAGACAAGCGCCAAGCTGGGTTTGTTGGCGGAGAGGGGGGGGGGGGGTTGGGGGGTTGTGGCAGCGTAAAGCTCCTTTGATAGCTGTGAAATGGAGAAACAGATGCAGAAAGGTGGAAAGAGCATTATGGCTGGTGATAGTAAATACTCCAGGGTATTGAGCCTTTTAGGTTTATGTCACTGATGTCATGTTGAGCTAGCCTGACTGAAGTTAATCTGGGAGTTTTTCCGAGGTGTGGAAAAAGCGGAACTATTTGAACATAAACGTATCGTGTCTGCAGCCATTTATCACAATTTTGACAAATGCGAGTTCCCTTCTCTTACCGTCTGTGGTTAGAACCACAAGTCTTTGCTTAACTTCAAAGCTACTCTGGCTATTTAACACGTATAATACAATACTACATATATATTCATGATTTTTTCAAACACTTTTACGGAAGACATCAAAGCGTGATGAGCCAAAGTAAAAAGAACAAACCCCCGAGACACTGACTTTCATCAACTTGATTGAAAATGATGCCGACTATTCAAAGCACCGCGGAGAAAAATAACAGGTGGGAAGGGCTTTCATAATGGTGAATCAATATAGAGAATCTACAGCACAGTTCAGCCTAAATGCCACTCCGCCCTTTGGCCTCTTATCAGCACCCAATCACAGGCAATCAAGCTCTTTTAAGGGCTGATTTAACCCTGATGAGCCCTAAGCTGGATGAACCTCACACACAGACAGCAGCAGTCACTCTTCCCCCGACACACACACACACACACACACACACACACACACACACACACACACACACACACACACACACACACACGCACGCATGCACACACACACGCACGCACGCACACACACACACACACACACACACACACACACACACACACACACACACACACACACACACGCACGCACGCACGCACGCACACACACACACACACAACACTGTCTGCAATATTGCGGCAGAGATTAAAGCCACATGAAAGGGGTAGAGACAAAGGTGACGTCTCCTCTTTTCAAATGGCAAGAGCGTGGCTTGACATGAAGCGAGTGGGTGAGTGCCTGGGTGAACAAAAGCCTGGCGCCATGTGAGAAAAGGGCAGAGGCGGGAGCAGGGCAGCAGTGGTGGGGGGGCAGGCCTTTAATTAAAAGGATTATATTGAGGTGCACAGTGCTGCAGAGGAGCTGTCCACTGGGCCTAGATTGACTACAGTAATGAAACCTATCCCTGTCTAAGGAGAAGGAGAGAGAGAAGGTGAGGGTGCATCGCTCAGAGGAGGGGGTCCGGGAACGATGGAAGACGATGGAAAGTAAACATGAAGAAAGAATGTGTGTAATGAGGGATCATCAGACAGAATTATAAGACAGGGCTTAAAGTAATAAATATACAAGGTCATAAAGAACGATAACAATGGATGAACTATGGTATTAAATTAGAAGTTCTCGTAGATTAAAGTCATTACAGATATGCTTCCGGCCAAGTGAGAGTTTCCCTCTTTAATGTAAATGAATGCTAAGTTTGGCATATCCATCCAGTGCCTCTGCTTCTCATTAATTTTTATCTCTGCAGATATAATGAAGTCATAATAGCAGGGAGTCTGATGAGTTGTCAATTAGAAACTTGAATGATCCCTGTCCGGAAATAAAAAAAGTCCCAGAGAAGGTTATTATTTCAGCTCCTCTCTTTAACTCAGTGGTAGGTATCCGCACTCAGCTCTCACTCCCTCTAACCTGTTTGTCCTTCATTCACACCATAAAGTCGTTTTAATTATACGCAATGGCGATCAACCAAAACGGATGTAGGGTTTGTCTTGTAACCGTTTGTGTAGCAAGGTTCGATCTATTTAGCATTTGATTATAACACGCAATAAAATCAACATAACGGAGGAGCCCAGGAATTGTACTGTCACACATGGCCAGTTGCAAACTTCTCAGCGTGGAGATAAGTCCCCTGTGTCTGCCTCTGACTACATTTGTGTTATCCTCCAATCTGTTGTGTTGTGTGGAACTGCATGGCTTCCCTCCGCTGCTGACCAAGATTAACATTATCTCTGACCAGCCTGCCAGAAAACCAGACTCTGCAGTAAATGAATGAGATAAAGGCAAGACAGAAAAAGTATAACTTTTGTCACGTCTACTGTCTGTTACATTCCCAGGTTTGCCATTTTCATTATATTTGTATCTTTCTATGAACCATCCGCCTGACCAAGCAAGCAAGTAAACAAAGTCCTGAAACTGTCATTTTGCGTCCGTGGAAATTATAAAAAAGACAAGCATACACATTTTTTGTATACATATGCCTTTTTCTTATATGTTATTTATAAAAAAATCATGCAAAGATTGTATTTCTGCTGACCACATTGTAAGACATACCATGAGAGGTGTCTATACTCGATGCAGTCCACGCAAAAAGAACAATACAGACACATTCTTAACAGTACAATACACTCTAAATATAAGCTTGTTTAGTTGATCTAATTAGAAAACAATATACATTGAAATATAATTGTGTCTTTCAAGCTTTCTAAATGTCCCTGTGAAGTAATGGGCTGGTTTAAAAGTAGAATAGCTGCTATGCTTGCATCACTTTCCTAGCATTGAATGCTCCTATCATTATGCAATTGAACATTTTGAATAAAGCAAATGGAATATCCAGATCTCAGACATTGCCTAATAATCTTTATATTTTGATCAGATAGCGGATATTGTTGTAATAAAAAGTTACACACAACGACACACACATGCTAAAAGCACAAGCACTTGGTTTAGAATGTCTTGGATTATGTGTTTTTATATAATGTACATGAATATCAAACTCTTTTCTTGGTTTTGGTTCATCTTTACAGTCCTACACTTGTGATTAATGTGTTATTGTACCCTCTGGGCAGCCATTGGTTTCCACTCATTTCCATACAATACGAAAATAACCGTTTAAATTATTTTACGATCTCAGTGTTCAATCAAAGTTCAGCAGCATAAAGGGAAAAAGTCATAATTTAGAACCAAGCATTTGTAAGTGTCACCGTTAATGCTGAGGGGATTCTGTAATATGAGACCATATGTTATGTTTTATGTCAGCAGTAAATACATTAGATTAAAGTGTTTTTCAAATATTGGGCATTGCTATCATATTGCCCAGAATTATTTATGGCTGCATCACATCTGTCTTTGAAAAGGCATAATTTGGTTAGTTTGATGGTGGACGTATTGTATTGCATTTTTTTTCAGTGGAACACAAGATCAATCCGGCATAGACTTTTGTAATAAAATGCACTTATCCAAGAGAAGAAAAAGTATTTCAATAAAAACAAAACTGTGGTCGAAAAATATTGGTAAATCTAAAAAAAATCCAAAATAATGTGTCATTGTCACGATCTGTCTGTGTTGTGTCTTTTCTTGTCTAGATCTGTCTTTGGTTTCCTGTTTTATTTAGAAAACTGTTCCCCCCCCCGCCTTTCCTGTTGCTTCCTGTCTCTGTGTTCCCTCCTGCCTGATTACCTGATTGTGTTCACCTGGTGCCCCTGTGTTTTCTCCTCCCTCCTCAGCTGTGTCTTGTTTGTGTGATTAGTCTTGTGTGCATTTAAGTTCTGGTTTTTCTGTCTGTCTTTGTGAATTTCTTGACGTTGTTGGATGGTCTATGGTCTGAGCGACTTTATGTTTTGTCTTGCCCAGTTTTGGAAATAAAGGATTCCTGCTTTCAACATATCTTCTGTATTTGGGTCCTATACCTCGCCGTCCAGCCCTCACAGTCATATTGTAAATCTTACATTGACAAAGGTCAGCTGCAAAGCCTCTCATGAGTCATATTGTTTAAGGTTTACAGTACTATAAAATAAAATACCTATAAGTGAATAACATAGAACGGAAAACTCCATTGAAATGAACTAATACTGCTATAATCTATTGATAAGCATGCACCTACAGATAGTTTACAGTATTATGTAGGTACAATGATTGGGATAAGTCCATTGTTTGACCAGGGAATGATGGCAGTGCATTGTCATTTCAAAAAGGAGAATTATATAATAAAACAACTGGTCAAAAGTTGCTTATGTGTTGGCTTAGTTTGTGGAAAGGCACTCAAGCGAGTGTGCCTGAAGAGGTATGAAATTAATTTCATACCTTTTTCCCTTCCCTCATTTGCCCAACGTTTTTGAGCCGGTCTCCTCAGCTCCTCACATAGTGTCTCACCATTACAGAGCTAATCCATCCATGACAATGTCCAATTTCCTCTGGGGAATATGGAGTGCAGTGGGGGAAATTTGCAACCCTGTGGCCCATCTAAGTAGCATTAACGACAGTGCCCACATCCCTCAGAGCCTGGGCTTTGTCTGGGAAGAGAAACTCATTTGAAGTGAGTGGTTCGATTTGAGAATCTGGCAACGCTGTGATACAATCTTCTATTACAGACAATCTTTCTGATATGATGGAGACAAGGAAAAAAAGCTTAAGCCAACAGTTGCTTCAGGTGCCAGGACATTTCGATAAATCTCATATTTGCATTAGTCATTGGAAGAAAGTACGTTTTGTGTTCAGAGTTCAGAATTGCGTTATTAACTTTTGCATTTCCTAACCAAACCATGAAGATATTGTATTTAATTTATTTTTATTATACTTTCTCTTCTACTAAGGAGGGGACATAAAACCATAAAGTTGGCCACTTTAGAAGTCCACAGTTTGATATTTGATTTTGTAAGAACATTTAAAAGAGAATGTATACAACAATTTTCGAATGGCCATGAATATGTCTAACAAATTGAACTGAAATGTACATAAATTAAACTTACTTTGTCATTGTGTTGCTTTGCATCTTAATGTAGTCTGTATAGCAAACAATCAATATATTTCATTATACATACGACCTGAAATATAGCACTACATTTCTATTTTTGACAAGGGTGGCCTCAGTGGGAATCGAACAGAATGACCCCATGATCCTATCCCTTATTGACCCTTGGAGTGTCAGTATATCTGAAAATCCAACGATAAGATGCAAATTCTAATAAAGCAATAGTACAGGCTCTTAATTACAGTGAAAATATGACATTTGTCTGTAGCCTCCATCCTGCAGTGTTTAACTGTTTTTATTGCCCTAATATCACTGCCATATTTCAAACCATGTTGTGCTGATTTTCAGTTGCTTCTGCCTGGCCTTCGGTGTGTCTGCTCGATACACTATCGACAGACCAATCATTCCGCAATCATGCTCAGCACACCATCTTTATTACTGATTATTGACCAGGTCATCACTGCCTGCGTGGCACCGCACACTGACATCAGGTGCCAGGAGAGACAGTGCGAGAGAAGCTGGGAATCTGTCAGCACTCTGATGAGCTGATCTACCGCTGGGTTTTGGATTGCCAAGCCAGTGACCTACAGGTGGCAATTAAATGTCAAGACATTTGGATTCCAATTCTGGTCTGTTGCTGAGTCACATAAGTCATGCGGTAAATTCAGACATGTCAAAGGAGCGAGATAGTTTCTATCAGATCTAAGTTGTTGCCAACGTAAGGTCTTCAACTTGGACCAGAAAGAAATGCCCTTCACTTATTTTTCATGCTGTGTCCAAAAGACGAGGAAACAAGGCTTCAGCGAGGAAATATACTTCTAACTCCAAACTTTTTTCGAATGGAGCCATTCACTATGCCTCTTACATTTCTTGATTTGGAAACATTTGGGCACATATATGTTGTAATAAATATGAAAACAAAAATGATATTAAAGCAGACTCAAAAATCAAGGAATGTTTGGTGAGTACATGAATACTGTCTGTTTTGTGTACTTTTAAGCTCATTCTCAGGATTCATAATTGTATGCTGTGCTTACTATGACATGTTTACATGCTGTTCAAAGAGGTCTTTGTTTTCTCATACCTTCCCCCTCATAAGTCTGGCTTGATTAGACTACTGAAGGGTTGCCTTCTCTCTTAAAAGGCATACATTTCTCCAATTTTACTGACAGTTTTCAATTCTTGTATACAACCTATTTCTGTAATGATATTTTCCGTTTATGCGTGTCTTTAGCATGTTATACATAGTTTACTCTTGGAGTGTTGCTGTTATTCAGAGAAAACCAGTCCAAATATTTTAGTATTTACCGCAAGGTAACAGCTTGACCATTAATTCAAACCCCATCCAATAAACAGACATGAACACTAACACATACTCACAAGAATATTTCAGATATTGATATTTTGTGTTTTCCTATTCTGGTCACATATCATGTGTGTGCTGTTGGAGCTATAAGTTGAATGCCAATGAGAGTGTGTGAGCCTTCCTGACATCCTTGGCATCTCCAAGGTCAGAATCTGAATCCGCACTCGCTCCAGTCAGTGTGTTTCCATCAAGCCTTTTCTTGAATGTGGATCCATGACATGTCTAACTATTTGTTTCTGTCACTCAAACAAGTCACCTTTAAATCAATGATCTCAAACAAACATACCTTTAATTCACTAAGGTGACATTCTGTTCAATTGATATTTCCCCTGGAACATCTTGTGGAGGACACATTCATCCCCTGCAGGATTTAAATGACCCGTAAAGGTTTAAGGTTTCTCGTCTCTCCCTTTTCGAGAACAGAACTAAAGGATTTACCTGTGGCTTTATTTGTGACCATTTCAGTCACTTCACAAAACTGACAGATGTTCACAGGCATTTATGAAAGGAGCCATGGTTTACACTTCTCCCTCTGGCTCTCTTTAGGTCACATGCGTAGCCTGGTGTACTTTAAGTCACTTTACTCTACAACAAAACTGCATTTTCGATTGTTTTAAAAAAAAAAGGAAAAAGCTGATCAAAACCCCTCATAACCCGCAGCCCCCACTGTATGTTTTGTGTCAAGCGGGGCAAACTTGATTCTGTGTTTTTACAAGCTGAAGCCTCCTGTTTTGGAGCGGAGGAGACCTAATGAGATAGGATGTTGTTAGGATATTTAGTTTTTAGAGAAACAAGCTAAGCATAAGTTCGCCATTAGCTGCTCCGCCCTGTGTCCATGCAGCGGGAAAACCCTGGTTGTGAAAGTGGAACCTCTTTATTTATTTTGAGAGGATGAGTTGTATGTATATAATTCCAGCTTCCAGTTAAAAGATCCTTGATGATGAACAATAAAGAAATGCTAATTGTGAAAAGCTGATCAAATTATATATTCTGTAACATCATTTTCCCCCCTAATTGTTTTGATTGAGATCCCACGAGTTGCATATGTTGGATGATGTGATGTTTTTTCTGCAATGGCCTCTTTGCAATCTCAATTGTCATCCATTGTGACTGTCAGGGACCAAGCAGTAAGACAACAGGACACAGGAGTGGTTTAAATAAACTAGGGTTTTTATTTACCCAAAAATCCACAAAACATCATATAACAGCAAGGCCTATAAAAGAGGTCAACAGAAAACACCTCAAAGAAACATAACAGGTGTTAACTCAACAAAACAGACACAATGAAAAATCAAGGAACCTATATAGTGGCTTGGCCAAACCAAGTTGAACCAAAGGGATAAGTAATAGTCACAAAACCCAAATCCCCCCTTTGACATGGAAGCAGGTGGTTTGTCCCAATCTGTCCCAATTGGCTCCTTGCAGTATTTATGAGTCCTCAGCGCTCGGCCACACCCTTTGCTGAACCAGGAAGTAACCTCCCCCAATGGACATGGTAACATTTAGAGCACATGTGTGGTGTTAATTGGCATGTTTTATTGGAGCTGCACTGGAGCAAAAACTACTGAAGATGAGGATGCAGTGTAGTTGGTTTACCCTGTGTGGATGTGGCCATCACAGTGACCAACATGATTTCAAGCTGAGCATTGCCTTTGAACTGGAAGGAAATACACTTTTTACAGCTGAAATCTCAAGTAAATAGGAGGTGTTTTATTCACAATAATAGATTTTGGGTTACTTATCTGCACATTTATGGTCTAAAAAATAGCAAATCAATAATGATGTGCACAGTGGATATTTATATAAGTGACTTTCATTGTAAATACTTTACATCTCCAACTGTAAAAGTCTATAAAACAGCATCATATCATAATTTAGAAGACAAAGTGAAGGGATTTAATTGCAGCAGTAAACAGTAAGCAATGTAAATTGATGTTTGACAGGTAAATACTGCACTGTCATATAACTGAGCTATAACATAAAAGATGAGAAGAAAAATCTAACTCAAAAGACTATATGTACTTAATGTTATTTCTACAATATTGGGACGTTCGGTAAGTAAGCACATCTCTTCCTGAACTAAACCGCAGAGAGGCTGCAGTGATGATGTGGTGATTTGTGATGATGGGACAAATGCTGTACTGTGTCCACAAACACTCAGTAATGAGTAAAGTGCTGAGACAGTATGAAAGCAGCCGAGACGATGATACTTGGAATAATTCCTGGTTCACAGCTAGAGGGCTTACATTTCAATCAAACTCATTTGGAGGCTTCATCTCAAACAAAACACAACATAAATTGCATTAAACAAAATTACCTGCATTTCTAACTTATGCATATCCTTATACTTTCCAGCTTTGCCTACAATTTTGTAGATATTGACAGATATCAATAATACAACAATTCATGTTATAACACTATTGTTCAATGCACTTTAATTGCTTTAGAAAATACTTAGAGCTCCCCTTTGAGCAACACATAACCACCCACTCAGTGTGCTAAGAAAGATATCTGCCACCAGTGAAGAAACTAAGTCTTCACTGGTGGCAGATCCTTCTCTTACAAGAAAGAAAAGTGCTATTAAAAAGACCCATGAAAACTGCATTCCACCCAAGAGTGCTGAAAATGGGAAGGAAAAGAGTTTGATGCCACCAAATAATGAGGAGAAATATGCATGCTGGCAACTCCGACTAATTAGTGTGGAACACCAGGATTATGAGTGATATAAAATGCATTAAGTGCCAGCAGAGTCATTTGTGATGTAAGACAGTGTGCAACTTTAAGGCCTGTCTGTTGGGACCTGGTGGGGAATAAATGGAATTCATGTTTGCATACATTACTGTTGTAAAGTTTTAACAGCTGAGTGCTGAGCTGATTACACATTGGCTGCTACAAGAGAGCAGCCATTAGCATTGTTCTGCAGCTGTCAGAGACTCTAATCCAAAAGCCAGCAGTCAGGCGGATACTTGTGCATCGGGTCCTCAGAGAGACATTGCCAACAACATTACTGTCGGCAGCAGGTCATTGAATGTGCCACACAAGGCTTTAAGTTCTTGGCCTTGAAAGATGGCCGTGATCAATAAGGTGTCACCTGGTCGTTTAGGGGGGTTGGAGATCCGAATGTGAGAGCCTGAACTTCTGGGAAGCCTTCTCCTCTCTTGCTGTTTTGTGCTACTGCGGCTCTGTGTGGACATTTGCTGCCGCATACATTATCCCTGTGCAATATCCAGTGACAAATGGATTCTCAATCCTTGTTATTTGTATAAAGCTACAGATGAAGTCCACAATAGCTTTGACCTTGTGTCATGCTCAACCCCACGCCCCCACCCACTCTCTCGCCGACAGATTCCCTGCTTTTTTGTTTACCACACTCAACTTGAGGATTTACTGCAGGGGCAAAGAGTAATTGTGCATATAATGTCAAGGACTGTTGTCAGTATCCATACATCATGCCCACATATGGTACACTTGGCTATGTTAAATATACATGCCCCCATGAAATATACATGACTGTGGCATCCATATAAAGCCCATGGCTCTCGCTTGAATGATTAGAAACCCTCTCACCCTGGAATTCAAATATCTCCTACTGAACCACGATGATAACATATGTCACTATAATCTTCTATTTCCCCTATTTTCAGGCTACAGGTTTTTGTCTGATAGCATATATGTCTATATGGAAAATACGTTTTTTTATGATCATCTTAAAATGCAGTACAATTCATTGCTTTTTCTGAGCCATTTGTAGGAATTGATTTAAGATTTCATTAAAAAAGGGAACAATTCAGTAAAATGCCAATCTTGCAGTAGACAATGTGTAAGGACAAACGGCAGCGGCTTCTAGAATTTAAATATAATTCTGACATTGAATCAAGCGAGATCACTTTTTAATCTTCTGCTCTCTACAATAAAACATGATTTGTTACTTATTTTTCTAACATTTCAGTAATTATCTCAGACACAGACACTGAGGGCACAAAAGGGTTAATCTGTTGAGGAGAAGACAGCGCACGTGAAAACGGGAGAGTGTTGGTGAGGAAAGGGTTCCCTATTATCAGGGGATGAGAGTGCTAATAAAACACAGGAGCTGCCGGGGTCCAGAGGTCAGTTGCACATGTAATGAATGGAGAAATTTAACTCATCCAATTATAGGTAGCCAAGGCAAAAATCCATATCGTTACTCTGGGCAGTGCGCCCAAATGCAAAACTAATAATGCCAAGCAAAGCCCCAGCTTTGTATAATGTCAGTGTGTGAGTGTGATGTATGAGCGTGTGTGCGGGTGTGTGCGTGTATACTTACGTGTACAATGGGTGTGTTCACTACAAACGATTTACAATGAAGTGAGAGTGAGCAGGATGTGTGTAGCGGGGAGGTGAAGGTGTTTTATAGTGTATTTTCGTTTGTCTGCATACGAGTGCGTACACACTGACACGTGTATTTGTGAGTTCAATTTTCTGCAGCAGCTGCTTATTATAGCGTTTTACTTGGAGATGCTTGAATTTCCCTGCAGTATGCCCAGGGCCGCCCCTGGCCAACTTGGGGCCCCAAGCGACATTGTGAGATGAGGCCCCCCCCCCAACCGACAGTTGTTTTTGAAAACAAAGTAGGCTACTTTGCTAATATAATTCCTGTTTATTATTATTATCAACACAGTTACTATTTTATACAGTGAGGTAAATGGTAAATGTGCATGTATGTCGTTCAGTATGCGTTTACAGGTGAATACGTCAGCATTTCCTGCCAAATACTAGCCTCAAAAAGATTAAAATATAATGAATGCAAATCAACTACTTCTACTAATAATCATAATCAATTCAATAATATAAATACTATATTATTTTATTATAATATAGTTGTAATACAAAACATGCTTATGACATGCTCAAAAACTGATATTTCTTAAATCTATATTCAAATGTAGTTCCCTCTGTCAGCAATGTGTCAACAACTACACACACATTTCTATCAGTATTTTGGTTGACATGATGATGACTGCAAGAGTTAAGGGGAGAGGCTGAGCATCACCATGAAATGTGCAAATTGACATAAAAATGAATAAAAGGGGGAAAAATGCTCCATGTTTTTAGGCTGCAAACTTTAACTGTTACATAAGCCAACTAGACAGTGTATCACTCTTCCTCCTGTATATTAGCAGATAAAAGGCATACAATACTTGAATGAATGGTAAATAAAGAATGCTGGAAATAACTGCATCTCCATTAGCCTATATGCTCTGCAGAGACTGCCTTCTTCATCTCGTGAATTGCAGCTGATGTTTTAATATGGCAATTGGCAATTTGACTTATACAACATTCGCAAGTTGTACATTTGACTCATACAATAACCCACCTTCGAGTGATGCTCTAGTTTCTTCATGTTTTAGTTTTTTTCCCCCTCTTGCTTGCTTGACTGAAACGGTCTTTTCACCGACATCTCTTCACCTGCAATAGTGGCCGTATCAAAGCCGTGATTGGTCAGATGTTGATTCATTGCAACGGTGTCGGGTTACAGATGTGCTCCCCTTGTCACCTCTCACTCTCGCGGGTGGTGCACGGAGAACTGCGCACAGCAGCTGAGGCCCTCTGGGCGGGGCCCCCTGCGCAAGGCGGGGCCCCATGCAGCCTGCGTGATTGGCCTGTAGGGAGGGGCGGCCCTGCGTGGGCTACCAACTAAACCAAGAGGTCAATAAGCAGGAGTGTAATAGCAGCTGATGTTGTCGTGTTTCTATATCGGGAGCTTTTTTGTGTTCGTTAGCTCGTGGATTATGTCGATAAAAAACATTGAATCTAACCACAGATTGTACAATATGTGCAGAACAAGGAAATATTATGCTAATTCAGTGTTTGGTTATTGATCCCTCTGTCTTCAGGCACATACATTTGACATTAATCTTGCTTTTAACTGTCAGGATTAAAAATAAATGCTAATCCAGTTCATGCAAATATACGTTAGCAATTAGGTTTGGCTGGATGTGAACGTTGTACCTCCGGAATACAAACACAGTTAGAGATGTGCACAGACCTTTGACTTAATGACCACCCATGTAAACAAAGACTCAAAAAGGGCAAGCTCGTTATTGAGGTGACTGCTTTGATTAAACAAGTAGCACCTTGATTAAATGATTAGAAGAAAAGGGGGAAGAGAGAGGGATTTAAATCCCAGTCAGATACCAATTTTTCCCAGTTTTATTTAGATTTTTTTTAAATTGGGAACCATACCCCCTTGGAGGCAAAGTCATTAGGCCTTATACATAACCATCGCTGCCACATTAAAATCACATTACACAACAACGATAATCATTGCATTCAATTACACATGGTAATAAATACCCGACGCCATCTCCAGTAAATCCATTAGCCTGGGAGACACACACAACACACACACACAACACACCCGCACACGTGAACCAACAGGGGCAGAAGACGGCATTAGGAGATCTCAGTGTATGGACCGTGTTTTCACAGATAGTTCTCAGCAGTGCTGTCAGTGCCACCAGTTGTTTACACTCTATGAACAGAGCATAAGGGGGTGTCACCGAGATGTTTACAGTCACATTATGCATTCATGGCACATACCATTTTATAGCACTTTCTTTCTCATAAGGCGCAACACAGAGGAGAGTGTCAGAGATGGAATAACAAAAGAAAAGACCAGATTTGACAAAGGTCAACAGATGGAATTTAAACGGCATATACAATGGGCTTCAATCCACTGATCCCCCAGGAATACATCAGATAGGTATCATTTACTGCAGCTCCACAACACATTTCTGCTACATTACTCTTTAAAGAATTATGCAGCTGGCAATACTGCATCTCATCCGTCATGTACAGTAAGCTCCCCCAGTGTTTCCAAATGGTATTATTGTTGGCAAGGCAAGGCAATTTTATTTATATGGCACTTTTCAGCACGTTAAAAGCAAAAGACATTTCATACAGCATAAATACATTATTACAAAGGCATTTAAAAACAGGCATAATAAGCAAAGGTAATGAAATAAATGAAATAAATAAACACAGCCGGTACAGAATACGCTAAAAAGGCATAGGCCTACTGTAGTGTGAGTATGGGCAGCTCAATTAAAAGCAGCAGCAAATAGGTGCGTTTTTAGTCGGGATTTAAAAATAGGAAGTGTTTCGGCGGACGTGCACGATTTAGGCAGTTTGTTCCAAATTGTTGGGGCAGAATAACTAAAAGCTGCTTTTCCATGTTTAGTGGTTATTCTCGGAACAGAGAGCAGACCCGACCCGCTGTCACAAAGACAACAGGATTGCTTTCTGTTTCCCTCAGAGCCTAGCAGCTACAAACAACACAGGATATGAATCTGTTTTACCTCATTTTGTAGGTCTTGCCTTCATTGCCTCTTCGGTCATCAGTGCTCTTTTTCTTTTGCCGTGTTGAATTTCCACAGTTACTCCGCAGTTTGCCATTTACCATTTACTCTGGGGATAGCTAGCAATAGCTACCAGGAAAACAAAGGCACTTTCCCCTTTCTGTTTCGGTTGGGCAATGCTTTGAGCTGCACATCGAGCATTGATTTAACGGGGAGATCATATCTGGTGGCAGACAGAATGGAATAATGAAAACTAGGCTTTAAAAACATGCTGCTGCTGACCGGATTTTCTCTAATAATTCAGGAGGTAAAACCCAGGTTACACAAATACCTGTGTACTGCGCCTACGATTTTCAAATAGGAAAACCACACTGAGGAGAATTCAAATGATATACAGTATGTGCAGTACATCTATCACTCAAATAACTACCTATTGAGACTATAGGTTTTTATACAAAACCGCATACATGCGCATACATACAACCTATAGTCTCAATTAATGAATGGAAGTGTAACGGAGTGATGCAAGGCGAACATTCACAGCAGGGAGTGCATTTGAGTGCCATTAGCAAGAAGAAACTGAAGCGCTCAGACCGGGAAAGATAACAAGAGATTCCTTTTGAACATTCTATATTGGAAACATGCTGGCAAAACACGCACACACACACGCACACACACACGCACGCACACGCACACGCACACGCACACGCACACTCTGCTTGGTGCATTTCATTTTCATATCTCCTGCCCTGCTGAACCACTCGATATTCTTCCTCCTCCCCCTCGCCTTAACAAAGCTCATCCTACACCGCTCCACCTCTCCCTCTCTTCCTTCAGCCCGCCTCTCTCCCCCTCTTTGCTTGATGGCAGCCTCACTTGTAATGAACTGTTATGTGGGGGATTGATTGCGGACAGCTTAGCATTGACCAGCTTCATTATGGAGTCCCTTCAAAGTGGGATTCTGGGCCTGCCAATACTCCTGAGTTTATTTCAGTGAAGGGATCAATAGCTAGCGCATTAAAAGCTTTATTTGGGCTTTGTCCGCCCCTCGAGTACCTTTGCCCTGGTTGCTCTGTAGATCTTTCTGGTACCACCATGATAGCTGCTTCGACCTTTCAGGGGTGAGAAGGCGGCGTGACCATTGGGGGCTTATGCTGCATACATGTAGCTGGTGTGGAATCTCAAGAGTGGGAGAACGTGAAATAAATGACTATGAGCAAACAGTTTGCTCGTCTTCATGAGCAGTGTTTAGCTTACTATCTTTTGTGGATATTCTTGGGATTTTTCTCCACCTATCCAGATGTTGTGATTTGTGACAGTTAGTCACTGCACTGCAGACACCCTGCAATGTTTCCACTCTACCAGTGGAGTACAACAGTAGCAGCGATGGCACCCTGTTTCAAAGCTTTCTCTACAAACAGCATGCTACAGCGCTTCTCTATGAAAGCATTTACACATCGAGGAGTCCGGGGACTTTCCCTTGGAGATGCACTCGCAAATACAGACGCACATCCACGCACACAGACACTCACACACACACGGGGTGGCCCTCTGATGAGATATCATTTTGTCATTTAGCATGCTGTGTTACAAGATGTATCTCCCCCGCCAAAGCCTCAGCAGCAGCCCCGGCTCTGTCCTTGTCTGGTGTTTCCCTCAAGGCTACACACACCGCCGAGGAGCCGCACACCCTGGGAGATGGAAAGAGCATGGCTGCCACATTATAAATGACTTCAGGAATCTCTCCTTCTTCGCCGACTGCTCTCTTACTTGTGCTCTTGCTTCTCTCTCGCTCTTGCCTCTCTCTCTCAAAGACACATACCAGTTGCCAGCTGAGACCATTACACAGATATTCTGTCAGAAATGATGACCTGGCCCTGCAGCTTTTGTTCTTCACCTCTCTTGACTCTCTGAAATAGATCTAACCAATAGAATTCCAGGTTATCCTTTTCCGTTGCTCCACGCTATGAAAATAATCCTCACACAGCAGTATGGTGTCAGCCTCCATGGTTATTCTCTCATTATGAGCTCTTCTTTCGGCCCCTGTAAAGTAATATTCTTTAGAAAGTCAGATGTTGTGCTGCCTAAGTCCTACTGTACCTTACCGACTCCACGGTCGGTCCGCCTGTGCTTCTACAGAACGAATGGCCTGCAGGCTCAGCACTGGGGCGGCAGACAAATGGATAAAAACTCACACACCTCCCACTGCTACTCTGGACAGTGGTGGTGACACTTAAATAATAAGCAGTTCTCAGCGCTTTAAAGTTGTTTTTTCCTGGCCGTGTGGGGTTTGGGTCAACTCATTAGTATTGCAGAAAACAAAGAAAAACACACACGGATCCACACACACAGGCACATGCATCTGTTAAGAAAGCAGGGTATTATCTTCGTGCCTTGAATCTCTCATTGCACGTTAAATAAAAACATTAGAGAATCCATTACCTCACAATGATTTAGTAATAACACATTTCCTGTTGTTTGTTTACACAAGTGAATTTGATTAGTTTGAAAATGGAGACAAATATGAATTTCTCTGTAACCAGAATAACAATATTTAACTACAATACTTCCTTGGATCCTGAACTCCAATCCTGTCACTGTCAATTGCTTTTAAATCATTACAAAGGCCACTGTATTACCTGAAGTCCCCACAAAGGATCCTCCACTGAGCTTAGAAGTGTATATCAAAAGGAAGCTATCCTTGGGAAGACTATATTGAAAGCACAAAAGAGAAAAGATCACAAAGATAAAGCAACAATGTGCAACAGTGTGCCGGAGGGCAGCCAGTGGGGCTTAGTTGTTAATGGTTCCTTCATGCTTGACACATTTCAAAACAAAACAACTAATGTTCCCCAGATCAGGCCAGCAGGACAACATTAGCAAGGACAGATCTAACAGTCAGATAGGAGACGAGATTACAATATGCCTTAATCACACACTGTGATGAGACACAAGAGTGGATCAAAAACAATGATTTGTGAGGCTACCGAAGGGTATCTGTGGCTCTCCGTTAACTTGAGGGTGCAGGGAATAAAATGCTTTAATAATAGCAGAATTATGAAATAATACCACTGTGGGTTTTAATTTGAAAGCGGATAAGCAGTAAACCTGTAGAGTGAATCTGATGAGGAGAACCATCTGTCCAACAATAACCAGCAGGCCATCGCTACACAGTTCAGTGAAGTGCGGCTGAAATAAAAGAAGGGGGGAAACCCTGAATGGGGCTGAGATTAGGAGACTGTTGTTGGCCATAAGATAAGCGCTTTGGAAGATAATCAATCTTTTAAAGTGTGTTTAATCAATTCAGAACTATACATACTTGATAGGCTGAAATAATTTAACACAAATTGCCCGTTTTCCGGACTGGAGAAATGTCAATATTCATAAGCAGTCTGTTATTGCTTCTTATAAGATCTCCAGATGGGAGGAGGGCTGTCAAAACACCCTCACGTCAAGATGAAACAGAGAAAAGATATCTATTCAATTCTGACGTTTCATTAATGAATAATTTTCCCCATGCATAAATATTAATAGATAAAATTAATTAGTTAAATCATTGATGCGGAGGAAAATCAACAGGGAACCCCCACCGCTCAACTTTGTGCATTCTGATCTCGTTTAATTATATTCCCTACTAATTAATTTGAGCAATTTAACATGCAGGTTCAGTGCTTCATTACCTCAAACCTGTGTACAGTAACTTATCTCCCAATAAACATTCAGTACGTTTGATTCCAATATTTGACGTAGGCCTATATATATGGTTTGCTGCTATTACATTTTTAATCGTTACCATCAATAATTACCACAATTTAATTAGAAAATGTGCCACTGGTAGGCGAAATTAATATGTGATAGTGCGAATCACTGAAAATATGTAAATCTCAATGTAACCAATGCTTCATATCTTAATTTTTTCTTTTGCTGTTTTTCAAAAAGGTAGCTTTCAATGTCACTGAGCGGCTGACTGACTTTGGTGTCATATATTTTACGTAGATGAGCTTAGACATGTACCAAATGAGCCGTCCTCTCGCCTAAAAATTGCTAATAGGGGGATCATTAAAGACTACTCTGTTGACCTTTTAAAATGCTGGCTCCCAATTCCTTACTCTAAATCCCCTGCTTATTGACTTGGCAGCTTCTTTGAATGCCCCTCTTAAAGGAGCAGTGCCTAGATTAATTTACATCTTTGTCTCCTCCCTGTGGCTACCACTCACCTCTGACCCCAGCAGGAGCACTATGGGAAATGACTAGTGTTAATGATGTCCACAAATGAGGCAACCCCTCATGTGTTACCTCGACACACCAACTCTGTTCCCTACACATTTACATTTAATGAAAACTCAATTACCTTTCAAGGGAAACGTTTTTCTCCTGGAATAGGTTTCAGTTTTAAACACATGTTTCACAAATTAAAACAGAACTACTAAATAATGCAACAAAACTAGCGTGGTGAGTGTCAGGGTTAGGGTTAGGAAACACAATACCTAGGTTAGGTTTAGAAAAAGGAGAATGGGTTTGCTGTAAATTGCTAGGTTTGTTAAGTTATTTTAATCAAGAAAGTTAATTAAAATAAATAAACATTTACTTTGTATTTCATACGTGACACAAACAGCAGCCTGTTTTTACATTCAAATCAATCCATCTACTCCAACATATTACATACGTGGAATAATGTGGTATATGATAACAAGTGTTTTATTGATAAGACAAAAGCAATACAGAGGAGAACATTGTAGTTGGTTGAATGGGGACATACTTTTTAAGGAACCAAGATGAATACACGTTATGCAAGTACGTATTGTACAAACATGTACCTTCCAAAAAATGTTCTTTAGACCCAGAGCTCTTTAAATAACACACACTCACTTTCACTGTTCTCCTTCCTCCCCCTTATCCTCCTCTTCCGATAAAGACTGCTGAGGCTCAGCTGTAGCCTGGAGGTTGTGATGACATGAGAACGACCGCTCCATATATGACACTTATGAAATGAATGTTGTGCAGGGAGAGGCATGTGTGTTATTGACAGGATAATAGAGGAGAGCAGATAAATAGGAATATAGATGTATCACGGAGAAGCGAGACTGCATTCTCTCGGCAAATAAATCCATGATGATTTGATGAAAAGAACAAAATGAGGTCCATTACAACCTTGTTATGTTCCAGACCTATTTTAAAAGTGCAAGGGTAAGACTTCACAATCACATGCACACACAAACACAAAGTCCAGCATGCACAAGCTTGAAGAAAAACATCTTATTCATCCAGAGTCTTTTGTATTTAGGTCAGTGATCTTAGGGAAGTAAACTTAATTACGGTGTCCCTGAAGTGAAAAACACCACAGCATTTCCAAAAACACCACAGCATTTCCAAAAACACCACAGCATTTCCAAAAACACCACAGCATTTCCAAAAACACCACAGCATTTCAGAAAACGCCACAGCATTTCACATTGGATGGAAAGGGTATTCCTTTAGGGAGAACACTTCTTGTTTGTGATTGGACTGAGCAAGCCAGAGAAGCACTGCTGTGATTGGTTGTTATTGCTGCCAGTCAAGAAATGACGCTTCGCGATTGGTCAACGGCCGACAGCGCAATATGTCCCAACCTTTATATATACAGTCTATGGTCCCAACACATTAGCCGTTAGCACACACTCAGATCTCACAGCTCCTCATATCTGTTCAGAAACTGGACAAAAGTTAAACAAGTCCAACCCACAGACTGTCTATGTCATGGCGAATACAGTCGCTGCTTTATTTATGTCTGTATGACGTTGTTGTGAGTGTGGACGGAGCAGCTACAGGTTAGTTTAGCCTGATGGATCCAATTCCATTCAGAAAACACGCATTTTAAAAGCCTTTCGCCTGCCGTCTTGTCTGCAGACTTGTCAAAGCGTTAATTCATGGTTTTTACTAACCGTTATCAGTATGTAGTTACTTCGGCATCACTTTGAAACGTGTATTACAATTAAATCACGGTCAAATATGTTCATTTTGTTGTAGATGGTATCTCCCATAGGATTTACATGGAGCTACGCCCCGCCCCCTCTCCAGCGCCTCTTGTTTGAATGACAGGAGTAAACACAGCTGACAGCCGCGGTGAAACTCGAGCGATTAGAGCGATGCGAATATTGGGTGGTCTACCATAGTATTTACATGGAGATAAGCCCCTTAAAAAACATGAATTAATAAAGCATTAACTCTGTGTTTACTCCTGTCATTCAAACAAGATGCTGGAGAGGGGGCGGGCCGTATCTCCATGTAAATCGGAATCGGATCCATCAGGCTGAGCTAACCTGTAGCTGCTCCGTCCACACTCACAACAACGTCATACAGACATAAATAAAGCAGCGACTGTATTCACCACGACATAGACAGTCTGTGGTTTGTATATGTTTAACTTTTGTCCAGTTTGTGAACAGATATGAGGAGCTGTGAGCTCTGAGTGTGTGCTAACAGCTAACGGCTGATGTGTTGGGCCAATCACGAAGCGTCATTTCTTGACTGGCAGTAAAAACAACCAATCACAGCAGTGCTTCTCTGTAAGGAATACCCTTTCTGTCCAATGTGAAATTCTGCGGCGTTTGGTGAAATACTATTGTGTTTTGTGAAATGCTGTGGTGTCTTGCACTTCAGGGCCACCATACTTAATAGCCTCACAGAGAAACATTAACATTCTGAACCCATTTCAGAGTTTGACATACTGTATCTTCTCCAATATGTACAGCATGCTCTATGGATGTCAAACACATTACACTGTAGATTGGGTAAACACAGGATAATGATACCTCACATGTTCTGACACTCATCCACCTGCGAGACAACAAGGGTTCTCTCTTACTCTCATGCTCCCTTCCACCTTGCCCATTTATCATGTCTCTCTGCACTGTGGGTCGACCATTTCACTAATGATGCCAATTAATTGAAAACATTAGTGCATCTCAAAGATTAACATTGCCCAGCCACGTAAGGGAGACGAGGAGGAAGGGTGGGGGCGCTCGCGTGTTGATATCAAAGCCTAAACAAAGGCACATTGATACACATTTTGGCAGCCATCATTACCCACGGAACATGTTCTTAATGTGATCAAGGACATCAGATGTCCTAAAGGGAATTTGCGTGTACTGCACAGGAGTTAAAAAACCTAGTACAACAAGTTCAGAAAAACTGTGACCCCAAAGGTTCTCTAAATGATGCTGCATCGCTTCACAAATAACACTTTTTTATGTTTTCGTCGGAAATAATGGAAAATGGAAAACCTCTACGCTAGGGTTTATGTATGAGCAATGATGCTGGGAAATAAACATAAGTTGCTGTGTGTGTGTGTGTGTGTGTGTGTGTGTGTGTGTGTGTGTGTGTGTGTGTGTGTGTGTGTGTGTGTGTGTGTGTGTGTGTGTGTGTGTGTGTGTGTGTGTGTGTGTGTGTGTGTGTGTGTGTGTGTGTGTGTGTGTGTGTGTGTGTGTGTGTGTGTGTGTGTGTGTGTGTGTGTGTGTGTGTGTGTGTGTGTGTGTGTGTGTGTGTGTGTGTGTGTGTGTGTGTGTGTCGTTTTGCTAAGTACTTGCGGCTGCAATGTCTTGGGATTTGTCATGTTTCTCTAACATATGAATGTTCTGTCCTTTCTGGAGTTTTAAGTCCCCAAAACATTCTTGGATACATTAGCTTTAATGATTTGCAGACCCATGTGCCTATTCTAGATACACACACATACTGTACACACACACGTACACCCCGTCAGCGAGAGAAAGAGGGGGAGAAAGGGCAGGCTTGCTCCCAGGCTTGGCAGGCAGGCAGTGTGGCACATGCCTGGCAGACAGAGATGATGATAGTAGGGGATGCTTCCAGTCGCCTAGCCTCCGTATCAGCCAGGTGTCCATGGGCGAGATATGGGAAGGGTGAGGCGGGGCGGGGCGGGGGGGGGGGGGGGGGACTGTCAGAGCCCGGGGAGGATAGGGGGGTGTGGGAGATGGAGACAACACTACAGAAAGATGAGCCTGTGTATAGGCTGCTGCCTGATCTATTTGAACCGCCCTTATTCAGGCTATGAAAGTGATAATTTTATAAAACATTATTTAAATGCATCATCAATGTTTTCAAATACACATATGACAAGTTTGTTTGTATATATGATAAAGGAATTCACTGACAATTGCTGCTACTGATCATTCAGATTATTAACCCTCCTTGTTATCGTCTCCTGTGCTACATTATACATATTGCATTCCACGGAATGGCTAATAATACATTATTAAAAGTTAAAGTTACTGACTGCTTCCACCTGGGGAAAGGCGTTATAATTCAATGAACCAATCAGAGGGTTCCTTTCAATGGACCGATCAGAGTATTTGTTTCAATGGACGAATCATAGGGCTTGTTTCTATAGACCAATAACAATTTGTTTGCCAAGTTTAATAAAATGTTTGAAATGAGCCCTCAAAAGAAAAAGAATTTCGCATTCAAAATAAGCATTCCTATTATCTCAAAAGGATCCTTTGACAGTGACATGGTCAGTGTTTGGTCTCTTATTATTTCCTAACATTAGGTCCAGTTTGTTTGAATAAACTTATTTTGAGCTAAATTAATATATTGTATGTTGCATTGTATTTGATTGAAGTACATTCTTAAAGTATTGTTTGTGTATGAGAGGGTGTCTCAAAGCTGAAGCAGATTGACTGCATACAGACCATTTTGTTTAGATTGTTATAATTTAAAGGTTTAAAAAGTGTTTTCCTTGCTAAAGAACATTTTTCTCAGAGCTTCACTGTTCCAACGTGTGGCATTGTTTACAGAGCTTTTCTTGCCCAGCTTGCCAGCTGCTCCAAGCAACCCAATTACTGAGTAAAACCCTGGCTTAGTCTTCCCAGAGTTCTGCACTGCATCCTGCATCCATCTCAGGCCCCAGAGAGCTTCCTCTCGGCTCTCCACCAATGTCATTTACACCTCCCGCTCCACCCTGGCTTAGGTTGCCTTCCCACTGCTATTAAACAGCAGCTACGGCCACCTGCCAACCAGGAACCCAGGACGCAAGCACAACTGGGTTTTTAGGAAACGAAGACAGCGAATATGACGCAGCAAGACATCTCATTACAGCACTAGAAGCTTTTCCGCTGGTGTTTGCCCAGACTCGGATCATCAGGCGAGGAAGGAGATTGCTTGAGCGCGGCTCCAGCTTTTCTTTTCTTTTTGCTGAACAGTAGGAGGGAAAGGAACGGAGAGAATATTGGAGGGTAAACAGAGAAATGAGGGAAGCAGAGATGAGTGAGTGCAGACAGAAGAGCCAGGAGAGAGCCGCAGCAGAGGTACTGTAGTGGAGCTCTACAGGAAATGAAGTTGCACCTGGAGCAAGGAGAGGAAGAAATAACGTGAAGATGGGTTAGGTGTCGGGCAGGTGGGAGGTGACAAAGCCACTGAGGCTGAGCAGAGGTTGAGTGGGGTTGAAGCCACACTGTAAGCCCTTCCTTCCCCTGAGACAGGCAGAGTTAGAGGGCCGGGATGGGACTGGGTTACAGGGAAGGACCTGGGGCCATTTCATTACAGAAAGTGTCTGTCTAGAAGATGGGAAAAGGATTATCCTCCAAACAGGATTTATTGAAGGGGATAATTCATTGGCTGAACTCACAGTGGAAAAGTGCCATATAGGTTGAGGTTACAATATTGCTTCATTCACAGCTCCCAATAGCCTGATTTTCAGCAATGTATGTGCGTGAGTGTGTCTGTGAGTTTGTCAAGAAGAGGTGAGGAAGTGGATGCATGTGTTTGTGTGTGTGTTGAGGATAACTCAGGAGTTCAGTTGCCATAGGTGACGTGATTAAAGTTCTTACTCCTACTGGCTGCTGCATTATGGGGCACCGAGAGACTGTTTTGCTGATTTAACAGTAAGTCAAAATAACGACGGAAAAATACCTGTCAAAATGGCTTTGGTGACGAGGCACACACAATTCAAAGAAACAAAATGCACCTAATCCACATTCATGGGGAAATGTAAATTGTGCATATTGTATTTCCTCATTCACAGTCTGTTAGAAAACCGCTGAGGTGTGAACAACTGGAAAAACTAAATATGAATAGGGACTTGTTTGCTGTCTTTGGGCCTGCAGGGCACTTGACAAAACAATGATGGAAGCATCGAGGAACACTGGGTGATTTGCATTTTACAATCTGATGTCTCCTGGCCTGTCATGTTATATTAATTCTGCAAGAAGATTGCCACATTCTGGCCCATTTTAATGCGGTAATAAGACAACTGGCTCCACATAGCACTGCTTTCATTTGCCGGATAACTACTGAGGAGCAGGAGGAGGACGAGGAGGAGGACGAGGCGACAGTTCTGAGCATCCTGGCAGCCGGGAAAGACATCTTTACATCTTTATAATCATCTAGTTTGCAGCATGGCCATATCCACTGTCCTCGGTAACAGCACTCCCTTTGTCCACTGGCAACTGGATTGACCGCTAACACTGAGACTCAGAGAATCCCACTACATGCATGCTGCTGTGTGCATCACACATCCAGACATTTGCATCTTCCTCTTGCCCTTTCATATTTTCTGAGGATTGCAAAAATGACTCTGAAATCATTCCCTTAAAAGGCCGTTGATTGGGGTGCCGGGGTCTGTAATTTGCAATTAACGAACGGGCTCTGGAATTTGATTTGGGTCAAGGTCCTCATTTGCATACTCCTTCCTGACTAGTGGAGAAACTCTAGGGGTGCTTCGTCTGATGACGGTGTCTAGTTGTCTGATTTATGTTCAGCAGTCACGGTGAGGAAAAAAAGTCGCGCTGCCCTGCCCTGCCTGGAAGTGCTTCTTGTGACTCGTCACGTTCTTGCAGTTAATGAATTCTGAGCGCGGGCTGTGATTTCTATTGGTTAATCTCAATTGCCTGCTAATAGCAGGGTCGTTAGGCCAGGAAAATAGCGAAGTCCACCTCCAGTCTCCCGGGGTGGTAACTGCAGTCAGGCAGTGTGACCTGTTGAGGTACCTCTTTCTGTGTGGTGATTACATTATAGATTAAGATTTCACATTTGTATTGATTAAACATCCCAACAGTATAAAGCAGTCGAGTTACACCAAGCCAACTAAAAACAAGTAAAATGCTTCTTACACAATTAGCCATTATTATCTAATGATATAGAGTATATTACTATCGCACCCACTTGTACAACTGAATATTGTTAACAATGCGTACCTACTGCATGTTTACTCAACACAAATGTCGCAGTAGATCTAGTCATAGTGAAGTATTTTTTACATTGTTCTATTATTAAAAAAAGGAGGGGTTCATTATTATATGGAAAAATGTCACAAGTCGTGTTGGCTTTCCAAACACACGCTCTCATGGGCCGTCAAGCAAACGGTCAGGTGTCTTTTATTTTCCGTGATTGAACTATGAAGTCTTGCGTCAAGTTGCTTGAAGTGAAGCAGTTGAGAGAGAGATCTGCTCACATGCCGATACTCTTTGGGTCTCTTTTTGAAGGACACTCAGCAGCAGTGCCCCGTGCTGCACAGTGGGGGGAAGACAGTAGGTTGCTGCCCTTGGGAGCAGCGTGCTTTCACACTGGTGACTGCAGACCGCATTTATATCCCGCAGGTTTCTTCTGGGTGACTTACAATAAAAAAGGAAAACAGACACAGAACTAAATGATAGAAGTACAAAATGATGTCATATGTCATGATGCATCCGGTATGGGTCCCAGTCCCCTTGTATACATTCAAACCAATACCCCATTGGTATGAAATACATCAAATGCAATTCAATAAATTGTTTACAACTTTTTTTACATCAAGCAGTTATAAAGCAAAACGATCATTCATTTGGAGTTAAGTCCAATATTCACTCCCATTCACTCTGTTGTTGTTCTCTACTACTCCAGAGGGAAATATCTGCTTGAATTGTAATGTAAGGAATATTAAATACAAAATGACAGCCATTAAAAGTGACTGGTTATTGTCATCAAGGGGAGAAGATGTTTTTTTTTCGTTTTGTGCTAATTACTGCTCTGTTTGAAATGACATGCAACACATACATCCTTTAGAATGAAGGTTGCATTCTTTCACATTGAAAGTCCGATTTATTAATCTTCCCTGAAATTACAAATCCTCTTCTACTGTAGCTGGCTGTAATTCTGTGCAGCATTAACTGACCGGACGTGGACAAAATACACCTCAGCCATTGTTAAAGTCGATGCAGCAACTCTTGTTATTTTAGTTTAGGTTGGTATTTACAGCTCCGGTTCCCCGTAGTTCATTACCGCTCACTGTATCTGTGGAGTGTGTTTAGCTGGGGAGCTTGTGGCCTGGCAGTCCCCTGGGTGGAGTGTGTTTGTTTAGGGCCAGTGCGCTGCTCGGACACTGAGATGCAGATGGTGCAGGGAGCCGGCCCTGGAGTGCCTTTGGACACGCTCTAGCAGAGTGCAGGGTCATGTTCTCTCGCCGACTACAAGACAGGAAATCCATTTAATTACCTGTGAAGCAGAAAACTGGGTGTGGGGGCCTGACAGAGGAGGACTGTGTTCCCCGAGCTCTCTGCCAGAGACGGGGGAGGGAGAAAAAGGGAGGGAGGGGGAAACAACGGCAGTGGGGAACAGGGTGGGAGCTGATACTGTAAAGAGAGCAAGGGGAGGAAGCAAGCAGGATGGTGGTTGCTTTTAAATTCTTCCAACATATTCACTAATTAACCTAATTGATCCCACTCTCCTCTGTGCACTTGCTCACCTGCTCTCTCCTCCTTGAGTGCATCCTATAATGGACACTCTTTGTCTACCTTGCATTTCTCCCGACTTAACTCTCCATGCACCTTTTCACAACTCTTTCTAGTTCTAATAATACTACTAATAATAATAATAGATTTAATTTGTTAGCGCTTTTACAGGTGCTCAAAGACGCTTTACAGATATAGTGAAGGGATAAGAAAAGGAAGGAACAACAAATAAATATATAGTTAAAGTCAAATAATACAAAAGCAATCATTTTGTGTTCCCTCACCTCTGTGTTTGTCCCGACAGGCCTCTGGTCTAATTTGTCCCTTATCTCCTCTTTCTGTCCTCCAGTCCATGTTTTTCTTCTTCCTCCTAAGACCCCAGGAGAACTAAGTCATCCCCTACAGCAGACAGGTCTACAGATTGTTGCTGCCTTGTGGAGCGGGGAAGCTCAACGCCCAGTGGGATAACACTGGCTAATAGTAGGATGAACTGTGGTAAGAGGAAACCATGCACAGCCAGTATGAAATTATGCAAGGTCAACCATGAGATATCCCACGAGACGCTGTTTAATTCAGCTAGTTAAAAGTGGCATAGTGTAACCAAATTGCTACAGCTGCTATAGGAGTTCTTTCAACTTTGTCTAAACATGTGTACCATCACATTGAAGCAAAGGGTCAAACTTCAGCCATGCTGCCAAAATATTAGATGTGCAATATATTTGCAAAAACCAAGAGCAATAACAAAAAGAATACCAGCGTAAATGCATATTAATTGGTTCATTTTTACTGACGCAAAAAGTTGCAGTGTTCCCTTTTGCATGTTTTCAGAGTGTACATTCTATGAAAAAAAAAAGCCTAGCCTTCAGGTCTTCATGCTGCAATGGCGTCGTGACTGTCCAGGTAATGTGGCGAGAATGGCGACAGCAGGCTCTTACAGACTGAAGCCCAGAACTGTCACATCGGCGCGAGAGCTTGGCCCCAAGCCCAGTCATGAAAAATCCACCATGACACCCTCCTCGCTGGTCCTTTCCCCAGATCTGTCCCTTCTAATGGCAGAGGAGCGGGGTACACGGTCAGGAAACATTAACGTTATCCACCACATCACATCAGGAAACTTGACAAATTACTGAATAGACCTCCCACACCAAGAGGGTGCAACGTCAAAGGCAAAAACAAAGTCCCTTCTGGCTCAAATTGGAGAATTACATGACAAATCCATGAACAGATGTAGAATTTTACACACAAAGCAAATGACTGCAAGTCCCTGCAAGGCTTTTCGCATGAAACTCTTGGCTAATGAGAGAGAGCAGGTTTGGATAAGCATGAGTGCGCCCATAAAGAAAACAACAAAGAGGAAAAATCTATAAACAGATGCTACATTTTATGTGCAAAAATGATGATAAGTTGCTGCAAAACATGCAGTCAAGAATATATTTTGTGACTGATCAAAGTGAGCATGGCCTGCATGAATAAAGGAACAGGATAACTCTTCTGAGGCCAATTTGTTTTAAGGTTATTGAGATTTCTGTGCAGAATAACCAGCAGTTCTCAATCATTACACAGCAAATGCATATTCATAGGAATGGTAGACATGCCATTTCGAATGAGATAAGTATGAGGCAGAACACTGAAGTAAAGAAAAACCTGTATTTTTTTAATTGTTATTGGATTTGAAAGTACCTAACAAAATGTTTATTATGTTGGTCCTTACAGTTCTGATTAGATTTTTCAAGTCAATGGATGCATGGGACATGTAATAATACAAAATGTGTTAAAAAAAATCAGCTTAGCGTTCTAACATGCCGTCATCTGCGCATAAAACAACCCAGTCTCACGGCATTTCGTGTTCACCAACACGATTTTTAATCTATTGATTCGTGTTCACCATCACGATTTGCCCCTTTTTTTCGTGTTGCACAGCACGATTTTAAAAGCAATGTATTTCTACTGGTAACGTGTTTCGTGCCTGCAGGCTGCATCACGTCTTTTTCTCCGGTCGGGTCGAGGAAGACCGGAAGCTGTGTGGTTCATAAAAACATGTTCTTACTCAATATCAAGCCACAGTTATTGCTTTTATTTGAAATCGTATAATTTCGGACTTTTGTTGCCATCTGTGAGGAAAATAAATGGAGCTCAGAGCCTCAGGATACTGAAATCTGTATTTTGAAATCTTTTTTTCCTTCTAATTCGTTATTCTTTTCAAAATAAAACACTGTTATTTACTCACCAATAACACTCAATTATCCATGCTTTTATTTATTGGTTTAATTCCATAATCTCTGGCTGTTTTGGCGTCCGTCAGGAACTGAATTTCAAAATAAAAATAACCGGAAACAGACGTAGGCATTTCGAGCGATTACCCAAGATCCTCAGCTATGGTTTTAAGCTCGCTTATTGGATGTTTTAGCCGCAATGCATGCTGGGATTTGGTGTTTATATGATATGAAATCCGGAAAACATTTTAAAAGAATAAAATAATACTTAATTCCGAGTGTTCTTGCTTTTCTCTTTGAAAGTCATCACATAACGGCATTGTAATACACGGTTCGGCTGCATTGTATATTACAGATCTGCCGTAGTTCTTTATTTAGAGAGCCCTGATGAGAAGACCTTTGGAAAAACTGAGAAAATGCCGCCGAAACTGAATACTTGACGTGGATCATAAATATATCAACAATTAAACAACATCTTCAATTTCTCTTCACACAATACGTCTCCTTGCCGTATCAACACTAATTCGGCTGACTTTTACATTTGATCTAATTCACACCATATATATTTACACCATAACGGTGCACAGCTGATATAAAAGGACTGTAGTTTTTAAAGATATTACTGATTTTCTTTGAATGTAAGAATGTAAATACTGAGTCTGAAATAGTATAGCAATATGCTGTAAAATTATGTGAAAGCATGAATAAAACGTGTCCTACACTAATAATACAAAGTTATTATGGCTGTGTGTACCGCCTAGTGGTTAAAGCACGTTATTGAATTATTGTTTTTATAATATAACACATAAAAACAATAATGTACTCTTAATATTTTTTTCATCAAATATTATTTGAATAAAAATATGAAAAGTACATACTTTCATAGGGGGAAAGTAGAAGGTCTGTGATAGAAATATAGAATATAAAAAATCAAGAAGATACTATAAGTGATCTCTACAATAAAACAGTTTAGTGCAGGATGTACACAGATATTAATTGGAGGAGGTGCAAAACAGAAAAACGAATTAACCTTTATTTAAACATTAAATAACAGATTAAGGTCTTCTTTTAAATAAGAAACTTTGGGGGTATCTATCTACAGATGAATATTAAGCCTGACAAAGTACTTAACATCTAATATATTGCTTTCCTGCAATGTTAACTATGTTGAAGCACTTATTTTAACTGATATTATACACATTAATTATACTCTTATGTATGTAGATAGAATAAGAAATGTGCAGAATATGACAGTTTAATGGTGGAGGTACACACATATTGATGTCTTGTAATGCACTGTTGAGGAACCTGTGACCCAAGTGTTTCATTCATTGCATAACTACACCGTAGTTGTGTATATGATATGTCAATAAACCTTTAAAATCTTGAAAGGGATGTGCAAAATAGCCATAATAGTCTTTAATTAACTATTAGTAGAGAATAACGAGTAATGAATATACTTTATTACTCGTTTCCATTCATGTCAATTGCAGATACATGTTTAGTCTTCTCAAGCACCAACTATCAACTATCTTTCCTGATTGTTGGCACTTGACAATCACCTTACCTGAATTTTACTCAGGTGTAACTAAAGTCTGATTTAAGGGTTGTTTATATTTCACATCATTAATCAGAATCTGCAAAGTAACTCAAATAAATGCAGTGGAGTAAAAATACCAGGTTAATCTCTGAATTGTCGTGGAGTAGAATTACAAAGAAACAATGAGCTGTCATGTGGGTATATATTAATGCTATATATTAATGCTGCGCATTATGGACACAAGCGATTTTCACCCATTTATTAATTATATGTTTTACATTTGATAACACCAATGTGTTTAATAATGGCAACTTCTAATTGTGGGAAAAACGAAAACGTTCAGTAGAGACGTCCCATAGAACATTTTGCGAAACACAATAGCCAGCATGTGTAGTTCTGGGGGGGTGTTCGATTCCAGTTTTGGATAATCTGGCGTGGTTTCGTTCCATTTCACACAGCTGTTTGATGCTCTGCATAACCTTACAGGGACTGTAGTCCTAAACGATAGCTGGGGATTATGGGTAGTGTAGTGTCTTCGGCCATCCTAAACTCAGAAATGTTGACAATCGCAATGATGCTCGAAATGTCCCTTACAGGCCTACGTCTGTTTCCGGTTATTTTTATTTTGAAATTCAGTTCCTGACGGACACCAAAAAAGCCCGAGATTATGGAATTAAACCAATAAATAAAAGCAAGGATAATTGTGTGTTATTGGTGAGTAAATAACAGTGTGTTATTTTCAAAAGAATAACGAATTAGAAGGAACAAAATATTTAAAAATACAGATTTCAGTATCCTGAGGCTCTGAGCCCCATTTATTTTCCTCACAGACGGCAACAAAAGTCCGAAATTATACGATTTAAAATAAAAGCAATAATTGTGGCTTGATATTGAGTAAGAACATGTTTTTATGAACCACACAGCTTCCGGTCTCCCACGACCCGACCGGAGAAAAAGACGTGCTGCAGGCAGTAGAAATACATTGCTTTTAAAATCGTGCTGTGCAACACGAAAAAAAGGGGCAAATCGTGATGGTGAACACGAATCAATAGATTAAAAATCGTGTTGGTGAACACGAAATGCCGTGAGACTGGGTTGCATAAAACCCTTGAAATTACAAATAAACCTAGCTGTCAACCAAAACTCACATGCAGCAATTCACAGACGCAAATCCTCGGGATTGTGGGAAACAGTATTTCGATCTCTCTGTCTCTACACACAAACTGAAAGATTGACATTAAAGTTGACTTTATTGTATGACATCTATATGGTAGTTCAAACTTGACCAGCTAGTCTGTTGAAAAGCATGTAGAAGTATTTTGTTTGCATTAAGATACAGACTTTTTACTGTACCTTCTTAGCCATCCATTTTCCATGAACAGTCTGCCTATGTAAAACTGGGCTGTATGTAAATAGAGTCTATGCTTCATCTAAAAAAAGATTTAAAGAGGAAGACAATAGTTAAAATGTTCAGATACTCAGTACACAGTTCCGGAGTTGCTAAAACGAGTAAGAAATGTGGAGTTTACTCAAAAGTATAAAGATCAGGAGGAACAGTCGGAGACCCAATGTGTCCTCAGAGGTGAATGTGAAAGCGTCTCTGAAAAAGTCCTCATGCTCCATTAGCTATAATGCCCTAAGGGGCCATTCAATAACTAGTAGATAGCGTGGGTGGGATCCTCGAGCCCTCTGATCAGCCACTCTCTAGAATTCACACGGACGTGCAAATTAAAAACAAATTGGATTGATGATATGTTGCTTTTGAGGATGTATCAATTCAATAGCATCCGCTCACTTGCTGGTTTATATTTCATTGCAAAAGTGCTGCTCGTTGAAGCTGAGTGTGATCACACCGTGGAGTAGAAAAGCTGTTTTGGTAATGTTGATCCCAGATCAGCTATTTATTTATGAGTAGGAAGAAGTGCGTAGCAGAGAGGAATGAGGTGAGGCACTGAGCGAGTTGAGAGAATTGTATTACGCTGCAGTCTGGATGCATCGGGGGGGGGGTCACAGGTTTCTCCGTGTCCGGATAAGTGATTCTGCATGCAGTGCGACAGGCAGGGTGCACTACTGAGAGCACGGTGTATCGTGCTATGAAGTAACCTTGTTGTTCTGAGCTCTCGCCACGGATGTAATGCACCTCTGTCCTCCTCCCTTATCCTCCCTCCCACCTCACCCATGGCTCCCTTTAGACCTCCAGCCTTCTCTACTCTAACCCTTCGTTTCTTACCTCTTTCCTGGTGGGTCAGCCAGCTAACGATCCCGGGAGATTCAGTTCAACTGCAGTTCAGGCCGTTACTGAGAGAGGGAAGAAGGGAGAAGTAGAGACGTTGGGAAGATATGAACAGCATGCACCCCCCTTCATGATCATTTCTCATTCTTTCCTTTGCTGTGTACCATCATTGAACAAAAAGTAGAGTCATAACTGCTGCCAAAGTTCAAAGTTTGATGCTGCTAATTTATGTTGGATTGGGAGTCACACATATTTGCATTTATATTTGGCTTTGCTAAGACGTAGGAGTTCAACATTCTGTTATGATCAACCCCTCTTAATTCTTGTTGCAACACCGACGTTTCCCACCTTTGTGCAGACTGTGTGTTTTGTGTGTGCCACCTGAAGCTAACAACAATGTAGTTTTAGGTTACTATTCAACTCTAGGAAAGACAACTTTACATTTCAGAGAAAGCTAACATGGGATTAAAATATTGATTTCCGACATTAGTACCATTTTTAGTTTATTTGGATGTTTATTTGGGTATTTTTAATACGCCTTCAGGAACAACAGTGCAATGATGTGGCAAGCATGACACGACTTGTGACATTAAAATGCATTGGTGCTGCCATGGGAGGTTTTAAAAAAAAAAGATCGAGTCAGCTTCCTCCCTCAGCCTATTTCCGTGCTTGTGGATCAAACAGCATGCATTTCCTATCCAACTGTCTAAACAAAAACAAAACATTCCTCTGGCGGAACGCTCTGTGGTCTATAAATCACTCACAGGGAGCAGAGATACTAAGCAAGGTGTTTGGAGATGATAGTTGGCTAGTGGGAGCAGCAGAGCGTGAACTTGGGTTTGCGAGAGATGTGGAGTCGTGACACTCCTGTCCACGGCCACCTGTGTGTATGTGTGCATCGGTGCTTCTGTTTGTGTGTCTGTGCGGGGGGTGGGCCGCGGTGTGGAAGGTGGCAGGTTGCCTGTGGCAGGTGAGGAAACTGTTACCTCGAGCTTGCACCTTGGGCATTGGAGTGTGTGTTTGCATCTGAATGTGTATTAATGGTGTGCAATTTATAGCTTGCTTTCCCCAGTTGCATGCTGCATAATTCAGGCAGACAATCCAACTCACACTGTATGACAGCTTTTAAATACATGTACAGTATGTGGAACTATTACTGTGCAGAGAATCCATTAAGATACGACACTAATAGAAATCCACATGACCTTGTGTATGTTTTGTTGACTTGACGGCAGGTTTGATATAGTGTGTGTCGGAGCGATCCAATGACACCAGGGGTTAGAAAACTCTTTCTCAGAGTCGATCCAGAAGGAAGCCGGCCGAGCTCATCATGTTGAAAATAATTAATAATGCATTTAATAAATAGCTCCTGAGCCAGCGATGTACTCTCACCATCTGCTCCACTATAATTCCCTCCCTTTATTAATGCCAGATAGCCATTAGATGACTATGGAGATGACATAATAATGCATGGCATCACTCACATGCTATTCGTCTCTCCAAATTCCAATCTGGAGCTTGGTTTTTTTCAGCCCCCTTATCAACTGAATGATTTGGTCCAATTAGGTGAGGGGTTCAGACACATCTTGGTCAATTAGGACTTTTTAATAGAAATGAGATTTAAAGATTATAACAGTATGATGGGTTACTGCAAATATACAAAGTGTGTTTCCTGATTGACATTGCTGTGGTGATTATAATTGTATTGAGTATAGTTTGCATTCTGACAGAAGATTATCTTGATGAAGCCGTCTTCCAAATACATGTGGTGTTACTTGGTTGTGCATCAGAATAAGGGTCCCCAATGGCTCAATAATCCAATATGTTTTTGCTAAACTAAAAGCATATTTTTGCAGCTCTCCGACAGAGCAACGTGATCGAACATGAATCATTTAATATATGCACTTTGGTTTGAAGGCTAACATTGATTTAAAGTTCCCCGCAAAAGGCCAAAATGCGATTGAAAATGAAACTTGGTGAGTACTTGGGGCTGCATCAGGATACTCAATTCATGTACTTAATATGGGGCTCTTGTGGTTGTGTTACATGTTGAATACTGTCTCTATGAAACTGCTGTCAGTGCGTATTCCCCTAGTTAGCCTTCCCGGTCATCTCTGCCCTTTAAAAGGACAACACATATGACATTCTGCTTTCTGAGAAAACATCTTTGAATAGGTTTCACTTCCGATGCTTTATCAGGGAGGTTTAAAACAATATAATGTAGACCATGTAACCTATGGGTCACTGATTTTACTTTCAGCCTTCATTCTTAATCATGTTTCCCGAGCACCTACACTTCAACCCTGACATTCAGCTTCAAAAAAACCTTGCCGTTTCTACACAAAATACTACCAAAGGAAATAAAAGGCGTTGGGTGGTGTCAGTTTAGTGAGGTAAACTTTTCCTCTTGAAAGTTGTGTGTTGGACTCACATATCGTATGTCAATCAGTTCATCAGTAGGTTATGCTTTCTCCCTTGGAGCCTTTTGTTCTCTCACCGTGTTCACGGTAAAAGCAGAAATCTGAAAGGTCTAGCATGGTGCTCTCTGCATCAGGGGGCAGTCAGTCACTTTAGATTAGACTATGGATGGCAGGTCAAGGAGAACAAAAACGGTCTCTCCAGCAGAGAAAAATCCAGTACTTGTTTTTCTAGCTCATCTCCAAGCTGGGTCCTGTTATAAAAAAGGTGAGGAAGGGCAAAGAACCTACTGCATAAGTGCCACAGGCAAATGTCTTTTCAATTACAGAGGATAGATTCGAGCATACTTGCCGTGAAAGGTTGAAATAAAGAGAAAAAAACTTAAATTTTGAGCAAGAAAATATTAGACTTAGAAGTGATGTTTACCTTTTTATGAACACTTTCAGTCAGTAGACAGTGAAATAGAGGGTTGTAGAAATGTAATAAGACGATGAGGAAAAAAATCACCTCTGACTCCCTATACCTCTTTGAAGTTCTGAAAATCAATGCACGGTGGAGTTGTGAATGCCATGTTCTGGTGAATGATTTATACCATTTCTCAAACAAAGAAAGTGCTAGAATCCTCCTGCCAGCACTTCCTCTCTGCCTCTTTGAACGCTTATGCCTTTGTAGCCTGTGCAACAATATGTGCGTCCAGAATATGTGTGCCATAAATTAAGGTTGACTGGACAAAGCTGGGATTCTGCCCTTGTGCTACAAAAGGGTATTATTGTGCGGCAGAGAAGCAGAGGGAGAGCGAAGTCATCTGCATCTGGATGGAGGAGGAGAGGGCTCGAGCATTGAGTCTGAGCCCCTCTGTGGCTGCTGGGGCCAGGCCTGCTTCTGCAGATAGACTTGTTCCAGCTCGTAGCCCTCCCTGGCTCCTTACCCTGCCTCAGCCCAGGAACAGATGGAGAGAGGAGAGCAAAGGAGGAGAGGGAGGAAAATAGCTCCCCGTTCAGAGCTTGGCACAAGCATGAGGTGTGGGTCTATACAGTTGGTTTACTGTACATCCAAAACAGCTGTGTAGTTGGAGCAGCTTCTAAAACTTTAGTGTGGTTGCCTTCTTCTTCTTCTTCTTCTTCTTCTTCTTCTTCTTCTTCTTCTTCTTCTTCTTCTTCTTCTTCTTCTTCTTCTTCTTCTTCTTCTTCTTCTTCTTCTTCTTCTTCTTCTTCTTCTTCTTCTTCTTCTTCTTCTTCTTCTTCTTCTTCTTCTTCTTCTTCTTCTTCTTCTTCTTCTTCTTCTTCTTCTTCTTCTTCTTAGGCCGAGAGAGGAGAAGTCCAAAGTGCATATTTATGTTTCACACTTGACGAGATGGTTTGACATTTTACGAAATACACTTATTTACTTGTGAGATGGGTAGATTTAGAGCCGCCCCTCCCTACAGGCCAATCACGCAGGCTGCATGGGGCCCCACCTTGCGCAGGGGGCCCCGCAAGAGTGAGAGTGAGAGGTGACAAGGGGAGCACGTCTGTAACCCGACACCGTTGCAATGAATCGACATCTGACTAATCACGGCTTTGATACGGCCACTAGTGCAGGTGAAGAGATGTCGGTGAAAAGACCGTTTCAGTCCGGCACAAGCAAGAGGGGAAACAAATAAAACATGAAGAAACTAGAGCATCACTCGAAGGTGGGTTATTGTATGAGTCAAATGTACAACTTGCGAATGTTGTATAAGTTAAATTGCCAATTGCCATATTAAAACATCAGCTGCAATTCACGACATGAAGAAGGCAGTCTCTGCAGAGCATATAGGCTAATGGAGATGCAGTTATTTCCAGCATTCTTTATTTACCATTCATTCAAGTATGTGATGCCTTTTATCTGCTAATGTACAGGAGGAAGAGAGATAAATTGTCTGTCTAGTTGGCTTACATAACAGTTAAAGTTTACAGCCTTAAAAACATGGAGCATTTTTCCCCCTTTTATTCATTTTTATGTCAATTTGCACATTTCATGGTGATACTCAGCCTCTCCCCTTAACTCCTCCAGTCATCATCATGTCAACCACAACACAGAGAAATACTGATAGAAATGTGTGTGTAGTTGTTGACACATTGCTGACAGAGGGAACTACATTTGAATACAGATTTAAGAAATATCAGTTTTTGATCATGTAATCAGCATGTTTTGTCTTGACTATTACAACAATATTACAATACAATAATATAGTATTTATATTATTGAATTGATTATTATTAGTAGTAGAAGTAGTTTATTTGCATTAATTATATTGTAATCTTTTTGAGGCTAGTATTTGGCAGGAAATGCTGACGTATTCACCTGTAAACGCATACTGAACGACATACATGCACATTTACCATTTACCTCACTGTATAAAAAAGTAACTGTGTTGATAATAATAATAATAAACAGGAATTATATTTGCAAAGTAGCCTACTTTGTTTCCAAAAAATGTTTTTACTCCTGTCGGTAGGGGGGGGTGGGCCTCATCTCACAATGTCCCTTCGGGCCCCAAGTTGGCCAAGGGCGGCCCTGGGTAGATGTAATGACTGTGGTTTTAGGGTTAGGCTAGCACGAGCTAGCATAGCTGGACAGAGTAAGGCTATTGTTCCCACTATTTCCAGTGTTTTGCTAAGCTAAGCTAACTAGTAAATGCCTCAATCTACATATTTATTCCATGGATGTTTAAGCACATTTTAATACTTTTAAGATCTAATGATTTCAATAAGGGCTATTCAATTGTAACTTCTGGGTAGTTGATTTAGCTAACAAAAAGTACAAGATGTCTGTCTTCCCAAGCAGGGGCGGACTGGCCATTGGGAATACCGGGAGCTTTCCCGGTCGGCCGGTCGAGTTTCCCGGGCTGATTTTTAGTCCCAGTCCGCCCCTGTTCCCAAGTCAATGACACCATGGACTGACATACAAAGGCACACCATTCAATTTAACGCCCGGCTCACTTCAGGGGGCTTGATTTACCTACTGTATTGTACTTGGTAAGACTTTGTAAGCGAATAAGCATATTTCCCAAAATGTTAAACTATTCCTTTAACAATCTGCTAATAAGTGTCCTGCCTAAAGTCCGAGTTCTGAATCTTAATATGTACGCCTCTTGCCACCCTCATCATACCAGTCCCTCCTGTCTTGTTGAGACCACCAGTAATAGGCCAAATGACCTCTAGTTCTCCTAACTCTTCTTCATTACACTCAAGCTGCTGGTTATTGGACTGGGGAGAGGCTTAGATGGCAATGTGCCATGGTACAAGGGGCACAACTGATGACATTAAACTCTCAGATCAAACCCTCGTGAGTCTCTTCCAGCCACAAATCGGAAACGGAAAACTATTTGCATATTTGAAACCTATTTACATATTTGAAACTGAAAAGCAATCACCAACACACACCATTTTTCAGCCACCAATTAAAAGCTTCGGTAAATGAACTGTTCAACATTACAGTTTTTCAGAGTAATGG
The DNA here is from genome assembly GCF_902827115.2 of Pseudochaenichthys georgianus. Classification (NCBI taxonomy): domain Eukaryota; kingdom Metazoa; phylum Chordata; class Actinopteri; order Perciformes; family Channichthyidae; genus Pseudochaenichthys; species Pseudochaenichthys georgianus. The sequence goes on along the minus strand of NC_047507.1, from coordinate 11,160,455 downwards.
ATGAAGTTCTGTGTTTGCTGCACATTTCAAGGCTTGAAACTGTGGATATAATGAAGCCATAATGCACAACTGAGATTTCAGTCTGTGTCTGAGTTGATGTGTCATGGTGTGCTCAGGGATAATAATGATGGAAAGGAATAATCATTCATAATGTAGTTCAGAGACTACAAAGACAAAGTCCCTTTGGAAGAGTCGGGAGCAGGGAAAGCTGGAAGAGAAAAGGAAGAGGAACAAGCCCCTGCAATTGTGCATGCTATCGAAAGTGTTGAAAACAGCCGCGCTGTTCCAAGCAAGAAAAGCAAAAGAGTGATGCGTGTTGAAGCAAATTGATCCTATCTGAAAGGGCTCGGAAAACCTTAGCCCAGATCAAAGCTCATGCTAAGGCGCTCAGATCACCCAGTCAAAAGGGGGAAGAGTGAAAAGAGGGGGAGTGTCTTGTCTCGTCTAATTATACATTTCAGACAGCTCGCCACCAATTATCTCCCCTTCAGTAGCATCTGCCCTTCGCATGACCGCAAAGCTAATGTGTGGCAAGCCCACCGTTGGTTTTAAAACTCAAGCTTAATGTATGGTAAGCTGCTGGAATTTTCCCAATATCTTGTGATTGCTAATTCAAGGTGAGGTAAAGGTTTGAGTGTAGTTTACACAGTTAAGGAGTGTAGTTTTATCAAACCCAAAAAACATTATACTTCATGATTCCAACAACCTACAGCACTGTGTGGCTCTCTAAGGTGATTCTTTACAGTATGCAACTGTCCAATAACAAGCTTTTGTTTGCCTCAGGGAGCCAGTCTGCTACGTCCGCTCAGAGGTGGTGTTTCAGAGTGACCACATGCTGCTCTAGACTCGGGGCACAATTCTGTGTAAGAGGCAGTGAAACAGTCAGTTACCTTTACGCAGGTCCCTCAAACTGCCTCTGGCCGTTTCACAAACTGTGCCAACAAGCACAAAAAAAAATCAGCACAAACAAGTGTGGGGAAACACAGACAAACCTGAACACCTCACTGGAATGGCCACATATTATCCCTCAGGTATGACATTAATTGAGTTATAAAGTATACAAACCAATGGCTTACAAGCACAAGACATACTAAGCTAAAGTGCAACAATTGTTTCATTTATTTTTGACCTACATGCCTGTTTAAAATGATAATCTACCTTCGTAATATACACGGATTGACCATAGAGGAAGAAAACAGTCGTCATTTAAATTACGGGTTATTATCTATATATTACAATAATAAGATAACGTGTTGCCAACTTCGGATCTTTTGATAGATTTTTATTCCATAAACAAGATGATTTGTAAACAAACCCACAAACCTCAGCAGTTGTTATCTTTCTGTTTTCCTTTGACTGAACCTGCAAATGTCCTATTTTGCTTTTTCAAACAAATGGGTTTGTTATCTGTCTTTCTTGTACCATAATTAGGTTATTAATTGGGTGGCAATATCAAGTGACAGACAGCAATCATGTTAAGTGTTCAGGTCATTCTCGATAAGAACATTACCTACATTTAAAAAGTTGGAACAGTTGAAGTAAAAAAGCATTTCTATAAAAAAAAAGACTGCTGCTAAACGCTGAGAGTAAACCATTATAGACTGGGGCACTGGAGGAGCTGGAGTGAGTTTGCAACACCTTGAATGGCGCGAGTTGCTGGCTTAGATAAATCATGCATGTGGGGGTCTGTGGGCTTCAGCAATGTGAATCAGCCAGATGCAAAAGTGTGTGTGTATATGTGTGTGTGTGTGTGTCCATGAAAGAGAAGACCTTTCCCACATGGCAATAAGCTTCAGTGGAGCAGACAATTGCAATGTAGCCATGTGAGAACAGGGCAAGATGGAGTCACTTTTGCTGACTACCCATAGAAAACCTCAACATTTTTGATACAGGAAGACACTGTGCCAAAAGCTGGACAAACACTAAAATACAATATGTATAACTGTATAAATGTTTGCTTTCTAGAAGCTGCAAAACTTGGATTAAACCTCAGAATTGTATTTAGCCTGTGTGTGTTTGTGTATGTGTATGAAAATACTAATTAGCTTGGGTGATTGATGAGCTCACTGCTAAATGGATATGACCATCTTAACATCACCACGTTGGCTTCACAAATAAAATGTTTACAAATAGACCTTAAGTCTCTTAGCAGCACTCAGACTCACTCATTATGGAACGCTTATTAAAAGACTTGATGACAAGATGTCAATTCATTTTCGTTTTTCGGCTCTCTATATAAATGTATTTTTATGAAATATCTATATTCATAGATAAAGACAAATAGCATGATGTTTCTGTAATGCTGAATCCCAGATTGTAAAGATAGGTTTGTCTGGACCCTCTCCAAAATAAACTGCCTTTTATTTTTAGAGTGAAATGGAGAAAAACATTTTTGTTTTAATGACATGAAGCCCTACTGTAAAACAGATTGGCAATGTTATTTTGTCCCTCAGGGGGTTTGCCATTTTCAGACGTATAGATCCAATGTGGAGGCACTGAGCCATGCTGTCAGCACTGAAGGGCTGCTTCCTCTCACATGGCAGAGCTTATTGGTGGCATTAGGTCTAATAGCCATCAGTGCAACCTTTGTGCCTTCACTTACAGCAATCACAATGTGGCCTAACGATAACATAACAAAGTAAATGTACAAGTTTCAATCAAAAGGATTCAGATCCCAAGTTGAGATTGTTATGATCACAGTCAAACTCGTGAATGTCCAAAGCGCCGAAATACGGGGCCAAAGACAACCAAAAGGTAAACATATTAATTTGAGGACAGAATTAACTAGATTTGGTTTGCTTGTACTACACACTTGTACATCCAAATCAGTGATACAGTGCATGTTTTTTACAGTCCACAATCCTCTCAACCATGTAATGTCAACTGTCATGCGTTTGATGTATATATTTTGTAATCTTGACAGAGGGATCAAGTTGATATCTCAAGCGTGCCTTAATGGTTTCAAAGGTCTAATAACGGCAACACACCCTGCCATTTCAGGCACAAATGTGACACACAAATGATCCAGTGATTCATACTTACAGTAGCGTGACAGAGAAAATGTGGGGGAGCACGTGTTGTCACGGGAGTGTGTCAATCAAATAAAGATTTCATTATATCAAGCAAGATAAAAGATTCAGAATGTGTCAAGGCATGTGTCAGTTATCGTCTCTGAATAAAAAGCTGGAACACTTCCTGCTTAACACATTCAAACTGATGATGGCTGTGTATGATATGAGGATACATCTTCTACCTTTGTAGTTCTTTTTCAAAGCGGCCTGTAATCCTAACTGCTCTTAGTTTGACACGCCTGGCATCCTTAAACACAAACGTTTACTTCAAAACACACTGAATTATCTTTCTGTTGATTACATACACAAACACACTGATGGTTCAGCTAAATACATTTTACCCTCCTGCCCCTCTCTCCGTCGCTCTCCCTCTTTTTTTTGCTCCCCCTCTAGAAGAAAAAAACAATCTTGGGACGGGCTCCCGCCACATAACGTTCTGTAATAGTCTAATTGTGGCTAATGGTTTGTGCAGCTAATTAAAGTGTATGAATTACAATAATCAGTCAGCCGCACGGAGGCCATGCCGCCTCACGCTGCTCCTCCAAGCGTGGAAGGCCAAGACCAAAAAGGGGGTAGCAGAGATGGGGGTTGGGCACAAAGGAACAAAGTGATATGTATATGAGAAAGAGGAGGAAAGAGACATATTATCCCAAGGCCAAGGTTATAATGAGAGGATGGAAGAGCAAGGATGGCAGATTCCGTGGTCAGAAGTAACAGACGGTTGAGATCAAGAGAGAAATATGCAAGGTTCAACTGCATGGTACGGCTCAGCTCGACTCAACACACCTTTGGATCCAGTGATATCCTAGATATCATTCACTTTGTTGAGTACTTTAGTGTCTGCAGGATACTCAGCTGATCGGTGTGGAGACGCAGTCATGAATTTAAGCTTCTTCCTTCGGGCCGGAGGTTAATTGTCCCAAAGAGTAGAACAAAGCGGTATAAAACAGTTTTATCCCAGCAGCAGATGCCTATTTATTTAATTATGAATTTGTAATGTCCACGTTTGTACGAGTGTTTTCCTTCTTAAATGTTTTTGAAATATTTTGAGGTTTGACGGAGCAGGGTGTACTTGTACTTTTTACTAGTCCTTTTATTAGAGATGCGTCTGTTGTTTGTGTTTTTAGTGTCAGGATGGATCCCTTGTCTTTTTCTCTGCAAACAAAATCTACCTACGGGTACAAATAAAGAACCTGAACCTGATCTTCATCGAAACTCTCTGTAAATCCTCAGCAACCATTATATTACATTTCATTCAGCTGATGTTTTAGTCAAAGTGACTTATTGTTGACTTATTGTTGACTTATTGTCCAAAGTGCCAACAAGTGCAATTTACAGAAGAAACACACTCAGAACAGCAAGAAAGCAACAAGAGTATTTGCTTCTAATTCGCCAAACCATTTTAAGAACTATACCATTTTCTTTGTGTTTGTAGCGTTTCCGGCATTGTTTAGTGGGCTGCCATTCTTTAGTCACTTTTCATGGTTTGCTTGGCTTTTTAAAAAAGGCGTGTGCGTCCATCTATTTTAAGGAAACTATATTAACTGCACCGACATGAGAGTGGTATTATTCTCATCTAAAAGTCAGCAAGAATGCAATTGAAAATGTTTCCAAAGTGCAGACTTTTTTCCTTTAAGACGTCTAATCAAATAGTTTAACACAAAGCTTTAACTCTTGCCATTTGTGGATAGTCAGCAAAATGTGAAACGGTTTTAGAAAATATATTCTTTGGCTTATTTTCACCCTCTCGAAGCGAAATGGTCGCCACAAAGAGCAACAAAGTGACTGCCAGGAAGTTTGGAGAATCACAGCAAACATATAAATATTTATAATCTAACTAAAACAACTTGCTATCATCAGAGTTTCCGTGCTATATTAAAACCATCCACCAAGCAGAAGATTAGAGTATTACTTCGGAATAGTATGGCTCCATGTCTGAAAGCCCTGCTCTAACGGGGATGAACTGCCTTGTGTAAAGCTTCGGGCTGCAGCCTCTTCCCTGGTGTAAGTGCACATAATGGCAGTAGTAAAGTTTTACAGGTCGGCTTGCAGATCATTACATCGTGCAAAAGGCCCCTCCTTGTCAGTTACATGTTAAACAAATGAGCACTGCAGTCATAAATAATGCCCTTGTAAAATATACAAAATCGTGCACAATTGCATTTCGCCCAACTCTGTGATATGCACAACAAAATACAGTTGTGTTACAGGATGAGCTGAAGATTGATTTCTCCCATTAGCCCCAGAGAAATGAACTCTTCTGCTGTTATGTGTGTCTGTGAAAACAGGAGTGAGATGGTCCAACTCCGCTGGCTCTTTCCCTGAGGAGCATCTACGGAACAATATGGGAATGCAAGCAGCGTGGGCAGCACATAAATAAACCCCCACATTAAGGCTTTGACAATCACCGACATTCTATAGATGCAGAACAAAGACACAGAGAGGTGCAGAAAATAAGAGCGACGATAAACCAAGAAGGAATGAAAGAAATGTAAAGCATGAGAAGGAGTGACAGGGCAGGATCCTTTTGAATCCTAATGCACAGAGAGCACAAAAGTGAAATTGCGATGACAGTTTTTATCCTGAGAATTTTTAGAGTATGAACGATAGAGGCTCGCACCCCGTTGTTTTGTCGTGTCGAGTCAAATGGGTATTTTAGCAAGTTGTCCAAACAATGACTGTTGAAGGAGGAAAGGAATCAATTATTCATGATACAGAGAACCACTTATTACACGATAGTCAGACACACATGCGCTAGATGGTGAAATGACTTAGTAACCGGGCGATTTATTCCCTTTTAATAGGGTCTCAATTGCAGCAGCCACACTCAGACAAATGAGCAAACAAGTCAGAGAGTGACAGTGGTATCCATTATGTGTTTAATTATCTTCAAAGTTCCAGTGAAGGGCATTTCTTCGGCTAATGGGGAGACGGCGCTAAGTGTCACAGCAAAGTGCTCCTCAAACGCTTCAACAAAACTGACTAGCTACTCTTTTTTTCGCAGGCTCTTATCTAAGTTTTGACAGGCGTCGTTAGATTTTGCAAATTGGCACAATCAGTGTCCTCGTCAAAAATAACCAACATTTGTTGTTATTTGTTTCTTTTTCTTTCCCTTTTCCATTTCCAAGTCAAATTCTCTTGGCGATAATTTGACTGAGCCCCATTAGTTGGCACTGAAGCTCGGCTTGCTGATTGGTATATTCAGGGTGAGATGATTGAGGCAAAGATTGGGGCCTGGACCGAAATGTCATTTCTGAGTGGGCCTGATTGCTTTGTGGTAAAGCAGGAATCTGTGATTTCTCCTAATGCAATAATCACACTGAGATTAGCTGGAAACAAAGATTCCCTGAATGCCAACATGTTTGAAAGAGACAGTTTGCCAAAGTGAATGTGGAGTACTGAGCGTGCTTGCTTCTTTTATGCAAAGTCTCCAAAGACACATTTTCAACTTAAAATTCTAACTATTCGAATTAAATAGAAGAGAAATCTGCAGTTTTATAGGATGGAAAAAAAGGACGTCTGTAGTGGCGACCTGACAGCAAAGACATCCCAAACACTTAAACTGATACTTCGGAATTAGGGACAACAGACCAGCTGACGTGGTGCTATCATTCATTAGCCGAACACAGTGATAAATTACACCTATTCCCCTCCCCCACTCTCATCTTTCAACTCTACAGCTCCATAGCCCATCTGGGGGTTGGCAATAAGTTACTGCGAAGGCCCAGATTGACTGAGACATGGCTAAATGTTCTTATTTATTTGCAGTCAGACATTAAGCCGGGAGTGAAAGAAATGAATGGGAGCATCTGTCGGTGTGTGGTGCCATGGCGGGGACTGGCCCGCAGCCCCTGCACACTCGCTTTCTGCTTTGCTTTCATTTTTGGTGTGTGTGTGTGTGTGTGTGTGTGTTTGTGTGTACATCTCTGTCTTCATCATCATAACAATGTCATCATCATAAAAATGTAACAGTTTTCAGCTGTAGTGTCTTCTCGTCTTTAAATGTAATGTTCTTGACCAACAACATTTCAATTGAAGGAAGGAGAGAAGGAAACGCAATCAAAACATTCATAGCCAGCTATAATTCTGTGGCCATGTTATTGTCGCAGAAGGTCTCCCTCTCTACTGCCGTTATAAATGTGATGCTGCAGGTGTTACCTTTTGCAAAGCTTTTTGAGCCCTATTTTCTTTTACAGGGATACAGGAAGGAGACGTAAAGAGCAGAGAGGAACTTTAATTGTCTCGCTGTTTCATGGCTCTTTCATGGATCTGTTTGACCCTCATGATTATTGCTGCATCAACTCGGAGCTGTGTTGAATACTAACATATTACCAACCATGATGATCCACACAGATACATATAATATGTGGGTCTGGGGCTGATAGTACTAGTAGCTCAGGAATGCATAATTGCAGTCTGATGGAGTGTACTACTCAAATTAGTGAGATGAAACGTCATACCTTCTGACTTCAGATAGTCATCGAGGTAATCCGCAGAAACAAGTCCTTCATAAGTGGTTTTCAATATGGAACAAGCTACCTTTTGAGCATAAATACAGTACAAATATTTATTTTGCCGTTTTAATAAGTATTTGGGAATAATTTGGTTCATAATTGCTCATTATCATTGCTTATAATTAAGATTCAAATATATGTCTGTATATATATATGTAATCATTATTTGTATAGTTAGCTTTGGAGCTGTACAGGGACAAGAGGGACATTTAGGAGGTGGGAAGGGACTATTCAAGTGGCTGCAGTTGATGTGAAGCATCAATCTTTGATATGCTTTGAGGCCACTTCAAATCAATTTCACCCCAGCCGCTTCCAGGCTAATCATGTGGCAGAGGGCAGGCTGTGTGCCAAGTCTGTCTGGATGGAGGAGCCCAGACAGACAGACAGACAGACAGACAAGGAGGCAAACAGTCACACAGACAGATAAGCAGATAGACGGACACACATCCCAAAAGCTGCACTGGGCCAGATATGTGGGAGGTCGATCTGAAATGACAGTCAGTCAACCATTCCTGCCTCAACCATATGTGCAGTTTGTTTTGGTTTCTTCCAATATGCATGTAGGTACATTCTCAATATTGTAAAATGTATTTTCCAAAGAGAAGAAGCACTAGTGAACATATCAGGTCAATTTCCTTTCAATATATTGCACCATACATTGGTCTGTTTTATCACCATTAATAATCGAACAAATGCAATCTTACTGCGTTTGTGAGAAGGCTTAAAGAAAAATTCAAAAGCATGAGAAACAAGCATTTACACATTAAGGTTGAAAGGTTCATAATGTGTACTAATCCCGATAGCTCTCAGCTCATAAGTAGTGCATGCATACGCAGGGGAGACAAGGCTGTGGAGCCCACCGTGATTTGACACTGCTCATGCTGTGCTGTTGAGTTAGTGCTGCATATATACACCGAGCACGCTGGCTTTGTTTATTCTATTGACTTATTTGTTCTGTCCATCGACTGTGTTGCCTGTAGCCAAGGCTTGCTTTTCTCCCTTTAAATCACCACCTCCTAATTATCTGTCACATTTTCTGCTATCCCATGCCAGAGACACACAATGGCCGATAATGACCCCATAGACAGCATCTATCAGGCACTCCGCTATTGATTCCTCTCTCCCTTTTTCTCCCTTTCCTCTCCTGCTCGCCGCTCTCCATCCTCTCTTCTCGTTCCTTTTCATTCCCCTCCCCTCCTCTCACTTTGTTTCTCTGTCACTCTGCGTCGGCCTCTACCGCACCGCACACCTAAAGCAAGGTGCTTGAAGCAAAGATGCATCATCCTAATGTATTGTTTTATGGTAATGCCGCTCGTCTTTTTCCATTTGTTCTAGATCAATGAAAATATGTCAACACCATTATTTTTAAGGGAATTCTGCAAAAACACCCAAATAGGGCTGTGTGTGGCAGTGTGAAGTTTGAGTCAGAAGTTACCACATTCAAGTCTGGGAAAGTGCCTGAAGTCGAAGCTGTTTAACTGCCGTCGCTGGCTGACTGAGCAGACAGCAGGGAGTCAAAGTGGGTGACGGGCCAATGTTTGGCCAGAATGGACTCCTTTATGACAGTAATGCAGTTGGAGTGTTAGCTGCCTCAGGGCTGGAGAGAAACTCGTTCCCCTCCCACAGTTTCAGCTGGCATCTGTCCCTCTGCTATGCCTCACCCACAGCCACCACCCTCCAGCCCCCCGCTCACGCTTTCCCGCCCCCAAAAAACTTCACCCTGCCGAGAGCACGGGAGCTCAGGTCATTACAGCGAACTGTCAGGGTGAACTGTCACGCGGCCCAGTTTGCCAGCGTCACTGTCCTCGCATCCTGACGAGCTAGGCCTGTTACCAGGTCCAAACATAGCAACCGTCTTCTCGCCCTCCGACACCGCGAGCAGTCTGAGCCAAGGCAACTTATTTACCAAGTGAATGGAAGCAGCAAAAAAAACAAGAAATACCACAGACTTTGGGATTTATTAAAGAAGAAAAGGCTAAGATTTCCGGGTGAAATTGTTTCTAATCTGAAACATTTTATTAGGTAAAAACAAACATCAAATCAAGCCATGCAGATAGTTTGGCTTTTGAATTTTCATAGTTTTCAGTTACAGTTTCATAAACATGCTTTTGAACTGAATACATGTTTTAGAATCCCAAAACTGTCATTAGAAACTCAACTTTAAAGTTGAATACAATGTCCCTGTCTGTGGATTGATGAGGTTTAATAATGTCACAACAAAATATGTGAATTCACGTATGTATAAAAAACCCGTTACATTTCCAATTATTATTCTTACACACAGAGTGGGTCCCTTAACAACAAGGAAGCAGTGTACAATGAAATGTCAACCAACTAAAGGTTAATTAATTGAGTCGTAGGGATTTAAAAGTTTTTCGGAAAAGTTGTTTTGAATTTGACTAAAACTTTCCCTCCGGCATTCAAAATACCGCGCCGACGCAGAACCCTCCCTGTTTGAGCAAATTTGAATCATTGTCAACTGTTAATAGTTAAAAGGAAAAAAACAAACACTGACCGCAGGGAAGTAATGCCTGCCAGAGAGAAGTGTTGTTTTATTACTAGAGGGGTAATAACAGCGCAGATATCATCGATCAGCAGGGTGCTGAAGAGAGGCAGAAGATAAACGGCGGAGCACCTGAGCACAGATGATGCTTGACACTTCAGAGGAAAATAAGCCAGGACCGCTGACAGAGTTAGTGACGTGCCCCCCCGTCACATGGGCAGCAGATGCACCGAGGGGGGATCAGACAATATCAAACACAGTAAACTAAACAATACATGTTGGTGTGTGTGTGTGTGTGTGTGTGTGTGTGTGTGTGTGTGTGTGTGTGTGTGTGTGTGTGTGTGTGTGTGTGTGTGTGTGTGTGTGTGTGTGTGTGTGTGTGTGTGTGTGTGTGTGTGTGTGTGTGTGTGTGTGTGTGTGTGTGTGTGTGTGTGTGTGTGTGTGTGTGTGTGTGTGTGTGTGTGTGTGTGTGTGTGTGTGTGTGTGTGTGTGTGTGTGTGTGTGTGTGAGGCCTGATAGAAAGCCTGCAGCACTGAATCACTGTTTTTCTCTAATGCAAAAATGCTTTTGACAATAATGAGCGTTTTCTGAATTGTACAGCAAGAGTATGTGACCAGGGTCTGTGTGTGAGCTGGAACAGCATGTGCACTGTTCTCTGTGTGTGTGTGTGTGTGTGTGTGTGTGTGTGTGTGTGTGTGTGTGTGTGTGTGTGTGTGTGTGTGTGTGTGTGTGTGTGTGTGTGTGTGTGTGTGTGTGTGTGTGTGTGTGTGTGTGTGTGTGTGTGTGTGTGTGTGTGTGTGTGTGTGTGTGTGTGTGTGTGTGTGTGTGTGTGTGTGTGTGTGTGTGTGTGTGTGTGTGTGTGTGTGTGTGTGTGTGTGTGAATTGTAAGGAAATATTTGTATGTATTCATGCAAACTGTGAAGAAGCTTGAAAATGATTTGTGTAGAAAACTGGGCTGGTTTTGGGCCTGCTAACATGTGGTTTTTAGAGGACACAGGAAGAGGGGGAAGGTCAGGAGTTAACATACAGTCATCCCTGATGTGGGGTGTTGATGATAATTTGGGCAGCCAATCACTGGTCTGGAAGGGAGGCGCAGATAACTCCTCCTTGGGTCAGCGAGGGAACCCCGCTGTGTTCGGCCTCTTTCTCCTCTGGCTGGCTGGCTGGCTGGCTGGCTGGCTGGCTGGCTCACGTGAGTATCAGGTAAATGTGGGATCCCACAGAACTGTATGTAATTTGTACTGTATTGATTGTACTTGATTGTATTGCATTGTATATTACCATTAAAGTGGATTATTGTTAAACGGTTACTTGTAGGTTCTGGGTTTCCTTCCTGTAAGATAATGGCTTGTGTAGGGACGCGAGGAGATTTTTGGAAATGCGGCCTAATTAACATTTTAATCTCCTAACAGTGTGTGTGTGTGTGTGTGTGTGTGTGTGTGTGTGTACCTAGTCAGCTCCCCAGGGCCCTCTCTCTGGGTGAGTCGGTCTAGTTGCTGTAATCACTCTGCTCACAACCCTCCACTCTAAACCTGATTTGGCCAGATTGTTTCGTTTTCTTTTCCTGGCACCCTCCCCGAATCCTCTCCTCCTCGCCCCCTCCGACCCATCTTTCCTTCTTCATTGTCTTGTTTCTCTCCATCCCTTATTTCAACCTTTCCTTGTTATGCATTCCACCCTCCTCTCTTTCCTCCCTTCCACCATCTTTTTCTCCCTCTCCCTCTTTCCCTCCCTTCTCCCTGCCCCTGCGCAGTAATGGCAGCTGATTGATGGAGTTTGTTTAGCTTTAATTACACTGCAGGTGAGTGGCCAGGCCTGTTCACGCCAGTGAAGCAGAAAACTCAACTTGGTTAGGTCAGAGATTAGATTTCCCAAAGTGAAAACATTGTACAGGAGAAAGGACTTTAGTCTCCTGTACTTTATTGCTGCTTTATCGTTTCTTGCCCCACCCTGCCTGCTTTCTGTTCCTCTTATGAGCCAATTAGACACACGTACTGCACATTCTGCTCACACAAGCACCCACGATGTCCAGAGGAATATCATTTTCCATCATTTTTAGCTGACACAAAAATGTATCAACTCCATTATGATGTATGACATGAGGTGACACAATGGTACAGTCACTTTATTTTTTAGTATACATGTGTTCTTACATGTCTGCGCGTTAATCAGAGACACTATACACAAAGTTGTTGTGGCTTAAGTGGCTGGAGTCAAACACAAACCTCGTCCAAATCACATAAGCTCCTTTCATTTGTGGAGAGTTTACTCTCAAGTAATCCACTATGAATTTCTCATTTGCCACACATTTAAATGCTCATTAAATCTAAATCTTTGAAACGATGAAGGCAGAGTGTGTGCCGGGTTAAACGAATGGGCAATACTTAGGAGTGATGTCACACAAATGGAGCATCACGTAAGCTCAGACAGAACACTGAAGTCACGATGCATTATTGATCAACAGCTCATTCCTGCTGACAGCTGATTGGCTGATAACACATCAGCTGATTTGCTTTTGGATGACAAGAAACAACCAGTCGCATAAAGTCTTCTTGAAGATACAATATTTCTGGCTCATGCTATGATTTAATTTAACTGTATGCCATGAATCGTATATATGTGCACCGTGCCCCGAGGGATTTAGTGCTCCCGGCAGAATCCCTCTCGTGCAGCTTGGATCCTTCAGGGAGCTCCCTCGAGAGGAGAACCTTTCCCGTAAAATGTAACTACATAACCATTTGCAATAAATAGTATAACTCTTTGACAGTAAGTGTCCGGTTGAAATGCTTGTCAAAAGTATGAGGGCTTTCCCTTTCTGGTAATTAAATCTCGATATTCAGCAGAAGGAGTGTCCGCAGTCTTTAAAAGGAAGGAAATGATGTGGTTGCTGCACAATTATTTAACGCTCAAATAAAGTGGGTACATTAAAGACCTGACATGGTCTGGCAAAGTAGGTACATCTTTGTGGCCAACATGATTGCAAAACATGTCAGGATTGACTGTATGTAACGGTTTCATTTGGAAAGTTGTGAGCCCAGGCTCTACAGGACAACCTTCCTCTGCAATTCCTTCAACTCGTGCTTATTCTTCGCACCTCTTTTCACTCTCCCTGCCAAGTAGGGCTACCTGATTTATTTGGTTGAATGGTTGCCGTTCCTGCTACTGGTGATAGAAACAGCAAAGAACTTAAATGAATGCTCTTTGTTAACCAGCATAGCTATCGATAACCACCTGGGAAAACAAAGTAATATCCACTTCCTGTAAAGGTCCTGCATAAGTCCACATACTTTGTGTAGTAAATAAAGCCTTGATTTCCCTGGATCATCATACCTGCTTGCTTGCTGACAGAATTGCATAAAGAATGGCTTAAAGTTGACACATCTGAATGGAGAGGATGTCACATAAAACACTTTATTGGGTTACAGCCTACCAGTTTTAAATTATAAAATGTAGATTGAATGACATACATCTATATTGTCATGTCAGAACAAGTTTTGATGTTAGACTGACAAGGCTAATTGTGATGCTATAGACAGCTCTGCACTGGATTTGCAGGAGCTAGCATTAGCTTCACAGACTAATAAAACAAGCTGCTTCACAGCCCTATATTCGGGAGCTCTAAATTCAGAGCTCTTTAAAGATTGATATAATGTGCTTAAGCACTTAACTGAGGGAGATTCTGACTAAGCTGTTCGCTGTCAGTCAGCACTGTCTAACATGTAATGTCCACCACTACACCTTTGATTCCCCAGACAGAAAAAAATGCAAAGGGCTATTTCCTTAGAGAAGCATAAATGGTCCCAATGCTACAGTAGCTAATGGTGCACTTTCTCTACCTAAAGAAAGAGAAGAATAGCACTTTCAAGCTTGAACACTTAAGTAACTTCTGAAACAGCAACAGCCACCTGGAGTCCAGACACTTGGCCCACTGATGGCTCCTTTCTCTTCCAGCCAAGCTTCTACCTCACAGAGTACTTATTGAACAATTTCCGGCCCTATTTTTTCTATGCATGAGCATGTCAGGACCATGGATGGAGCCAGCGGCTTGCAGTCTGAGGGGAAAAGATTATGCAGGCAACGTAGAGCCTCACAGCTTGTTAGCATTATTTGCATTCCTCATTTAAAATGGGTAACCTCCAGCTACAACTCATTGCGCCGTAGGGAATAAAAAGAGGCACACACCAACTTCCCCCATAATGTGACAATTGTATAGTTAGAAATTCAACACATCAGGGACACTTCCGCAACCACAAACATTTACCACCCATTCCACACCACTAATTATTGTTTGCCATAATGGACCAATATGTAGTCGACGTTCACACTGCATGAACAGTGAATAGCTTGATTTACTTGAAGCTGATAATTGCAAAAGTAATTGTCATTCTATATGTGTTGCTGTGTTGCATTTAGAGTGTTCACATTATTGAGCCAATGCTAAAGTAATCATCCATTACCATACTCAGTCTCATTATCTAAAGGCAGAATCTTAACTTAAAAATGATAAGAGATCAGACAAAAATACTGAGATGTAGAGAAAGGAAATGTGAGAGAGATTGTGTGGAGCTTTGTGAGGGGAATATAGTTTAGTGAGGAATTTTGAGCCGTACCCTGAATCGAATACTCACATATCTTCAGCAGGGAGCTCACCTTAACATCAGATATGATCCCACAAACCCTCTTGCTCCTTCACCCTATGTACCCTACATGCCGCTATCTAGCATCCAAAAGAATGTGTTAAAGAGTAATATTTTATTAATGCTCACTGTCAACATCGATGAATAAACCTTGGATAATGGCTGTGGCTCTGAATGTATAAACTGTTCTACATTCGACGGTAGAATTGAAAATAAAAAAACCCTGGAGGTATTTTTTACTCAACTATTTGAAAACCTGATGAATGGCCGAGCAGGGATACTGAACAAAGAGTCCTACGAGCATTGCTGTTCAGAACTGGTCTAATATTGGAGATTTTCAATTAGAGCTTGTGATGCAATGCTAGTTTAGGTTTTTACTTACAACCTATGATAACAGGTTATTGTAAATGTGTATATGTGAGTTAAGTATGTGGAATGAATTCATATAAAATAAAGTACTTAAAAGAACCACAGACTGTGCAGAGGTTTACTGGGTTGAAGTATTAATATAGACTGAACCTTACAACTTTCCTTACAGGACAACTTCACTAAGAAAAGAGGACAATTATGATGAGAAAATGAGAGGAAACAGGATTCCATCTCCTTGTTGGATTAGAAGAGGCACATTGTGTTGTTCCAGGGCATGGGTCGAAAGCCAACTCTGCCAGTATTCCCCCACTTCCCGGTATACCAGTCATTAATTCCTCGCTGCTCAACTCCGTCCCTTTCTTCTCACCCCTGACAGTCCAATCCCCGAGAGGTGGTCCTTTCTTTCAGTTCCATATTATTCTTTCTCTTCCATCGCGTCGCTCCTCACTCAATATATCTATCTTTGTTCTCTCTTTATTTATTCTATCTGGCTCTCGCAATTCCAACAAGGGTCAGCAAAAGGGACCATTTCAAAAAATCCAAGCAACCTGGAGTCACACCCCTGAATTCTTCAGCTCCCTGTTTATAGCATACTGTACCATATCAACTTCTAAAGTATGTAGAATGTATGCATAAAGACTCAATGACCAAACATGCTGTTGTTACAAACACCTTAACGAACAAACCTAAAGAAAATAGTTAATACATTTGACTCTGTTGAACACATTTTCAATTTTAATCAAATGTTATGAGTTTTCATGTTTCATTCTTGTTTCACTTTTGTTGCATTGATGAAAAAAATGATTTTAGAATAACTATTAAATGAAATGCTGCTTAAATCAAACGCATTCTTCTTTTTTTTATCATTTGGCCATCCTTGCTATTCTAAATATATATGCTGTAGTGGAGAAATGATTGGCTGAACTCCAAAAATGTTGTCACTTTGATAAAAAGAAGTAAGAATAGACGAAAAACCCAATTTCAGATATTTAAAAAAGAAAAACTTGAAGTGAACAAAACTAATTATAAGAAACAAAGGTAAACACAACAGTCAAATGACCAAACGGACATCCTGTTAAAAAATACTTCACACTTACAGACTGACTCCTGTTCAAATGTGGCCCAAATGTGGCTGTAGTTGTTTGAGCAGAGTCCACCCGTCTTTTTGTGAAAAGTATTACATTACATTGCATTTAGCTGACGCTTTATCCAAAGCAACTTACAATAAGTGCATTCGACCAAGAAGATACAAACTTGAAGAAAACAGAATCATATAAGTACATCAGGTTTCATGGAGCCAACACATTTCAAGTGCTACTCAACTGGCTTTAGATAAGCAAATATTAAAAGCAATGTGTATTTGTGTTGTATCACTTTCGGTTATAAACAAAATGAAATAAAAGTCACACAAAAAGCCTTGCATTAAAGTGTAAAGGCATTTATTTCTGTTAAGAGCTAACTCAATTTTTAGCTCCAGTCCAGTTAAAGGTTTGGGTTTCAAAAAACATCTAACTCGGCTTATTACTGATGATGGCCTGTCAGTTGCCAACACTATCACGCCAGCTAATGCCACACAACAAAGAAAATAATAATTTAGAGTTTGAGCCCCTCCACCAAGCCAACATGTCCTGTTGTCTATCCACTGAATACAAAACTGATATTAGCCACTCGTCGAACTCCCTGCACGACAGCAGAATATACAAAATCCAGAGTTGTCCAAATGACTGTGAATGAGCATAACTGGGTACGTAACTACAGTATAATGTTATAATTTGGATCCCTCACATCACTTACCTCTTGTTTGGACATACCAAATTGGTATGCTTTGCTAATGGTTCAGTTTGCATTAGATTGAACTGTGTGTATGCCACAGCTACTCTCTTTATTTCCCTCTCTTTCAGCACATAAGGTTTGGGGTCAGAACTTTGTTTTTATAGAGCCTAGAGTTTTTAAACCTTGTCAGGTCTCTTGTTCCCTTTAGTACTTAGATATGTACTCCACCACCATTACCCAAACCCCAAAGCAACCGGGGAGAGCTCGCCTTCTGATTGCTGTCATCAGCACTGAACAATCATTGACTTCTCCCTCGTTGGGCTCAAGCACAAGTCATATCTTGATACACTCATAACTTTCTCTTACGTTTGTGAAGGCTGACTGTGCTGTGTTCCACTTACGTATTATCAGCTCTTCGCTTGCATTCATTTTCCTCTCCTCAGATCTGATGATAGTGGACATGTTTGGGGATATCATCTGCTCGGCTCCTCGCTCTTAGTTCATACCTATTCCAAGTCGATTAGCAAGGATGTGAAAGAGAACAACATGTGTAAGTGATTTCACACCATCCTGGCTTGTGGCAGCGGTAAATATATTTGCTCAGATGATGTAAACATCGCAGACACACAGTATTCTGTTCCTAATATTCAGTTGTGACCTGGGGTTAGCGAGAAAAGGAACCAATACCATCTTCATATCATATACTGCAATACATGGAGGATATGATCAATGCTGCTGAGGAGCCCGTCGTTAGAATTGATGAGCACTGCCCCGAATCCTGTAATTTGTCTGCTGTGCTATTGAGTCATCTTATTTCAATGTCTAATTTGTTATTGCTCTGAACGTCTATTTCCCCGAGGCGATTTGAAGCGTCTCGTCGTGAGCCATCGCCAGTTGGCCGGTAAACAACTCTGTGTTGGGCATTTTGGAAATGTGGTGTGTGGTGTGATTCTTCATCTCAATGCTGTGACAGTAAGATGATTTACTTGCCTGCTCTTTGACTGATGGACTGGCCTTCATCATTCATGAAAAGGTAACACACAAAATGTGAACGTAAATAACAAATACGGGGCGATACAATAGAGGCCATATTGTTAGGAGTGCAAATCGATAGATTTAATGTTAACAAGCACTTGTGGGATATTGTCAAAAAGGTTATTTAGGAGAACTCAGAAATAAGAATGGATGATTCTGACAGTATTAAAACATGTGTGCCGATAGTAGGTCCTATGCCGATAGATAACAGAATAAATACCTGGTCTGACTGGTGACTGAGACGATATATTAAGGACATCATCAACTTGATAAGAAAATGAAACAGTGCAATATATTACGTTTTAATTTTCAAAAATAAATTCGCTAATAGTACTCATTTGAAAAGAACCAAGTTGCACATCTTAATTGTAAACAGCTCTGACAGTCCCAACAGTGCTGTGGAGCAGGATATCATTATACCATCTCAGTCAACATCTTTGCTAATTTTATAAGCAGGCAGGTATCAGAAAGCCCAAGCCTAACAAATCCAAGACAGCAATATTACCCATAAATCATCTGGGGCAGAAATATTTGCCAGGCAAACAGTGAAAGGATGAGAGGTATGTGATACCTGAGCAAACTTGAATAACATAGCCTCCTCTGGTGTGGAGCTCTAAGCGTTTATCAAACATTGATAAAGCCAAACAAACCCTGGCTGTTTGTTGTTGCCATAAAAGGGCTGAGAGGCATTTTGATTGGAATGTACTACCAGCACGGCTCTTTGAAATACACCAGGAAGGTGAAATTAGTCTGTTTCTTTATTTAAAATGGACGCAAGCAGCACAGAATAATACTGGACTTCAAAGAAACATGGGTACTAACATCAGAAACTAATCAGCAGTCAATAAGAGAGTGCAGAGCAACATGAGGGCGTAGTAATGAAATAGAGAACGGGCATTCATACAGACAAACTAAAAGCAATGGACTCTGCATGGTGGATAATAAACTAAGGGGCTCCTCAACTGGAGAAGCAGGCTCACCAAAACACACGTAAACAAAGCCCTTTTTGATCTTCAGACGAGCAGAGTATTGATTGGAGCTCTGTGGTCAGTTAGCTTCTGCATTCAGATATAAAAGTGCAGTGTGGTGGGTCGGGGAGGGAGGCAGCTGAGGTGAAAAAGAACCTCAGGCTAGTGTGTCTGTGTCGAAGGCATCATGGGCTGAAGCGCCTACAGGTGGCCACCCTGCTGCAGGGTACGGGCGGCTGGTGGTGGATGCTGCGCCACAACCCCCACCAAGACAAATGAAGTGTTTGATCTCCAGCAAGAGGCTGGGGAGAATGCACAGGCTCAGAGCAAAAATAAAGTTGAGATTTTATAATTCAAGTGCAGTCTGCTCTCCTGCTGATATAATAGTAAACACTTTTTTTTTTACCTCAGAGGAGGAGGTTTGTTTGACTGTTTGTTTGTCAGCAGGAATATGGAGTTAGCAGGAATATGGAGAAAGCTACTGGCCTGATTTCCATGAAACTTTGTGGAGGGGTGTAGCATGGGCCAATGAATAACAAGTTCAATATTGGAGCTGATCAGAATCACGGTGCGGACACATGCTTTTTTTCAATTTCGTTATTATTGTGACTCTGAACATTTGGCTTTGGCAGAGGTCTTCACTTCCAACATTTTGTACTACAAAGTAGTCATATGTAGAGCGTAAGTCTAAACTCTGTACACCTTGTGTCCTTCAAAACCATTGGTTGTGTGAATCAACTCTGGGTCCTTCAAATCACGTATTTACACACTTAATGGTCAGGGTGGGCAGCGGGCAATCGTAGTTCAGGACTTTGCCACTGAATTCCTGAAAATGTAAAAGTTTAGGGAAATATCAGGGTCTTTGAATATTAAAAAAAGTAAACATACTGTATGTCACATTTACAGAGTAATCTTAACCAAGTGTCCTAACATAAACCAAAAACTATTTCCGTTTAGTTGCTGCTGCACAGTGATTCATATTTATGTTACGTATTACGGTCCTTTAAAAACATTTACTGTTGCAAATGACTGTAGTATATTAACATGTTTGGAACAGGGTTCTCCAACCATGTGTAAAAACAACATTAGCTGCCTTACCAACCACTTCTCAAGAATTATGGATATGGGGGCATATTTGCACAAAATGTCGTACAAATGTGCATAAACTGACTAGGATGCACAGGGATAGAACTGTGCTGTAGATGTTGTGTGAAGAATAAAAAAAAGAAGGGAGGAAAATCAAAACTCTTCCAACTGTCACACGTCGCGCTGGCCACTTGCTGTGGGTGTTATTGTCTGATCGACTGTTTTGGAAAGTTACTAAAAATGTCAGCTGCAGCCACCCACCCCTTCACTGAAAAGGGGGTTTCAGACGCTATTAGACAATCTGACAAGCACATTGTCCGAAGCATACAGAGGCTCTAACCCTTTGGTTTCCCATTGTTGTGAGACACAGCATGATGGAAGACGTACATAAACAGCTGAGTGAAATTTGCTCGCCAATTGCCCGGACCCGAAACTATGAAAAGATAATTGGTGCTGTTAATGTTGTTTTCAAAATCCTCCCATAATTCAATCCCATTACCTTTGATATCTCTTTTAACACATGTTTATGATCAATTGGGGATAACAACATCTGCATTTATTATTATTCTGTGGTGCATAAAGGGGCAAAAAGCAACTTTAATTCCAATTGCGGTAAGTAATTTTCATTAAATGTCAATTTGTTATTAATTCAGAGCAACGCTGAAATCAAATAGTGTTCATTAATCACTGTGCCGTCCAGCGGGCTGCTAATTAAAATGTTGGGGGCGAGCTCGTTATTCACTGGCAGACCTGATTGTTAATGTCGACTCATTGTCCTCCTCCACCATGCTATCATTTATTTTCTTTGGTTTTCTTGTAAACTCTTGTTAATTATTAAATTGCTTTTTTGGACCCCCGGTGACAACTTTCAGATTGTCATCAAAGTGCTGCCACTGAGAGGAAGTCGTTCTCTGGTCTGGGACAGTCTGTGGCAGGCTACCATATCAGGGATTTGTCTGTTTGTCTTTGAGGAATTTGATAAAACAGACTAATATGTTTTCTTATTTTCTTTTAAATGTATATTTTACAAGGAATTCCTATGCAATCGTTTGTCTGTCATTGTAAATATAAGGCATTTATTAAATAAATAAAGATATGCATTTAAAATGTAGAAAAGTATATATATATCCATTTTCTGTAAACTCACATATATCAAAATGTGCGGATTCTGCAAGTGAGTGCTTCTCTCTGAATCAAGCTTCAATTGACATTTTTGTTTGTTCTCGACAACATTAAAACGAGCCACTTAGAATTTTTGTACAGACTTAGTCAAAGCAAATCAATATTTCTTCTTTCTCAAAACTGGTTAAGAATTATCTGCAGAATGACTGAACTACAGTTGAATTTCCAAAAGATTGCTATGGTACAGGGTTTTTATAGTGTATAGTTCAACATGATTGAATAATTAGCGCTAGGCGTTCAAACAGAGGTTTACTCCCACAGCAGCGGGCACAGAGGACCAAGGTCGGTGTCTTCAACTCACACACCTCAGCCAGGGATATAACCTGTTTTCCTACCCCTCAATTATGCATGTTATCCACCAGCAGCCATATGTCTCTGTCAATACCTTTTCCTAGCATTCAGTGGCGGTCTGTGTGGGATTCGTGTGCGTTAAATAATGCAGTACTGAAAGGTCAGGAGGGAGATGAGGAGGGGGTCAATGCTTTGGCGAGTTGCACACAGGGAGGGTTGGAGCCGAGGCTCTGAGAAGCTGCCGTTAATTTCCAGGTCAGTTCCAATAATGAAATGCATACGGTAAATGTCAAACAGCACCCGTCGACGAGTAATCCACCTCAGCTGGGAAATAATGAATGGCTTTCTTTAAGACCCCAACTAACTCCTTCGAACGAAGAAATTAGCATGCGGCTGAATTATTTTTAGTCACAACCTGCCTTCCCTGTTTCTAACTTTTCCTTTTGCGGGTTTGAAGTTTAACATGACTGAAGATAAAGTACAGTTCAGCTATGAAAGAATAATACAAAAATCTTGATATGTAATTGTTATCTTCTCACAATCACTGCAAATGTCAAGTCATTACATTACTTATTCATTACTATAGTTCCTGGATATGCTGTTCTTTAAAAGGCCTTAAAGGGTTACCAAATACCAAATAATTTACAATTAACGTCTTCCTTCCCTTACACCTGTTGCTAACATTATTGTCATTGAGCTAAGAGAAACTGACTGTCCTCCGCTTCACAGTTAGACTATATGTCAGAGGGTTAAACCAGTCATTTCCCACCATGTGAAACTATTCTTTGAATACCATGACAAATATGTTTTACCTGTTGTGCAAAGTGCTAATCTACAACCACTTCTATTTGACAGCTTCTAGAGAACATGTCAGAAGAAATGAAGAAAGCAGATGGTTGACTGTGACACTTTGATTAACCTGAAATTATAGAAGGAAACGCTCATGTTCCTCTCTGGTACTGTGACATTCTAAATGAGACATTCCGACCAAGAACAGTACTTACAGTAGCGTGTTTCTTTCTGCAGAAACATGGCATTTCTTTGCTTCCAAAAGTTAAAATACAGCCACTTAAAAAAGCTGTCACGGCTCTTCACTGCGATGAATATAGACACTTCGGCTCCTATCAACAACAATATGCAAAGCACACCTCTCTTAGTTTCATTGCCATAAATTATTGAAGTGATTGTTTGGAAGATAACAACAACACGGCTACCTTTAGTGGAAGACGAACGCTGTAATGAAAGGGGGAGAGGACTCAAGGTGAGCGTGACTCACAGACTACATTATCTTTTGGTTGCTCTGTTCCAATGTCAGCGGCAAAGACAGATCCTCCTTTCATCTGTGCCCTTGTTCTGTTTTCTTGCGTGTGCGTCTGTGTGAGAGTGTAAAATATGCTGGAATTTGTGAGTATGTTGTGCACAAAAGTGAGGGAAATCGCTGGAGAAGCATCAGTTAGTTTGAGAGGCGTTGGGAGGGCGGGCTGGTGAGGGAGGGTGGAAATGACTAACGGCCTTTTGTGTAATTAATGAGGACGGCGTTGATTTCCGCCGATAATTTAGCATGGTTGCCAGCGCTTGACTTCTGATCCCCATTTACCCTGGCTCTGTCTCTATTTAGATCAGCCTAGTGTGGGAGGAGTGTGTTAACCTTGGAGAATACACACACATCACAGGCAGATGCACAGAAACACACAACGCCTTATCCACTTCCACACACAGGACCCCCCCTGAAGCCACCCACACATACACACACAAACATTTATACCCCATTCCTCTGTTTCGCTCCTTCAGTTTTTTTCCACACGCATGGATCAACCGTGCACGCACATGCAAACAAGGAACAAGGCATTTGAAAGCACACACACACACACACAGCCACACACCCACACACACACACCCACACATATTCGCACACACATACCCACACACACACACAAGCACCTGAGGCAATGGAATAAATGCATCTTTAATGATAGCAGATAAGGACTTCCAACCAGGCCTGTAGTCATAGCTCAGTGATTTGGCTAGCAGGGAAAGGGATTGTGGGAATGAAAAACAAGCCAGTGGAAACTTCTGGGCCTCCAGGAGTCAGCAACCAAAAACCCACAGTCAGTCAGTCGGACAGAGAGGAAAAGCTCCGAGCTACTCTTTCAATATGCTCTAAGATGCTAAACAGAAAGTGTAAAACAACAGAACTGCGCCTTTTGCGGTTTTCAACTTGCTAGTGAGAATAAACAGCTGAATTTTTATTCAAATCGCTTGTGGTTTTTTTCCTGAGTGGACATCTTTGTTAGTTTGGTCTTGTGTTTTGTTGCACCTGTTTATGAAATTGCTAATCACTTTCTGTTGTGACACGTTAGCAGATGTGTGAATATGCATGTGAGCGGGTGCCGAGATGACGGGAGCAGCATTGATCAGAATACATCCGTCTGGGTTATTGTTTTGGGGGCTTATTGTGTATTAGTAACATATGTTGGCTCAAGGCTCACCGTGTTCAGGGTCCTGTAAACCCCTGATTGACATGCAAGCCCCGGCATTCTTTATTCATTCACTTCTATCCAAACATCAATGGCACTGGGCTGTATTGCCAGCCAGAGCTTAAACAAATGGCACGGTTCTCCCTCAGGCCGCACAGCTGACATTTCCTGGATTTATTATGCATGTGGATGGGCTGCAGGGGATTCAGGTGTGACTAGATAATACTTCTGCTATAATAGTGGGTTTGTATTTCTTTCAACAACACAAATGCCCATATGGCACAGGGGAGTTTTGATGTGTTGGCGTTCAATATTCAAGGCCTCCCCGTGACAGAAACGCATGCGTGCCCTTACATATTTTAAATACTTAATTCCACTGTTACTTATTCTAAAGTCTGATCTATGTTTATTCTTTTATTTTTTTTAAAGAATGATACATAGTGTTTTTGCTGAAATGTAAACATGCATCAATTCAAGCATAGCGTTCAATATATGCAAAATGTATCAGTACATTTACATATACACTAGTGTGGTATGGCTTTATAGGATTACATAATTTATTGTCATTGTTGACTGATGTTATAGCTTCCTTTATAAAACTGAAGCGTGTGTGTGTGTGTGTGTGTGTGTGTGTGTGTGTGTGTGTGTGTGTGTGTGTGTGTGTGTGTGTGTGTGTGTGTGTGTGTGTGTGTGTGTGTATGCGTGCGTGTGTGTGTTTCTTCTTCCAGCCTGAGTCACTAAGCCCACCTGTCAGTGCATCCATCACTGAGGCTGACTAGTTCTGCGTAATTAAACCTTGCGCACACTAGTGTTGCGAGACCCCCAACTGCCATCCATTATTCATGCAGGTATGTTTTGAATTTTTTTTCTCCAATGGACTCCAAGCTTGTTCCCGGACACCCCAAGTGTTTTAAAACAGGGCTCCAACCTTGGCATCAACGTCAAGGATGTAAAATAAAATACAAATAAATCACAACCCGGTGCCAAGCTGCCCCTGCTCACACACCCATTTCAAGCCTGCAATGCCCCAAATGATAAGCTTCTTATTCGTATGCAAAACAGGGGCAGAGGGGGTCGCCCAAATGATCCTACTGTTGGACGAGACCGGCTCAAAATGCAGCGTGAAACTCATTAATCAGAGACAAGCCGATGTTGCTGTTGCAGGTAAATGTGGCTGGAATCCTGGCCAGAGGTTAAATATGCCTTCAAAAGCATGAAATGTAGTTTTCTCAAATAACGGGAAGATTAACAAATTCTGAATGTCAACCTGAACTTTTCTGGAATAATTTATCAACACAAATGTTGCTCCAACTGCAGGTATCTTTAACAAAGGGGAGACTTCTTTGCATCCAGTTTTTAAGAAAAAATATGTTTTATGCATTAACAGTATGTACTCTGTCAACATCTAAAAGACAGAAAGGCATTCAACTGGACCATAGTTTCAATTTATATACATACCGCCTCCATTTATAACACACAAATATGTCAAACATCACCTACTCTATCAAATCTACGATTATAAATCACTCCACACCAATGATTTGGCACTTTAAGAGGAAGAGGTGGTAAAAAGAGATGGATCATCACCAAAAACAGGAACAGGACAAAAAAGAATTCCTGTCAAGGGTATTATGGAAGTGTCTGAGAACGAAGGCCATAGATCAGAGCGTGGGATGGCCATTTGTTCCTGAGGAATAATAGCTGTGATGTGTGTCGGACCCGCTGACCCGCTGGAACAATAAAGCCGAGTTGCCGCTGCCTAAGACCAATGACCTTGTGCGGTTGAAACCTGCCCGAAACAGGGGGGAAAAGAAAGATGGATGTGAAGAGAGACGCATGAGCAGGGAGAAACAATTACAATCTATACAAAGGCTGATTCCTGTCCGACACCGCCACTCACTCTGCTGGGAGAAGATTGTTGTCGGCTTTCTGTTAACAGTCGAGTGAGAAAAGGGAGGCTTTTATAAGAGATGAAGGTTGCAGAGGTGTACTGCAAGACAGGGCGCTGCTATTCCTCAAATATAACATTCTACCTCAAGTAAACCTGCTGGTGCCTGAGTGTTTTTATTTCCCTGACTAGAAGCAGATCAGACATTTGTTGTTCAAATTGTGAGCTTGAATTGATTTAAACCAGGAACCCTACTTTAAAACAGTTCATTTACCCAACTTTCTAATACAAATCTACATCCTCTGTCTAACAAAATGTGATCACTGTTTTTATTTGTAATTATTGCATGCATGACATACAGTGAGGTATCCATTAGCCAAGACTGATGATTACTTTTGTCACATTTGAAAAGTGTGAGAGAGAAATATCTGGTGTGAGGGGAAAATGGCACGGTACAA
The DNA here is from genome assembly GCF_902827115.2 of Pseudochaenichthys georgianus. Classification (NCBI taxonomy): domain Eukaryota; kingdom Metazoa; phylum Chordata; class Actinopteri; order Perciformes; family Channichthyidae; genus Pseudochaenichthys; species Pseudochaenichthys georgianus. Next base: position 11,134,203 of record NC_047507.1, on the reverse strand, counting down.
ATCAAAGGACAGAGCCATTCAGCCACCTCAGAGATAGGTAACAAAAGGCTTTCCACGAGCTGTGGGCTTCTCACCAGATAAAAGTCTGTGTGGGAGACAGGGCGGCAGGCCGGGGCTCATTGTGCTGCCAGGGGAGGTGCAGACAGTGGTGTGAAAGGAGTTATCAAGGTTGAATGGGTGAGAAAAGGGGATCTGCAGGAGCAAATGAAAAGGGCCTGGATCAAGCATGCCATTGGTCTCAAAGGGATGAAATGACGCTGCCGTGTATGGAGGCAGTCTCAACATTTGACCACGAGCAGCCATGTAATCACAATGCCAGGGATAAAGAGGAGAAACATCTGAATTCAGTTTTTTTCAATCACGCGGAAAATGTATAATCCTGTCAAATAAATTAGTTTGACTGTACTGGAAGAGTATGACTAAAAACCTCTTTCTTCATTTTTTGGTTTGTGGCCTCTTTAGTGTGGACAGATGTACCATGCAGCATGTAAATGTGAGCTTTCAATTAGCTTTGAACTCTTTTTTGATTTGAAGAATAATCATTTGTGTATTGAGGAATCTTTCAAGCTGTCTTTCCTTTCAGCAGAAGGCAACAAATCCTAGGCAAACACACATATGTTCTGGGCACTGGTTGATTTTGAGATCTAGGGATATTTTGCTTCTATAACATGTCTTCTTTCATACTACTCATTATCATGGATGTCAACAAAAAAATAAATACTTTTGATCTTGGCCTCATTTCATGTTCAGATCTGTGTTCTGGAAATGTCTACAAATTAGCACATATTTAATTAGTAAATGCCTAATTTCCATATTAAACATAACATTTCAGTAAACTTGTAATACAACAAGTAATTGCCTTAATGTAAGTTATCAACTGGGGAAATTTCACGTTGGTATTTATTACAATATTTCCCCTTAACATGCCAGCTTATTCACAAAAGCTCTCCATGGTTTTAATTACAATTTGAGAGAAAGAGGGCAAAGAAAAGTTTCTTTTAGCACATTTGAACATTCACACTGAGCGAGGTACAAAGCAGGGTGCTGGGCTGACTTCTATCTGAGTCACAGCACCCATTTTTATTCAAAGGATGTATCTGTACCATCGACCCCGTCTCAAAACTGTCTGCAAACCATCTCTCTTTTTTGAGCAGTTTACTGGAGGCTTTAGTTAACGCGGAAAGTGCAACACAGAGAAACGATGATGGCTTCCCCTGTTCTGGACTTCCAGAGGTCTCAAAGGTCAGCACTGTCAGGACGGTTTGAAATGTGAGGGTCAAAGTTCACCAAAGTTGAGTGTAACAGGAAGGGAAAAAATGCATGGGTGAATCTACGCCTAAAAAAAGAAAACACTTCGCTTTAATCCCATGAAGATGAATCTATTTTGATCAGGTCTTCCAGTCCACTTCTTACCCTGACAACCTGTCAAAGCCTGCATACTTTTAGAGCCTATTTGTTGTTGATACAATCTGGGCAGCTGGGGTGGAAGCTGGGGTGGAAGCTGGGGTGGTGGTGGGGTGGTGGGGCAGCAAGCAGCAGCGACGTAGAGTAGCTGCAGCAATAGCAGCAGCAAGCAATGCATGGAGAGAGATCTGGCAGGTTAAATAGAGCGGCATTAAGGAGACTCTGTTTGGTTGGTTGTAGAGTGGCAAGGGGGCGTTATGTATGAATGCAGCATAAGTGCTCGAGTTGACTGCCTGAACTAGCTCGCAGGCTTCGCCCCATTCTTGGCGCATGATGTTTCACAGTTTGACTTATTTCTCTTAAGAACAATACTTTTTTATTTTATTTTTTGTGATTATCCCAAACAGTGCTCAAATGGAGCATGGCAAACTTCTGGTGACTTAAACATGACAACTGACTTTCCAAAAACTGGTGTTGAGATGCAGACAGTTGAAGTGGCCTTGGTATGTCTTAGCTTCTCTGCTAGACTCAATCATTCCCCTATTCAAAAGTCTCGGGACAAATTGTTACGTCTGAGCATTTGTACAAAATCAGCTAAATAAGAATAGCTCTTTGATAAATCACACTGTCACCAAGGATAAAGAAAAATGAAGCTACTTTGAAGTGGGTAGGACAGGATTTGTCATTTTGTGAGTTAGAGAAAGTGCCTGTGACAAAACCGCGGTGATGAAAGTGACAACCAGGTCTGATTTAGTCTGAATGCCTTGTAATTGTTTCAGTTTACTTTTAAGCACTCAGTGTAACTGATTCATAAATCACCAGCGCTTTTGTCATCAGTACGGTTTGTAGTTTGCATGTGAAACCACAAACCTCCGACTGGCGAGCTTTGTTCGGCGAGGACGGCGGTGATTCACGCTTCTTGGGACATGCTCTCTCCCCTCGCACGTTCCAACGTCTCCAGACACCAGGTGGTGTCACGGCAGTCTGCTGGCATGCAAATGTGTCCCCAACAACGCTTCAACTGTTATGATTCCCCCATTTGTCACAGGACATGTTCATTACCCGCAGCTTTGGGCCCAAAATTAGTGTCGGAACACGACATCCCGGCTGTGTGATGAATCCACCCGCTGCCTCCTTGTCCTCCCATTTCAGATCGAAGGGTCTCCTCTCTCCCCTTTCCTCCCTCCTTCGCTCTGCTATGTCCTTCACATCTCTATGCCTCTGTTCTTTCTTTTTCACAAAGAAATATTAGTCAACAAGGCTGTGCGCAGCAAGGGCCCAAACCTCCACTCCAGAGGACGTCACATTACCCTTCCAGATGGTGCGCTAATGTTGCAGTGGATATTAAGGTGTTCCAACTCATCATAATAAGAGGGATCCATTGGCGTCAACTGTCATTGAGTTATAACCTTGCAACAATACGTGGCGTCTTAGCGGAGGAGCTTCGGTGTAATGTTATGGTAACCTTGTCATGAGGACAACAAAGTGACACGTGTTGATAGATGGAACGCAGTAAATGGTTCCATGCATGTTGTGGGTAGTCAGTAACTGCTAGGAGAGGTCAGGCACAGTAATTACATGCCACCTCATCTGAGGAGCTATTATTGTTCCCATGCTAGAGTTATTTCCACGACAGGATTGGGGTCGATTTATGTCTCAGTTGAGAAAATGAATTCACATTTGGAGCATTATTTAACAGATCTTCATCAGAGCAGTGGCAAGGATTGCAGTGTTTGTGTATCATCTTACTTATTTATGTGTTTGTGTTGAGCTTAATGCCTTCACCCGCTTCTGAATATTGCAGACGCGTTTCTTGTTTCCTGGCAGATTCGACGCACTTCACCTTGGCTAACATAGAAAAACCAAAGGGGAAGAAGGACAACTAGACAAACAGGGCGAACATCATTACATAAAACAACAAAGTACCCTTCCCCTTTGCCTCCAAAAAGACAGCACAACATTGTATGCCATGCCACCCCTGACATGTATTTATGATGAGCGCCGAGACGGTCTCCCGCCATAATGAATGCAAAGCCAGCGTGCAGACGTTCAGTCATGACAGAAGGACAGCGGCTCCGCCCTACAGTTGGAGAAGACAACGGCGTACTTCCCACTTTCACTTCCCCGTCCCCTCCGCCCCCACTGTGGTAATGGTTTCTCTGACCTCTGTCTCCCCATTACTGTGCGCTTCACCCAACATCAGCCGTCAGACGGCATCACTCATCAAGCCACATCAGACATCATGAACGCACCAGCGCCGCCTCCATCGCCTGACGCCAGTCGCATCTTCTGGTGACACCCGGTGCTTGTAGGATGATAGAGATGAAGCGAACAGTGTTTGGGATGGCAATGATGACCCTGATGATGACCTAATTAGGAGAGTGTTTGTCATAAAGGAGCCAGAGAAGAGTTATGGAGGAGTGGAGGTAAAGATAATGAGGAGAAGCTCATATGGTTATCATATGCATACAGATGAATATTAAACACCTGCATTCTGATCTATTGTTTTAAACATTTAGAATGCGACTCTGAACTTTGGCCAGAAGCTAAGGTTTCTCAGCTTTTTCTGCTTGACCATGACTTATTTTTGATTTACTAGCATTTCTCAAATGACCTAATAAGCTGCAGTAAATAAACCTAGTGTTGTTCCTTTGTCAGAGAGAGGCAGTTTAAAGGTTGTCTGTAAGGCTGCCAGCTTCACAGCACATGTTTACTCCATGGGACATTTGATTCATAGCCCAGCCGCCTCTCACACTGTGTCTGTAAAGAATGCTTACATTGATATGACACATCTCGACAAAACAAGAACACAACCTGTACTATCCCATGGAGCAACTAAGTGACTGCAAAGACAGATGGCTGTATCAATATCACACTTTCACTCTTTACCCAATCAAGACATGATATATATGGGCAGTCTTGTTGGCATTATTTTGACTGTGATTGAGGTTTTTTAATTCAAATACTTTACAATGCTATAGTTGCAACTGCATCAGAGTGTTTATGTTTATTGTGGTATTTATATGTGTATGACTGCGAAGAGTTTTTTCTGTATAACTGTAAGTGTGGTGCAGACTATGTAATGGTGTTGTAACTTGTAACTGCAGATGGAAATAAATTGCATACATCACATGTGCTTTGTTGCACATGGTCCTTTTTTAATAAAGAATCATAATAATGTAAAATGTCGTCTTTGTCTCATCTTTTGTCGCAAATTGTGATTATCGAGCACACAGTCCTCTTGTTACACCTTTCAATAACTTCATTTCCCCAAGAGGCTCCTGAATAAGTCAACAATAAAACCACTCAAGTGCAGATTTATAGTTTACACTTGATTCTCACTTAAATCATGTAGAGCAGCCATGATTTGTAGAACCTGATTTCATCACATGCTGTGAACCACATGGCCACTGTCATCCTATAAGGAAGATTCATGAACTAAGGGAATTACTGTACAGGCCTATTTCATTTGTTTAGCTGATGTCAGTCTCCTCACTCTGACTGTGTGGCAGCTCACCAAGAGAAACCAAGTCAAGAAAAAAACGTCCCTTCTGTTCTTTTCTTCTTAATCAATATTACTTTCCCCCAGGTGAGGATTACGAAAAAGGGTTTTCGTGATAGACCTACAAATTCAATTTCAAATTGAATTGTTCTTCTCGCAGGCAGGTGCGTTTGGTCACATGTTAACATTTTATCACTGATGCCATCTTGACAGTTTCCCTTGGCAATGCTCAGATGGTAGGTTATTAACACACACTGAGAGGGATGAAAATCCATATTCCACAACTTGTTGTTTGTCAGTTAGACAGTCGTCAGCATTAACAACATAGTCAGTCTGCAGGAAACGTAGCAATTACCTCTCGACTCTCAATTAATGAGCTTTATGAAAACGTTATTATTACTGTTACAGAGCCTTATCAGACCTCGCCAGGCTCCTCTCTTCCGTCCTTTACCAGGCACCCAGAGTCGAGTGCACAATATATTTGTTTAAGCTTTTAAATGTAGTTGTTTCATCTGTTTTGCCCCTAAAATGTATCCACTATATTTGTGTGTATTTAGGTGCGTTTGTATGTCTGTGTGTGCAAGTGCATGTTTTTGCACAAAATGGCCCCCTTTTTAATTGGAGGCTTTCAGTGGTAAAGTTCTGATAAAAGTAAGCCTGACAAAAGTATTAATACAAATACATAATTTCCTCTAAGGAACTAGAATATAACAAATAAGAGAAAAATGGGGCATTCGTGGACTAAAAAAACGTATCAGTAATTTGGGAACTTTTTTAACGATTTAGGGTGGTGAATTTAGGAAATGCACTGTGGATTTTGGTCTGTTTATGGGAATTTTAAATAAATATAGGATAACCCCAGCTTTATCCTTCAACACTTGCAAGATTACATTGTTTACTCAGCTGTCCAAGTACAAGCTCACTATAAACAACAAATGGCCAGTTGCTTGCTGTAAAAAAAAAGGAGAACTTGCTCCTTGACGTTCTTATCTAAATATTACTGAAAAATACATATTTGTGTATACGGCACGGTAGGTAACCTCTAACCTAACCGCTATAGTCCTCCAGGACGCCCAATCAGTTTATTCAGAGAAGGTTTTTGCGACTTTAAGCCATCATAGATTATTTATTGATACATAGCTTCTATTCATAATCCTTGCATCACATTCTCCAGGGTAGAGCATTTCATCACATTTCATCACAGGAATGCTTGACCTAAGATCAAACTAAAACACATATTACATTCACTCAAAACCTACCTTAAGATACAGATATCTACCAATTCAAGCCAGTCATACAAACACATTAAAAACATTATCTTATAGTTATCCGTCATTTATAAATTCAAAGGAAAATGTCCCTCTGAAGAAGGTGTCAAATTGATAACATCGCCTGTGGTTATGTAACATCCCTCACAAATACATGTATGTGTTAATCTGCCCCCCAGCACCTGGCGCACAAGCCTTTTCCCATCTTTTATCAGCTGTTATTTATCGGTCTGCCCAGTCTGACGTAGTTTAAATAGGCAAAATGCCAGGCCTATAAAACGTTTTTTTTCTGCTGCTTCATATTCCTGGCTCAGATCGAGCCAATGTCAATGTCAGAGTCCTAAGACAGTGGGTCTCCCGTCACCCTCACCCAACCCCAAGCTTTCGTCCTCCCTAAAACGGGCCCCAGATGGAAATGGCGTAAGACTGTGAAAGAATGGTGCTGACAGAATTCAGGACCCAGTTCAAGATCTTAGGTTTGACAAGACGAATCCTAGCTGCAGGCCTCCTTCTGCCCCTTCTTATACTTCCTTCTCACCCCTTTTCTTCCTCTGTCCTTTTGAGCATGGGTGCTGGCAAAATGTCAAGGCTTCTTATTTATTTATCAACTGATTATGATTCCCTGTAGCACCATAGTCCTGTAGAGGACTTTCAGAAGGAAGAGATACCTAATACAGCATTTATCTGAACTCTCCTTTGTCCCCAGGTTCTTAGGAATTGTTTAACAGGATTATTACTGAGGTTACACAATCCATCAGACATTCAGATAGAAGAGTGAGAGTGATTTACAATGAGAATACATTTCTCTCCCCTGTCTACTTCATTTCTGACAAATGTGTGTGCAGAAATGACCTCCATTCGGGGAATAGGGGGATAAGCCTTAGTCATACATGATAGAATTCATTTGGAATGTGTTCAGATGAAGGGAAAAAATGAAATCTTAACTTATTCAGCAGAGGTCAATCTCTTTAGATTTGAGTATGCGTGTTAAGCGAGAAAAACTTCAACATCATGAAGTAAATTAATGTCATAATTCTTTTTTCTTTAGTATAAGTAAGAGGAAGAAATATTTTTGCGTTATTTGTGTATAGTAAATGATGCATTACTCATGTAATGTACTTACCTTACATTTTGACTGAGATGTTCTTAACTAGAGTATTTGCATTTTCTGCTACTTTATATTTCTACTTCACTACAATTTAAAGGCAAATATTGTACTTTCTACTATTTTGTGTTTTATTTTAGCTTAGTGTACAACTCTACTGTTCCCTTGGTGAGATGCACAAGCCGCGCGGCAGTATTTCATAAAATAAGCTCCTCTATAACTACAGTAGATGTAAAGTGGTGTACACATTAATTATGCATCAATAATTATGATTCAATAATGTAATAGATTCAGAATTGATATGAGTATTTTATTGTTCTAGAACATTTTAGTGCCAACGTTTATATGTTTACTTGTGATTTTCTAATATATGACTGTTACCTGTCCATCAGTGTTAATTAAATATGAAATACATTAAAAGTGCTGAAACAAGATCCCATTGTGAAACATTGAAATGTAAACATCCATTTGTTCTATGGTGTGAAAAATAACTCTTCAGTTATTTGTTCGATGTTTATCTAGTCGGGGGAAAAGGCACAGGAGAGAAAATAAACCAAAGTGCTGACATGCTAAAAAGGATTGTGGGTGTTTTTCCAGGTTGCCTAGTGATGCACATGTAATTGCAACTAAAACTGACATAACTTAATGTATTCCGGTATAAAATTAAATTTCCACGTGTTACAGATATGAGCTTTCCAATTGAAGCCCAATTAACTAAATTGATTGATGCTGGAATAGCTTTCAGCACAACTGATAACAAGAGGAAAAACGCAGAAGAGCGAAATAAACAGAAATTATGCGTGAAGACGTGCACGGGCCTCTCCAGTGGCTTGTGTCGAGGCATGCAATGATACTTGAGACGGCGTGAGGGACTCTGCAGTAGAAGCAGCTTCCCTCACCATGTGGTAAATGGTTTGTGACTGGTATTGAGTGATGCACCCGCTCTAGGATACCCAACGCTAATGTGTTCTGCACAGTGTTTCATGCTGCCTAGCGAGTACCATTCAGAGAATGTCTTTGTGTGTGCACAAGGCCTTGCTAGACACAAACAGAAAACAATGTTGGTAATAGTTTTTAGGGATTTGACTTTGTTCTGTCTAACATGTCCTTTTTGTTGGTTTTTATCATAATGGGTCAAACTTATCCTTTTTTGTGTAGATGTAGTAAAAGTCTAGGCATTTTACTTTTACCTTACCTTTTAGTATTTTTTTGTAATCTAGTAATATTGAACTTTCAAGTCATTCTAGTCAAGCCAAGACACTATGTTTAGGTTTTTAATCAAACACATGCACATACAATTTTCTTTGAACTATGTGTATGTTTGAGAGCGAGAAAGACAGAGAAAGTGAAAGAGAAGGTAGGATGTGATTTAGAAAAAGAGAGATTTAAAGATGTGTAAAACTGCATTTTAAAATGATAATGCATGTTGATAACGTCACAGTTATGGTTTAGTGACACCAATGGCAATACGAGACTTGATGTGGAATGGTAAGAAACCCCAAATGAACATTCAGAAAAAGCCATTATTCTACTTTAAATTGCCTAGTAGTGCACAATCAGCTACAGTCTTTTAAAAAGTAATGACACTTTGTACGGTAAGTGTTTGAATTTAAGAATAACATGGGAAAGAGTTCTTAACTCAAAAGCAGATGTGGGTGAATGAAAATATGATGGCAGATGTGTAATGCTCAGTTAAAGACACAGTATGCTATTTTAACACATTACTCAATCATCAACAGGTATTATTATACACCAGCAGTTCGTCTTAAGAAAATGGCCTCATGGTTGACAATATTTGATGCAAGTGTGAAAGTAAAAACAAAATGTCAGTAATGTGGGAATGTTCTTCGTCCTTTTTGTAAACAAGTAATTGAAAAACATCAGGGATTTTCAAAGACAACTGCAAGAATCTCCCCAGCTGTGACAATTGCACAGGCAGGCTTTAATGCCGCTTAAAGATTATTTATTGGCAAATTATATTTGTACCCGGTGTCCATACCCAACAATGCTATTTTCACCTGGGTGTCTATATGCTGCAATGTTGTGTGCCGAGATGTATTAAGTAAGTTACAACACTTTGCATAGCACATCTTTTTGTCTGCCACCTTATTTGTATGATCTGAAAATAGTTATGAAAATCACAACTCAATAACATAAATAGAATTATGCTTGTGACTTTCCATTATTGTTTTGTCTTATTCATGGTAAAAAAGGTTATTGACAAACATAATTCCTCTTGGCTTTTGTTAACAACATTATACTTCAAATAATGATAACATTACAATATGTAATTTTAAACATGTAGAGAGAAGATAACATTTATTTTAACCACCAATTAAAGCAGCTTGAAATGTTAATGTAAGTGCTGTCAAATAGCTTTTAAAAGCATAGACAACACTAAAGTAAAAGCCACGCTTTCATCTCAGTCTGCTGCATGACATATTAATGGCTTGTTTTGAAGATGACACACTCACATTTGTACAGAGAACTTTCAGTGTAGTGGCCTATCAAAGACCGCCACGACTCGTGTTCCTACTTCCTTGTGTCTTTAGCTGCTGTTTGACTCCAGTGACCTCACTTACATACAATAGAGCGGCATTATGCGATCAGTTATTTCTGGCAGGCCTTTGACAACTGTTTTCCTCTTCATGCCCTCATATTGATGAGTTAATGTGCTCTTTTAGCTTTTCATTTGAGCCAGCTGCCTGGCAAGGTGAATCTCCCCCAGGCTTTAATGGCCTGCTGTACAGCAGAGAGTCAATCCTACCACTGACTGATAGATAAATCACACAGAGAGAGGGAGGGGAGTGAGGGATGGAGGTGTATGTAGAGCAACCGACTGAGGGAAGGCAGGTCGTTTTTCGGCATTCTTTCCATTCATTGCTCATGTATGTATTGAGTAAAGAGGAAAAGCCCAATCCTCAATGTTTTTCTTCTATCTCATTAGCCAAAAGAAAAGAATGACAGATGCACGTGAGGAAAAAAGATTGAAAATTGAGATGATGGCCACTCAATTTGGCAGAAAAATGTACTCCGACATCCTCATTTCCTCTTCCAATGGCTTTGTGACGAAGGTAACTTGTGGACTGACGGCTTCGGGCCTTGTACTATTGCACATGTGGTTTTATTTTGAAAAGTGTTTCCCTTTCCCCATGTCTGTTACTCCTGATTATGTTCACCTGGTGCCCTGTGTTGTCTCCTCCCCCCCCACCTGTGTCTAATTGCTGCTTAGTGTGTGGGTATTCAGGCTCTGTTCCCCTGTCTGTGTTGGCTGGTAGTGTGTGTGAGATCCTTGTGGTGACTGGTGACTGTGTTCACGTGGGCAGCAGATTGAGGCTGTGTCATATGTTTATGATGTAATATATGCCCACACCGGGTTGTATTTTGGACGTTCTGCCTCTGCCTCCTTGCTTGGTCGGGCCGCTCAACGGTCAGCTTCACAGGCTTCAAAATTAATCCACCTCTTTCAAACTGTCAGTCATCCCTGAAATGTTAGTGATGCTGTTTAATACGACCGTCCGCTACCGCTGATTAATTTGATGAAAGTGTTGTGAGATAATGAAAAGAAGAACCTTTGACAGACTATTCCATCCATCTAATTGTGTGTTTTTTTTTTTTTAAAGATGTCCTCCCCGTAGTTTCTCACTTATGTTTGACCAAAATGAAGTACATTTCTACACAGAACCGCTTGACAATTTTATCCTTGGAAAAAAAAATGTAGTCCTCTGTTTCAAATGACCCTCCTTGATAGTGACACTCTGCTGTGTCTCATCAAATTAATTAACTGTCTGATGGATCATAAATCAGCCAACACATTAATGGGGCCTGGTGTTTTATGCTGATTCAAGCCTTTCTACATAACATCGTATAAAGTATATGTTACAATCCCTCCTTTGATCAGTGCTGTATCACACAGGCCACTTATTCTACTGTCACCAAAGCACGATCTGCAGTATATTTCAGAAAAGTGTTCATTTAAATCATCACATGTGCAGAAACTGTAGTTAGTTGTTCAGGTGTTTGAAAGGATTTCCATTTGTAAATGATGGAAAGCAAGGCATGAAACTAAAGTTAGTGTCAAATGTTTGAGTCTGAATTTTGATTTGGTGTGTGAGTAGAAAATAAGCATTTGTAACAATAATCATAATTAGAGTGATTTCATAGTTACACTTCAGTGAAAAAAGAAAGAAGTCAGACTCCAGATGGTGTTCTGTTCATGCAATGTGTGTGAGGCTACATGACGTGGTGGACACAATGACCTCCTTACAGCTTCCCTCTGCACACAGCTGTGTATACAATGTTTTGTGGGTTTTCAAAATGTTTCCATCACCAGATCCTCCGATTTTTTGGGCGATTGAACAAAAACTATGGTTTCAAGGCAACGACGGGGCTCTCAGAGTGGTTTAAAGATTATAGTGTGTGTATGAGACCCAAGAGTGTCATCACAAGTCAACACATCATTTCAAAACCCTTTGACATTTATGATCAAACATAAAATGTGGGTGTTTATGCTCCTTGCTTGTACACACAAGCATGTACACACACAGCAAGTACATGCACATTAATGAAAACATCACACACACGCACACACACACACACACACACACACACACACACACACACGCACGCACGCACACACACACACACACACACACACACACACACACACACACACACACACACACACACACACACACACACCATGTATACATCACTTCAGGGGACATTACATTGACTTTCATGCATTTCCTGGAGACTTATCCTAACCTTAACCATAACCAACACATGCCTAACCCTAACCCTTACCCTTAACCTTAACCTTACCCTTACCCTAAACCTAACCAAGTCTTCACCCTAAAATTAATGATTCCCCTTATGGGGACCTCCAATTTGTCCCCATAAGGGAGGCGAGTCCCCACACTTGACTATGTAAACAGATGTAGGTCCCCACAAGTATAGTAATGCTAGTCCACACACACACACACACACACACACACACACACACACACACACACACACACACACACACACACAAGCGCAAACACACACACACACACACACACACACACACACACACACACACACACACACACACACATACATACACTATTGTGATACCTTTACTTTGATTTTGAAATCAGTTCATTTGCATTTTCTCACAAATGTTCCCTTCACTTTTTATTACAGCTTCTGTCCTTATCACAAAAGGACACAACAGGAAGATTACAGCATGAATCACAGCACATTTCCATCGCACCAGGACATTTAATCAAGTTAAAAAACAAACACCAGGCTTCTTCATCTTTTTAGTTAACATTGGTAAACACAGCAACATAATGTGCTTTGAGTATTTGGGCTCTCCAGTCCTCACACCAAATCAATCTTATAAACTGCATTTCTCATCTTCAGCTTCCCCTCAAGATCCTCTAAATTCATAAATAAGATGAAATCAATCTTCAATGTATAACACTATCATCAATATCACATGAAATACATCCAGGACATGGTTAAACCGTACACCCCGGCGCGTGCACTTCGCTCTGCATCAGCCAAACGGCTCGCTGCACCCGCACTGCGAGGGGGACCCAAGTTCCCATCAGCAGAAACACGTGGGTTTGCTATCCTGGCTCCAAAATGGTGGAATGAGCTCCCCATTGACATCAGGACAGCAGATAGCTTACACACCTTCCGGCGCAGACTGAAAACTCATCTCTTTCGACTCCACTTCGAGCGATAGAATGACTAACAAAGCACTTATATACTAATAAAGGGCTGGCTTATCTAAAGCCAGTTGAGTAGCACTTGAAATGTTTTTGCTCTATGAAGCCTGATGTACTTTATGATTCTGTTTTCTTCAAGTTTGTATTTTGTTGGTCGAACGCACTTATTGTCAGTCGCTTTGGATAAAAGCGTCAGCAAAATGCACTGTAATGTAATGTAATGAAATAACATCATGTGATATTGTTATACATTGAAGACTGATTTGAACAAGCTGATTTAGAAATATACATGTGAATCACATGTATATTTGTAAATCAGCTTGTTCAATTACTCTTTTAAAATACTGTGTATAATGCATACATGGACTCAAATCTGTTTTTGTAATGGCAGCACCATTACATCAAGAAGAAATATTCACGGAGACTTTTATAATTTCACGCATCATTGCCATGTGATGGAGAATGACATATTTGATATCTTTAAGAGGAGATCTTGACTAGAATTCAAATACAATTCTTTACCTTTGGTCAATGCACGTGGATTCAGTGAACCTGTGAGAGACAGTTAAGTTGCTATGTGCAGAATTTAAACGTTTTGGTTATATGATTAGCATTGTAACAATAATCCTACTAAACTCATAAATCTTCTTCCAATTAATGTCATCTATGCAACTGCATTTCCATTCAACAACCATGCAAATGAACGTCGGGAATGTAGAATTTGTTCGGTTCATTTAGCCCTTCAGTTATAGCCTCGGGGTTAGTAGCTTAGATGCTAAATCAACATCTAAATTCAGACTTAAGACATCCTTCATTGTGAAATGCAGCTTTAAACTTAGCAAAAGAAACACTGCAGATATGTGTGATTTGCGTCTTCAGCTTCTAAAGTTGTTAGGGTCCAGTAACTCACTGTATCAGACCGACTTTAATGGGTCTGGAGTTGAGACACAGTTAAAATGTAAGTGATTTATTCCTTAAGTGGGTCAGTGGTTCACATAACGAATAAACTGTCCATCGGTCAGCGAGTATTTAACCTGTTTGCACATGAGACAATTGATTAGGCTCAATTTCAAGTCTGCAACAGCAGGTCAAGACCCTATTTAGCCATGGTGCTAAGTTTGTTGAGCTGTGAATCAGTTTGAATTCATGGGGACAGATATTCCAACAATATGTTAGGCTTTGTTTCATTGACAGGTGAGTCATCTTACATTTAGGCCTACTGTATGTTCAGTTCATTTCAAATGTAGGAAATGACTGTTATGAAGACAGTGTTGTGTGCTGTTCAGACTCACAGTAATAGGCATTATGTATTCATTTTATTATTATCAGAATGTATTAAACAATGTAACTTTTTGCCTTTTCAAAGGGCCTTCCATTCAGTAAATGACAACAAATTATAATAATCAAGACAGTCTTGAATGCTGCCGTCAGCTGAAAGATATTTATCTGCAACATTGTCATGATTGCCACTTACATCCTATTTTAGTGAGAAGCTGAAAGGCAGGTGGCTCAGCAAGCCATTACGATGATAGGGCACAGGCAATGTTAAAGTAAATGTCACTATTTGATTTCCTGTGTACAAAAATCATTTCTGATAGATAAAAGGAAATCAAAAGAAAGGGCATGTGCACACTGCATAAAGTCTTTGAGTCTCAGCGCATGCTCTGAGCTGCTGCAAGAGGCTACTGATCTCAAATAAATCATTTTATCAGATGGGGAGTGCTGAAATTGTGTGATGTGTTGCTCCAATATTCCATTTTTGTCCTCCAATGTAGAGCTGAGGGAGGCAGGATAAGACTTGTGACAAATTCTCTGTTCCAACAACCTACCTGATCCAGAAATGTTGCAACTATTTTCGGAGGTGACTGCTTGTTATTGTATTTTCTGTGTACATTAAAGGAGCTATGAGTATAAGATTTGTGGCTTCAAAGTAAGAAAAGTGTCAGAGAAATCCTGAGGGACTAATGGGCTCATGCCAACTCCACCTCCAGTGGGATGTCGTCTTAATCCAGGAGTGTTTTGGAAGCTAAACCCTAATGTTGGCTCACAGAGACACTTCTTTCAGGCTCGATCTCATCAATTTCTCAGTGAAAGGTCCCCATCCAATGTTCTCCCCTTTTGTTGTGCTTTGACTTACGTCATCTCCCAATTTATCGCACTGTGAGCGAGCAGTTTTTTATCATGAAAGGTTTCTTTCCGCCTCTCCTACTCTCCCTTCTTCTGCTCTCTTGCTCCCACTCTCTTTCTCCTCTCCGTTCTGCTCTGTTTGCTGCTGCTGAAGTCTTATGGCAAGATCACAGCATTGACACAATGTGGTCACAATTCACAAGACTGATTATCTCCCCCACATTTATAATGTGCTGAACCTATTTCTGTCAACTCCCTCAACTAAACTTTGAGCCTGACAGATTTCTCTTCAGGAGTCCTGTTTGATAAAGGTTATATACTTTATGTAAACATAATCATTCTGAATAGTGTCCTATAGTCAACAGGGTTTTCTGAAAATGATGTTCCTTTACAATTGAACTGTGTGGTCAGTTACGTTTCAAGGGAAATTAATTTTTCTCATCAATGCTTTTGTTTAAAGTATCTAGTATCAAAGTATCAAGTGGATAGATACGTCAAACAAACACAGATCATTTACCCAGAAGGCCGTTGATCATTCAATATTTTACTGAAGATAATCAAGAATTATTGTTGCCTTTTTGGTTTATTTTGTTCAAACATAACGTTTAAGAGCAACTGAATACTTTCTGTTTTCCTCAGGGTTCAAACAAAGGATTACTTTTATTTCTGCTGATGTTCATATCAAAAAGCAGATCGATTTACTTGTTGCTATATTGTTAGTGTGCCACCCCTGGGATGTGTGACCACATTAATATAATTATTTAGAGTTAGAACATTTAGCAGCATTTATTGTGTACATCTGTTATTTTCATTTCACTAACGGGGTCGATAGTATGTGATTAGTTTTGTTTCATAAAGATAAAGCAACACTTTCTCAGAATCAAGCAAAACTAAGAGTTTAAGAGAAAAAAAATGAGTCAAGCAAAATAAATTTAATTTCAAAATAAAACTATAAGTTGCAAACAAATCATTTGTGTAATCATGTAAACTATAAGACTTTTTTCTTTGTTTTAACCATAGACTGTATATATAAATGGACGTAGTGTCCGTGACGTCACCCATAGGATTCTGCAGAGTTGCCGTGAAGCCCTTACGGTACGTCCACACAGCAGCTTCAGAAGAAACTTCCACCGCTTCCAACGCTTCTCTGCCAATTGACTTTGAATGGGGATGACGTCACTTTTCCTCGCTTTTCGCCGAACTGCATTGTGGGGGAGCGAAGCGAAGATTTCCAGGATGTCCAGGATCTCCAGGATTCAAAAGTTGAGCAATGTTCAACTTTTGAAGCTGAGCTGGAAGCGCCAGCCAATCAAACACGTTTATGCAAATCTGACAGTAGAAGCGCTAGCCAATCAAACTGCGTGTAAGCAGGGAGAACCAGACCGCAGTTCCTTTCCTCATATTCCAAATGAGAAATTACGGTAGCAAATCACCCGGTTCTTTACGACCAGAACTATTAACGGGATACAAACCGGAGGAACCAGGCATGGAGGGAGGTGGCAGAGACAGTGGGTGAAACTGGTAGGTTTTCGCCTGTTTGGGGAGTTTATATATATATATATATTGCTCGCATAAAATCCCCGGGGTTTTTTGCTTTGTATGTCGGGGGCGGGAGATTCATGTGATTGGTTGTTGGTCGCATTGCTCGCAAAAAATCCCCAAGCTGTCAGACACGCCCAGCTCCAAGATTTTCAAGATTTTTGAAAAGCTGCTGTGTGGACGTACCATTAGGCGGAGTCGGCCACTAACGGCTCGACTGTGACGTCAGAGTCTAATCCCGCCTGCTCCAAATAAGGGCAAAGAGGCGGGACCTGCTGCCTCCGAACTGGAAGTAAACAGAGCTAGCTCAGGCTAAGAAGCTAAGCTAACATGAAATACATG
Organism: Pseudochaenichthys georgianus; assembly: GCF_902827115.2. Lineage (NCBI taxonomy): Eukaryota > Metazoa > Chordata > Actinopteri > Perciformes > Channichthyidae > Pseudochaenichthys > Pseudochaenichthys georgianus. The sequence goes on along the minus strand of NC_047507.1, from coordinate 11,117,196 downwards.
CATACCAAGTTACTGCTAACAGTGTAGTTCCCCTATATAAACGTTACATTTATAATCAAATGAGACAATCTGCAAGAGAATTAGCTATATTTTGTTATTCTTAATGCTTGTCATTCACACGTTGAGAAAAGACGGACTCCACCGCCCGGAACTAACGGAGCCGCAGTGGGCTAGCTCCGGGACGCCGGCTGGAGCTAACCCCCTGCGGCTTCGTTAGCTCCGGCGGCCACCACTGGGATAATTGGGTCCCCTATTAACATTTGCTCCCGTTTAGCATTATGGGCGTCATAGCCATAGACTATAAAAGTCTTACCCAAGACTGAATCATAAACTAAAATGTATATGTATGCATAAAGGGTTACGTCCTTAGCTGGCTAATAAGTAACAAGCTAAGCTACCAAGCACACAAACACCTGCGAACGGGGTTAACATGTATAATATTATCATTTTAGACTTCTTGGAAGTTCTGTTCGTACATTCAAGCGCACAGCACGACATTTTAATTGTCTGGTATTTGTAACAATACTCCCTAAAAGGCACAATCACCACGAACATGGCTAAAGCTAAAGGGTCAAGTACAGTACTATGACTAACTAACGTTGTAGCCTCTATGGTTGTAGCCTAGCAGAGTGGACAAGTTGCTGTTAGCTGACAGTGAGGCATGTACGTGTCCATCAACGTGACCACGCCCTAATTTATGCAAACACTTTAAGACCTAATATAAATAAAAGGGTTGTGTTAGAAAACAATTCACTCACAGATTCATAATCATGAAGGTGGAATCTAACTATATCGATAATAATATTTATTGCATCCATGGGTAGAAACATGTTTTTTTCTGCTGTAAAGTTGGGCATTTTAACATGGGGGTCTATGGAAATTGCTCTCAGCTCCCACAGGAACAAGCTGGTTTCCGTCGTGGAAGATTAACAGCAGACCAGGTAACACTACTCTGTCAGGACATCGAGGACAGCTTCCAGGACAATGAGAAAGCTGGGGTAGTGTATTTGGATCTGATTGCTGCATATGACACTGTGTGGCTCCGGGGACTCCACCTGAAGCTGCTGAGGACAATACCGGAACGCCGCATGGTGAAGTTCATCATGGAGACACTTTCCAACCGTAGCTTGATCCTCCAGACCAGCAGTGGCCAGTGCAGTAGGCTCAGAAGACTGAAGAACGGGGTACCGCAGGGGTCTGTTCTCTCGCCGATGCTGTTCAATGTTTACATCCACGACCTACCTGATACAGCATCCAGAAAGTATGGCTACGCAGACGATCTTGCCATCATGCTGAGCCGACCAACGTGGAAGGCGATGGAAGAGGGTCTTAACGAAGACATGGGCACACTAGTAGCATACCTCCGAAGGTGGCGCCTACAGCTCAGTGTCGGGAAAACAGTCACAGCGGCATACCACATTAGCACCAGAGAAGCCAGGAGGGAACTTGAGGGGCGCGTCGACAACAAATGTCTGGAGGTCCAGCAAGCCCCGAAGTATCTTGGAGTGCGTCTGGATCGGACATTGTCCTTTAAAAAACACCTGGAAGAAGTCAAGGCCAAGGTGACATCTAGGGTCGCGCTGATCCGCCGCCTCGCTGGAACAACCTGGGGAGCCTCCGCTAAGACGCTGCGAATATCCACTCAAGCCCTGGTCTTCTCTGTAGCGGAATACTGCGCCCCAGTCTGGAGCAGAATCCCTCATGCGAGAAAGGTCGACGTGGCTATCAATACCTCCCTCAGAATAATAACTGGATGCTTAAAGCCTACCCCTGTGTCCCTCTTGCCAGTCCTCGCGGGAATAGCACCGGCCGGCCTCCGACGGGAGGCTGCCACCCTCGCCCTGGCCAGGAAGGCACAAAAGTATGACTGGCACATCCTGCACAACACCACAATAACTCCAGCACCTCCAAACAGACTCAAGTCCCGCCACCCCTACAACATAGCAGCTCAAGATATGCTCAACTCCACCTCTGAGGACATCTCCAGAGATGCATGGTTGGCAGCAGCTTGGAAGCAAGAGTGGGAGTCAGCCGGGCCCTCCCGAATCCACCGTTACATCTGGGACCCAGGAGATGGCACCATTGGAGGAGACGACCTACTGCGCCGGCAGTGGACCACTCTGAACCGTCTACGAACTGGGGTCGGTCGCTTTAAAACCTCGATGAAGACGTGGGGCTTGGCGGACAGTGCGGCATGCGAGTGCGGTGACCCTGAGCAGACCGCTGTCCATATAATCACCATCTGCCCCTTATATAGACCACCCTCGGAAGCCAGCCTCTTCTTCGACCTAGGACCAGAGATGCGGGCATGGCTACACGACACCGAGTTGGACATCTAACGTTATACGAAAGAAGAAGAAATGGCTCCTTTCTGCAGCCAGTCCCTAGCGGCCCATGTATGAACTGCAGTGTGTGGCACTTCTGTATTGGCTTCCCGGCTAGTCCCCAGAGTTTGCCGCTTGGTTTTAACATAGGTTTTTCTTTGCAGTTCTTGTTTCTTCTTTCTCAATGATCAGACTTTTGCTCTCGCTGCAGCTCTTCTCGTTTACGCTCCCTCACTTTTTGTTTACGATTTTGACACAAACATCCCCGGTGGGCGGGACTTTCAGGGGTGTGTCCCCATTGGCTACTTAGTTTTTGAGTGACAGCCCACTACACCACAGATCATACAGTGCAACTCATGCAGCAAACTCCGGAGTCCACACGGCCACGTTAGTGTTGGTGTCTCCTGGGGAGTTTTCATGAACATATCGGACTTCTCTTATGGATTGCTGTGCATTACACTTGTGTTGTGTAGTTTATACTTTATTCCAACTTTAAATATTTTAATACCCGAACACACTGATGCTGTTAAATAATTTCCCAATTTGGGAAAATGTTATAGATACAAATAACACATATTGTATTTTCAAGCTAAAGGTGATTATTTTCTACAATTCTACAATATAAAAGTGGCAGATTTGCTTTATTAAACAGACCAGACCTAGGTTGAATACCAACACAATTAGGAACATGCTCACATCTTACTATGTTGGTCTGAAGAGCTGATCCATACACAATGGATAAAAACGGTGTTGTTTCATTCTATATCCTGTGAGAAAATGATATACATTTAGCATAAAAAATTCCCGGAACGAAATGGACCTATCCGTGGAGCCGTTACGTTACGTCCGCGGAGCAGTTACGTTAAGCCCCCGCTGATTGGTCCAAATTGACCAATCCACGGACTTCCTCACACACTCAGTGCAGGCAGCTCTGCTGATTTCTCCTCCCTGGCTGCAGGCTGATAACAGACAGTTGGGATCGCGGCGAAATTCTCTCTGCAGTCCCATTCTCACAGCGTTTATCAACCTTTTTCTTACTCAATATCAAGCCACACTTATTGTTTTTACTTCGGCTGTGACTTTGTGTGTGCTCAGGATGAGTTTGGCTGTGTTTAGCTGTGTACCGCTAAACAAGGAAATCACACCTCCACGGAGCTCAACGCGATTCACAACGTCCCGACTGGTCCCGACCAATCGGAGCACACTGGGCTCACAGGGAGGGGGGGGGGGCAAGAGCTGCAACGAGCCGTTTAGTGGAGAGAGTGAATACTGCTGAATACACATACTTTACAGAGATGCTGTATGCGAAACCAATGTGAGTTTGGAAAATTGCACAGTATAAATATATTCTAGTATACCTCAACAATGGAATTATGATCAGTGGAAATGGCCATGACATGGGTTAGGGTTAGGGTGATCACAAAAGAGTGATTATACAAATTAAAATGTATTGAAATGTTAACCAGAAGATGAAGTCTCAAAGAATGTTTTAAATAAAAGTACATAAAATAAAAAGGTGGATAATAATAAAATCTATAAAATGTATATGTAAAGACATTTGGTCAAATGAAATGACACTGAGCAAGTGATAACAGCAATGCCCAGCGTGGATGAAGCTGGTGCATGCCCCCCCCTCCGTGCTGTCCCCTCAGAGGAAGTGGGAAAACGGGATAAGACCTCTGGACACCACGCTGTCTCAATGATCCACACTGTTATGAGAGGAAAATAAATGTTTTAGGAAATGAAAAATATGAAGTTAACAAATAAAACACAGCTCAGGGGCATCATGGACGGTAGATTTTCCTACAAAGAGAAGTAGTTAACACAGCTTCCATTGATTTGTACATCAAATCAGCGTGTTAATAAAATAAGCTATCATGGCTTATACTTGCATATCTAAACAGAATCATGAAAGCCTGTTGGTAGAGTCAGGCACACGAGTCCGTTTGAGTGTGTGCGCAGGTGTCTGAACGCTAACTCACTGCTCGCTTTGTAGCTAACTGTCCCTGCTATTAGGCTACTTAGCTAGCATTGTTATGGATCTAAAGTTCTAAAGTTAGCAAAAGCTAAATAACACAGCTTTTCTTTACTTCTCACTTAACTAACACAATAAAGAAACAGACCGTATAGTACAGCACAAACAACACAAATGATCAATACTTAGATATAATTTCACTTGTAGTATTATAATAATTGAAATGTTGTTTCTTCTGGGGTGTTCTATCCACGTTCAGCTACCGCACCGCAGCTGCCTGCACTGTACAATCGCTGGAGGACTGGGCTGTCACTCAAAAACTGAGTAGCCAATGGGAACGCACCCCTGAAAGTCCCGCCTATGTGGGACGTTTGTGTCAGAATTGAAAACAAAAAATGCAATGAGCGCAAATGAGAAAGCTGCAACGAGAGCAAAAGTCTGATCATTGAGAAAGAAGCAAAGAGAAGTGCAAATAAAAAGATGTGTTAAAACAAAGAAAAAATATATATAGTTTACGTAATTACACAAATGATTTGTTTGCAATTTATAGTTTTATTTTTGAAATTAAATGTATTCTGCTTGACTCCGTTTTTTTCCCCCTCTTAAACTCTTAGTTTTGCTTGATTCTGAGAAAGCGTTGCTTTATCTTTATGATACAAAACTAATTCCATACAATAGATGCAGTGAGTAGTGAGGCGGAACGTTTGTGTTCGATTCAATGGTTCCGGGTTACCGATTAAACCGACGGACGTTCCTGGGGTTTCCTCAGAAGCAGAGCTATCTATATGGCGCTGCTCAGAAGTAATCTGGAAAGAAACGGAACACAACGTGTCCTCATTACTTCTGTTTCACCTGCACCATACAGGTTGGTAAACTGTGCATAAATCACAATGAATCCCCTATAAGGTATGCGTAGATAATATGTAACAGCCCGCTAACATTTAAAGACTTTGTAGCGCTGTTTACATGTGTAAAACCGTTAACTAGTGTGTGTGTATTAGCCTAGCTTCCCTGGTACGGCGCCATTTTGGGGACAACGTGATCTGACGCAGTAAGGATACACGTTTGTCAGTATATCTGAAGGCATTGTTTGTTTGTAATAAATATGTACTTTGTAAGGGTTATAAGTTAGTTACTGTTGGTAAAACAGTAAGGTTGTTTGTTACACTTAAATATGTTTCAGTTTAGTGACCTGCCATTAATTGCAGAAGGTAAATAGTCAACATGACAGGTTAGAGGGGTCATGAAATACTACTTTTAAGTGAAAGTAAAAAGAAGAGTAGTATTACATACAGGTTAATACTGTATACAAATGTATTTAAGGTACAACACATTTTATAGAATGAAATTCAATTTGACATGTGTTTATCACATAAAAGAGTAACATACAGACAGAGTGAAGGTATGTGAATGGTTATTGAGGAATGTAAGTCGAAACTGAAATGCATAAGATAATTAATGTTTATATGATTTTATGTAATAAAACAATCTCAGAAGTAATCTTGAAGGAAACTGAACACAACGTGTCCTCATTACTTCTGTTTCACCTGCACCATACAGGTATCATCACTGTTACTGTGGTCCTCATATCGGTGACCTGTTACAGTTCTTGGGGGATCGGTGCCACCTACTGGTCGGGAGCTGATCCATTAATGACTTCTGGGACCAATACCGGAGCTGATGCGAGCAGAGAGCTGTAAGCTGGAGCAGACGTGGAACCATTGCTGAACTGAGCGATCCATCGTGAGTGAAGATGGCGTGTATCAACTTCCGGCGGGTGGGTGCAAGTACTTCCGGTTTGAGTACAGGGTTTTGACAGTTTGTTATGACACACCAAGAGCAAGAATGAGCGGATTTCAGGGTAAAGAAAAGCGATTGGCCTTCCAGCGGGTAAGAAAGTCAGCACTACATTGCTGTGTGCCCCTGTGTACGAATTCGTCCCGTTATAGTCGGGAGATAAGTTTCCATGCATTTCCCATTGATGCTGAGGTAAAGGCTCAGTGGCTGATCAAGATCCCTAGGGACAATTTCAGCCCCACAAAAAATACCCGTGTGTGCAGTAGGCATTTTCAACCGGGAGACTTATTGGTCACAGCTGGAGGACTGCACAGAGTACAGAAAGGAGCTATACCTGTTCTCTTTGCATGGAATAATTACGAGCTACCTACACCAAGACTAAATGTTTGGGAGTGTCGGCCGAGGGCAGAGAGCCCCACCCCGGACTTCACAGAGTACGAGGTGGAAACAGTTGCGCTGCCTGATCATGAGTACTGTTTAAAACCAGCGACGGCAGTGATGGCAAATCAGGTGGCCAACAAGAACAAAGCCTTGAAAAGTCAGATTAGGGAGCTCCAACACCAGCTGGAAGTGTTACAACTGCGATCTCATTTCGGGATACAACGCCTGGCAGGGTCGGACGAGGACATTCGTTTCTACACCAGGTTTGTTTATAAGGCTATCAGGATGTTGTTATGGCCACTAGTTTGAAAAACACCTTTCATTTGGGGAAGCTAATTTAAGAAACAAAACGATGTCTAACATGAACAATATTACATTCTTAGATTTGCCACATACAAGCATTTCCTTGCCTTTTGGAAATTGGTGGAGCCAGCAGCCAACACCAAGATGGTGCGGATCACCAACGACAAGGCATCCTCTGCCAGCAGCTCGGATTCCTCTCAACCAACAACAACGGTATGCAGCATACAAGCATGGATGTATATTAATAATTATGCACGCTGCGCACTATACCACCGTTTAACAAGTGCATCACATCACTCACACAACACACACACACACACACACAGAGAGAACAACAAACCCCAGGAAAATGTGTTACAACTGTACCCGGTCTCCCCTATAACAGTATCTACAGTATGCCTAACACTTATTTGTTTTCACAGAAACTTCCACCCATAGATGAGCTGCTGCTGTTCCTCATGCACCTGTCAGTGGGCCTACATCTGAGGGATCTATCAGAACTGTTTGGCATTCACCGCACCACAGTCAGCAGAATTATTTCCACCTGGACACACTTCCTTTACCAACTGCTTGGAAGCAAACGTCTGTGGATCCCACGCGAAGTTGTCAGAGCTCACCTTCCACCAGAGTTTTCAGTTTTCCCTGACACACAAGTGGTGCTTGACTGCACTGAAGTATTCTGCCAGACTCCATCATCTCTTCTGCGGCAGAGTGAGGCGTTTTCAACATACAAGTCGCATGCTACATTCAAGGCCATGATCGGCATGGCACCACATGGTGCCATTACATTTGTGTCTGGCCTGTATGCAGGATCTATGAGTGACCGGGAGATTTTCAAGCTGTCTGGCATCGTGAGCCTGCTCACACCAGACATGGCGATAATGGTCGACAAAGGGTTCCTTGTGGACAATCTGGTTGAGGGCAAAGTTTACCGGCCTGCCTTTCTGTCAAAAAAAACCCAAATGAGCAGGGAGGATGTCAGGCAGACTCAATCCATTGCACGTCTGAGGGTCCATGTGGAGAGGTGCATCAGAAGGGTCAAAGAGAACAAACTCTTTGACAAAGCCATACCACTGTCTGTGTGTGGAAGCATTGAGGAGCTTTTCAATGTGGCTTGCTTCCTGGTCAACTACCAGAACGGACCACTGGTGAAAGCATGGGCAAGCCTGGGCAGCAATGATTAAAAGATTTCTTGCTCCCAAACCAATTGTGTATTTCATTGTGGTCATTACAAAAAGCAGTTATACCATACTATGTTTAGGTACTAATGAATTATAACCTCAAAACAAATGCACACAAAAATAATATAGGACAATACGCTGGCCTGGGAGCGCCTTGGGATCCCCCAGTCCCCCCAGGTTGATGTGGCCAGGGAAAGGAAAGTTTGGGGCTCTCTGCTGGAACTGCTACCCCCGCGACCCGACCACAGATAAGCGGGAGAAGATGGATGGATGGAATACACAACATAATAAATCCACAATATGATAACATTTTACAGATTCATTTAATAAACTTTTACAAAACATAGGTTGATGTTATATCGGGGGGAAAAAATACATATTTAAACTAGAGCCGGGACTCGATTAAAAAAATGTATCTAATTAATTAGAGGCTTTGTAATTAATTAATCGAAATTAATCGCATTTTTAATCAAATATACATATTTGACCTGAGAACAGTGAGAAGCAATTTTCACATGGATTTTACTCCAAGTGGTCTACAGTCCAAGTGCATGACATTAAGGATTTTGGGAGATGGCCCTGTGGGCCACTTATGTGACAGACAAGAATAGTCAACTCTAATGTCTAACACTTAATGTGGAGAAAGAGATGTCCTGTATGGGTTGAGTGTGCGTTGATCTGTTGGTAATGCCTCGGGTGGGCATGTAAACAAATGCATAATGCTGCGCTATACTTTGTGGCCTCATCCAGTTGCATAGCGACACTTATTGTGTAGTTGTCTTTTAATAAGCAGGTAGTCATATCATTAGCTAGAACTAGCTGGATCTGATCGATATGGACATAAACGCGAGTGAAGTCTAATCTGACGGGAGAGAGAGATCAGCTGCTGCTGACGAGTAGAGACTCGACACGCAGCTCTGCATAACCACATGCAGCGGTGAGCGGAACAAAACACACACTTCAGGTTAGAATATCACACGTACGTAGCTATTTTAATTACCTCTCAAACTACCTAAACTAGTTATAGATATGTTTAGTTTTACTGTCGGGTCACTCATTACTGGATCCGCGAGCTGCATGCTACTGGCATAATAGATTGCCCGAGCTAAATACTAGATGGCCCCGGGCCATCGGGCAGTCCTTAACGTCGAGCCCTGGTTTCTCAGACGTGGACTTACTTATCCTGGCCCTGAAACCAGTCATCTGGTTGAGTGTGGGTTGGGTCAGGGTGTAGTTCCTTACACTCGGAGTCGGGCTAACGTCCACGCTAGCTGCTACATGCTTTGCATTTAGGTGATACTTTAGGCTTGATGTGCTGCGGTGATATGCAAATTATTTTTTGCATAATTTGCACACAACCGTGCTCTTGTCGACGCTTCCATCCGTCCGTTTTTTAAAACAACATTTCCCATCCACGGGGCCGACCAAAGCGGTCTCATCAGCTTGTTAGTTCATGTTTGACTATTTTTCACCGTGGTTTGTTGTTGTTTGAAGTCCCATGCTGAAGTCATGAACGTTAGTTGGTGCTCCAGTATAATCGGTACGCCTGAAACTCATCCAGTGAGAAACGTTCCGCTGTGCAAAAATAAGTGCGATTAAAATGCGTTCATTTTTGTGTAATTAATTAATCTTAATTAACGCGTTAAAGTCCCAGCCCTAATTTAAACATTTCAATTAGTCTCTGCATATTTAAGTAATGCTAGTTTATGTAACAGATGAACAGATCAATGCAAGATAAGTTAGTTAGCATCCACAACATTTGTTAATGAATAATGTCATATGACATTTAGGGATGCTCCGATCAATCGGTCACCGATCGAGATCGGCCGATACTCACTCTACCGATCGATCGGTGCACTCTAAACATGCCGATCGCGAGAGCCGATCACATGACGTAAAATCAGTGGCGGCGCCAGAGTATTTGTGTTGGGTAGTTTATGGTAGGGCTAACCCATACAGTGGTGGGGCTCGAGTCAGTATTTGTAATGTAATTACATACACGCTATATCTCTGGGTCTCTGGGGGGTTCCAGGTCTGACGACACCGCAGTGACATGCGGGGTCCCACAGGGCTCAGTGCTGGGGCCGATCCTGTTTTTAATCTATCTATTACCTCTGGGTCATATCATCAGACAACATAACATCAACTTCCACTGCTATGCCGACGACACTCAGGTCTACATCAAAACACAACCCAATACCACCACTATCCAAACACTAAACACCTGCCTGGAAGACATCCGCTCCTGGATGACCACCAACTACCTTCAGCTCAACAGCAGCAAGACGGAGGCAATCCTGATAGGCACCACCGACCAGCTTGCCAAGGCCGCCAACATCAGCCCCTCCCTTGATGGTCAGCTCATTCCTCTCTCCTCCGTTGTCACCAACCTCGGTGTGAGGTTTGACCCCACTCTGTCTTTCCAAGCCCACATCAAACATATCACCAAGACCTCCTTCTTTCACCTGAAAAACATTTCCCGACTGAAGCCCTCACTCTCAACTGATGACATCAAAAAACTGGTTCATGCACTCGTCTTCTCGAGACTAGATTACTGCAATGCACTCCTCTTCGGTCTCCCAGCCAAATCCATCAACCGCTTGCAACTAGTCCAGAACAGCACAGCCAGAGTTCTCACCGGTACAAAAAGGTCAGCACACATAACCCCCATACTTGCAAAACTACACTGGCTCCCAGTCCACTACAGGATCCAGTTCAAGGTTCTGCTCCTCACGTACAGAGCCCTGAATGGACAAAGCCCAAAATACCTCTGTGACCTCATTCATACCCAGACATCTACCCGCTCTCTCCGCTCCAGCCACGCTCCTCTTCTCTACATCCCCCGCACACGTCTCCGAACAATGGGAGACCGAGCCTTCTGCTCATTCGCCCCGCGCCTCTGGAACTCCCTCCCAGATCAGCTGAGATCTGCCCCTTCCACCGAGGTCTTCAAAACCGGCCTTAAGACCCTCTTCTTTCGGCAGGCCTTCGAATAAACTTTGAGCACGGTACACCTGGAGTACTGCCATTTTTATCGCTATCTCCGACTTTTATTTTTGTACTCTATTTTATATTTTATTTTTTGATTTCTTATTATTATTACAATTATTTGTCTTTTATTATCTCAAAGCGTATCAGTATCCCTTGTTGTGAAGCACTTCGAGATTTGTCTTGGCAGATGAGAAGCGCTATATAAATTAAATATATTATTATTATTATTATTATTATATCGAACCCCTTGACAGTGAAACGCCACGCGTGAGGCTTTTATTAGTCTCCTTTTATCAGCTAAATTACATCGAGAGCAACCGGTGTGAGTTAAACAATACAATAGCCTATTCTGCTAATTCCACATTGTTACAACATGCTACGCAGCGGCAGAAACAAGAAAAGTTGGCATATAGAATTGACACGGAGAGGGAGGGAGAGAGAGAGAGACACAGGTAAACAGAGAGAGACAGACACAGCACACAACAGGTGGCCTGTGTCTCTATTGTCACACAAAACACTTTTTCTTACATATCCCATTATTATAAAAATATATTCAAAACTCACTATTGACGTTCTCAAAGCAGCACGATCTGCCGGTTGTTGTGGTTGGAAGCGAAAATGTCAATGACACGCTGGACATCCAGTGCCTTACTCCTCTGCTTATTGATAGCCAGCAGGCCCAGGTTGCTGTTCCGTGCATCACCACTGCTGTTTCTTAGATAATTCTTGATGCGACGGAGACAGGAGAAGCTGCATTCGCAGCCAGCAGAGGTCACAGGCAGAGTCAGGGAAATGCATATGAGTCTGTGTAAATCCGTAAAGGCATCCTTGTAGGGTCGCATTAAACCCAGAAATTCCGCTGTGTCCTTCAGTTCATGTCCCTGTTGTTTCTTTCTTTCCAGTTGGCGCTTAACCTGGTGTAGCTCTGGGGTCAGGTTCTGTCACTCCATAGAACTTGGCCATGGGTTGCAGACATTTTTTATCTAAGAAGGATGCATGTTTGGGGCTGAGTGCCGAGACTCCGGATAGGACACCACCGGCCTCGGTTGAGAAACGTCTTCTCATTTCAACCTTAAGTCTGTCGATTACTGAGTAGAAACACTCTGTGCGCAGCGCATCTGGGGATGTAACTGGTGTGCGTTCGATTTGGGCTTCCACAACAAACTCCTGTAGATGTCGAGGAGGCTGTGCCTGTCTCCTTTCGGGTGTCTCATTGTGATTTACATTGGCTTTGGTGCACAGGTCGCTTGTTCTGTCCCAAATTTCCCTCCATGACTCCTCTGCGCGTCTGTCTGTCAGTGTCGCTATGACCGAATCAGCCAAGTCCATTGCGGAGGACAGCTCAAGGCTGGGAGATTGGAGCTGGTCAGACATGAATTTTGTGACATGGAAAAGATCCTCGAAAAGCGCAAGAAGCAAGACAAACTACTCATCAATTAGTCCACTCACTGCTCTGGCCTCCGTTTTCCTCCGCGCATTGGGCTGAGACATGATCTATGTAAATGTTGCCTTTACTGCAGGCAGTTATTTGCGGATAGCCACCAGTGCTGTATATTGACATGACCAGCGTGTTTCCGATTTTCTTAGGTTCAACTGGTTGTGAAGTTGGCTCCATTTCTCTCTGTTTCTTTATGAAAATATCATGGGCGACTGAGTTGGCGAAGAAGTTGTACAGCATTTGTACAGTTTCAAAAAAGTAGGCTGCTGCTTCAACATTGCGGACCACATCAACCAACACAAGGTTTAATCTGTGTGCATGGCAGTGGATATACAAAGCATTTGGCACCTCCTTTTTAAACTTCTGCTGTACTCCGTTCTTGCATCCCGACATGACAGCAGCCCCATCGTAACACTGTCCAACACACATGTGTGGGTCGATGTTGCATTGGCTGAGCGTCTGTTTGATGGTACTGAGGAGCGAGTCGGCGTCCAGGCCCTCTGTGCGTCTGAAGTGCAGGAATTCTTCACGCACTTGTTCTCCTTTTATATAACGTACAACGATGGACAGTTGCTCGCTTTTACTGACATCTTTGGTTTCGTCAACCATTAGAGCGAAACATTCAGCTTCCCTAATTTCTGCCCTTATTTCACTTCGGACCATATCTGCCATTATCTGGAAAATCTCGTTTTGGATGTCTTGATGTGTGTATTTAGCATTTTGAGGATTGTCGTTCAGTTTCATTGCTATAGTCACGTCAAATTCACCAATTAAGTGTAGCAGCTCTCAGAAGTTTCCCCTATTAACCGAGTTCTCCTCACCCTCCTGCTCCCGGTGACCTCGCTGTGCAATGCCTTGACATGCAGTATAACGTAAGGACATAACCACGGCCTTCATGTACTCACGGTTTTCTTTCACAAGTTTTAAATGACCTGCATCAATCATGTTTCCCAGTCTTGAGCCATCTTTCGTTGTCTGTTTAAATTCAGCCCATGCCTCCATGGCAAACCTGTGTGCTGCACTCCCGTTGTGTTTTTTGAAAGCTCCTGTTGCATTTTTCCAGTTTTTAAATCCATTGGTAAAGGCAGGCTCGGAATGGAATCGCTTCCCAGCACCCACAAAATGACGACAGGCAAAGCAAAACACTGAGTCAGTTTCAACTGAATATTCGACCCAGCTGTATGTGTCAAACCAGGCCCCATTAAAAGACCGTTGCTGGCTTCCAATCTGTCTTGACGGATAATTTTTTCTAATTGGACGTTTTGGTCCGGGTCCTCGGCTAATGTCGCTAGCAGCCTCAGTTCCTTGGCTGATGTCGCTCACGTTAGCGGCTTCCTGCTCCACATTTTCCTCATCTTCGCTACCTCTGGCCTCTCCAATCCCATCGGGTCCCCGCTGGCTGGCATCCTCTTCAGGTGGGTCGTGTGACTCTGGCACCTGTTCGACTTGTTGTACCTCAATGCGAGGGCGTTTAAGAACAAATCTATCCATCCGATCCGAAATATACAATTAAGCATAGAAGTTCTGCTGTCTGTCTGCAATTTACTCGGCGCGAGTCTGGGGACTTTTCACTGTGAACGTGACGTATCAGTAATGCATGACGCAGCAACGTTTTGTTGCTCTGATTGGCTGTAGGTCTATTCAAATTTCATTCGGAGGCATTTTGATCTGACCGCGGCCGTGCTGATATTATAACGCAAGATCATTTCACACCTTTAGTGTGTAAAACTCCCCCACTACTTAGACTATTCCTTACACCCCTCTAGCATAAGCCCGAATGGTCTCAACCATATTGCGTCAGTAACGTGCACTTGTTGTGGGCTAAGGTAGGGCTAAGCCATTTCTTGGTATGGCTATAGCCTACCCCAGCCATACCCTGGCGCCGCCACTGCGTAAAATACATGACACTTTTCTCTCTGTGCGGCAAAACAAGCTCGCCAAAATGGCTTCACCGGTCTGGCATTATTTTAAGGTGTCCGAAAAAGACAGTAAAATAGCGGTATGCAGCGTGTGTGTGAAGCAGAATTCCTGCAGCTCCGCCCGCCGGACCGGTAAGCGGAGCGAAACACACAAGAGTTAGACCTAACACACTTAGCTATTTTATCTACCTCTGGAACAAGCTAAACTAGTTATTATAAATATCTTTATTCTTCACTGTCGGGTCACTCATTACTGGATCAGTGAGCTGCATGAGATACTGACAGGAGAGGGAGAGAGAGAGGGAGGGAGGAAAATAGAGCGCTTCCGCTAATTTCTCCCGTGTTATTATCCAAAGTGAATGTAAACTTGAATAATGTACATAATTTGAATGTAATTAAGTTGATTGTTGTTTGTGAATGAGCCCCATTAACTGAGTTTTAAACATCACTTTAAATGGAAGATTTAAAGTGATGTTTAAATCTTCCATTTAGGCTCTGCCCACTCGATCGGATCGGCGATTGGTATCGGCCGATACTGATTCCGGCGAGCGGCCCTGAAATTGGCAAAGCATCCCTAATGACATTAAATGTCTGCCAATAAACACCCCTTTCTTCCTCACATTGGTCCTTTGAGTAAAGGATCTTTTTGACTTATTGAACACACTTGGTTCTGGTTTTAGCAATTGAAATAACTATATACAGGAACATATTCATCTTAGATCAGTAATGTAGTGTGATGTAGTGTGGTACACTAATGTAGTTTAGTGCATATCAGTCCATATAAAAATAATCTCCCTTCTCCCTAATGGTTGTAGCCACCTCGCAGTCTCTGCAGATACTGTACGCTGTATAAGGATATCCTCCTCTGCAAAAACGACGAAGTCGCACCACTCCATCCCTGTGAGTAGGAGCTGGCCTTGCACCTGCCAATAGTAGCTATGAGACTGCTTCAGTTTTAATGTGCCACTTTTCATTTTTAAGTAGCTACAGTCCACATAACTTTTTGCATTTGGGCATTTTATTTCAACAAGTCCAAAAGGTGGGCTCTCAGTTGGGTCAAACACCAGACACACTGTTTTCAGCCGAACTCTGACCTCGAACATGGCATACTTCCCTGAAACGCGAAGAAGTTATTCTTGGCCTCCTAGCACAGTGCCATTCCACACTGTCGCTCTGCTCCCTTGTGGCCACCTCGATTTTCCTTGCCATGAGCAATGTAGTCGCAAGTGACAGTAGATGGAGGTGCTATTGGTGACTGCACACAAACTCACAGGTGGTAGGCTCCATCCTATAGCCATCCACAGGTAGAGGTGGTGGTGGAGGGGCGTCTGGGTGACGCACTATAATCCGGCTAAGAGGTAGTGGATGCTGGTATGAGATAGGGCTACCTTCCTGAACTTTTCCAAAGGTGGAGTTAACCAGTGGCACGTCCACACCTATGGTCCACACTTATAGCCATGGTGGTGATCAGTGGTGCGATGTCTGCTGAGAAGTCCTTGTATGCCTCGCTGACTTTGAGGACATCTGGGTCTGGCAGCTCCCCCCGCACGGCCTTGTAACGTGTACTCCTTTGAACATGTTTATATGATAATTAGGACTTTAAGAACAATTTTACACTCAGACAACACTCACAAAGTTGTAGCAGGCTACATACAATTACTTAGGACAATAGATATTACCTTACACCGTCAGCAACTGTAAACTGCTTTGGCATAGTGGAAATGAACACCATGTCACTCACTCTGCCTGGTTTCACACCCTATTAATTCCACAAAAGAATTGTCAAGTTAATTGAAATGGTCATTGATGCAACATACTAAATCAGCTCTTGGCACAAAGGAAATACTCATTAAACCGTGGATTGGTAGTGAACAGTGTGCAACTCGATTTTGACAGGATAACAACTGGTGACTTCTAGAATTGTGTGAGTCACATTCTGTTTTTAGACTTCTCTGTTTCAGTGTGTGTACTCTGTATAAATGCTCTGTAGTTGATCTGACTGAAATTGGGATTTTAAATCTCAAGACCGCTACAGTATCTGTCAGTCAGAAACTTGGGACAAGTAATTTGACTGAAACCGTAAAACTGAACTAACTGACTGCTAGGGTTAACTTTGATTTAAACATTTGTAGAATACTAAGAGCTTTATTGAGTAGGTGTAACTGTATTAAGGGTTAAACTCATAACTTTATAACTTAGGGTTTAATGCAGGCATCCTCAAAGTACGGACTCCGGTCCGGATCCGGACCGAACCACAACTGTCTCTGGACTCTGAGCAAATTATACTTTTCATATGTATTATCTATATTATCTGTGTTATCTGCGAGACATCGCCACAACGCAACGAGTCAAAATGATCCGCTATGTCCATAGACTGCAAACAGCGCTCATTCGACATTTATGAGAGAAAGTCTCTAATGTCCGAGTGCAAGTGAATGCAGCACAAGATGCACGTCATGTAACCCCTCCCCCGGTCCTGGCGCGAGCGTGGACATATGATTGGCGGCGATTTCATTTGAACGGGACAGCGCAAAACGAGAAGCATTCGGACCCAAGCACTGAAGGAATGAGGTATTTGCG
Organism: Pseudochaenichthys georgianus; assembly: GCF_902827115.2. Lineage (NCBI taxonomy): Eukaryota > Metazoa > Chordata > Actinopteri > Perciformes > Channichthyidae > Pseudochaenichthys > Pseudochaenichthys georgianus. The sequence continues at coordinate 11,100,307 of NC_047507.1, read as the reverse complement.
GTCTACACTGACAGAGAAGAGACTGTCAGTTTGGCTGTACTCAGCATTGAATCAAAACGCACTAAAGCTGTTGATCTTAATGGGGCGAAGCCTGCGAGCTAGTTCAGGCAGTCAACTCGAGCACTTTTGCTGCATTCATACATAACGCCCCCTTGCCACTCTACAACCAACCAAACAGTCTCCTTAATATGCCGCTCTATTTAACCTGCCAGATCTCTCTCCATGCAAAAAATGGTAATCGCCGCATTCAGCTGTAATACACGTCAACTTGATGCTCTGCTCACGGATGAGCATACAAAACTATTAAGATGATGACCTTACGTGTGTAAATATATTTTTTTCTTTGAGGGGGTCTGCCCCCAAAAAACTGTTTTAAGTCCTGAGAAAGTCAAATAAGACGGTGTGTAAAACTACACTGCCCAGCCAAAAAAAAGTAACCACTTTGATTGAACTAGGTTAGTAGGTAAGGATTTTCCACTGGATAATAACTGAAGTATAAAAGAATGCATGCCTGAAGTGATGGAGACCATGTTGAAGGCAAACAAAAAGAGGAAATAACAGGTCAAATCAAGCAAATCCCCCTCTCAGATTCCACAGCAACCAGAAGAACATAAATACTGGCTGGTGATTTGATTAATCAGCTTTGTGATGGAATACAAAATGCACAGTGCATTTCCTCAGCTGTGGATGAGTCCACTGACACCACTGACATTGCTCAGTTGCTGGTGTTTGTGAGTTGTTATGATGAGGCAAAGGGGCATTTGTTGAAGATGTGTTGGGCCTGACGAACCTCAGTGGACACACAAGGGGGCAAGACATTTATAAAGCACTAAGGGGAATGCTGAATGAAAGAGGATGCAGCTGCCTTTATTCATAACTGTGCAGCTCTTACACTGCGACTCTGAGGGGTCAAGCACAGACACAATAACAATGAAAACTGCTGCATACAGAGACTTTTTGTTTTTGCAACCTCGTGTTAAGAATCTTGTTGCAATTGTTTAAAAGTTTGAATGACCGTAATAAATGGACCTTTGTCTTATTGAAACATTTATTTTGGACCTTTAAGATTTGTATTTGAATACCCCTGGTTTAATGTAATTGTAAAACCATTGGGCCACTGAAAAGACAATAACAACTCAGGAGGGAGCCAGTCTAGATTTCCTTTTGAGGGCCACCAGCTGCAGAGAGTTAACTAATTAAAGGGACTTGGCCCCACAGCTGTGAGAACTCAGCAATCAGGTGTCCATTTTAGGTAGCACTTTCCTGGAGCGTCAGACAGACGAAGACAAAGGAGTCCTGCTGGAGTCACGAGGGTGGCAAATCCTACTTTGATTGAGCTAAGTATCACTGGTGTTTTATTTGATTTGGTTGGTTAGCCCCTCAGGCTATAATCATGTGTATTTTCTCCATTCCTGTTTATGTGTCTTCTCGCAATTATCACTGGCCCTGTGTATCTCGTTTTCAATATAACCGGCCTGCTCTCGTCTATCCCACGTGCTCCACTGACATCCAACATCTAGTTTCAGGCGGCCTGTGGAACTGCCAGTCAGCTGTTCCTAAGGCTGACTTCATCTATGGCTACGCCTCCCTGCAGTCTCTGGATTTCCTTGCTCTCACTGAGACGTGGATTACTCCATCCAACACATCCACCCCAGCAGCTCTCTCCACAGCATATTCATTCTCCCATACACCCAGACCCACTGGCAGAGGAGGTGGCACTGGTCTCCTGCTCTCTCCCAAATGGAGCTTTTCCCTCTTCAAGCTACCTAACTTCGCTCCTTCCACCTTTGAATTCCATGCCGTCACAGTAACCCATCCTATACAATTAACCATGGTTGTTCTCTACCTTCCACCAGGCGCCTTGGGGGACTTCTTGGAGGAATTAGATAATCTCCTTTCACACATCCCTGAAACTGGCCCTCCCGCTGTACTTCTCGGAGACTTCAACCTCCAGACGGGGAAGATAGAGTAACTAACATCTCTGTTAACCGCCTTTGCTTTCTCACTGTCTCCATCCCCACCAACTCATAAAGCTGGCCATGTCCTTGATCTCATATTCTCAAGGGCAGGCTCCGCCAACTACTCCTCTGCCGGGGGTCCTGCCAACTCCATGTCCTGTCCCGTTGGGGTTCCCGCCGGGTTTCCTGCCAACACCGTCTCCTGTCCTGTTTCGGGTGCCGTCGATACCAGCCCTTGCTCCGTCGTGGGTCCCACTGACACCAGCCCAGGTTCCGTCCAGGGTCTCGTCTACGTCTGACCTGCCAGGGGTTCCACCAGCTGCTGCCCGTCCTTGTGCCCGGCCCCCTGTGTTTCCCAGCCGTGGTCTTCGCCCTCGAGCCCGGCCCCCTGAGTGCCGCGGTCTTCGCCCTCGAGCCCGGCCCCCTGACTTTCCTGGCCGCGGTCTTCGCCCTTTTTGGACGTTGGTTGGACTTTTTTGTGTTTTGGGACGTCTGGGATCCGTCCCTTGAGGGGGGGGGGGGGTAATGTCACGATCTGTCTATTGTGTTTTGTCTTGTCTTTTTCTGTCTTTGGTTTCATGTTTTATTTTATTTTAGTCTTCACCCCCTGTCTTGCCTGTCGCTTTCTGTCTGTTTCCCCTCCTACCTGATTACCCGATTGTGTTCACCTGGTGCCCCTGTGTTTTCTCCTCCCTCCTCACCTTTTTCTTGTTTGTGTGATTAGTCTGTATTTAAGTTCTGGTTTTTCTGTCTGTCATTGTTGGTTCATTGTTTTGTCGTTGACTGTGTTCACGAGGTAGTGTTCTGTTTTGTTCCTTAAAATCCTTGAAATAAACGTATTTTTCCTGTTTATTCTGCATTTGGGTCCTGCCTGCTTCACTCACCCTAACAGAAACACCACAACAGTTTCTCTACCGAGTGATAGGGTTAAAGCAACGTGTCCTATTCACCTCCAAACTGTCAGACGCAGGCAGTCCAGCTACTGTCCAAGATGTGTTTCTACATACAGTCTTGCAGGGACTTGGATATAAACACAGTGATGTACGCATAGAACTAAAGCCTCTTCTGTCAAGTGGTGAGGTGAGTGATGAAATAATATTACGCCATGTAATGAGAATCACCAGTGAGGAGAGTGAGAGACAGAAGAGGATAGGTCCTTCTCGTCGGCAGGCAACGACTAGTGCTCATAGCGCACAACTTGAGCTTAACACAGTCCAAGAGTGTGGCAACAAACAAGAGAGCACAGCACACAAAACAAAGACAGACCCAATAAAAGAGCTTGCAGCCAAGGTAGATGAGCTAACCAGCATGGTTGAGGCTATGAGACAACAAAAGCAGCCACATCCGGCAGACATGATTAGCCATAACCAATACTCTCAGAACAGAGTGAGACCCAGAAGAGAGAAACCTTTTGGTTGTTCAAAATGTGTCGAACAAAACCGGCCAGATTGTAACCACTGTTTCTATTGTGGGGACGGAGGACACAGGGCTGTTTAAAGAGACAAGAGAGTCAGGGAAACTCAGGCCGATCACTGCAGCGGGGTTGCCAGTGATCAGATCCACCATACGACCCCAAGCTGAACATTCTGGTGAGGCAAAAGCGCAAACCAGTTGTGAGGGCAAAACAGTTGAAGTAGCTGGTGCACAGAATAGTTACCAGCAAGATGAATTCTCGACTCAGTTTGCGTTTGGTTCCCCAGGGTTGAAACGTAGAACTGTTTCCAAGCTGAGTCGCTAATACAGTGTAATCTAAACGGATTGGCAGTGACTGCATTGCTTGTCTCCGGTGCTCAAGTCAGTATCATAAGCCGAGCCTGGAAAGAACAATATCTGCCTAATCATGATGTTCGACCAATATCGGAGATTATCGAGGATCTGGACGAGCTAAAGGTGTATGCAGTTAATGGCGAGCTTATTCCCTTTGATGGCTGGGTAGCCATTATGACCAACCTGCCAGTAAATGAAGAACCCAGTCTTTCCATCAGTGTTCCATTTCTAGTCACAAGTTTGAGCATGGAGAGACCATTGGTTGGTTTTAATGTTTTGGAGGAAATCATTGAGGGACAGCCAGAACGATTGATGAAATGCATAAGATAATTAATATGTTATATGATTTTGTGTAATAAAACAACCTCAGAAGTAATCTGGAAGGAAACTGAACACAACGTGTCCTCATTACTTCTGTTTCACCTGCACCATACAGGTATCATCACCGTTACTGTGGTCCTCATATCGGGGACCCGTAAAATTAACAACTTGCGTAACGCTAGAAGCCCGACTAACGTTACTGTCCAAATAGAAAATGTGGGTTAAAATGTTGAATGTAACCATGGATCCTGATCTCAGTGCTAAGATAGAGGCAGAGTTGAACACCCTGTAGTATTATTAAGTAGGAAGGTATTGGTATTTTCTGAACTAGCTAACTAGATCAATGGTCAATAATGCTCTTCTACCAGGCATGGTTTCTAAAGTAAACTTCCCTTGGTTGTTGTTGCTGTTACCCATGCAGGGCTGCCAACTTGTGGCCACACGCAACGTTATATGATGAGGCCCTCTGTGTCGCGAGTTTCGACGGGGGTGGGAATTGCGGTGCTAGTGGAGCCTCGCAGCGGCGAAACTGTGGCGCGCTTACACTGTAGGTGAGCCGCATTTGCGCTTCAGATGAGGCTCCCTCCGCAAAATAAAGCACCCTCCGCAAAATGTAGCACCCTCTGCAAGCTGAGGCCCCCTCTGCGAGGTGAGGCCCCACGCAGTCTGTGTGATCGGCATGCAGGGAGGGGAGGCCCTGCTGCTACCTGTGTATTGCTACTTTAAGCTATTTTGTTGGGTTGCTTCTTAGAGAAATGCTCTCTAGACAGTAGGCTTGTTTGAGACAAGCAAGACCTGCGCAGACCTGCGCAGTTGCGATCAACGTCTTGCTAGTGCGTTGCATGATGGTTAGTCATTTTGTCCGACTTGCTCTGGAGGCTCGCCCACATGAGACTTTGCAATCTCGCGGGACAAAGACGCCCGCAGCCTTGAGAGCGAGGCGAGGCGAGTTGGCGCACTTGCTCTCCACGAGCTGCGGAAGCGAAATGCTTGATGGGAAACGGCTCGCTGGTATCTCGAGCTGAGCGCTCATTGGTGGTTTTTACCACGTGCTGCTGATGAAACTCTCCAATTGGCTGGCAAAAGTTTGTTGTTGTTTTGTGTCAGTTTTACGTCGCCACATCCATTCCCATTTTTCATCATTGTTCCACAATGTTTATCATCATGAAATTAATATCTATATATTTTATACTATACTGCTTACCGTTTTCATACTTTATATATCTTAGCATATTCATACACACTGTTCATACTGCTCACAGGCTGATATCTAGTGTATTCATACCCCACTGTTTATTCATCATTCAATTAATTCTATATGTTATTCTGTAGATTGTGTACATTACTTTCCACTTCACTGCTTGTTGCACCTGGTTAGAAGCTAAACTGCATTTCGTTGTCTCAGTACCTGTAATATGTGCAATAACAATAAAGTTTCTCTATAAGTTAAACCAAATCATTAAAATAAAATCTATTGTAATGTAATGATTTGGTTTAACCTTATTTATTGAATACATCATTTAAAATGGCAAGATTAAATCAAATTACATCCATGTTGTACACATCATAAAGCTTAAAGTGGCAGCTAAAGAATTAACACAGGAGCAGGTCTGTTCAATTCATGCTCATTAAGCTTCATGTGTGCGGATCTGAAGGGACTGATCATTTGTAGCCTGTCACCTATCAGTTTTGCAAACATTAAGAGGGAGGAGCATTTCTAATTATGGAACCCAGTCACTGGTGTGGTTCCTCACCATGACTGAATTAACAAACCTATATAAAGCAATGGAGATCACCTTTGTCTACAGTGGGTAAAATGGAATGTGTGGTGCTTACACTGCGTGATGGACAGGGAGACATCACTGTAAGAGTCTCACAAGACATTTCCCAAAGACTACAAAATGGTGAGTAAACAACTAAATTGCATTCCAACAATCTGGATATGATTTTAAATGATGTAAATTATTTTTCAGATAACAGTTCAGCAGCTGCACTTATGCAGCAAGCAAGGGCTGCAACAAATGCACAAGGTAATCTATCATTTAAATCAAAAATGGTATTGTCTTATAATGCAAATCAAACAAATGACATATTCATGTTTATTGTAAACAAATATTTAATTTTCTCTCAATCACAGTCCCTTTAGATCATGTCATTCTCCATACAATACATGTGGGATTTCTATTGCATCCACTTCATCTGCAACGAAAAACGCCAACGCAATTTCCGCCATTGCAAACCCAGCCTGTCAAGCCGACTCCGAGTCCGAGCTATCCGACTTAAGACGAGCATTTTGACACCTCCCCCGGCTGCGATCGGCTACTCTCGTCTACTTTCGAGGCGAGCCGCAACGCGTCTCAAACAAGCCAGCTGATGCAGTTTATTTTTCTAGGGCTTTTATTATGAAAGGTTAAAAAGGGAAGGAGGGGAGGGGTAATGAAGTTATATGAACATTGTTGGAGCAAAGGTATATGCTTTTGTTTTGCAACAGCAAATGTGAATGCCTCTAATTAACATAAATGTCATTTAGTACTTAACTGTTGGTTCAGCAAACACTTATGACCTCAAACAGAATCAACAAACAAGTAGATAGAGAAATGCGCAAGTTAACGTCAAATGGACAACAACAAAATGCTTACGAACAGCACAATCACTTTGAAGTTGCAGTCATGGATTACATTCTCCCCAACTGCCTGGTAATCAGTCATGGCCAAATACCCCCCCCCACACTTCATCCCCCCTTACATACCCCATTTCCACCCACCCAAAAAGATAAAATGACTACCATCTTAAGACCACTCAGGACTGATGAATATTCATAGCTCCCTGGTAATGGCCGTTTATATAATCAGCAGAGATGGGGTTGGAGATGGATCCGGGTTAATTATCAAGAGCAGTTTTAATTGCATTCTTCTTCACTACAATGATGTTAGCAAATTAGCAAGACTCCCTCTCTCTTTGTGTGTGTGTGTGTGTGTGTGTGTGTGTGTGTGTGTGTGTGTGTGTGTGTGTGTGTGTGTGTGTGTGTGTGTGTGTGTGTGTGTGTGTGTGTGTGTGTGTGTGTGTGTGTGTGTGTGTGTGTGGAGAGAGATGTGGGCGGACTGGGACATCAGGCAGCCTTGTCTGTTACTCCGGCTGATTTAGAGACTGGAACTATGAATGTTTTTGCTGCTTCCAGGACTTCAGTGGATAAGAAGAGGGAGCTAAGCTCGAGCGGGCTGCGGGGCCCGAGAGAGGTCTGTGGAGATGCCTGCAAAAGTGGAGATAGTGGAAAACATGCTCCTAATCCTTCCCGGGGTCTCACCCTCTTAACCCCTCCATTGTTCTTAAGGCTTCAGCATTTCCTTGTGAGTGCTAGAGTCCCTATGCTAGGGTGCCAGGTCCACTTGTAATTGTTTGCAGTGATGAGGGGGGTTTAAGACAGGTTTCTGCAATGTTTGTCTCTTTAGTTTGAGTTACAATTGGAAACTTAAACCAAGGTACACAATATTGGCTAAACTCAGATTTAGAGCTGAAGATTATTGTGTTTCTTTTCTACACCCATACAATTATATTTCATACATGTTTACTGCTTTGCCAATTACCATTGGCACCACACACTGTCTTTACTGAACAGCCAGCTTTGCCTTTTGGTTTCTACATGCAAATTGGTGGGCATGTTGCTGTAGGCTTCATTCCATATGAAGGCTATTTATGATCCTACTGTGTCCGCTAACATTTGCAGCTCTGTCCCATTATTGATCACACTAACACCTTAGCAACCCTAGCAACATTTGTTGTCTAGGACGTGCAGCTATATCTGAGTATTAAAGCACTATTTCCTTTACATTTATGAACATAAAAATCAACTGTCTGTCATGAGGTTAATAAACTCAACGTCTTTAACTAATCAAAGCTTGGGTTAAGCTTACCGTAATAAGCTAGCTAGAGAGAGTTAGCCTTAAGCTAGAAACCAAGGCAGGAATTTGAGTGGTAGAGCTACACATAATTGTAAACTGTAAACTGTCCTATAAAAGAAAAGAAAGCTTGATGAAAATAACTTAGGAAGGTTTGGTTTTGCCCTTGGTAAACTGTATAAACACAATAAAAAAGATAGAATTTATAGTGGAAACTGCTTTTCATTTCAGTAGACTGAAAAGAGGAAGCTGCATCTTCCACAACAGCTCGAGCTTTACTCGAGTGTCTCATCCAACAACATGGACGGCCAATGATGACAGAAATGTCAGACTGATAAATAGGGCCATTTTAGTTGGATGAGGAGAGGTATAAGCTCCTTCAAACAGGGATCAGGTGGTAAAGAGGATAAGGAGTGGCTAGGTTCAGGAAAAGTACCACAAGAGGAGTATTCTCCAGACGCTCACATTTGTGACACGGGAGGTTTTCCTTCGTCTTTCTCTTCAGATTTGCTGGCTCTTCCTCATGGGGCATCAATCACGGGGCCCCTCATCGCCACAAACCATTCATGTAGCCTGCCCCGTGCCCCAAAAAAGAATGGCCTGTCATTTCTATGGTTAAATTCAATCCCATCCACTTGAACATGCATCGACAGGGACCCGTTGGGACGAGAGCGTCATTCATCACGCCTCAGCTGCTGTTGTTGCCGTGCATAGTGGTTTGCGTGTGTGTGCATGGCAGCGGCCCAGATTTGTCTTGGAGACGGCAGGGAAAGATGATGGGAGCGCAACGTGATCGGCAAAGCAATAGAGCATTTAAACTTGCATCAGACAGCGTGAGATTATGATTTTGTCCCCATTTCTTCTGTCTTTGTAAGGCTATAGCAGAGCACAGCTGTAGCTGTCTCGTCTGTTAGCCCCCTACCCTCCTCGACTCTTACTCACCTCACTGAGCTTCAATATTGGCAATTGTAGGGTCACAATGGGTCCCAGTGGTAGGTAAAATGGATGAGAGGTCAGACCTTATGCCTGTAAATCCCCATGTGTGTTTTTATTCCTCTGTAATCGTTTAAGACAGCAAGCAAGGACCTGATTTAAAGATGAGTCGACCAGTGGGTCTATTTTGTGCAATTTCACTTTTTTTCACCTCCAACTCATTTTGATGGAATGCAGAGACAGACAGTACAGTCCATGCTACCATTACCGTACATCATATCGATGTTAAGAGCAAAGGGCAATATACTGTAGCACATACCGGGCAGAAATATCCACTGAGATTTCTACACTACAAATTATTCCAGAAACATCTGTGTATCAATTTTATATCAGAATTATTGACAAATCTTTTTTTCAGCATTGTCTCTGGAGTTTCACACGATTTGCCAAGCTAAGAAAAATTCACTACAATAAAGTCAAAGCCTATTATGAAAAAACTAAATGTGACAGCAAATTTAACTTACTTTGTCATTTTTTGCTTCCCTTCAGCTGCTGTTTGATGTATGCCTTAGGATGCTCAAAACAGTACAGAACATTCATAATTAATTGTCCTTGTCATGTTTTCAAAACAAAACAAAGTGAATGACATTGAAGATGATGCTAATCGTCCCTCTCAATTTAGGTCCATTGTTTTGTCTGCTGTTGTGTTTTCACCACTAGTCCATCTGAATACTACCCTCCATCATCATCACTTCCTAATGAGTATCTTGTATGCTGCTGGCGTTTAAAGTAATTCCAAGAGATGGCATCCATTTTGATTGCTGCTATTTGTTTAGAGGGGCTTTTTGTTGTCCTGGGTCATTGCATAGTGGCAATGCTGCCCGCAGTATGCTATAATTTCCTTGTCTGTTCTGTGCCTTTTCGGCTTTTGATCTGGTGTGAGCGATAAACACCACAAAGCATTTACAGATAAAGAGTTCAATCAACGCATTTCCTTTTATATTGTTTACAAGGATGAGCCTGCATATCTTCAAGCTACACCTGCTTGAACGCAGTCTGCATATTAGAATAACCGCATCATAGTTGTAGCAATGACAGTAGACTATGAATCAAATATGGATTTTGCTAGGAAATCTGAAAAAGTGGATGGTTAACACATCCTCTTCCAACCCAGCAGTACAGAATATTATAACAATCACTACATTTTCAATGTGGGAACCCACTATTTGTGTGACAAATTTGAAATTGGTAATATCATCACAATCTCCCCTTCTGTTTCTGTTATCACTTCATGATTGTATCCTATTTAAGTAGATATTTTGTGAAATAGTGTGATAATTAAAACATGGATTCATATTTATGAACAAAATCGTGTTTTTGTGAGATCACAGATTTTTCCAATTCACCCAAGTGCCAGATGTAGAGAAAATCCCTTTGGTCGGTCCTCTGAAATATCACATTAACAACTCACATGTTTCTTTATATGTTTATTAGAAGCAGCATATAGTTTGAGTTTGGTGTGTAGGCTCGGGCCTCATCACTGCACAGATTTACAAAGAACATTGAATGATGATTAGATAACTCTCCCCCCGAGCCTACAGGTGGATGCTGGGATTGAAGCTGGGGTGGTGGTGGGGCAGGCAAGTAGCAGCAACATGAAACACAGCAGCAGTAGCTATGTGAACGCAATAGCAGGGCACGAACGCAGCAGCAGCAGCAATAGCGAGGCAGAGGCAGGCAGATCTGGCAGCTTAAATAGATCGGCGTATTTAGGTGAATGCGTTTGGTTGGTTGTAACGAGGTGCGTCACGTGTTAATGTATGTGCTTGAGTTGACTGCCTGAACTAGCTCGCAGGCTTCACCCCATTTCAGTCAGAGACCTCACACGTTTCTTTATATGTTTATTAGAAGCAGCATATAGTTTGAGTTTGGCGTCTAGGCTCGGGCCTCACTCCACAGATTTACAAAGAACACTGCGTGGAGATTAGATAACTCTCCCCCAACACGGCATGGAGATGACATAAATATCCCCCAAAACTGCGAGGACTGAGAGCCTGATGCTGATGATATTAGTCTGTTAGTGCCACGTGGCCATTCCCCCTATGCACCAAGGCTTTGAGGGGAATATACTACCTAGTGTAACTGCAATGTGAAGGCCAGGGAACGCCCGAAAAGCCATCCCAATAAAAAAATTCTATATTGATTCTGACTTTTCTACATCCAACTCACAGGTTTATCATTGCTTTGAGAAAAAAGATGATTAATTTCCCCCTTTTAGAAGTGAAGATATAGTCATTTGTTCTGGGAATGTCATTTTCGAGCCTGAGACCTGAAAAACAGGCTTGGGGCTTAACTGGTTAAGCGCCGTGGCTTTGAGGGGAATATACTACCTAGTGTAACTGCTATGTGAAGGCCAGGGAACAGCCCGAAAAACCACCTCCTTTAAGCACCTTGGCCTAAGGGGAATATACCGTACTTTTCGGACTATAAGCCGCGACTTTTTTCCCCATTTTTTTTGTACAGCTAACGGCCACTAGGGAACCTCCTAAATCTATGGATTTTACAGGTAAAATTAACCACCTTTAACACTATGGGCTCTATGACCGGTCCGCGCCCGCCACCTTTAAGCGGCGGGCTCCAGCAGGGAAAGCTGGAGGCCGGAAAAGAGTGAGACAGGTAGCGCGCCAAAGTAAAAGTGGAACCGAGAGACAGAACGAGAGCAAGACAGACGGACAATTTAGCTGCAGCGGCTTATATGCAGGTGCGCTTTATAGTCCGAAAAGTACGGTACTACCTTGTGAAACTGCTATGTGAAGGCCAGGGAACAGCCCGAAAAACCACCCCCTTTAAGCACCGTGGCTTTGAGGGGAATATACTACCTAGTATTGAAACTGCTATGTGAAGGCCTGGAAACAGCCCGAAAAGCCATCCCCCTTAAGCACCGTGGCCTAAGGGGAATATACTACCTAGTGAAACTGCTATGTGAAGGCCAGGGAACAGCTCGAAAAACCACCCCCCTTAAGCACCGTGGCTTTGAGGGGAATATACTACCTAGTGTAACTGCTATGTGAAGGCCAGGGAACAGCCTGAAAAACCACCCCCTTTAAGCACCGTGGCCTAATGGGAATATACTACCTTGTGAAATTGCTATGTGAAAGCCAGGGAACAGCCCGAAAAGCCATCCCCTTTAAGCACCGTGGCCTAAGGGGAATATACAACCTAGTTTAACTGCTATGTGAAGGCCAGGGAACAGCCCGAAAAGCCATCCCCTTTAAGCACCGTGGCCTAAGGGGAATATACTACCTAGTCACTGCTATGTGAAGGCCCGGGAAAAGCCTGAAAAACCATCCCCCTTAAGCACCGTGGCCTAAGGGGAATAGACTACCTAGTTTAACTGCTATGTGAAGGCCAGGGAACAGCCCGAAAAGCCATCCCCCTTAAGCACCGTGGCCTAAGGGGAATATACTATCTAGTGACTGCTATGTGAAGGCCCGGGAAAAGCCTGAAAAACCATCCCCCTTAAGCACCGTGGCCTAAGGGGAATATACTACCCAGTGACTGCTATGTGTAGGCCTAGGAGAGACCAGTTCCAATCTCCCCCCCCCAAGCACAGCGGCTTTGAGGGGAATATACTACTTGTTGAGACTTCTATGTCTAGGTCTGGAAGCAGCAACAATGAGCTTTTTCCAAGAGCCCAGCGGCTACAAGAGGGAAACAAGATATACAATCTAAACCAGCAACCACCTGATATGCAATTACAGAATTCTACGGGTATACATCTTTGAACATTTACGCATTCGCCAAGTTGTGCAAGAGCTCATGGTTGTTGTTGTACTGAAAGAGTCTCATTCTTGTGAAGCATGACATAGCGCTGGTAGGCAGAAGATGACCGACAGCCCAGGATACTCAGGATTGAGGTAGGCAGACAGGGCGCTGCGATTGTGGCTGTGCACATCTTAAACAGTGATGGGAATAGCGATCTGGGGGCAGGCCGCAGCTTGGCAGAGATCACGCAGCCTGGAGGAGAACTTTGATCTCATCAGGGGTTTGCAACCATCGAATAAGCATGGGTGCAGACCCCTGTGTCAGAGGGCAATGATGCAGGACGTTCAGCCTGCTAATATGTGATTCCTAAGTCAGGAATTACTGCTTCAGGGGTCAGGAAGCTAGAACCCGTGGTTGGAGCTGAGACTTCAATTCCCAGAGTCCACGGGGGTGTGACATCAGCCGGAAGCGGAGCAGCATGGGTAAACACGGAAGTAGAAACAGAGGTTGAGGAGGAGGGACCCGGTTTGTTTACATTTGCAGGCAGCGGAAAGCTGGTTTTGGTCCAGGGAATATATAGTGGAATTAAAGGCTTCAAGCGCTGATTTAACTTTGAGAAGGGAAGACAGGATGGCAGGTAGTTTAGAAATGCCGGAGTCAGCTGCTCCTGCCTTTTTTGGTGTCGAATTGCCCGCTGGCCGAGAGACATTGAGCCTCTTAATTGACGCTCTGTGATGAGAGGGGTTGTTACCGGTACTGGCGACTGGAGTACAACATCTCTTGGCCGGAAGGAAAAAGGCTCCTCGTGATTGAAGACGGACGGGACACCCGGCCATCCATTCCGAGTGGTGCATGTGGTGCGGGAGCTGCGGCTCGTTCCAGGCTTCGCCCCATGAATGGGACAAATTTGGGGTCACAGTGACCTTTGACCACCACAATTCAATCAGTTCATCCTTGAGTCCAAGTGGACGTTTGTGCCAAATATGAATATAATCCAACAGAGTTTATGGAAATATTGCGTTCATGAAATTGGACAGACAAAAAACATAATGCCACAGGCCATGGCTATTACTGGGAGGAAATACACCCAATCAGAAGGTCAGCAGCCCCTGCAATCAACATGTCGAAGTGTCCCTGGGAAAGATACTCAACCAAGATTTGCTCGCCAAGACATGGCCAACAGTGTGTGAATGTCTATGCACCTTGTGTGGCAGCCTCTGTTTCTGAATGAATGTGTGTGAATGGGTTAATGCTGAATTGTATTGTTGTAAATCGCTTTGAGTGGTCGCAAAGACTGGAAAAGTGCTATATAAAAGCAGTGCATTTGCCATTATTACTTACCTATTATCCACCATTACTCAAATGACTATAGGAACTGTATAAGCTGCACACAAACATGTCCCAAATTTTACATCACACTATAGTTTTACTCCTCTAAAACACTTGAACTTTTGGGATACTTTTTAAGAAAACGGTCATGGTACATGACTATGTGTGGCTCTGTTGGCCCTGCAGGTGTGTGCCATTCATCAGGAAATCTCAGTGTCCCCTCTGTCAGCTGAGAGGGGAATATTCCCTCCTGCTAAAGTGTTTGGCCCCTCAGGGGAAGTCAGGCACAAACAGTTATGCAGCTTTATTGGACTTATATATATCTGTTTTATGTATTAGCGGGCACATAGCTGTGAAATATTTACATTATTCTAGACACAGACGAGGAGAGTTCGCAAAGTGCCCGCAATCCAAAAACAATAAAGAGCAGTCTATCTCTTTATCGCTGCCATTTTATGAAATGACTTGAGGCAGGAGATGATTTTATTGCAGGAATGTAGAGAGTCCAGAGCTTTCTGCCTCTTTCTCAGAGTCCTTTAACGTGGCTGCTTTTATGAAGTGCATTTTAATACTGCACCACAAAAGGAGCACTGACTTTTTAAGGATAAGCAAGCCTGTCACATACTGCTCTGCCTATAAATCATTCACTGCTGGGGGACTTTTAAAAGTTACTACCATACACAATAGTTCCTTGCAGAACTTAAACAATTTTTCAACTTGCTCATTATTGTAATTTACGAAAATCTATTGATGGTGTGAGCAAAAGTAATTATCTTGTTTTTATCTAAATCTGAAATTTGCAGAAATCCTAACAGCTGTGGGAAAAGAAACCTGCAATCGAAATATAAAAGTCTCAAATTCTGTGTGGGAAGGCTCATAGAAATATATTTTTTAAATTACATGTGATTTATTCGCAAAAATAATTAGCTTTTGGCTCACATGCTTCACTGATTAATAGACTTTGCTTACTGTTACATTTTTGTATTTTCAGTACCAACAGACAGTGATAGATTTTGCAAGAACACATTTTTTGTATCACTGCCATAGTATCAGGATAAAATCTGAAGATGATTGTGTTTATTTGTATCTATTAAGATTTTATATAATGCAAATATTATCATTCTATCAGGCCTTTTCAAATAACAATCAAAGTGAAGGGGCAGTAACAGCGTATAGTCTATTTTTGTTCTTAGCCTGGAGCAAATTCACTAAAGCGTTTCAAAACATCCTCCATTAGTTTTGAAGACATGGTATGGGCTATACATCCATGGCCTTGATGATTAATTGCTGTTTTTATCTGACCTCATGAGGGGTTCACTCTGCTGCGACCCCTGAACAGCTTGGCCAGTCAGACCCACATATGCCTTCCTCTGAAGAAACATAGCAGACTGCCAAACAGCTGCTGCTCTCCTGACCAGACCGGCATCGAACACCCATCATGCAACATGCTGCACGGACAGCTGGACAACACTCACTAAGGTCATATTGCACATGCGTATACATATGTATGCTCCCCTTTACTTAATGCACATACAGTACTTACTGAAGATCAGAGACATTCAAATTAGAGCATTACAAGTCTTTTCTCCAATACAGTGTACTGATGTGACTGGGATGACCAGATAAATGAAGTTTACACGTGGACATACAAATTGTGAGGAGAATAGAAAGCCACACATTTCGACAGACAAGACAAGTGCAAACCATTTACACATTCCACATTTTTCTCTTTGTTGTGTGCAATCATGTCAACTGAACCATGAAGGAACAGTTCAGTGTGTGAGCAAATCAAGAATCAATGTAATAATATGGACCATTAAGTTATGAAATGAGGTTCTTCACAAATTGTTTTGCTTCTAGTAGATTTCTCTAAACAGGTTATTCTGTAATGGGCTAGAAAGACAAACACCTCTATCAGCAAGTCAACTTCCCTCAGTGCTGCTTTCTACTTGTGTGCATGTTGTTTAAGGTATGTTGTGATGCGTGCCTGTTAGTAGGCGAAAGATTAATTATTCATGCAGCTCTGATGGAGATCTATTATCACACACTCTACAAGGTTGTCTGATGTGATTTAGCATTTACATTAACCCATATTTTAGATTCTGCTGACATTATTGACAACAAAATTTGGCCTTCGCTGAAATCATTAACCCCTGAAATACCACCAGGCTGGAATATGCTGTACATTCAACTCACTACACTACACTTTAAAACAGCCTTACTCATTTTCAGATGTTAATTTCATCAACATTGACTAAGTTAATGTGCCATGACGGTTGTAATTATAAACATAATATGGAATGCAACCACCCTATTATGATTGGGGACACATGGGAATCAGTAAGCAATCATGTATGCTGCTTGATATTTTAAAGCTTGTTTGGACGGCCCATTTCAGCAAGGTGTTTGCACCTTGTCGCCACTCATCAAATTAAAATGTTGAACCTGAACAACACGAACAATGCTGCTGAATACCAAATGAGAAGGAAGAAAAACTCCTCTTGAACAACTGTATCTAAATAAGGTCAGTAACATACAGTAGGCGTGATATATGCATAGTGGAAGCAACATGGATGCATATGGAGTACATTATAGTTGAAAATATTTAGATTCCTATTGTTGAATATAAATGACATGTCATATCCTGCTGTGTTTTCTACCACTTCAAATCTTTATTTCGAGCAACACAGCAAAACAGAGCAGCCCTCACCGCTTTGATAAATACATTCATTTATGTGCTTGGGCATTTAAGAAGAGAGGGTGCATTCAGCATCAGATATGCATAATAATATACAGTACATTAAAATCATCACATCTGCTCTATAATGGAAAGGTCTTTGCAAACGACGAAAAACCCAGCAACTCTATTTGAATATATAAATTCCCAAACACCATTTGTGGACGGCAAAATGTAAATGAATTATTAATATTCCAGAGGAAAGGGTAGCATTAGTCAAAGATTATATAATTCAAATTACACTGTTTTGTATTTGTTAATATTCACAGGGAAAAATAAGGGACAGGGAATAGTACTAACTCAGCATTTTCTCAACACTGATTTAAACACTCACTGGCAATTAATAAAAAAAGATAATACAAGGATATTTTGAAGCTTACTTAAGCTGCTAGTACAGATACATGTGTTGTCCATACTGTATCGAAGCTTGCAGAAGTCAAATCCTGTTTTCTGCACTGCTTCCCCACAACAACATCACTTGGCAACGCTCGTAATGTCACTTTGTGTTACCAAGATTTAAAGCAACATTGTATCTGAAATATGTTTCCTATCATGTCAGTGTAATTGTGACACAGTGGGCTTCATTTTATTCTTCAGGGATGCTTTAAAGCCTTTATATAGTGACATATCACTGCCCTCAGCTCACATGGTATCTGAAAATGTTTTATGGCTCAAATAGAAGAAAAGCAATAACGTTTTTAGTCTTGGAGGTTAGTGGATCCTTCCATTAAGGTCCAGTGATGGCATGCTGAATTCAGTCCAGGATAAAACAAAATGTAAAAAGCTTCCCAGTGTTCACAACACCCCTTACATTGATTGGTAATTAGGGCCGACTGTTCAGAACATAAGTCCACATTACTAAGGGAATGGAAATAAAATACATGTCCATTAAGGGTTCACTTTAAACCACAATTCTCTCCCAGGGCTGTGGCGGCGGGCTTAATAATAAAGTTAGTGGCTGTCATAATGTACCCCCTGTGGATCACAGTTCATTAACACAGCTACGGCCTTACACGAGTATAGAGGCTAAGAGGTCCCACTGTATTGATTACAAATCCACTTCCCCATGTCCACACATGCACATCGGACACACGCACCAACACAACCTACACCTGACCCATGTCAGCCTTGTATGTACTGTGGCCAGCAGAGACGATTCAGCAGTTTTAGAGCTGAGTTAAATGCAGGACAGGAGGAGGAGGAGGAGGAGGAAGGTGGGTGGTGGCAACCAGCCAACCCATCAGAGTGGAGAATGTGGGGTGGGTGGAAGGGTAAGAGTTGCAGGATGGGGGTCGTGATGATGTCATCTGATGCTTGAAGTGATGGATAACCTTACCAAAAAAGAGAGGGGCACGCATACACCCATAAACACACACACACTGGCATTTCTACACAAACATGTACAGTACAGGCACGAGTGTACACTCACACAGAGATAGTCTACGCACACATGTTTTGAACTCTTATCGTAATGTGTGTGTAGTCACACACACATACTCACACAATGCATGCAAACACGCATACGGGCACGAACACACACAGACACACGCACAGATAGAGGCTTCTACCCACGCACAGGCACAGAGGTTTCTCTTGGCATTAAAGCACTTCTTTGGCTCTGATGTCTTGTCACTTATCTTAAGCGCTGGGAAGATGTGTGCCGCTGGGGGAGGGTGGAGAAAGAGAGAGATGACACACAAGCCAGCTCCATTCTGCTGACTGCTCAACTTTAGGCGTTGGCGAGTAGAGATTAACAATGACGGAATGTACTAACATCCATCCAAAGTAAAGCGTGATTCATTTTCACTTTTTTTTTGCCGTCGAGATTCAAAGTCATTTCAAGTTAAGTCTCGTCTGACAAAGAGCCATCAGGCCTTTGAAGTTGATGTTTCGCACAGTTTTCACCTTATACATGTGGTATCTTTTGCAAAAGAATTGGTGGGCTTTGTGAGGAAAGTGCCAACGATGATTAAATAACTGTTTTATCTCGTCTCAGACTTGTGATATGTGATTAAAGCCAGTGTATTTATAAGAATTAGCAGGAATGCAATGTGTTCAGTTTGTCAATGCTGAATGTTTTCTAATCTATGTAGTACAGAGTTTGTACTTATTATACGAACAAAGTACAGTACAATATCAAGGTTTTCAGCTTTGTGTCTCTGAGACATCTGCTAGTTGCACCTGTCCACATTCACTTTCCCTGAAATGTGCCTTATTCCCTTTACCTGAATTTGTAATTGTCCTTCTCTGTCTCAATGTTATACTCTCACAGTTGTATGTGTTTGTTCCCTAGACTAGAGTACTAGTTTGAAGCAGAGTTACATTGGGTGTCTTCCTGTTGTACCTTTCTTTCTTTCTTTCCCCCCCTTTTGTCTTTCTCTGTTTCTGTCCCATTCTTTCGGATCCTTCGTGTGCTTTCATTCCCTCTCACTCCTTTGTCAACCTCCTCTTGCAAAGAGAGCAAATGTCTATTTTGAGCGATCTGCCATGCACCAACCACCCCCACACAGACACAGTGCAGAGGAGAAGACTGGCACAACTCAAGCATGCTGAGTGTAAGTATCCCTGTGTGTAATGTGCAGGCAAGAGCATAGTCCCTTATCCATAACTCAAAACTACACAACCTAAAATCAAACTCTCAACAGTCCATCTAAAGCATTAGTAATGTTATCACAGCTTGAAATATTTACTGATCATTAAAAAGCAGAAAACTGAGGTTTTGAAAAAATCTGTACTATCATTCAAATGCCACCAAGCACAACAAAGCTAAGGAGCAACGACTAATGGTAGCTCTTATTTTTTGTTTAATGATGTCTCACCCAAGGGTAATGGTTAGAAATGGGGAATAATGGATTACAAATGACATAAAATATGTAATTACAGAATTCAAAGATTAAAGAAAGCATGCTGTATGATTGCTTTAAACAACCTAAAATAATGGTTATACAAGATTACAATATGCAGATTCATATAATATACTGATTTTAGAGCTAAAGTAATCATTAAATCTGTGTTCTCACTAATAGCTCATAGTTGATAGCTAATAGAGCTGAAAGCTCAGGATGGACAGCTAAGAAAAATATTAAAAATCACTGCAGCAGAAAGAGATACGTATTCCAAGCATTTTTCTTCCTTTTCACAACCTGCCTCATACATTACCCATAAAGCCACTTGATTGCAGAGACTTTAGTCAAAGATTCAGGCTCTGCTAGTAACAGAGCAGAAATTGATGCATTTTTTAAGTATTTTTGATGAATCAATACAGATGTTTGTTGATGTTGTCAGAATTCCAAAGACAACTATCTCGAATGCTTGGCTATCAATATTACAATACAATTCAAATATGTATAGGGGTGCTGGTGTAGTCAATCAATCAATCAATCAATGTTTATTTATATAGCCCAATATCACAAATGTTACATTTGTCTCAGTGGACTTCACAGTGTGTACAGAATATCAGTATGACAATACGACACCCTCTGTCCTTAGACCCTCACATCGTACAAGGAAATACTTCCGGAGAAAACCCACAGTTTAGGGAACATGGGAGAAACCTCAGGGAGAGCAACAGAGGAGGGATCCCTCTCCCAGGACGGACAGACGTGCAATAGATGCCGTGTGTAAATTGAAAAGATAATACATTTGCAACATAGGTAGTCCAAATGTTTGGAAATGCATGTGTGTATAATAGGAAGATGAATCCACGAGGATATCCATCCAGGACCGATGATCCAGGACCGATGATCCAGGACCATGACTCAAGATCCAGGGCTCGCGATCCAGGACACAGGACCGCAGGATCATCCATGACTCCGGATCCCAGCGTATATAGACACCAAAAAGAAAATCGGATTATGAGAGTACACAGGTATAGACAGAGAGAAGGAAGAAGTAAGATGTCCCCCGACAAACTAAGCCTATATCAGCAAAACTAGGGGCTGAATCTAATCAGCCCTAACTATAAGCTTTATCAAAAAGGAAGGTCTTAAGCGCAAACGGATACAAACTGGAAGCTGATTCCACAAATGTGGAGCTTGATAAGAAAAGGCTCTGACTCCCATTGTACTTTTAGAGACACTAGGAACAACCAACAACCCTGCATTCTTGGAACGCATTGCCCTAGTAGGACAGTAGGGTATAATGAGTTCTTTAAGGTAAGATGGCGCCTGCCAATTTAGGGCTTTGTAGGCGAGAAGAAGAATTTTAAATGCTATCATGTGTTCTATAGGGAGCCATTGTAAGGCAACCAGAACAGGAGTAATGTGGTCCCTTTTCCTAACTCTGGTTAATACACGAGCTGCAGCATTTTGAATCAGCTGAAGCGACTTGACTGACTTCTTGGTACACCCTGATAATAAGGAGTTACAATAATCCAGCCTTGAAGTAACAAATGCATGGACTAGTTTCTCTGCATCGTTTTGAGGCAAGATATGCCTGATTTTTGCAATGTTACGTAGATGGAAGTAGGCGGTCCTTGAAATTGATTTTATGTGGGCATTAAAGGATAAATCCTGATCAAATATAACACCAAGATTCCTTACAGTCTCACTGGAGGCCAAATTAATGCCATCCATAGTTAGTATATCTTTAGATAATTTGTTTCGTAGATTCTTCGGGCCAAATACAATAACTTCAGTTTTGGTCGTGTTTAACATCAAAAAGGTCATCCACGTTTTTAAGTCCTTGAGGCAGTCTTGAATTTTATTTAGATGATTAATTTCATCAGGCTTGATTGATAAATATAGTTGAGTATCATCCGCATAACAATGAAAGTTTACAGAATGATTCCTTATAATATTGCCAAACGGAAGCATATATAATGTGAACAAAATAGGTCTGAGCACTGAGCCCTGTGGCACTCCATAGCTAACTTTGGTTTGCGTGGAAGATTCATCGTTGACACGTACAAACTGAGAGCGTTCAGATAGATAGGACCTAAAGCAGCCTAAAGCAGTTCCCTGTATGCCAACTAAGTGCTCTAGTCTTTGCAATAGGATATCATGGTCGATAGTATCAAATGCAGCACTGAGATCGAGCAAGACAAGAATAGAGACAAGTCCTTTGTCTGAGGCTTTTAGAATGTCATTTGTGACTTTAACCAGAGCTGTCTCTGTGCTATGATGTGTTCTAAAGCCAGAATGAAAATCTTCAAATAAATCATTGTTTTTTAAGTAATCACACAACTGTTTTGCAACTGCTTTCTCAAGAATTGTTGAGAGGAACGGAAGATTAGAAATAGGTCTATAGTTGGCTAAACACTCTGGATCGAGGTTGTGCTTTTTAAGAAGCGTTTTTATCACTGCTACTTTGAATGATTGTGGAACATAGCCTGATAATAAAGACATATGCATAATATTTAATAAAGAAGTGCTAATTAATGGAAAACTTCCTTCAACAGCTTAGTTGGAATTGGGTCTAACATGCACGTTGATGGTTTAGAAGAGAGAATCATTTAATTTAATTGTTCAAGGTTTATGGCTGAAAAGCATTCTAGTTTACTATCTAGTCTAGTGTAATATTAGAACTTACGTTTCCGGGAGCTGTTGATAACACTATACTGGTCAAAGGCAAGAGGTCATTAATTTTGTTTCTAAGAGTAACAATTTTATCGTTAAAAAAGCACATCAAATCATTACTACTGAGTGCTATGGGAATAGAAGGCTCAATCGAGCTATGGCTCTCTGTCAGCCTGGCTACAGTGCTGAAAAGAAATCTTGCATTATTCTTATTCTCATCTATTAATGAAGAGTAGTAGGCTGCTCTCGCTTTACACAGTGCTTTCTTATATTCATTGAGAGTAAATATGCCAATTAAACGAGATTTTAAGTTTAGTGGAACGCCATATCCTTTCAAGTTGTCTCGACTTTTTCTTTATTTTGCGGGTTTCGGCATTATGCCATGGAGCTAATCTATGTTGTTTTATTTTCTTCTTTTTCAAAGGAGCAACAGAGTCTAATTTTATTCGCAGCGCATCTGTAGCACTATCAACAACATGATCAATTTGGGGTGGTGTACATTTTGTATAAGTTTCCTCCCTTACATGCAGACATGCTATCGAGTTAAGTATTGGTGGAATCTCTTCCTTAAATTTGGCTAAAGCACTAACAGATAGGTTTCTGCTGTAGGAGCTTTACATTACGTGTAGTCAGCTGATAACTGGGCTAAGATTTCTTTTTTTGTGCGTTGGTCATTGTTCACAGATAAGCAACTTGAGATGCAGGAATGCAGTTGGAGCTGATAGAAAAGCGGAATGATTCACAAAATAACAGGTTAACAAAAAGCAAAATAATAGCCAGACAAAAGCTGATTTGGAAAATGCATTCCACCTATTTTGCTCTCCACAAAAGCAGTTTATCTTCATTCAACCCAAGCACGCACAAACCACGTGATTGGTCACTAAGACTCCGACTACAAAAGGAAAGAACGCTTCCAGATACCAATATGTTGTCCTTTTTCCTAGGTTTTGCATGTACATATGTTTAAAGAAGATATAAAGACAACAACAGCACTTTAACTCAACATCAGTAATGCTAAATGGTTGAACTTATCAGAATGGCCCCTCGACACAGTAAGCCTTTCCTGCTTTTTTAGAAGCAGCATTCATTTCCCTAAGCAGTCTTTCATATTACATACTGTATTCCTTCTGCTAATTGAATAATGTGGAACATCTATCACAAGTCCCTCAAAGCAATATAGTGCCATCTATCCCATGTCAAATACACAAGAGGAATTGATTGGCACACTATGTGTTGTCACCAAGGCACACGTGGTTTAAAGTAAAAGGCTTTACTTCGTACTATGATATGTAATTAACACGAGGCAGGTAAGACAATGCTGCATTGAAAGTACTCGATTATGTGGTGTCACCTCAGTGATGTTCTACATGCATACAATATATTCTGTCTTTTGTCTGCAGCTGGTTGATGTGTATATGAGGCAGGCTACAGTATGTAAAATAACTGTGAACAGAGACAGTAATGTAAATGTGTGAACATCCTGCTTCATATATTTCTACTGTTTTCAAATGTGTGCTTTGCAGCCTTTTTTGTCCCTCGTCTACCACCTTTCCTCACTCTGCTCCTTTTCTCTGCCTTCGCTCTGATAGCTGAGTGTGAGATGACTCACGGGACGAGGCAAAGCGCCGGGCGCACACAGCTCTCAGGTAATGAGAAATGATGTTGGTGTCAACGGTGGAATCGTCCAAATCATCCCTGAGCTGAGTTACATAATTCAAATATCATTCTTTTGCTCCCCTTGCTCTTTTATCCGTTATCACTGCCTTGTCCTCTGGCACACTCTCCCTCGCTCACTCTCAGTTCAAACAGATTTGATTTCTACTCCTCTATGTTCCAGTGACATCGCCGCACCTCCGAGAGGTGTGTGCTGGGATTGGAACAAGGATCAAGTCAGCCATCAAGGCAAAGCATGCTGGGAAAGGCCAGGAGGTAGAAAGACAACATTATATATGACTGTGTTTGTGCTTTATATATGTTAGCGTCGTATAGCCTATATGAGCTTTTTCAGCTGTGTCTTTGTTCCTCTGGTCCATTTGCTGTTCTTGTACAGACCATATTTGCCTTTTTTGTGTTGCTTTGATCTGTACCTTTCTTTTTTAATACAGTGTATGACCTCCGTTGGAGTAGTTAAAAGAACAGCTCGACATTTGCTTTGTTAGATGAGGAAATTGAAACCGCTCCCGTCTGTATGCCAAATATTAAGCACGTGCTTGCCACAACTTAGCTTAGCATAAAATCTGTAGCTGCTTATAAAAAATGTATCTCATTAGTTTAGTTCGTACAAAAAACAAGTTGTTAAAACGACATGTTGTCATGTTACTGCGGGATTATGGGTTGGACAATTTCTTGATTGGCCACAGTAACTTCCTGTCCCTTGGTAGAGATTCAACATGGAAGATGTAACATGTTAATAAGTGAGGGCTGCACGTTGGCAGAACATATTACCTTTAGACAGTAAGACGGTTTTCAATTGTTAACAGTCTTTATGCTAGGATAAGCTAGCTGGCTGCTAGTGGTAGCCTCACTTACATGACAGACATTCAAAGAGTATTTACTATCTGAGTATTTACAAGAGTATTTTTCTGACAAACGTGTATGTTCAATAATATCTTCATGAATCTAATCTTTCCTATGACCAAAATCTTAATTTTCACTCTATGACGATGTGATTTAATTTGAATTCATCAATACCATGCTATTATAAGATCTAATGTAATGATAGCAGTTATTTTAAATCAAGACAAGGGTGATTCAAAAGCAGTCCTCCACAAAAGTGTCTCAGGGGGCTCCTGTAAACAATGTATTGATGCGATACATTGAACTCAACTGCCTGTGAGCTCTATTCGTGCTCAGCTGTGGGGAACGGAAATGGAGTTTCCCAGATTACTTTTTTGGAATCTGAATGGGAAAACTTTCCGGGTCTGGGCAGAGTCTGTATTGGCCAGATTGAGGTGAAATAGAGTGGAGAATAAGAGCGGAGAGATGAAGTTGACCCCAACCTTTTCAATTCTGCCCCTCCGCTCTGTACTCAGCCTAGCAGCCACTTCTCTGGCAAGGTGGAAGAAAATATACCGTTAACTGCGGGCATGGAGTCACTTCAGTTTCTGTCTCTCTTTATTTTCACCCACTTGTCTTCGCTGTGATTCATTGTTCCTTTGTACTCGCTGTCTGGAGTACAGTGTTTGCACTTCCTGTCTCTTTGTGCACATATTACACACATGCGTCTCTCACCCATTTTTCTCTTTCATCTATGTGTCTCTTCTTCTACTTTTCCCCTCACTCCTTCTTCTTCTCCCCAGCAGTGGATGAAATCTGGGATGTATTTGGCATGTCTCCTTTCATCACCCAACTATTTGTGAGGAGGATCGAGGAGAGTGTACAGACCTGGGAGAGTGTGTGTTGACGCGTAAAGGACCCTCTAAGGCTAAGCCCTAAGCCAAGCCCTGTCCATCCAACGGAGAGCCCAGACGGTGTGATTCAGCCCTCCTGAAGCCTGGCCAACTCTTACTCACACACACGCATGCACATAGTAAGAGAGGCACTCAAAGAGAAAGTCACAGACATCCTCTTCCCTTTCTTAAGTCACCGCAGCAAGGCCGCACTAGAGGGGCTGCAGGGAGAAGAGTTGAGGAGGGGCAAAATCCTCAGGGCAAGGTCACCTTCACCTGGCTAGAGCATGCAGAAGATATACGAGGACTGAAGAGGGTACAGGTACAGTCAAATCTGACTTCTAACAAACTTCCCTCAAAACAGATTCAACTCCCTCCAGGGCAAACACATAAATTGATGTATGGGGCAACTGGAATGTTTTTAGACTTGCATGCATGATTTAGTGGGAGAGAGTGCTGAATGATGGAGAGGGTCATAAGCATGAATCTATAAGCCATAGGGAGTTTGACTTGGATATTTGTGCATTTGTATGATTGCATGAACCACATGCTCAATTTGGCTGCGGGGTGTCGAGTTGGTTGTGCACCCTGGAACTGGAAATCTCATTCAGAAATGTTCCTTTTTTGGACTGCAAATGAATGTTATGTTGCACTAATTTTCTGTCAGGAATGATTTTTCAGTTACAAAAACCTTGAGGCATAAAAACTCATTTTAATAACATTTCAACTATGAAACCCCAGTCTAGAATTAATTTAAATTCTTATCAATAACATCGGCTGCAATTGATGTAATTAGAGTGAATGACAAGAGACGGCTATCTACTGCCCCCGTGTTACGGTGTGTTCAAAAGGCAGTCTTTTCATCAAGTGTCCCATGATCCCAGTGAATTAATTAGTGCATTTCATCAGGCATGGTATACGTGGTACAGGCGTAGAGTAGATAATGTGTCCTTTTCTGTCCTGTAAGCCAAAAGGATGTCTACATTAACAGTGGCCTCATTGTATCCAGGTAGGTTAGTGTTGTGTGGCTTCTTGAATGGCCAGGAGACTTTTTCTTTCTAAACATCCAACACATCCTCACTCCCAGGTCGGCCTATGTTGACGTTATGTCAAGTCCCCTGCCGGCTTTTTCCAACGCGAGGGGGGGGGCCTTAGCGTCCATTTTCAACGCGAGGGGGGGGGCCTTAGCGTCCATTTTCAACGCAAGGGGGGGGGCCTTAGCGTCCATTTTCAGCTTTCCGGGATGTCCATGTGCTTCTATGGACGCTCATGGAAGCACGGCATTCGTTTGTGTCAACTGCCCTTAAAGGCAATGAAGACACTACACTACCCAGAATCCCCAGCTATCGTTTGGACTACACCATGTGCTCTGTTTGACAAACCCCGTGATAGTCCTCAAGCTCTGTGATTGGAGAGTGTGCTCCGAGGGTTACCGAGCCTCGAACAGCACTTGAAATGGGATGGAACCACGGCAGACTGTTCAAAACTGGATTTGAACGGGTCCACCGCGTCCCCCCCTCCCCCACCCCGTCCCCAGAACTACACATGCTGGCTATTCTGTTTCGCAACATGTTCTCTATGGCACGTCTCTACTGGGAGTTGTAGTTTTAAAAGACGTTTTCGTATTTCCCATAATAAGAAGTTGCCAGTATTAAACTGTGTACATCCCTGGAGGTTTAGGGGACAGGAAACACTCACATTTAAAACATATAATTAATAAATGGGTGAAAATTGCTGGTGCCCATAATGGGCAGTATTAATATATATACCCACACGCCAGCTAAGGTCAGAAGAGCTTTATTTAACAGCTGGACTTATGTTTGTGACCCCTCCTGTTGTTAATTGATAACATTACATTACATTACATTAATTGATAAGCCTGAAACATGCACTTGTCAAGGTTCAGAGGCACATTTTGCAAATATGGCAGTAGCCATCGATCAGCTTAAGATAAGATATACTTTATTGATCCCAAGTTGGAACATTTGCGTTACATCAGCATGTGTAACAGTTAAATATGCAGTGGTGTTTATTTGAAAATCATTTAGTATAATCACACAAATTCTGTGTTTTATATTTAACAATTCTGTGTTCTTTATTTATTGATTGTTCAATACCTGACAAGGCCGGAGATGAAATATCTGCATACATCATAAGAGTATAATACATTATGTATAATATCAGTTAAAATAAGTGCTTCAACATAGTTAACATTGCTGGAGGTATGCACACATATTGATAGATGTCTTGTAATGCACTGTTGAGGAACCTGCGACCCAAGTTTTTCATTCAGTGCAGAACTACACCATAGTTGTGTAGGCCTATATGATATGTCAATAAACCTTAGAACATCTTGAAATCTTGAACGGGATGTGCAAAATAGTCATTATATACAGTCTTTAATTAACTATTAGTAGAGAATAACGAGTAATGAATATACTTTATAGGGATCCTATTAATATCTAATAATAAAAATAATGAAATTCAATAACATGCTTTAACCACCAGGTGTCTCTTTATATCATCTGTGCACCTTTATGGTGTAAATACAGCCTATCTACCAATTGGATCAAATATAAAAGTGAGCCGAATTAGTGTTGATACGGCAAGGAGACGTATTGTGTGAAAGGAAATGTAAGATGTTGTTCAATGGCTGATATATTTATGATCCACGTCACGTTTTCAGTTCCTCATGTTTGTCTTCTCATCAGGGCTATAAATACAGAACTACGGCAGATATGTAATATTTAATGCAGCCGAACCGTGTATTACAATGCTGTTATGTGATGACTTTGAAAGAGAAAAGCAAGTACACTCGGAATAAGGTATTATTTTCTTTTCTTTAAATGTTTTCGGTCTGTTTCCGGTATTTGTTAATGACGATGTGCTGTGAGATGTGAGACTGGAATTGCACAGGGGGAAATAACGTATCTTTAGATGCGGATTTTGTTAACTAATATGTTTGCGCTGTGGACCAACACTATACATTGACGGGGAAGGGGGTAGCAATAAAGATAACACCATTAAACAGTTACACAACATAACAGAAATAATATCGATAGCAGCGTCCCTAGCAACCACCTTGATAACAATGAAAACGTTGGACGCAATTTCCTGAAGTAATCTTCGTAATAACTAGCAAACTAAAGATCATGTACATCCACTGCACACATAATCTGAAATAACAACTCATATTTCTCGCATCAAATGACATCAAAACGCATTTTAATGGCCAAACTAACTTTAAAATAGGCATTTTACACCCAGAATAAAACGAAGTTCGGCCATGTTTTCTTTTTCTGCAGGGAGAAATGATAGCTGGGGATTCTGGGTAGTGTAGTGTCTTCTGCCATCATTTACTCCGAAAAAAGATTTGTTTCTCCGAATCGAAGGGGAAAAATACAAAAGCATTGCACACAATTTAAACCAATCAATGTTGTGTAATTAACAAGGATAATCTGGTGTTTTTTAGTCGATGAGTAGTGCAGATATCACTGTAAAATCAATCGTCAGTAAGGGGAATATTTACTTCCAGGTGTACAATTCTCCGCTATCCAATGAGAATGGACGCTCACATTGCCTTTAAGGGCAGTCGACACAAATGAATGCCGTGCTTCCATGAGCGTCCATAGAAGCACATGGACATCCCGGAAAGCTGAAAATGGACGCTAAGGCCCCCCCCCTTGCGTTGAAAATGGACGCTAAGGCCCCCCCCCTTGCGTTGAAAATGGACGCTAAGGCCCCCCCCCTTGCGTTGGAAAAAGCCGGCAGGGGACTTGACATAACGTCAACATAGGCCGACCTGGGAGTGAGGATGTGTTGAAACATCATATCTGTTTTCCCCCTCTAACTTCAAAACCCCGCCCTCAAGGCACCCAGTGGGAAGAAACAATGAAAAGCTAACCCGCTACACGGTTCACTCAGTTTAATACGCATCTCGGCCCGCAGGCGCCGGGTACCTCGATGCACCAGTACAGGTGACGTTGACGTATGTGACTTATCATGGGAGAAAATATCATATTGTGAAGTTTGAAGACAAGGCACAAAAGTGTGTGTAAGCATGGAAGTAGCACATTGTGAAAAACATTAGTTGCAGCAACATAAGCAGACCAAATGCACCTTATTTGAAGCCATGCACAGACCATAGAGGACTTGGAAGAGTGAGAGGAGAGAAGAGAAGGGTGGAAATAGAAAGGGAGGGGGGAGTGTGACAAGCGCTATAACATCCTCTGAGATGCATTTGGACAGAGTGAGCATCTGTCAAAACAAGGCAGCCTCAACGGCCGCCTCACTAATGGCTATGGACGTGAACGACGGAGGGGGAGGAGAGATGATGGGGGGGCACCTGCACATTCAGAGAGACACACAAGATTTCTGAAGCACACACAAATCACACACAAACACAACAGCTGCAACTGCTTTTTCTCTTGCAGCAGATCCCACCAATCATTTGTACCACATTTGTACAAAGCTACACTAATAGCTATTCAACTACTTTCATGTTTGGGTGTGTGTGTGTGTGTGTGTGTGTGTGTGTGTGTGTGTGTGTGTGTGTGTGTGTGTGTGTGTGTGTGTGTGTGTGTGTGTGTGTGTGTGTGTGTGTGTGTGTGTGTGTGTGTGTGTGTGTGTGTGTGTGTGTGTGTGTGTGTGTGTGTGTGGTGTGTGTGTGTGTGTGTGTGTGTGTGTGTGTGTGTGTGTGTGGTGTGTGTGTGTGTGTGTGTGTGTGTGTGTGTGTGTGTGTGTGTGTGTGTGTGTGTGTGTGTGTGTGTGTGTACATGTTTACCTCTCAACAGTGTTTTGGGTTGTCAGATACCTTCTCCATTTCTCATTGTGATGAATTGGGTGCCGTGTCAATCACTCATCTGAATTGTTTGTTTTTTTCATTCTACCTTTTTTCTTTTTTCAAGGCAATTTGGGCAGAGTTGTCTTTCTTCCCCCTCTCTCTCGCTCTGTTGGAAACAACCATGAGCAATCATGCTTGGGTTTAAATCATTGTGTTGAACGGAAATGTGACTCTCCATGGCAGTTATAACAATTACATTGCCCACACAAACAATATCTTGATTTTGTCAACATTCCAAAATACCCTAAATCAAATTGTCTACCTCTATTACATCTGACATTGCTTTGTGTGTGTTTGACGAGATATGTTGAAAAATAAACAAGGGGATATAAAGTAATATTAGACTAGAATTTCCTATTCCCCCCCAGGCCTGTAAAGAAACTGTACAGCAGTAAAAAAATAAAACACTGCACTGGTGCCCAGATCTGAACCGCAAGCTACTACAGTGTGCGCACAGCAGGAACCCATGCAAGAAGACAGAGTGCCATTAGAAATGCAAATTAAATTACCCCTACACTAAAAAGTATTAATTAAATCTTCAACCTTTATTGTTTATCTTGAAGAAACTGCTTCTATTGTTAGTATCCATTCTTGTTAAATCCTTTGAGCCAAAAAAAAAGAAATCATACTATAATCTGAGCTATATTATGCAGTTACAAGTGAAACTTTATCTCGCTCCGTTGCGAATATATTGCCGCAAGAGTGTGGAAACCTCTGGATTAACAACAATGCAGAAGTATTACACACCACACAGAACTCAAAAACACATGGCAATTAAGATTGTCTTAATGTTGTCCATGGTTAGAGATTTCATTTTAAATTGTCAGGTTACAGGAGGGGAACTTTTTTACTAAAAAGCGAGCAATTGCTAAAGCCCTGTGCAATAGCAGAATGGCTTGTCCAGAGAGACATTGTTACCTCACATTAATAACATGAAAGCTTGTTAGGAGCACTATTATCTAAGGAGGAGCACCTGGAACAATGCATAATCAGGTCACCTTTAAAAAGACTTTAATTAAGAGCTTTGCTCAGCAACTTTGTCGGCCATTCTGCAGGACTCAGGTACATTCAGAGGCTCTTTGGCTTTAATGGTAACCTCTTGCAATTACCAGTGCATGAGGTAGTAAAATAAGGTGCTGCAGGCGTGTTCAGAGAGAAGAAAGGGGATAAAGGCTGTATCTCTTTAAACATAAATGTTCAAGTCACAGCTTTTCCCCATCCCCTCAAAATGAGCATTCTTATACTGTCATTTCTCCCAACATCTCGATTTAAATAGACAAAGGGTTTTGCTAACCTTTCTTTTTACTCTTAACAAGCAGCACATTGTACATATACAATGTAATCCAGAGAGCAAGCCAGGAGGTATTTAACTTAGCTTAGCATAAAGACTGGCATGAGGGGGAAACAGCTAGCCTGGATCCCTCCAAAGTAAGCAATTTGTGAGGTAGTCAATCTACAATTTATGAAAGTTTTGCCCTGGTAGTATGATTCAACTGGATTTAAACAACCAGTAAGAAAAAAAAACGTTTGCAGAAACCAAACAAGCAATAAAAAACAGCTCCTTCTCACACACATACTCTACAGTCCTGGTTAAGTCGGGAGAAAAATGTATCTGATTTGACTGACAACCCTTGTTTTAAGACCCCAAGAGTTAAGCACACAAACTTTACCTCTTTTTCTATGTGTGTTTCTGTCAAACTCACAATCAAACACCCAAGTACACACACATACGGACACATACGGACACACACATACACACACACACACACAGACAAAAAGCATTGCATGGTGTGTTTTTGTTGGGATTTTGACAAACAACAACAGTGACCTTTAAGGGAGGCGAGGCAGCATGGCTGTGATCACAGGGAATGGAAACGGAGCCAGAGTGAAATGTCAACCGTCCCTGTGGTCTGAGCACTGACGCAAAACTGCCAGGAAGGGAAGAGAGAGAGAGAGAGAGAGTGTGTGTGTGTGTGTGTGTGTGTGTGTGTGTGTGTGTGTGTGTGTGTGTGTGTGTGTGTGTGTGTGTGTGTGTGTGTGTGTGTGTGTGTGTGTGTGTGTGTGTGTGTGTGTGTGTGTGTGTGTGTGTGTGTGTGTGTGTGTGTGTGTGTGTGTGTGTGTGTGTGTGTGTGTGTGTGTGTGTGTGTGTGTGTGTGTGTGTGTGTTTGTGAAAAATAGACTGTGTCGGGTAATTTAGTAAGGGATTGTGAGTGGATATTTATGTCCATCAGTGTGTGAAAGTGCACTTTTGTGCATATTTGCTTCAGATGTGTGAGTTAATTGCAATGTTTTTGTAAAGTCTAGTGTAGCTGGTTTATCTCACAGGACGACATGTTGTATCAGCAAAGCGCATTAAACATTTGGCATACATTGCTCACACCATCTAAAATTATTCATGTCCATCATCCTGGTGGTACAGTAAGATTACAAAAACACAGCACTGCAGCTACAGTTAATGCTTCATCGTCTTTAGTGTCAGTGAGTTGCCTGACATATAAACTTTGTGCGTTATTTACACCGTGGTGTCAAACGAGAGTCATGAAAGTTGCATGACAGTCTTGTTAAAAGTCATTATAGTAACAAGTTTCATGTGTGAAATAGTAAGAGATATATAAAGAAAAATATTGAAAGCCCATCATCATCACTGTCTTTCTCCAAGTATCCAACTACCAAGGTTCTGTTATTCACAGCAGGATTACATGTAGGATTATATGTGTATATGGTTTCAGGGTGACACTTTGGAATAAAATACTTACAGGACAAGGACATATTAAAGGGGACCTATCATGCAAAATGCACTTTGTGATGTCTTTTATACATACGTATGTGTCCCCGGTGCGTCGGGGAACTCACGCAGCGTCAGAAAATAAAACCCTCTCTCTTTTCCTCCGTACCCAAATCTTTTAAAAACGGGTAGTACAACAAGCGGATACAGATTCCATCCGAACTGACGTCAAATCGGCAGCGGACCCACAGAAAGTTGCTATCAGAAACACAAGCCGGTATCACGGCAAGACGTGAACATGTTAACCAGTGGAGAAATACCCGGAAATGCCAAGCAAATGCTACCCCCACGGTCGGTTGTTATTGTCAATATTAATATAATAATGATTTATTTTTTAATAGTCACACTCGATTACACCGATTTTCTTGTTACCCCAGCTGGTCGACACCTCTTTTAGCAGAAACAAAGGCTACATTAATGTATTAAATCGATGTTAATCCATGCATGTGGATGTGGAATTAACGGACGTGACGTTGTGCGATTGAGTTGCCAGGCAACAGCTTCGGTTCATATTAATTTACAAACTCTTCAGCTACAACCGTAGTTATATTTAAAAACATGTTAGAAGGCCTCACGAAATACTTTAATGCAAATGAAAATGTAAATGTGAAGGAATGTGTGTATAACAAAATACATCCGTCATAAACTAAACCAGAAACAGACGTAGGCAAGATCCTCAGCTCGATGATTGGATGGTTTAGCCGCAATGCACGCTGGGATTTGGTGTTTATATGATGTGAAATCCGAATTTAAAAAATAAAATAATATAATACTTTATTCCGAGTGTGCTTGCTTTTCTCTTTGAAAGTCATCACATAACGGCATTGTAATACACGGTTTGGCTGCATTAAATATTACATATCTGCCGTAGTTCTCTATTTATAGAGCCCTGATGAGAAGACATCTAGACAAACAGGAGAACTGCCGCCAAAACTGAAAACGTGATGTGGATCATAAATATATAAGCAATTAAACAACATCTTACATTTCTTTTCACACAATACGTCTCCTTGCAGTATCAACACTAATTCGGCTGACTTTTATATTTGATCCAATTGGTAGATAGGCTGTATTTACACCATAACGGTGCAGAGCTGATAGAAAGGGACACCTGGTGGTTAAAGCACGTTATTGTATTTTATTATTTTATTATTAGATATTAATAGGATCCCTATAAAGTATATTCATTACTCGTTATTCTCTACTAATAGTTAATTAAAGACTGTATATAATGACTATTTTGCACATCCCTTTCAAGATTTTATTTTATATTTTTAACTTTTCATTTATTTTTCATACATAACATCAATAGAACATACATGGAGATGCTTACATACACTGTAACTGCAGCTATAGTACACCAGGATTAATCATACATACCCTCCTTGGTCACCAAAAGGACATACAGTTTCTTAGTGTTATCAATTTCTATATTGTGCAAACATTATCAACATATTACAGATATTATCACTCCCCCTCATCGGAAACATGATCGCACAATACCTGAACCCTTATGATAGTAAGAGCCAGTGCTTTACCATCCAGATGAAACAAGTACAAGTGCAGTGAATAAAATAAATGAAAAAGAAAGAAATACAAATAAATAAGTAAAGAGGTGCTGCTAGAGATCTGGTGTTGCTTGTATTAATGGGGACCATTTTTCTTCGAATTTGTCAGTTTTCAGCTGTAGTCTTGCTGTGATTTTCTCCATTAAATAAAAATGTTGTACTCTGTTTCTCCAGTGGACTATATTGGGGGGCTGCGGGTTCAGCCACGAGACCGTTATAATTTTTTCCGCAATTAGAAGAAGAATTCTTAGTAAGAAAGCTACATTTCTGTCCATATCACTGGGCAGTATACCCAGTATATAAAGTGCTGGGTCCAAAGTAAAGGTAATGCCCAGCACCTGTTTAATCTCCTTTTGAACATCCTTCCAGAAGCCCTGAATCCCATTTTTCTTTGACATCCTTATTGTTGCTGTTACATTCATAATGTAACGTTTTGATATAGCCCCTTTTTTTGTCTCGTCCCCTGTATATGTCATTAACAGTTCCTCTAGGTTAGATGGGGCTTTGCGAATGTTTTCCCATTCCTTATGCTTCTGAAGGTAATGTCTCAGTTGCAGGAATTTATAAAAGTCACAGGATGGTAGGTTAAATTCCTGTTTCAGTTGTTCAAATGATTTAATGGTTTGTCCAGTAAAGAGTTGTGTAATATATATGAACCCCTTATTTCCCCATGTTTTAAATCCTGAGTCCATAATAGATGGTAAAAAGTCTGGGTTTGTAGCTATTTTAGTGGCCCTGCTAATAGAGTTTGACAGCTTTAATTCCTTTCGTACCTCTGACCATATCTTCATCGTAGCCCTGATCCACATCCAAGTCCCCAACCCTTTCTGTGCCTTTTCTGTCAAAAATGGAAGTGCTCCCACAGGTACATTATTACATGACTTTTGTTCCATATCAACCCAAATTGTTTCCGTGTCTTCAGTTATCCACATAATTATTGCTCTAATTTGTGCTGCCCAATAGTAATATTTTAAATTAGGTAGATTCAACCCTCCATTCTCTTTTGTACATAGAAGTGTCTTATATTTAATTCTCGGTTTTTTATTTTGCCACAGGAATTTTGATATTATTTTGTCCAGTCATTTAAAAATAGATTTAGGGATCACAATAGGCAATGACTGGAACAGGAATAAAAGTCTTGGCAGTACATTCATCCATTACATTACATTACATTACATTACATTGCATTTAGCTGACGCTTTTATCCAAAGCGACTTACAATAAGTACATTCGACCAGGAAGACACAACCTTGAGGAAAACAGAATCATATAAGAACATCAGGTTTCAAAGAGCCAATCGTTTCAAGTGCTGCTCAACTGGCTATAGATAAGCCAGTCCTTTATTAGTATATAAGTGCTCTGTTAGCAGTTCTTTGTTAGTCATTCTATCGCTCGAAGTGGAGTCGAAAGAGATGAGTTTTCAGTCTGCGCCGGAAGGTGTGTAAGCTTTCTGCGGTCCTGATTTCAATGGGGAGCTCATTCCACCATTTTGGAGCCAGGATAGCAAACCCACGTGTTTTTGCTGATGGGAACTTGGGTCCCCCTCGCAGCGAGGGTGCAGCGAGTCGTTTGGTTGATGCAGAGCGTAGTGCACGTGCTGGGGTGTACGGTTTAACCATGTCCTGGATGTAGGAAGGGCCAGATCCATTCGCAGCATGGTACGCAAGTACCAGTGTCTTGAAGTGGATTCTAGCAGTTACCGGAAGCCAGTGGAGGGAGCGGAGGAGCGGCGTGGTGTGGGAAAATTTTGGAAGGTTGAAGACCAGACGAGCCGCTGCATTCTGGATGAGCTGCAGAGGTCGGATGGCACATGCAGGTAGACCAGCCAGGAGGGAGTTGCAGTATCCTAACCGTTTCTATTCTTCCTGTTAGATTAAGAGGTGGAATTCCCCACCTGTCAACATCTTTTTTTATCTCATTTATCAGTTTCCCATAGTTTGCCTCAAATAGCTGAGATGTGACAGGAGTAATATTAATACTCAAATATTTGAATCCTTTTGTGGCCCATTTAAATTTAACCTGACCCTCCAACCCTCCTGGACGGTCACCTGAGATCATCATAGCTACAGATTTTGCTTCATTGGTCAAATAACCAGATATCTCCCCGTATTCATTAAGATTGTTCAACAAAGCTGGAATAGACGAGGAAGGCTCACTTATATATGTTAATATATTGTTAGCGAATAATGAAATTGTGTGTTCTTCTCCCAGCTTGTCTCTTATTCCTTTTATGTCTTTATTTTGTCTAATTAATTCAGCCAACGGTTCGATACTTGCGGCAAATAGTAATGGACTTAAACAATCTCCTTGCCTAACTCCTCTTTTAAGATTAAAAAATCTGAGCAACAATCATTTACTCTAATACGTGATCTTGGACAGCTGTACACCATTTTTATCCAATCTATGAAGGTTGATTGAAACCCAAAAGCATCCAGTGTGTTGTACAAAAATCTCCACTTGACCCGATTAAAAGCTTTTTGTGCATTTAAGCTTAGTAACATGGTTGGCTGAGGATTGTTTTTAGTACATGATATGAGATTTAATATTCTCCTAATACTATTAGCCCCTTGCCTACATGGGATAAAACCTGTTTGATCTGGTTTGATAAGTTTGGTTATACATCTTTGCATTCTCCGAGCCAATATGTTCGTCAATATTTTTAGATCGTTACAAAGCAAGCTAATTGGCCTATATCCCTCACATGAAGTCGGATCTTTGCCCTCCTTATGTAGGACAGATATAATGGCTTCAGACCAAGTTTTCGGTGGATTACCTGAAGATAGAGCATAATTAAAATAATATTGGTGTAATCTCTTCTTTTAGACAAAGATTTCAAGATTTTCTAAGCTAAGGTTTATTGACATATCATATTATACACAACTACTGTGTAGTTATGCAATGAATGAAAAACTTGGGTCGCAGGTTCCTCAACAGTGCATTACAAGACATCTATCAATATGTGTGTACCTCCACCATTAAACTGTCATATTCTGCACATTTCTTATACTATCTACATACATAAGAGTATAATTAATGTGTATAATATCAGTTAAAATAAATAAGTGCTTAAACATAGTTAACATTGCAGGAAAGCAATATATTAGACGTTGAATACTTTGTCAGGCTTAATATTTATCTGTGGATACAAATGTCACTGTGTGTGCTGTGTGCTCTGCATGTGTGACCATTAAAGAGGGTTTCATCCCTCCATATTCTTCTTCTATACCCCCAAAGCTTTTTTCTTATTCAAAAGAAGACCTTAACCTAAAGTATTCTTTAATGTTTAAATTAAGCCTTATTAGTTTGTCTGTTTTGCACATCCTCCTATTAATATCTAATAATAAAATAATAAAATGCAATAACGTGCTTTAACCACCAGGTGTCCCTTTCTATCAGCTCTGCACCTTTATGGTGTAAATACAGCCTATCTACCAATTGGATCAAATATAAAAGTCAGCCAAATTAGTGTTGATACTGCAAGGAGACGTATTGTGTGAAAAGAAATGTAAGATGTTGTTTAGTTGCTTATATATTTATGATCCACGTCACGTATTCAGTTTTGGCGGCAGTTCTCCTGTTTGTCTAGAAGTCTTCTATAAATAGAGAACTACGGCAGATATGTAATATTTAATGCAGAAGAACCGTGTATTACAATGCCGTTATGTGATGACTTTCAAAGAGAAAAGCAAGCACACTCGGAATAAAGTATTATATTAGTTTTTTAAAACACCAAATCCCAGCGTGCATTGCTGCTAAACCATCCAATCATCGAGCTGAGGATCTTGCCTACGTCTGTTTCCGGTTATGTTTATGACGGATGTATTTTGTTATACACACATTCCTTCACATTTACATTTGAATTTGCATTAAAGTATTTCGTGTTATGTATAACATGTTTTTAAATATAACAACGGTTGTAGTTGAAGAGTTTGTAAATTAACATGAACCGAAGCTGTTGCCTGGCAACGCAATCACACAACGTCACGCAGGGCCGGCCCTGACCAAGGCCCCCCCAAATTCAGACACTTACACTTACTATGACTCGCGCGTGCACACCAAAAACAGAAACAGAAAGATATGGACACAAGATGTGTGCAACTGTATTTAGTTTCCTATCCATTTGAACATGATTTAAGTGGGGGGGGCACCTCATCTCCTCTAGGGGGGTCCGGGGGCATGCACCCCCGGGAAGACTTTTTTTTTTAATATTGAAGTTAAAAGCATCAATCTGGTGCACTTTGAGAGCAACATTAGGAAATCTATGGAGACATCTCTCAACACCCATATGAAACAGAACTATAAGCAGATTTTCTTTTTCTTTATGGATATTTTACAAATCACTCCCCTTTCAAACTGTATTCTTGTTTATTAATAACAACTTTTTTGTACTGTCATATAGTATTTTATACCTGTTTTTCACCTATTCTCTTATTTTTTTATAACTATAATGATCATATAAAGGTGTGCCTTTACCTCTCTGAGCTGAGGTTATCAGAGCCGCTCAGTCTTTCAGGAGAGAGCTCTCTAAAGCTCTCCCCCCCGCGGCCGCTTACACAGTAAATTCCAAAGCACACAGAACCTGTGTACGTTTGTTGGGAGTTTGATTTATTTTAAATTAACACAAATACAAAATTAAAACCTATAATTGCACACTAAAACCATTATTTCAAAAAAAGAACAATTTCACATAAACCTCTGGTTTTTACTGGGGCTGGGGCAGTTCAACTTGATTTTGGGGGGTGTGTGTGTGCCATAGTTTATGGGCGCTGTACGCAATATAGGCGTAGTTCTGTTAGTATAAGATAATAAGATGTACTTTGTTGATCCAAAATCGGGAAATTGTATTTTTTCTTTATTTCTAACTTTTTTCTTTTTCTCCCAATTTTCGGCGTTCCCTATGGGTTGATGCGCCCTTAGCATTCGCCTGGGCCGGCCCTGACGTCACGTCCGTTAATTCCACATCCACACGCATGGATTAACATCGATTTAATACATTAATGTAGCCTTTGTTTCTGCTAAAAGAGGTGTCGACCAGCTGGGGCAACAAGAAAATCGGCTTAATCGAGTGTGACTATTAAAAAAAATCATTATTATATTAATATTGACAATAACAACCGACCGTCGGGGTAGCATTTGCTTGGCATTTCCGGTTATTTCTCCACTGGTTAACATGGGTTAACAATACCGTGTAACTGTCACGTTTGAAGGGACAAAATCGTGACATCTTCACGTCTCCCAGCATGGTAAATCGTCACATGTTCACGTCTTGCCGTAATACCAGGTTGCAGAAACAATGCCTGACGTGTTTTGGACGTAATCTAATCTCAATCTCATCGAGCGTGTGTTTAAAAAAAAAAAACAGGAAATAAAAAAAGAACTCACCTTGTGATAAACCTGCAAGAGAAAAAGCATTTGAGCTCCATACTATTTCAGAAATAATCCTTGATGTGGTTTAGAACAGGATGGCGTTTTATCACAGCAGAATTTAACTTTATCGGTAGAATTCTCATCAGGCATTAGCTCCGCCTCCTCTTTTTTTCTTTTTTCAAGCTAAGGACCGAAGATCCGCGTTTCTCTAACAGGGCTTCAAAAGAGGGGTTTGAGCAATATGAGGGATGGCTACAATGGGTGAACTGTTTGGTATTTTGAAAAAAAATAATAGGTCCACTTTAAGTTATCTTTTTCTGGGCATTTGCTTCTTTTTTCAATAATAAAAAGAAAAAGTATTTTTTCTATGCACCCTACAACTGCTCCTAGTGCTTTGAGTTGAACATTGATTGTTTTGGCCATATCTGTCTATCTTGAGCTGTATTTGTCAACAAAGGCGGATCAGCCGGGCAGACAATGAATGTTGTGCTTTTATCGCAGCACGTGGCGTTTCCAACAGATCGTCCTCCTCGCTCTAAGGCTGTCAGATTTAGCTCTGACTGACGGCTTCATGCAAAGTATGAGGGCAAGCATCCCCTGGTTGGTGCTCAAGCTAAAAGACAGTAGCCAAAACATTTTTATAAAAGGCAAGAGGGCGATGCTAGTCTACAGCTGTTAGAGTACAGATATTGATGTCAAAGAAACATATGTTGACACACCCAAAGATCTCTTTAACTTATTCTCAATTATCTGATTTTTGCTCAGTAAGTCACCGGTCCTTCAAATCATTGATCCTACGCTGTCATTGGAGGCAGTCGCAATTTCTACAGGCTCGCACTACCTGTTAGCATCTGGCATCTGTTAGCATTTAGCTCTCCTGCTTACAAACTTTTAGCCATCCCTGCTAATACAAGTAGTAGTTTTAGTTGTCTGCGATCTACTCCCACCTGTCGAGTACGGCTGTACTGAGGTGTTTTTCCTCCGGAGACGTCGCGAAGAGACGGAGCGGCTCCACCAGTTGCTGCATGCGATCTGCGATTTACGGAGGCCTGCTCGTCGCGAAGAGACGGAGCGGCTCCACCTGTTGCTGCCTGCGATCTGCGATCTGCGATCTACGGAGGCCTGCTCCCACCTGTAGAATTCGGCTGTACTGGAGAGGTTTTTACCCCGGAGTCGTCGCGGAGTGGATCCACGCTTCGGGCTTGGCCTGCTTCCACCGGGCGTGTGCTGCTGTACGGAGGAGGATTTTACCACCGCTGGGGCCTGCTTTTCACCTGTCCTGGTTCTGCTGTTGCAGAGGCCTGCTTTCACCCCGGGGATACCACGGAGGGACCGGAGCGCTTCCACGCTGCTGTTTTCGCCTGTCCTTTGCTGCTGTGCTGATTTTGCTCCAGGAACATCGCGGATACTGTGTGCTGGTCTGGGAAAATGGCCCATATCGGGATTCTGCTGTGCCTGTTAACTGTTTTGGACTATGAGAAGATCTCTAGTCATTATGAGAAGTCTACTGGATTCAGGTCTGTTCTGCCACCCGCAGTGGGCATCCCCTGCAAAGGTTCGGATGTGTTGCTCAAACAATTACCGGTTGCCTTGTCACCGACAATCTGCTCGACAAAATATGTTTGTCTTTTTTGTTTTCCTGCGATTATGGTTCTTCAGGACTGCTTCTTAAGCTCTAATCACACTCTCGCAGACTTTTCCGGTGTTTCTAAATTAGATGACAATGTATGTGTGTCGTTTAAGAGGAAAAGATGCCTGTTTTTGTTGTTGTTATTACTGTCAGGAAATGTACAACCTAACCCTGGTCCGCCCAGTAGTAGTAGTCAGATCGCTACTCCTGCTGATTTTAAAGCTAGGTCTGGGTTGGGTTTCATCCACTTGAATGTGCGCAGTCTGTTAGGTAAACTAGATCTTGTCCGTATCTGGGCGAGCTCAACTGACGCTGACGTCATTGTTTTATCAGAAACATGGCTAAATAAATCTATTTTTGCCTCTGACATTGCCTTAAATGGTTTTAATGTGTATCGTACCGACCGGCCTAATCAATGTGGTGGCGTTGCCATTTATGTTAAGAATAAGTTCAGTGTAACCACATTAGTTTCCAAATCTATCAGTAAGCAATTCGAATTTTTAGCCTTAAATATAGAAGTGGCAAAGGGTCAACAGGTCATGGTGGTGGGCTGTTACAGACCCCCCTCAGCTGGCAAGGACTCCTTGTCTTCGCTAGCAAATATTTTATCGCAGCTAGACTACAAGGAAATAGTGCTACTTGGAGATTTTAACTGGGACTGGTTAACTGCAGTGTCAGAGGATTTTAAAAACCTTTGTATCTCTTTAAATGTTACTCAGATTGTGGACAGTCCTACTCGGCCTAACATTAAGTCCCCTAATAAATCCTCCCTAATTGATCTCATTTTAACTAATGTTCCCCATAAATATTCATCTGTGGGAGTTTTTGCAAATTATCTGAGTGATCACTGTGTTGTAGCCACAATTAGGGACACTAAGGTCCAAAAGGTTAAACCTCGCATTATCATTAAGAGAGACAAAAAACATTTTGTGGAGCAGGGTTTTGTGCATGATCTGTCTGATTTTGATTGGGGTAAAATCGATCTGTGTGCTGATGTAGAAACCGCATGGTCTTATTTTTATCTTGGTTTTATGGAGATCATTGATAGACATGCACCCCTGCGTACATTTAGAGTAAAGGGACGAGACAATCCTTGGTTTTCTGCTAATCTGTCCAGTCTCCTTCATGAGAGAAACAAGGCCTGGGCAAAGGCTAGGAAATCAGGCTCAGAGGTAGAATGGCTGCGTTTTAGGCAACTAAGGAATAGCTTCACATCGCAGATCAAAAGTGCTAAATCAAAGTACTATCTGTCAGTAACCACAAAGAATCGAAATAATCCTGGAAAAATTTTGAAAGCCATTAAATCGTTATCCACCGGTGAGATCCGTAAAGAGCTACCTCCGTGCATTACCACAGCATCTGGCACTATATCGGACAGGGCTACTATGCTCAATTGCTTTAATGAGCATTTTGTGTCCTGTGGTTCTCTATTTGATTCTGTCACTAACTCTGCTTCTGTGAACACTACAGTATGTGACTCTGAAAAACGTGTGTTGGAAGACCCTTTTAGTTTTACCCCTTTTACTGTTGATGTTGTTCGTGAAGCTTTAATCAAGCTAGATCCTAAGAAACTGGCTGGCCCGGACAACGTAGAACCTTTCTTTTTAAAGATAGCTGCAGATTGTATTGCTCCACCTCTCACTACTCTTTTGAACCTCTCCCTCAGCACTAACACAATTCCAAAATTGTGGAAGTCAGCGTATGTCCTGCCTTTGCTAAAAGGAGGGGAGGCCACCTTATTAAATAACTATAGGCCAATCTCTAAGTTGTCAGTTCTGGCTAAGGTTCTTGAACGCTTAGTGAGTGAACAGGTAAAGGTGTTTTTATGTACAAATGACATCCTGTCTAAACATCAGTCAGGCTTCAGAAAGCAACACAGCACCATCACTGCCACAATGAAAGTGGTGAATGACATTACTAGTATTTTAGATAATAAGCAGAGTTGTGCAGATCTATTTATTGACCTTTCAAAAGCGTTTGACACCGTCGATCATCACATTTTAAAGCAGAGGCTAGCCAGTATAGGCATGTCCAGCCATACAGTGGGGTGGTTTGTAAACTACCTCTCTGAAAGGTCCCAATGTGTTCACTTTGATGGGCTGTCTTCTGAGTGGTTAAACATTGCTAATGGTGTTCCTCAAGGTTCTGTTTTAGGTCCACTTTTATTCTCCATCTACATCAACAGTTTGGGTGAAAATGTGGATGAAGCTACTTTACATTTTTATGCGGACGATACCGTGATGTACTGTGCAGGTCCCTCCATTAAGGAGGCTGGTGTTAAATTACAGGCTGTTTTTAACACTATTCAGACTCAGCTCTCTGAACTAAAGCTTCTTTTAAATGTTGAGAAAACCAAGGTAATGCTCTTTTCTAAAGCTAAAAAGACACCAGAGCCTGTTTTAGATATTGTAACTACGCAAGAAATAAAACTTGAAGTGATTGCCTGTTACAAATACCTTGGTATCTGGCTTGATGATTGTCTCACTTTTAAACTTCATGTCAATAATCTGCTTAAAAAGCTGAGGGTTAGGCTAGGTTTCTTCTACAGGAACAAGTCCTGTTTCTCGCTTGAGGCCAGGAAAAGGCTAGTCACTGTGACCTTTTTACCTGTGCTGGACTATGGGGATTTGATGTATATGAATGCACCTGCCAATTGCCTGGTCAAGTTAGATGCTGCGTATCACAGTGCACTAAGATTTGTGACAAACTGTAAAGCATTAACCCATCACTGTATGCAAGGGCTGGTTTGCTTTCACTAACTGTACGGAGGCTCAGTCACTGGTACATTTTTATATACAAAGCCATGTTAGGGAAACTTCCATCTTATATCTGCTCCCTGATCTCACGGAAAATTGTAAGTGGCTACTGCCTGAGATCGAATGCTGTGGTTTTATTAAATGTGCCAACTGCTAGGACTGTCTTAGGGAAGACAGCTTTTAGATGCGCAGCTCCTCTGTCTTGGAATAGTCTGCAAATTAAATGGAAACTGAACAATCTGGTGCCACTAAATGTTTTTAAAGCTTGGTTGGATGCTAGTCAATCGGAAGCTATTGGTACCTGTGTATGTGGATAATTATGTAAATGATGCTGTATGATGTCCTTTTGTTGTTCTATTTATGTTTTTAGGTTTC
This sequence comes from Pseudochaenichthys georgianus, assembly GCF_902827115.2. NCBI lineage: Eukaryota > Metazoa > Chordata > Actinopteri > Perciformes > Channichthyidae > Pseudochaenichthys > Pseudochaenichthys georgianus. The sequence goes on along the minus strand of NC_047507.1, from coordinate 11,055,372 downwards.
ATGTGGAACTACTTGAGCAGGTCTCCCTTGAAAAATAGATCAATGATCTCAATGGGATTTATCTGTATAAATAAAGGTTTGAAATTAAATGAAATACTATTGCCACTGAAAAAATAAGTGTGCCTTTATTAAGAGTATAAATAATCCCAGAACCTCACTTATTATTACATTGTACCTCATTGTTAAACTAGTACAGTAGGCTATGTCGTTTTTCAGTACATTGGTAGATGTGCGGCGCAAAAAATAAATAAAAACTGACAGTTCTTAGTGCATGTCCAGTTTATTTATGTTACGACTGTGCGTCATGACCCTGATATATTTTCAATCAAGGGGTCAGAGGAGGGGTTGGGTCGTTTTTTGTCTAAGTGCCCCTTGTGCAGTCAGAGGGCTTGTTTATCCTTCAAACGTTAGCTTACAGGCTCCCCTCATGTGGAGTACATAATAGGCTTTATTTGTGTAGCACTTAGCTGCACTTGTTTATGCTTGGGTGTATTCATCAAAATACATAAATGATGTTCTGAAGTGTTCACATTTATGTCAGTTATATTCATTGTGCTGGTTTATTCTGTCACACTAAAGGCCCAACATTGGTGTTATGCCCTAAAAAACAGCCATGAAGGTTATTTTACTTTTGAGATATAAAAGCGGAGTAAACTTTTTCCCACAAGAATGGTTTCAAAAGCAGAAAGATACATTTTTAAATCCATCCATTCAAGCTTCACTGAGTACTAAAAAAAAGACCCACAATCAATAAGATGGCCTCCTGTGTTTCGCAAGAACGGAGCTAGGGAGAAAGACCAATTTCTGAGCTGTTCATGTCATGTTCATGGAACAGACAAGGAATTGCAGCAAGCAATATTCCAGCAGCCAGACTTCCATTGTATTTTCAAAGCATTGGATGTTAAAAGTATAGTCCACTCCTTTGGTTCGTGCTTGGCTCAGCAGTGTGCATCTTGACATTTAGGTTCAAGTTTTTTGAGAAACAATGGTGCCCTCCAACCCAACAGGCAGATAAAACAATGGTTGAAATAACATTCACTATTTAAAAAACAGGAGGGGATACTGGGGTGCTTCTAATCTAGGATCCACTTGATTCACACCTGGGACACCACAGGATCTGCAGTGTGGTAGGGCAGAGGGGGGCACAGCATGTGTTGATCTGGCACAGTGTGAGGTAAGGAGCCCGTCTGTCGTAGCAGTATGGGTACTGAAGAAATGTGCCAGCTGACAGAAAAGCATGTGGGAGGGTGTCACTGTGGGGGTTATACAGCCTTTGAAACCCCAAGAGCTGTAACTAACATATACACACACACACACACACACACACACACACACACACACACACACACACACACACACACACACACACACATGCTCTGCTTTCGACTGTGGGAGGCATACATTTAATCAAAGGAAATTAGATTGCAGACTTTGCTTGTGTATGCTGCTCCTATGGACCAGTAATCAGATTATATCAAACCGTATCACACATTGTACTCTATCATATTGCATTGTGGCGTATCATATTGTATCATGTCATATCATGTTACTGTATCGCATAGCACTGCATTTAATTGCATCATACATTGGTTATTGTCCATTGTATCCTATTGTTTCTATAGTATTCTACCATGCTGTGGAAGATCAATCAATCAAATATTATTAAATTAAGAATTCACCTCAGGGGGCTTTACAATCTGTACAGCAATCAACACCCTCTATACTTAGAAACCTTGCAGTGGACATGGAACAATAATTGGACATATTGTTAGTAGTCTCTGAGATCAACAATTGTTATACTTTCACTGCCTTATTTACATTTGCCCTTGAATTTACGATAACTTAACATGTTTTGTATTTTCAGAGATAGAACAATAATCGAGGTTGAATGCAAGTTTATTAGACAAATGTTTAACTTCGGAGTATGTATATATAACCAGTATGAGCTTAAACTTATACAGTATGCATCTACTAGTCAATTATTTGAGTTCCTAAATGCAAGTGCACTTGCCACTAACTCCAAATACAACAGACACACAAATGAAAAGCAGACAAAGATGATAAATGTGAAAAAAAGCAAGAAAGCATGCATGGGTGTCCAGTAGAGTATTTATGAGTGAATGAGGGAGGCAGCACCTGGGTTGTATTGGTATTTTGAGAAGTGATTGACAGGGGGGAAGTCTATTAGGTGAGATTGTTAACAGAGTTGAGCCTGTTATCTGCTCCAGGCAGCCGTGAAAGGGGACAGCTGATTCACAAGGAAGCTATTGAGAATTTCTAAGGTGTTGTCTGACTGATTTGGGCCCGGGCCCACGTCACACTGAGCCAGCACGCTGTGCTTGTTCTCCAATCCACACTGATCAATGCGCTTTCACATTCGTCCTTAAATCTGTCTGTTTCTCCAACTCTCTTCTTCTGAATACATTTCTCTGTTCATGCGCTTTAAGCCTCTTTTTGTTCCTACTTTGCTAAGTTTGCATATTCCTCACTCTAATTGTGTATTTTCCTCTGTGCTGCATTTTTTTGACAAACCAGGAACTTTTCTTATACTGAACACAACCTAATTCACACAATTAAGCATATAGAGACAACTAATCAAGCTATAGTTTTGCACAGACAAGCACTGTTTTTCCGTCCTTGTTTTAGGCGCATGAATATTTTATATCCTTTTTGTTTATGTTGTGAGCATTAGCTGAGCAGCCTTCTCCACCCCATGAATTTCTTTGAATACCAAACACAGTTAACAGAGTGCAAACTCTATCCTCAGTGGCTGAATAGGATCTGAGAAATGTGACTGCAGGGCTGCAAACTCTTAGCCCAAGTATAAATATGGAAATAAAAGGCAAGAAATATGTGTGTCTGTATAGTTTTGATCTGAGGCTGTCGGGTGCATGTGTGCGCACTGAACTCTTTCTGACCTTGGTTTTGATTCACCAAACATTGCCAAGGGGATGCAGTGAATTCATGCATGTGTCTGTCTAGTGCGTAAATGCTCGTGTGAATGTGTGTGTGGCAGCGTGCAAGGTTATCCATTCGCTAAGGCAAATGCAATTTGACATCCAGCCCCACATCCTGTCCACAACAGCTCAACGCGTACACAAACGCAGATGTATGTCGCACTACATGGCGCCACATGCACTTTAACACACCAGCCACGCAACGTGAATGTCTGTGTGTCTTGATGTGGAGCTGTGTGCAGCACCCCAGAGGCTGGCTGCTGGGCACAATGGGCTGGGCTTTAAGATATGTGATTAACCAATTCAGAGAGAGGTGAGGGGAGAAGCAGGAGAAGAGCCGCAGGGAACTGGTCCAAAAGGGGCATTACCCAAAAAAAGCTTCTTCTTAGCTCAGCAAAGTTTGCTGATCCAGGAGGGTTTTAACAATCCTGGTGTATGGTTGTCAGCGTATGTGTTACTTGGAAAGCAGATAGAAGCCCGCCTACATGAAAATCCAATTACAGATGTGATGCTTTGATTCAAAAAGAAGAGGGCTGGAATGTACACTTTTTGAAATAACAAAATAAATTGTTGCGATCCAGTAACAAAACTGTAGTGGGTGGATCCGGGGGCAAGATTTTAAACTGATAACAGGAAACAGGGTGTACTTTGACATGAACTGTGAGTCAAAATGAATCAGTAAAGCAAACACTGAAAAGCAGAGTGTGAAGGCCTACAGGTGCAGTGATTTATTAAGACATATCTGTCATCTCTCTTCGTCCCTTCTGAATTCTCACCTCCTTTTATTTCTCTCCTCTCTTTGTTTCTTGCACATTAAAACAGTTACTAAATCAGCCTACTATCACCTAAAGAACATATCTAGGATTAAAAGACTAATGTCACAGCAAGATTTGGAAAAACTTGTCCATGCTTTTATCTTCAGTAGACTCGACTACTGCAATGGTGTCTTCACAGGTCTCACTAAAAAATCTATTAGAAAGCTGCAGCTGATTCAGTGAGTGTTATATCTACTAAAATAATGGCAGTAAAATCACACGTTTTTAGTCAAAATATTGAAAGTCACTAATGGAGGTATAGAAGAAGGTAGAAACAGGATGTTGGGACAACAGTGCTTCACAGTATGTTACGTATAAGGTTCAATACGAAAACATTTCTCTGTCCACAGATGACAAATGATTGAAAGTGATGTTACTGACTGTAAGATAGGTTAGCCAATAAATGTTGCTGTATACTGTCGCTTACCTATACAATAAACAATCATGCTGACATGTGTTTGCCATTATGTTCTGCAATTCACCCGTCAATAACTGCAAATGTGGAGCCTCTGAAAAAACGAAACAAATCCTATCTGACAGTCTATGGACGACTTAAGTCAATCCGCATGGGAGTCAATCCAAATAAACCGTTTTGTCTCCAGTCAAGTCAAGGAATATACATTTGTATATCATCACACCGACTACATTTAATTAACATCCATGCTCAAAAACTGAGGCTCAACCATTCAACCTGCATGGCAAAAGGCTGCAAGTTTCAAAATAATAGAAAGATGTAAGTTAATTACGGTTATATTATGTTCATAAAGGCTGCAGTGAAAGCAGCACACCGAAAATAAATGTCAACAGAAAACTTCGTACAGATCTCCAAGTGCCAACATCACCACCCCAGTTAAAAAGTCTCTATTTACTGTAACCCTTAGTGATTGCAGCGCCCTAAGCAGTCCCATCATTGTTGTCCTTGAGTCTATTCTGCTTTTAGTCTTCAAACAATGAAAGTATTATTAACTAAGGCAAATATCATTTATCGCTGTCCAATATGGCTATTTGTGGAATTCATGTCCCTGTTGTTCAATATTCAGAAAATCAATTATTCAGTTAATCCACCGCACAAGAATTATCTGAAAGGAAAGACAGGAAAAGCATCTATATATTGCAGCTTTAAAGTTACTCTTATTCCCACCCTTGGCCTTGATCCAAACCTGACCAGTTAAAAATGAGTAACATTTGTTCCAATCTGATTAAAGTGATTGGTAGACACTTGCACCAAGTAAATGGTGAATGGACTTATATAGTGCCCGAGAGCATTGCAAAGCACTCCTCAATGACTTACATTCACCCACACATACAAATCATGGCTGGGCTGCCAGGCAAGGCTCTGGCTGTTTTTGTATTTTCTTTTTTTGACAAACTAGAGGCGGACTGGACAAAGCGGGAGAGAAAGAGGCATGACATGCAACAAAGGCTGAAATCGAACATGTGCAGAGGAGCGTACATTTGTTTTGTCCTTAGCTAGACCTTTAATGGCATTTAGATGGAAGACAAAACAGGTAAAAAACACAATCTCTCAAAGACTCGTAAATAGTGTGCCTAAATACATATTCAGATTGAGTCAGTTTACGCCCATTGTGTTTGTGAGCGAACATGTAATTTATTATATTTACTTCTCACTGAGATTATAAATGGAAAATAATGACTAAAATATTTCAGCTAGTACCTCTTCTGTGTTTCAGTGTTCGACACCACTTGATCAAATCAGACATATTATTTATACATGAAAAGGAAAGACAAGTGATTAGACATTGTTCCATGTCTTTACACACACAGCCACAGCCTGCCTTCCCTTCCCGACACGGTCAGCTCAGTGTAACAATCGCCACAGTAGCAATTTTCTCACCCTATTGAAAATGTGTCTCGCAGATTTTCTGCGTCTGCTCTTTGATTGCTCCCCGACTACTTCACTCGGCGGCTGGCGAGGTGATTTGTTTCTCTGTTGGATTCACAAACAAGCATGGGGAAATTGTTGTGGGAGGCACGCTTACCTTACTCTCACTACAAGCACACGGCGGGAAAAAACATAAATGTATTTGCTTTGTGTTTTGCAAATCTTTTCCAGCATAGGTCTCATTTTGTAGTTCCTGTAGTTAAAATCCTATTTCAGTCACTAATTGATTGTCGGGATATGCTGCTGCTCAAACTTGTAATGGACATCTTGAGTGTGTTGATACTTACTGTATGTTTGCTTCCAAATAATTAGGTTTCGATAACATGGTAGAACTGTGGATTTGTTCGTAACCTGTCAGATTGTCTGACCGCTCATTTGCTTGCCCTGCTGGGCTTTGTTGTAAAGGTGTGTCGAGCTGTGTCTATGTAGATCCACATCTAAGCAATTAGCCTGACCAGTATGTTATGAAAACACATCCACAGATTGTCAATTTAAGTGACAGTCATTTCAGCAGCATATTCACATTCACGGTTGTATGTGTGGACAAAGTAACCAATACTGCAGGTCCAGATCAGTTAAGAACAATTGGCTTCATTCACCAATATCTCCAATACGTTTTTTCTGAAAGATTTTACGTCAGATTAATTAGAGAATGATGAATCCATTGGCCTTGTCAATTGAAAGCGTGTGCCAGTTGATTATATATATATATATATATATTAACACATCATATGTGAATTTCACATCACACTCAATGTAAATGTGCACTTGCATTGGCAAGGGTTTTAACATAAGTACAAATCCCAAATCTAAAATAATTGGTGCATTTCATAACTTCCCTGAAATGTTTCTTTAAAAAAAAAAAAAAGTTTAAGTACAGCTAGATAAAGCCCAATGAGAAATTCCAAAAATGACTGAAATGTCAGCAGTGACGTGTTTTACCTACTGCACATGGAAACTATGTTCTTTAGTCTTACACTAAGTTATTTTGACCTTTTTAGACTAAGTCAACCTCTACATAAAGCAAACACTCAGTGCAAATAGTTTCTGTAACTAGGACAACAGGTAAATACATATAAGCACACATGCATGAGTACCTTAAAAGTCCTGTGTTGATTCTTACTTTATGAGAGCTGATTTCCTCAGAGGCACGGTGTGGATGAAAACATCAAGGTGTGAAATAAATAACACATGACGGGAAGTGTGTAAATACTGCATTCTCTCGACCTCCTCGCACACACGCTCCCCTGCACACACGAGTGCGGCATGTCCCCGGGATGAAAGAGGTAACTGGCATCCGAGATAAGCAAATGCCTTTGAGCTACGTCCCTCACATTCAAGCAGATGCATTATTGATCCTGACTCCTCATAGTATGGGGATTTTACCCCAGCTAGCAGATGCCCCCAGGTGAGCATCACCAGATGAGCTACTGGTTGCGTTTCATTTCTGTAAATTGCTCCCTGCTTCCCCTCTGCTTTCACCTTTTTATAATTGATCAAAGATTTACTGAATGGAGGAAGTTAATTGATGAGAGCATGGAGACGCTTATCCGGCTGCCTAGAGATCAGGGGAATATACTAGGCATAGTTTGACTATTATTACATGGGGTAGATAAGCAGTTATAATTTACCGGATTGAAGACACTCACACATTTTTATCATGGGGACACTTCAAATGGAAAACCATAGAAGAAATAATTTGTTTTGATACAAATAACTTCTTCAAACATTTGTTCAGGTTCCTTAGATACGCCGACCTATAAGGAATAGTTTGATATTTTGGCAAACACAGTTATTTGCTTTCTGAGGTAGAGTTCCATCCATACTTACCTTAGCACCTTAGCTTAACCGTTTGCCTGGCTCTGTCAAAAGATACAAAAAAGACCCTACCAGCACATTTATAGGGCTCACCAAATAATGTGTTAAAGGTCCCATGTCATGGCCATTTCGACTGTTCATAATTCCATTGTTGAGGTCTACTAGAATAGATTTACATCGTTCAATGTTCCAAAATCACATTGGTTTCTCATACAGCATCTCTGTATAGTATGTGTATTCACACAACAGCTTGTTGGAGCCTCTGACCCCCCTCCCTATGAGCCCACTGTGCTCTGATTGGTCAGCTCGCCCACTCTGTTCTGATGAGTCCACCACCGTTACAGCTGAACAGTGATTATGTGTTACAATGGCGTTTGTTAGCAACCAGGAAATGACACCAGCAATGACAAACAGATGAGAATGCTGCGTGGGGGGTGGCGTGTTGGCGGGACGTTGCAGCCAACACATTGCTGACTGTTGCTATCTGTAAACTACGCCGCCGAAACATAATTTCAGCCAATCTGCGTCGTCAGATCTGATGTTCAATGGGCGGCAATTTCAGCGCCCGATGCAGTCTGTGAGTTGGTTATGGCTAGATAGGATCGGTCTTGTGTAAAACTCTCGCGAGAGTTTGCAAGTCACGTGGCTGAATGTTTACGTTTGGCAGGCAGCCTTTCAGTTACGATCGCTAACATCAGTGGGCCACAGAAAATGATGGTGAGAAGCTAAACTACCTATTAATTATGTCAATTACGTTACGAGTGTGATTGTAACTGTGTGTGTGACTAGCTGGATGCAAACAGGTAAACGCTGTCTTTGTTTCCCATGCTTGCTCTTCAAACAGCCGGGGACAGATACTATGTGCCGTGATAAATAAACACACACACACACATTATTGTATATAGTGAGTTTTGACGGCATCCATCAAACTAGATTTATTGCCTTAATGGTCTGTTTTCTGATATGTCTGTGTTTCTGAACCACGTCTGTGTCTGCATATAATGTTCGTATTTAGTCTCCTGATTTTAAATGGGAATTAAATAATGTGAGTGTTCCCAAAGAACCGGTGTTCTGCAGTGTGTGTGGGCCTAATGTACTGTTGCGCAGTTTACTGTAGAAACTATGTCCAGGACAAGGTATTTGGAAGTTTTGGAAGATTCATAGCTAACCACACTGAAGATTATTGAGGTATTTATTGATCAGTCTTCTCATATCTCTAACATTACCAGAAGTCATAATTTAAGGGGTCATTTCTCAAAATGTTCCCCGTGTGGTTTATTCACCATTACAATAGCCCCCACCTAAAATAATTTCCACCAGCCGCCACTGCACGGGTGTATGTAAGCACCACAAGTATTACACGTGGAAACCGAATATGGATGGATATAGACTAACTCTAAATTAAGATGAATACAAGAAAATAAATTGATTGTATCATTCTGCAACAGGAGAACAGCCTGCCAATTCTTGAGGGAAACACAACAAACGGTATCTTATCCACACAGTATAGCGTGTCGGCCAGATCAAATGTAAACACCTCGGTTGCTTCAGTTTTGGGCTAAGCTCCTACATAAACATTGACCTCCTGTCCACTTCCATTTTATGCGAGCACAGGGTCGATAAAAAACATGGCTTCTAGTAGTTTTCATCATGGAGGACGATGGCGACTCGCCTGCTTTCGTGCATTTGTAACTGGGCCCGTACATTTCTGGAGACTCTGCTGGTTGTCTGGCAACGTCATGGTGATGAAAAGACTTGGACTTTCATCTCACTGTATTCAATAATGAGACCTATCTCTATTTCCCAAATCTTTTCTTTAATTTGGCAGTGTATTGCTCGGAACTAAATAAATCAATGTGGTGTGTCTTCTTACACTTTTTGTTAACTGGCTTTTCCTATTGCCTTTTAATTGCTGTGTTCTAAATGTAGTTAATTATCTTCAGCTCTCTCCCTTTCCCTCTCTCTGTTTGCAGGTAGGGTGCTTCATTGCTATGGTCTCCCAGTGCTAGGAAAGCTGAATTTGCCTGTTCTCGTTAGCTTGGTTAAATAGTCCTGGCTATGCTTTAATTAGTGTGAAAAGATCAATGGTGTCTAAAGGAGGCGAGAATTGTTCAGGTTAACTCCTTATAGCCCATTGTAGCTCACGACTACTTACTTATTCAAACAGAGTGAACATTTAGTTGTGGTTTTGTCAACAACATTTCTAATGTCAAATAAAATACAGTAGTGATCCATTTTAAAATGTGTAATTACCATATTTATGTTCAGCCCTCTGAATGACCTGAAGGTAGCATTAGTGATAACAAGACCATGACTCATAGCTTCATGAATATACCTTAAATGCTGCCTGTCGCTTGATAGAGTTCAAGAGACACTCATGATGTTTTGTACATGACTCATTTTTGTTGAAAAGCACTGACTAATTATAAACAAATAGCTGGCTTAAAAATGTAAGAGGAGGTGTAATATATACTGAGAGTATATACGGGTAATTCTGTTAATGTCAATACCTTCCAAATAGAGATGCTATTGAAAGGCCAATTTTGCACATCAGTAATGCAAGCCGAATCAATGTGTCACAATGTAGCAATTTCCACAGAACTGAGGTTATCGATATTTGAATTGCTGTGAATGATATAAAGAATATTGACTCTAATGCTGAGGTAAACCATGAGACATTAAAAAAATAAAATGGAACATTTTCGGTTCCGAATACATTTAACATAAGGGCTACTTTTGGTGTAAACATAACACATTATATTATTATATAAAGACTTATAAGATCAAGTGTCAAAATACTGTGTTCATTCACTTTCATTTTAGATGTAATGATTTATTTATTTTTTCAGTTATAAGATAAACACAGACATTGCACCAGATAACAGAACAAACACAAAACAAGGATGACTTCCTAAGACAGCAAATTGGTTACATACACAGGACATTACAGACAGACATTACACACGAGATGCCATATTGACAGGGTCAGATAGGAGAGCTGCGGACACAAAATCCCAGCAAGAAGCTCCACGCTCCATATTCAGCAGGGTCCAGATACTCCCTCCGCCATGAGTCCCTATGAAGCAGGCTGGTTTGCGTTCCTTCCAGTTTAGTAGGAACGAGTCTTTTGTGGCTAAACAGCTCAATGTCCAGAGCCAATCGGTAGTCCTTTACAACATTGTCATCTGGCTTGAGACCCAGTAGACATGCAATGGGACATAAATTAACATTAGATTGAATGATTTAATTGTCCCTTTACTTTAGCAAACAATGACTAAACAGTGGTTCATGTATTAAATCTGCCTCTACCTCAGAGATTTTGTTTCTTTACTTAAAGCTTACAACGACCTCTTAAAGTAGCTTATAATTATAATGTATTATTGCATTGATTCAAATGCATAACAATCTGTATAATGTATTACAACTACAATCATTATAATACACTATAATCCTTGCAAAAAGTTAATCAGTGGGTGACAATTATAAAGTGTTATGATACTTGACCTTACAATCAATTATAAATTAATTAAAACAGTTGCGAGTGCTTTGAACCATAAATACACAGTGCTATAAGAAGATTTCGAAGCATTACAAGTATGTTTATAACGCGTTACAGACCCTATTCACTAAATCCTCATCTCCCTTCTGTTTACTACCTCAAATCTGGACTCCTGTCTATCCTCTGTCTGTTCCCCTCCTGTCGCCCTGCTCCTCTCCATGTGCTCTTATCTGGGCCGCAGACCCCCCCCACCCCCACCCCTCCAGCTTGTTGCTATCTCTACCAGTCGGGGTAATCCACTCCTCCCTGTGTGTCTGATGCCTGCTCTACTCAGCGGGGCCCGGATTATCTCCCCACAGCCCCCCCGGCCCATTGCCACAGCTGAAGGGAACCCGGCACACTCGCTGCTAAGGCTGGTTAGCCAGATCCCTCGTACACAGTCGAAACTGGAACGGCTGTTTGTGTTTTACTGTCTGGGCGAATAGGACAATGGAGGGAGGGAGAAAGAGGGAAGGCATGCATTCGTATACATGCAGCAGTATGCCAGAGTATGTTCTTTAAAACGTCATGATGATAAGTGATGATATACAGTTTTTCAGATCAAATAAGTCACTAATGTGGCTGTACGTGTGCACTCTAGAAATGTAAACAAATCAACCCCCTTTACCCAGGATCTTTAATCTTAAAAGTGTAGTTTATTGGGTCCAATTTATTTTTCCTTTCAGAAATTTGGAGTATGTCACTCATGAAAATATTTAATCTCTGAATATAACTGCTTTTCCAATGCCAACATTTTTTCATGGTAATGTGTGCATGCTAAAAGACACTCATACTTGGTAAATGCAGTAAATGTTTTCAGATTATAGTTCAAATAAAAGTATTTTGTCTGTGGGGAGTCCTGCAGTATGTATGTAATATATACAGTAGGCACCCATTTATGTAATGTTATCAGCACACGCTCATCACACTGAATATTTCATGATATTTTGTTCTGCTTGAATATGATATCATCTGCCAGTTATCAACCAGGCTCAATGCCACAGAGAAGCATTGTGTTTGTCACCAAGGTAATGTGGCTCTCCATTGCAAAATAGCCCCTATACTGCACAATTGCATTTTTATACAATGTCATTTTATGTAACCGTAAATGATGGCGCCATAAATTCAGCCTGAATGGTTGGGCTTGTGAATTATAGTAGTAATTATTATGAGAGTGTATAATGTAATGTGCATAACCATACTGTAGGTTCTGAGGTGAGGAAAGGGAGGAAACAGCCCTGTGCTGCTGTGGTTTGAGCCTATAGGCTGCAGTTCATTTGGGGGCTATATCTGATTTCTAATCCATATATTCCACTTGCTGCTTTCTTATTCACCTTCTTTTCCCCGAGACACTTTTCCATCCAATTTTCTCTCTTTCTTTCCCATCCGCTTTTTTTTCTCACTTCCCCTCCCACCCGTAGCTGTTCAGTTAGATTCGGGATGGAAAGCTTTCATAAACAATTTTCTCCCCTCGCAGTTGAGCCACTTTTACCCAGGCACTGTGTGAACGACGCCATGCCAATTTCCTGAATCCATACTTCACAGCTCCCCCTCATCTCACCCCACCCCCTTACTTTCTTCCTCTCTCACTCCTCACCCCCTCTGTCCATCGAAACAATGTCCATGTCAAGACAATTATACCCACTCTCTGCCACACACACTAACTCGCCTGTGTTTACCACCGAAGGGCTGGTGGCAGCAAGCAATTTCCTCCTGATGTGAATGCTGTATCTTTCTCTCTCTCTCCCTCCATCTCTCTCTCTCTCATCCACAGTCTCTCATGCTCCTCGAGCCCTGCAGACATCTGATCTCATAAGCGATATATCTGCTGTTATAGCCACTGGCACCTCCTTGCATCCGCCACCAGCTCTGCCAGTGCTGGTTATTTCTGCTGGAGGTGGCGGGAACGTGACAGGCGCAGCAGCGTGCAGCGGAGCGAGGGCCGCCAGCTCCAGGCTCGGGGCTCACTGTGTGTTGAGATTATCACCCGAAGCCGCGGGCCCTACCAGCCCCACTCTGGCCGCCTCTCTCGATGTGAGGCCACCCTAGTTTCACAAGTCACATTACATTCTCCTCGGCCCTCCACTCCGGGCCCGGTTACACAAAAGAACAGCCACCAGTCACAACTTTATGACACCGTCAATCATGGCTGCGTGTTGTGTATCCTCTGCGGGCAAACTCTGCCTTGAAGCATGCTGTGTGCGCTTAGAATAGGTGGATACAGGACACGATATTAGCCCGATAGAGAAAAGAGAATATTAAAAGTAAAGAAGTTAGGCCTCCAGTCCCCGGCAGTGTATGAAGGCGTATGGTCATATCACGCAAACACATCCACGGAAACAGAGTGAAGCTTTAAGGCATAAACACACAAATGCAGAGACACATGAAAATGAATAAAGTCTATTGAAATTCTTTGTTTGTCCTTGAGGTTTGTTTTGTGTGTGTGGGTGTGTGTATGCATATGTTTATGTATGGTTCATAGGTCAGCTAATAGGGGTTGCAGCTAATAGGAAGAGGTGAGGGTATGAACAGGGAGTCCATTGTAACAACGGGGAATATAGACCCCTTATTTTTACACTGAACAAAAATATAAATGCAACACTTTTGTTTTTGCTCCCATTTTGAGATGAACTCAAAGATATAAAACATTTTCTATATACACAAAATAACCATTTCTCTCAAATATTGTTCAAAAATCTGAAAGAATCTGTGATAGTGAGCACTTCTCCTTTGCCGAGATAATCCATCCCACCTCACAGGTGTGGCATATCACGATGCTGATTAGACAGCATGATTATTGCACAGGTGTGCCTTAGGCTGGCCATAATAAAAGGCCACTCTGAAACGTGCAGTTTTATCACACAGCACAATGCCACAGATGTCGCAAGTTTTGAGGGAGCGTGCAATGGCATGCATGCAATGTCCACCAGAGCTGTTGCCCGTGAATTGAATGTTCATTTCTCTACCATAAGCCTTCTCCAAGGGCGTTTCAGAGAATTTGGCAGTACATCCAACCGGCCTCACAACCGCAGACCACGTGTAACCACACCAGCCCAGGACCTCCACATCCAGCATGTTCACCTCCAAGATCGTCTGAGACCAGCCACTCGGACAGCTGCTGCAACAATCGGTTTGCATAACCAAAGAATTTCTGTTCAAACTGTCAGAAACCGTCTCAGGGAAGCTCATCTGCATGCTCGTCGTCCTCATCGGGGTCTCGACCTGACTCCGGTTCGTCGTCGTAACCGACTTGAGTGGGCAAATGCTCACATTCGATGGCGTCTGGCACGTTGGAGAGGTGTTCTCTTCACGGATGAATCCCGGTTTTCACTGTTCAGGGCAGATGGCAGACAGCGTGTGTGGCGTCGTGTGGGTGACCGGTTTTCTGATGTCAATGTTGTGAATCGAGTGGCCCATGGTGGTGGTGGGGTTATGGTATGGGCAGACGTATGTTATGGACGACGAACACAAGTGCATTTTATTGATGACATTGTGAATGCACAGAGATACCGTGACGAGATCCTGAGGCCCATTGTTGTGCCATTCTTCCACGACCATCACCTCATGTTGCAGCATGATAATGCACGGCCCCATGTTGCAAGGATCTGTACACAATTCCTGGAGGCTGAAAACATCCCAGTTCTTGCATGGCCAGCATACTCACCGGACATGTCACCCATTGAGCATGTTTGGGATGCTCTGGATCGGCGTATACGACAGCGTGTTCCAGTTCCTGCCAATATCCAGCAACTTCACACAGCCATTGAAGAGGAGTGGACCAACATTCCACAGGCCACAATCAACAACCTGATCAACTCTATGCGAAGGAGATGTGTTGCACTGCGTGAGGCAAATGGTGGTCACACCAGATACTGACTGGTTTTCGGACCCCCCCAATAAAGCAAAACTGCACGTTTCAGAGTGGCCTTTTATTGTGGCCTCTTTCGACTCCACTTCGAGCGATAGAACTATTAACAAAGCACTTATATACTAAGAAAGGACTGGCTTACCTAAAGCCAGTTGAGTAGCACTTGAAATGTTTTTGCTCTATGAAACCTGATGTACTCATATGATTCTGTTTTCTTCAAGTTTTTATTTTGTTGGTCGAACGCACTTATTGTAAGTCGCTTTGGATAAAAGCGTCAGCTAAATGCAATGTAATGTAATTGTGGCCAGCCTAAGGCACACCTGTGCAATTATTATTTTGTGTATATATAAAATGTTTTAGATCTTTGAGTTCATCTCATGAAAAATGGGAGCAAAAACAAAAGTGTTGCATTTATATTTTTGTTCAGTGTACCTTGAATGTTTTTAATGAGAGCGTGGTGGCAAAACAGTGCAAGAACCTCATTATAATCTCAAAGAAATATATTCTGTATCATATTTAGTAACATAAGTATGTGCATGCAGTACTAAAATTGTCTCGACGTATTTGATCGTTATTTATTTATTATCCAATGTGCAATTTATTTATGATTAATATGTTGTTGCTTTTTTCATATGGGAATTCTAAATCTGAAGTGAGAGGAGGAGGAGAAGAGGAGCGAGCAACAATCCAATCTCAGAGCTTGTGTCCATGTTAGCGGCGTGTGTGCATGCCGAAGCTTGTGGTCGGCAAATGAGTTTGATCTCGGCTGACAGCTCCTGAGAATTCCTCATGCTTGGGTCACATGAATTTTCCTCAGGGCTATCCCAGGCGGCAGCAGGAAGTATTTGTGATTCATGCTCTAATCTCCCCCTTCACAGATGTCATATTGAGAAGCGAATTGGACTCCAGCATATATTGGTGCAGCTCAACAATGTATTCTTGGTGGTAACTTTACCTCTCGCAAAACCCAGGTTTCATCACAGGGGTTGAGGATAGTGAAACCTTCTCTCAAATATCCATTATGGCTACAAAATGTGTTGAAATGATTCATTGTTATCCTTATGGTCCTGTAAAATGCTTCTAAAATGTCCATTATCTCTCTTTTTATCCTTTTCTAATATTAAAGTCCTTTTTATGGATATTTGATGTGCCATAAATAATCCAGGACCGGTTCTTGGGCCACGTAAGATCATCAGAACCATATGTATTCTATTGGAAATTAAATAATGAAAATAATAATCTCTCGGGAGTAAGAAGTCAGTTTAAACCAATGTTTTATCGATTCCAGGGAGCCTGTTGCCAATGGGATATTGCAGTGAAATATAGCATCACTTAATGGAGTTAAGCGCAAGTCAATTAGGAAGACTTCATCCTTATATCTTATGCCTCTACTCTTTCATTCTCTAATCAGTTAAGTTACAACACTTCGCTTCTCCCTGTACATTTCCCAGCTTGTCGGGCAGTTTAAAATTCAAGGAGAAACTCGCTGTAGGTTTGTTATCGTCCAATCATGTAAGCTTGAAACAGACTCTCTCTTAACCCACACAGGAGCCAATCACTGATCAGAGGGTTAGGGCTCATTATTTTTCCAATATCAGCTGCTTCTGTGCTTGTTGTCCCTCTGAGTCAGACATCCACTATAAACCATTATCTAAAGGCGCTGCCAAGGCTCAAATATTCATGTTGCTTTAAGTCGTAAAGCAACATGAACATGTTGAACATGTTCATGTTGCAGCAACTGCAGGCACATGGGGCGTGATTATTTTCTTACTGCCTGTCTTCTACTTAATACTCCTTTGGCATTGAATTATACAACACACAGGTTTTTCTCATACAATATTTGTAGCTACACATGTGAAAATAAATGCACTTCAATTTGTTAATAAGCCACATAACAAACGATAATAGTAATCGGTAGCAAAGAAAGGTGATGTTATATAAATAGCAACAAAGTCCAGGTGGACAGTAGGTGGCTGTGAATGGGTTGGTTCCCAAGTGTTTTAGAAAGAAAGTCAGCTTTGTTAAGGTTATTATTAACCATTATCGTAAACCACTGACATTATTTCACAGTTTTTCCCAAACCACAACGTTTTCCAAAATCTAACCAACTATTTGTGTTGCCTAAAAAGGTTGTGCACTGCATGAGCTCCCCCATATTGCAGGACATTTGTAATAAATCTTGTGAAAATACCAAAACAACTTTTCTGAAGATATCATTTGTCACAAATATGAATTTTTATTTTCCAAGCTGCACCGTTTATTGGCTGTCTCCTCAGTTGCAACTTTCTCGTGTTACCCTTGCAATAAATGCAGCTAATTCATTTATGGTGTTTTTCAAATCTTCCTCTTCTGCTTATTAGGGATACATACAATGCAACACTGCCATACTGTAGAACTGCTACCCACAGGTATTATTCTGTGATTGCACAGTAAGTGTTACTCCAACAGGGACGACAGTGGTCTCACATACTACATTAGATTGGAAACCCCCACCTTAATCATCTCGATTACTCACACTCATCATGCATATTGTTGGTGGTGGCTTCACTGGCCTTTCATCAGCCAGTTGGCAAGCGAAGGACCTTCATCAGGCAGCTGGCGGCACTGGCACCTCAACAGCCTGCAGCACATGTCGTGTGATTGTGTTCATCTGACACTGTGTCTTTTTTTTAATCTATTTCCTAAGAAAAATGCTCTGTACCCCAATTGTTTCTGTCTGTGCTGTATCAGAGTGAAAGCTGAACGCTGAAAAATCATTCCTGATTTTTTTCAGTCAACATAACCTTGAATTTTGTGAACTTGTTCACACTAATACAAATATAGTTGGCGTGATTCACACTGGGAGGACCACTTTATTTCCAAATCAATCTCCTTCTCTTACCTTTTGAATCCTTTAAAGCTACAACTCTCAGCTACTTCAAGCTCTCTTTATCCTCAAAACCAGCAACAATTAAAGACGTGTCACTTATTTGGATCACAAAATCAAGTATACTTAAAATGTCCCATGCTCTTTCTTGTGGGAGACAGTCACCAATCACAGTGCTTTGTACCACATCAGTGTCTCTTTATGTCAGTGTCTCGGCTCCTGACAAACCCCTCACCACCAGCAGCATCAGCAGTCCTTTTAGAAACCAGCGCCGTGATGATAAGAAAAAGCAGCTATTCTTCTAACTGATTATAAGCTTCTTCCTGTGATTGCACTTGAGCCCCCAAATAAAGTCTTCACCATGTACTTGTAGGTATCACTGGAACTTTGAATTCATAGTCTCTCCTCCGAAGACTGTTGTAATAGAAGATAGGGTAATGGGTAATCTAATGTAACTATCTTGGCTTTTATTGCTGCATGTGAATACAAAGTCATGTGTTCTCTTTAAACTCAGCACACTTAAGTAACATGTTGCACATCTGCTGCTTTCAGGAAGACTATCATGCTCTGTGCCGATATCTTCTCCATGTTGAGAGGTTAATGATGCTATTCGTGCAACTTAGGTGAGTTGCTAGTCAGTATGTATGTTCCCTTTCAATGCAATGGTTGGCTTGATGTCTTTAGAGTGTGTTTCTGTGGTCCACATTCTTCTGTTAAAGCACGCTAGAAAATGAACAGGAATAATAAAATAGTGCACAGATGTTCTTATAAAGGAATGGCAATGAACCCCTTTTTGATTTAAAAACTGATAAGTAAAAAAAAGGTCCAAGCATTATTTTTTGTAGCAAAACGTTAGAGATACAACTCTTCAATACAATGCATCGTCAAGTTCCTTTCAAAGAAGGTTTGTGCTGTAAGTGCAGGGTTGCAGAACAAAGTGGCCTTTTCTCTGCTGCTGTGCCGTCTGCGGCCTCACTCGTTGAATGAGAACTTTCAGAAACTAATTACAGAGAAACCATCTTCTTCACATTGCCATTATGAGGGGAGAGGGGACGGGCCTGCTGACTCCCAGGGCTCCTGCAGAGAGCAAGGCTCTGATACACTTAGCCGCAGCTCTGCTTTAATTGTGCAGAAAATGTGATTTGTGCCCCAGCTTCACGTTGTAGAGAAAGTGGTGTTCACAGTCGGGGGTGTTCCAGTCGCATGAATAGCTCTGCTATTCAACCACCCAGGGATCCTTGCATGCATGTGTATGTGCTCACAAGTGCCTGCTACCAGTTTCTGTGTGTTTGCCTAAGTGTGTGCTTAAAGTCATTTGCACATATTCTGTTTGTCCTTCATCAGTAAACAAGATTTCCAAAATGTGATTACCCATTAGATGTTGAAAAAATCATTGCAGAAACAAAACTAAAATTGATTTGAATATGCATCTCTAACAAAATCTAAAGTCTGAACACATGCAATATTTAACCATTCCCTAAATCTTGCCAACACATTTTTGTAACTAATACGGACTGGATGCCATAATCTATAGATGGTTAGCATTTGACATGTTCACATGCCACTCGTTTTTCTTCTTAATTTGCAAGGTGCTGTCGGACACTTTGCGGACACTGGACAGTAAGTAAATGTAGATTTTTCAACGCAAGGGACATTTGCTGACAAACAGCTACATATATGCACAAACGCAATTTGAAACGACAGAGTTTGTGAGAAAGATAGTGGAAGAAAATGGAGATGGAGAGACTGAAAGGAGTGATATGGGCTTTGAAACATCTTGAGGGGGACAGAAAGAGAATTTTAAAGTGCAAGAAGAAGAGGGGGAGAACGAGGGAGAGACATATTGGCAGAGGATAAGAGAAACAGAGAGGCGGGGGGTGGAGGGGTGAGGTAGAGGAGTGTACGAGTGAAAGAGACTGATAGGGTTCATCAAATACATAAATGATGTTCTGAAGTGTTCACATTTATGTCAGTTATATTCATTGTGCTGGTTTATTCTGTCACACTAAAGGCCCAACATTGGTGTTATGCCCTAAAAAACAGCCATGAAGGTTATTTTACTTTTGAGATATAAAAGCGGAGTAAACTTTTTCCCACAAGAATGGTTTCAAAAGCAGAAAGATACATTTAAATCCATCCATTCAAGCTTCACTGAGTACTAAAAAAAAGACCCACAATCAATAAGATGGCCTCCTGTGTTTCGCAAGAACGGAGCTAGGGAGAAAGACCAATTTCTGAGCTGTTCATGTCATGTTCATGGAACAGACAAGGAATTGCAGCAAGCAATATTCCAGCAGCCAGACTTCCATTGTATTTTCAAAGCATTGGATGTTAAAAGTATAGTCCACTCCTTTGGTTCGTGCTTGGCTCAGCAGTGTGCATCTTGACATTTAGGTTCAAGTTTTTTGAGAAACAATGGTGCCCTCCAACCCAACAGGCAGATAAAACAATGGTTGAAATAACATTCACTATTTAAAAAACAGGAGGGGATACTGGGGTGCTTCTAATCTAGGATCCACTTGATTCACACCTGGGACACCACAGGATCTGCAGTGTGGTAGGGCAGAGGGGGGCACAGCATGTGTTGATCTGGCACAGTGTGAGGTAAGGAGCCCGTCTGTCGTAGCAGTATGGGTACTGAAGAAATGTGCCAGCTGACAGAAAAGCATGTGGGAGGGTGTCACTGTGGGGGTTATACAGCCTTTGAAACCCCAAGAGCTGTAACTAACATATACACACACCACACAACACACACACCACCACCACACACACACACACACACACACCACCACACATGCTCTGCTTTCGACTGTGGGAGGCATACATTTAATCAAAGGAAATTAGATTGCAGACTTTGCTTGTGTATGCTGCTCCTATGGACCAGTAATCAGATTATATCAAACCGTATCACACATTGTACTCTATCATCATATTGCATTGTGGCGTATCATATTGTATCATGTCATATCATGTTACTGTATCGCATAGCACTGCATTTAATTGCATCATACATTGGTTATTGTCCATTGTATCCTATTGTTTCTATAGTATTCTACCATGCTGTGGAAGATCAATCAATCAAATATTATTAAATTAAGAATTCACCTCAGGGGGCTTTACAATCTGTACAGCAATCAACACCCTCTATACTTAGAAACCTTGCAGTGGACATGGAACAATAATTGGACATATTGTTAGTAGTCTCTGAGATCAACAATTGTTATACTTTCACTGCCTTATTTACATTTGCCCTTGAATTTACGATAACTTAACATGTTTTGTATTTTCAGAGATAAACAATAATCGAGGTTGAATGCAAGTTTAGACAAATGTTTAACTTCGGAGTATGTATATATACCAGTATGAGCTTAAACTTATACAGTATGCATCTACTAGTCAATTATTTGAGTTCCTAAATGCAAGTGCACTTGCCACTAACTCCAAATACAACAGACACACAAATGAAAAGCAGACAAAGATGATAAATGTGAAAAAAAGCAAGAAAGCATGCATGGGTGTCCAGTAGAGTATTTATGAGTGAATGAGGGAGGCAGCACCTGGGTTGTATTGGTATTTTGAGAAGTGATTGACAGGGGGGAAGTCTATTAGGTGAGATTGTTAACAGAGTTGAGCCTGTTATCTGCTCCAGGCAGCCGTGAAAGGGGACAGCTGATTCACAAGGAAGCTATTGAGAATTTCTAAGGTGTTGTCTGACTGATTTGGGCCCGGGCCCACGTCACACTGAGCCAGCACGCTGTGCTGTTCTCCAATCCACACTGATCAATGCGCTTTCACATTCGTCCTTAAATCTGTCTGTTTCTCCAACTCTCTTCTTCTGAATACATTTCTCTGTTCATGCGCTTTAAGCCTCTTTTTGTTCCTACTTTGCTAAGTTTGCATATTCCTCACTCTAATTGTGTATTTCCTCTGTGCTGCATTTTTTGACAAACCAGGAACTTTTCTTATACTGAACACAACCTAATTCACACAATTAAGCATATAGAGACAACTAATCAAGCTATAGTTTGCACAGACAAGCACTGTTTTTCCGTCCTTGTTTTAGGCGCATGAATATTTTATATCCTTTTTGTTTATGTTGTGAGCATTAGCTGAGCAGCCTTCTCCACCCCATGAATTTCTTTGAATACCAAACACAGTTAACAGAGTGCAAACTCTATCCTCAGTGGCTGAATAGGATCTGAGAAATGTGACTGCAGGGCTGCAAACTCTTAGCCCAAGTATAAATATGGAAATAAAAGGCAAGAAATATGTGTGTCTGTATAGTTTTGATCTGAGGCTGTCGGGTGCATGTGTGCGCACTGAACTCTTTCTGACCTTGGTTTTGATTCACCAAACATTGCCAAGGGGATGCAGTGAATTCATGCATGTGTCTGTCTAGTGCGTAAATGCTCGTGTGAATGTGTGTGGGCAGCGTGCAAGGTTATCCATTCGCTAAGGCAAATGCAATTTGACATCCAGCCCCACATCCTGTCCACAACAGCTCAACGCGTACACAAACGCAGATGTATGTCGCACTACATGGCGCCACATGCACTTTAACACACCAGCCACGCAACGTGAATGTCTGTGTGTCTTGATGTGGAGCTGTGTGCAGCACCCCAGAGGCTGGCTGCTGGGCACAATGGGCTGGGCTTTAAGATATGTGATTAACCAATTCAGAGAGAGGTGAGGGGAGAGCAGGAGAAGAGCCGCAGGGAACTGGTCCAAAAGGGGCATTACCCAAAAAAAGCTTCTTCTTAGCTCAGCAAAGTTTGCTGATCCAGGAGGGTTTTAACAATCCTGGTGTATGGTTGTCAGCGTATGTGTTACTTGGAAAGCAGATAGAAGCCCGCCTACATGAAAATCCAATTACAGATGTGATGCTTTGATTCAAAAAGAAGAGGGCTGGAATGTACACTTTTTGAAATAACAAAATAAATTGTTGCGATCCAGTAACAAAACTGTAGTGGGTGGATCCGGGGGCAAGATTTTAAACTGATAACAGGAAACAGGGTGTACTTTGACATGAACTGTGAGTCAAAATGAATCAGTAAAGCAAACACTGAAAAGCAGAGTGTGAAGGCCTACAGGTGCAGTGATTTATTAAGACATATCTGTCATCTCTCTTCGTCCCTTCTGAATTCTCACCTCTTTTATTTCTCTCCTCTCTTGTTTCTTGCACATTAAAACAGTTACTAAATCAGCCTACTATCACCTAAAGAACATATCTAGGATTAAAAGACTAATGTCACAGCAAGATTTGGAAAAACTTGTCCATGCTTTTATCTTCAGTAGACTCGACTACTGCAATGGTGTCTTCACAGGTCTCACTAAAAAATCTATTAGAAAGCTGCAGCTGATTCAGTGAGTGTTATATCTACTAAAAATAATGGCAGTAAAATCACACGTTTTTAGTCAAAATATTGAAAGTCACTAATGGAGGTATAGAAGAAGGTAGAAACAGGATGTTGGGACAACAGTGCTCACAGTATGTACGTATAAGGTTCAATACGAAAACATTTCTCTATCCACAGATGACAAATGATTGAAAGTGATGTTACTGACTGTAAGATAGGTTAGCCAATAAATGTTGCTGTATACTGTCGCTTACCTATACAATAAACAATCATGCTGACATGTGTTTGCCATTATGTTCTGCAATTCACCCGTCAATAACTGCAAATGTGGAGCCTCTGAAAAAACGAAACAAATCCTATCTGACAGTCTATGGACGACTTAAGTCAATCCGCATGGGAGTCAATCCAAATAAACCGTTTGTCTCCAGTCAAGTCAAGGAATATACATTTGTATATCATCACACCGACTACATTTAATTAACATCCATGCTCAAAAACTGAGGCTCAACCATTCAACCTGCATGGCAAAAGGCTGCAAGTTTCAAAATAATAGAAAGATGTAAGTTAATTACGGTTATATTGTTCATAAAGGCTGCAGTGAAAGCAGCACACCGAAAATAAATGTCAACAGAAAACTTCGTACAGATCTCCAAGTGCCAACATCACCACCCCAGTTAAAAAGTCTCTATTTACTGTAACCCTTAGTGATTGCAGCGCCCTAAGCAGTCCCATCATTGTTGTCCTTGAGTCTATTCTGCTTTTAGTCTTCAAACAATGAAAGTATTATTAACTAAGGCAAATATCATTTATCGCTGTCCAATATGGCTATTTGTGGAATTCATGTCCCTGTTTGTTCAATATTCAGAAAATCAATTATTCAGTTAATCCACCGCACAAGAATTATCTGAAAGGAAAGACAGGAAAAGCATCTATATATTGCAGCTTTAAAGTTACTCTTATTCCCACCCTTGGCCTTGATCCAAACCTGACCAGTTAAAATGAGTAACATTTGTTCCAATCTGATTAAAGTGATTGGTAGACACTTGCACCAAGTAAATGGTGAATGGACTTATATAGTGCCCGAGAGCATTGCAAAGCACTCCTCAATGACTTACATTCACCCACACATACAAATCATGGCTGGGCTGCCAGGCAAGGCTCTGGCTGTTTTTGTATTTTCTTTTTTTGACAAACTAGAGGCGGACTGGACAAAGCGGAGAGAAAGAGGCATGACATGCAACAAAGCCTGAAATCGAACATGTGCAGAGGAGCGTACATTTGTTTTGTCCTTAGCTAGACCTTTAATGGCATTTAGATGGAAGACAAAACAGGTAAAAAACACAATCTCTCAAAGACTCGTAAATAGTGTGCCTAAATACATATTCAGATTGAGTCAGTTTACGCCCATTGTGTTTGTGAGCGAACATGTAATTTATTATATTTCTTCTCACTGAGATTAAAATGGAAAATAATGACTAAAATATTTCAGCTAGTACCTCTTCTGTGTTTCAGTGTTCGACACCACTTGATCAAATCAGACATATTATTTATACATGAAAAGGAAAGACAAGTGATTAGACATTGTTCCATGTCTTTACACACACAGCCACAGCCTGCCTTCCCTTCCCGACACGGTCAGCTCAGTGTAACAATCGCCACAGTAGCAATTTTCTCACCCTATTGAAAATGTGTCTCGCAGATTTTCTGCGTCTGCTCTTTGATTGCTCCCCGACTACTTCACTCGGCGGCTGGCGAGGTGATTTGTTTCTCTGTTGGATTCACAAACAAGCATGGGGAAATTGTTGTGGGAGGCACGCTTACCTTACTCTCACTACAAGCACACGGCGGGAAAAAACATAAATGTATTTGCTTTGTGTTTTGCAAATCTTTTCCAGCATAGGTCTCATTTTTGTAGTTCCTGTAGTTAAAATCCTATTTCAGTCACTAATTGATTGTCGGGATATGCTGCTGCTCAAACTTGTAATGGACATCTTGAGTGTGTTGATACTTACTGTATGTTTGCTTCCAAATAATTAGGTTTCGATAACATGGTAGAACTGTGGATTTGTTCGTAACCTGTCAGATTGTCTGACCGCTCATTTGCTTGCCCTGCTGGGCTTTGTTGTAAAGGTGTGTCGAGCTGTGTCTATGTAGATCCACATCTAAGCAATTAGCCTGACCAGTATGTTATGAAAACACATCCACAGATTGTCAATTTAAGTGACAGTCATTTCAGCAGCATATTCACATTCACGGTTGTATGTGTGGACAAAGTAACCAATACTGCAGGTCCAGATCAGTTAAGAACAATTGGCTTCATTCACCAATATCTCCAATACGTTTTTTCTGAAAGATTTTACGTCAGATTAATTAGAGAATGATGAATCCATTGGCCTTGTCAATTGAAAGCGTGTGCCAGTTGATTATATATATATATATATATATTAACACATCATATGTGAATTTCACATCACACTCAATGTAAATGTGCACTTGCATTGGCAAGGGTTTTAACATAAGTACAAATCCCAAATCTAAAATAATTGGTGCATTTCATAACTTCCCTGAAATGTTTCTTTAAAAAAAAAAAAAGTTTAAGTACAGCTAGATAAAGCCCAATGAGAAATTCCAAAAATGACTGAAATGTCAGCAGTGACGTGTTTTACCTACTGCACATGGAAACTATGTTCTTTAGTCTTACACTAAGTTATTTTGACCTTTTTAGACTAAGTCAACCTCTACATAAAGCAAACACTCAGTGCAAATAGTTTCTGTAACTAGGACAACAGGTAAATACATATAAGCACACATGCATGAGTACCTTAAAAGTCCTGTGTTGATTCTTACTTTATGAGAGCTGATTTCCTCAGAGGCACGGTGTGGATGAAAACATCAAGGTGTGAAATAAATAACACATGACGGGAAGTGTGTAAATACTGCATTCTCTCGACCTCCTCGCACACATGCTCCCCTGCACACACGAGTGCGGCATGTCCCCGGGATGAAAGAGGTAACTGGCATCCGAGATAAGCAAATGCCTTTGAGCTACGTCCCTCACATTCAAGCAGATGCATTATTGATCCTGACTCCTCATAGTATGGGGATTTTACCCCAGCTAGCAGATGCCCCCAGGTGAGCATCACCAGATGAGCTACTGGTTGCGTTTCATTTCTGTAAATTGCTCCCTGCTTCCCCTCTGCTTTCACCTTTTTATAATTGATCAAAGATTTACTGAATGGAGGAAGTTAATTGATGAGAGCATGGAGACGCTTATCCGGCTGCCTAGAGATCAGGGGGAATATACTAGGCATAGTTTGACTATTATTACATGGGGTAGATAAGCAGTTATAATTTACCGGATTGAAGACACTCACACATTTTTATCATGGGGACACTTCAAATGGAAAACCATAGAAGAAATAATTTGTTTTGATACAAATAACTTCTTCAAACATTTGTTCAGGTTCCTTAGATACGCCGACCTATAAGGAATAGTTTGATATTTTGGCAAACACAGTTATTTGCTTTCTGAGGTAGAGTTCCATCCATACTTACCTTAGCACCTTAGCTTAACCGTTTGCCTGGCTCTGTCAAAAGATACAAAAAAGACCCTACCAGCACATTTATAGGGCTCACCAAATAATGTGTTAAAGGTCCCATGTCATGGCCATTTCGACTGTTCATAATTCTATTGTTGAGGTCTACTAGAATAGATTTACATCGTTCAATGTTCCAAAATCACATTGGTTTCTCATACAGCATCTCTGTATAGTATGTGTATTCACACAACAGCTTGTTGGAGCCTCTGACCCCCCTCCCTATGAGCCCACTGTGCTCTGATTGGTCAGCTCGCCCACTCTGTTCTGATGAGTCCACCACCGTTACAGCTGAACAGTGATTATGTGTTACAATGGCGTTTGTTAGCAACCAGGAAATGACACCAGCAATGACAAACAGATGAGAATGCTGCGTGGGGGGTGGCGTGTTGGCGGGACGTTGCAGCCAACACATTGCTGACTGTTGCTTATCTGTAAACTACGCCGCCGAAACATAATTTCAGCCAATCTGCGTCGTCAGATCTGATGTTCAATGGGCGGCAATTTCAGCGCCCGATGCAGTCTGTGAGTTGGTTATGGCTAGATAGGATCGGTCTTGTGTAAAACTCTCGCGAGAGTTTGCAAGTCACGTGGCTGAATGTTTACGTTTGGCAGGCAGCCTTTCAGTTACGATCGCTACATCAGTGGGCCACAGAAAATGATGGTGAGAAGCTAAACTACCTATTAATTATGTCAATTACGTTACGAGTGTGATTGTAACTGTGTGTGTGACTAGCTGGATGCAAACAGGTAAACGCTGTCTTTTGTTTCCCATGCTTGCTCTTCAAACAGCCGGGGACAGATACTATGTGCCGTGATAAATAAACACACACACACACATTATTGTATATAGTTGAGTTTTGACGGCATCCATCAAACTAGATTTATTGCCTTAATGGTCTGTTTTCTGATATGTCTGTGTTTCTGAACCACGTCTGTGTCTGCATATAATGTTCGTATTTAGTCTCCTGATTTTAAATGGGAATTAAATAATGTGAGTGTTCCCAAAGAACCGGTGTTCTGCAGTGTGTGTGGGCCTAATGTACTGTTGCGCAGTTTACTGTAGAAACTATGTCCAGGACAAGGTATTTGGAAGTTTTGGAAGATTCATAGCTAACCACACTGAAGATTATTGAGGTATTTATTGATCAGTCTTCTCATATCTCTAACATTACCAGAAGTCATAATTTAAGGGGTCATTTCTCAAAATGTTCCCCGTGTGGTTTATTCACCATTACAATAGCCCCACCTAAAATAATTTCCACCAGCCGCCACTGCACGGGTGTATGTAAGCACCACAAGTATTACACGTGGAAACCGAATATGGATGGATATAGACTAACTCTAAATTAAGATGAATACAAGAAAATAAATTGATTGTATCATTCTGCAACAGGAGAACAGCCTGCCAATTCTTGAGGAAACACAACAAACGGTATCTTATCCACACAGTATAGCGTGTCGGCCAGATCAAATGTAAACACCTCGGTTGCTTCAGTTTTGGGCTAAGCTCCTACATAAACATTGACCTCCTGTCCACTTCCATTTTATGCGAGCACAGGGTCGATAAAAAACATGGCTTCTAGTAGTTTTCATCATGGAGGACGATGGCGACTCGCCTGCTTTCGTGCATTTGTAACTGGGCCCGTACATTTCTGGAGACTCTGCTGGTTGTCTGGCAACGTCATGGTGATGAAAAGACTTGGACTTTCAATCTCACTGTATTCAATAATGAGACTATCTCTATTTCCCAAATCTTTTCTTTAATTTGGCAGTGTATTGCTCGGAACTAAATAAATCAATGTGGTGTGTCTTCTTACACTTTTTTGTTAACTGGCTTTTCCTATTGCCTTTTAATTGCTGTGTTCTAAATGTAGTTAATTATCTTCAGCTCTCTCCCTTTCCCTCTCTCTGTTTGCAGGTAGGGTGCTTCATTGCTATGGTCTCCCAGTGCTAGGAAAGCTGAATTTGCCTGTTCTCGTTAGCTTGGTTAAATAGTCCTGGCTATGCTTTAATTAGTGTGAAAAGATCAATGGTGTCTAAAGGAGGGAGAATTGTTCAGGTTAACTCCTTATAGCCCATTGTAGCTCAAGACTACTTATTATTCAAACAGAGTGAACATTTAGTGTGGTTTTGTCAACAACATTTCTAATGTCAAATAAAATACAGTAGTGATCCATTTTAAAAATGTGTAATTACCATATTTATTGTTCAGCCCTCTGAATGCCTGAAGGTAGCATTAGTGATAACAAGACAATGACTCATAGCTTCATGAATATACCTTAAATGCTGCCTGTCGCTTGATAGAGTTCAAGAGACACTCATGATGTTTTGTACATGACTCATTTTTGTTGAAAAGCACTGACTAATTATAAACAAATAGCTGGCTTAAAAATGTAAGAGGAGGTGTAATATATACTGAGAGTATATACGGGTAATTCTGTTAATGTCAATACCTTCCAAATAGAGATGCTATTGAAAGGCCAATTTTGCACATCAGTAATGCAAGCCGAATCAATGTGTCACAATGTAGCAATTTCCACAGAACTGAGGTTATCGATATTTGAATTGCTGTGAATGATATAAAGAATATTGACTCTAATGCTGAGGTAAACCATGAGACATTAAAAAAATAAAATGGAACATTTTCGGTTCCGAATACATTTAACATAAGGGCTACTTTTGGTGTAAACATAACACATTATATTATTATATAAAGACTTATAAGATCAAGTGTCAAAATACTGTGTTCATTCACTTTCATTTTAGATGTAATGATTTATTTATTTTTTCAGTTATAAGATAAACACAGACATTGCACCAGATAACAGAACAAACACAAAACAAGGATGACTTCCTAAGACAGCAAATGGTTACATACACAGGACATTACAGACAGACATTACACACGAGATGCCATATTGACAGGGTCAGATAGGAGAGCTGCGGACACAAAATCCCAGCAGAGAAGCTCCACGCTCCATATTCAGCAGGTCCAGATACTCCCTCCGCCATGAGTCCCTATGAAGCAGGCTGGTTTGCGTTCCTTCCAGTTTAGTAGGACGAGTCTTTTTGTGGCTAAACAGCTCAATGTCCAGAGCCAATCGGTAGTCCTTACAACATTGTCATCTGGCTTGAGACCCAGTAGACATGCAATGGGACATAAATTAACATTAGATTGAATGATTTAATTGTCCCTTTACTTTAGCAAACAATGACTAAACAGTGGTTCATGTATTAAATCTGCCTCTACCTCAGAGATTTTGTTTCTTTACTTAAAGCTTACAACGACCTCTTAAAGTAGCTTATAATTATAATGTATTATTGCATTGATTCAAATGCATAACAATCTGTATAATGTATTACAACTACAATCATTATAATACACTATAATCCTTGCAAAAAGTTAATCAGTGGGTGACAATTATAAAGTGTTATGATACTTGACCTTACAATCAATTATAAATTAATTAAAACAGTTGCGAGTGCTTTGAACCATAAATACACAGTGCTATAAGAAGATTTCGAAGCATTACAAGTATGTTTATAACGCGTTACAGACCCTATTCACTAAATCCTCATCTCCCTTCTGTTTACTACCTCAAATCTGGACTCCTGTCTATCCTCTGTCTGTTCCCCTCCTGTCGCCCTGCTCCTCTCCATGTGCTCTTATCTGGGCCGCAGACCCCCCCCACCCCCACCCTCCAGCTTGTTGCTATCTCTACCAGTCGGGGTAATCCACTCCTCCCTGTGTGTCTGATGCCTGCTCTACTCAGCGGGGCCCGGGATTATCTCCCCACAGCCCCCCCGGCCCATTGCCACAGCTGAAGGGAACCCGGCACACTCGCTGCTAAGGCTGGTTAGCCAGATCCCTCGTACACAGTCGAAACTGGAACGGCTGTTTGTGTTTTACTGTCTGGGCGAATAGGACAATGGAGGGAGGGAGAAAGAGGGAAGGCATGCATTCGTATACATGCAGCAGTATGCCAGAGTATGTTCTTTAAAACGTCATGATGATAAGTGATGATATACAGTTTTTCAGATCAAATAAGTCACTAATGTGGCTGTACGTGTGCACTCTAGAAATGTAAACAAATCAACCCCTTTACCCAGGATCTTTAATCTTAAAAGTGTAGTTTATTGGGTCCAATTTATTTTTCCTTTCAGAAATTTGGAGTATGTCACTCATGAAAATATTTAATCTCTGAATATAACTGCTTTTCCAATGCCAACATTTTTTTCATGGTAATGTGTGCATGCTAAAAGACACTCATACTTGGTAAATGCAGTAAATGTTTTCAGATTATAGTTCAAATAAAAGTATTTTGTCTGTGGGGAGTCCTGCAGTATGTATGTAATATATACAGTAGGCACCCATTTATGTAATGTTATCAGCACACGCTCATCACACTGAATATTTCATGATATTTTGTTCTGCTTGAATATGATATCATCTGCCAGTTTATCAACCAGGCTCAATGCCACAGAGAAGCATTGTGTTTGTCACCAAGGTAATGTGGCTCTCCCATTGCAAAATAGCCCCTATACTGCACAATTGCATTTTTATACAATGTCATTTTATGTAACCGTAAATGATGGCGCCATAAATTCAGCCTGAATGGTTGGGCTTGTGAATTATAGTAGTAATTATTATGAGAGTGTATAATGTAATGTGCATAACCATACTGTAGGTTCTGAGGTGAGGAAAGGGAGGAAACAGCCCTGTGCTGCTGTGGTTTGAGCCTATAGGCTGCAGTTCATTTGGGGCTATATCTGATTTCTAATCCATATATTCCACTTGCTGCTTTCTTATTCACCTTCTTTTCCCCGAGACACTTTTCCATCCAATTTTCTCTCTTTCTTTCCCATCCGCTTTTTTTTCTCACTTCCCCTCCCACCCGTAGCTGTTCAGTTTAGATTCGGGGATGGAAAGCTTCATAAACAATTTTCTCCCCTCGCAGTTGAGCCACTTTTACCCAGGCACTGTGTGAACGACGCCATGCCAATTTCCTGAATCCATACTTCACAGCTCCCCCTCATCTCACCCCACCCCCTTACTTTCTTCCTCTCTCACTCCTCACCCCCTCTGTCCATCGAAACAATGTCCATGTCAAGACAATTATACCCACTCTCTGCCACACACACTAACTCGCTGTGTTTACCACCGAAGGGCTGGTGGCAGCAAAGCAATTTCCTCCTGATGTGAATGCTGTATCTTTCTCTCTCTCTCCCTCCATCTCTCTCTCTCTCATCCACAGTCTCTCATGCTCCTCGAGCCCTGCAGACATCTGATCTCATAAGCGATATATCTGCTGTTATAGCCACTGGCACCTCCTTGCATCCGGCCACCAGCTCTGCCAGTGCTGGTTATTTCTGCTGGGAGGTGGCGGGAACGTGACAGGCGCAGCAGCGTGCAGCGGAGCGAGGGCCGCCAGCTCCAGGCTCGGGGCTCACTGTGTGTTGAGATTATCACCCGAGCCGCGGGCCCTACCAGCCCCACTCTGCCGCCTCTCTCGATGTGAGGCCACCCTAGTTTCACAAGTCACATACATTCTCCTCGGCCCTCCACTCCGGGCCCGGTTACACAAAAGAACAGCCACCGTCACAACTTTATGACACCGTCAATCATGGCTGCGTGTTGTGTATCCTCTGCGGGCAAACTCTGCCTTGAAGCATGCTGTGTGCGCTTAGAATAGGTGGATACAGGACACGATTTAGCCCGATAGAGAAAAGAGAATATTAAAAAGTAAAGAAGTTAGGCCTCCAGTCCCCGGCAGTGTATGAAGGCGTATGGTCATATCACGCAAACACATCCACGGAAACAGAGTGAAGCTTTAAGGCATAAACACACAAATGCAGAGACACATGAAAATGAATAAAGTCTATTGAAATTCTTTGTTTGTCCTTGAGGTTTGTTTGTGTGTGTGGGTGTGTGTATGCATATGTTTATGTATGGTTCATAGGTCAGCTAATAGGGGTTGCAGCTAATAGGAAGAGGTGAGGGTATGAACAGGGAGTCCATTGTAACAAAGGGGAATATAGACCCCTTATTTTTTACACTGAACAAAAATATAAATGCAACACTTTTGTTTTTGCTCCCATTTTGAGATGAACTCAAAGATCTAAAACATTTTCTATATACACAAAATAACCATTTCTCTCAAATATTGTTCAAAAATCTGAAAGAATCTGTGATAGTGAGCACTTCTCCTTTGCCGAGATAATCCATCCCACCTCACAGGTGTGGCATATCACGATGCTGATTAGACAGCATGATTATTGCACAGGTGTGCCTTAGGCTGGCCATAATAAAAGGCCACTCTGAAACGTGCAGTTTTATCACACAGCACAATGCCACAGATGTCGCAAGTTTTGAGGGAGCGTGCAATTGGCATGCAGGAATGTCCACCAGAGCTGTTGCCCGTGAATTGAATGTTCATTTCTCTACCATAAGCCTTCTCCAAGGGCGTTTCAGAGAATTTGGCAGTACATCCAACCGGCCTCACAACCGCAGACCACGTGTAACCACACCAGCCCAGGACCTCCACATCCAGCATGTTCACCTCCAAGATCGTCTGAGACCAGCCACTCGGACAGCTGCTGCAACAATCGGTTTGCATAACCAAAGAATTTCTGTTCAAACTGTCAGAAACCGTCTCAGGGAAGCTCATCTGCATGCTCGTCGTCCTCATCGGGGTCTCGACCTGACTCCGGTTCGTCGTCGTAACCGACTTGAGTGGGCAAATGCTCACATTCGATGGCGTCTGGCACGTTGGAGAGGTGTTCTCTTCACGGATGAATCCCGGTTTTCACTGTTCAAGGCAGATGGCAGACAGCGTGTGTGGCGTCGTGTGGGTGACCGGTTTTCTGATGTCAATGTTGTGAATCGAGTGGCCCATGGTGGTGGTGGGGTTATGGTATGGGCAGACGTATGTTATGGACGACGAACACAAGTGCATTTTATTGATGACATTGTGAATGCACAGAGATACCGTGACGAGATCCTGAGGCCCATTGTTGTGCCATTCTTCCACGACCATCACCTCATGTTGCAGCATGATAATGCACGGCCCCATGTTGCAAGGATCTGTACACAATTCCTGGAGGCTGAAAACATCCCAGTTCTTGCATGGCCAGCATACTCACCGGACATGTCACCCATTGAGCATGTTTGGGATGCTCTGGATCGGCGTATACGACAGCGTGTTCCAGTTCCTGCCAATATCCAGCAACTTCACACAGCCATTGAAGAGGAGTGGACCAACATTCCACAGGCCACAATCAACAACCTGATCAACTCTATGCGAAGGAGATGTGTTGCACTGCGTGAGGCAAATGGTGGTCACACCAGATACTGACTGGTTTTCGGACCCCCCCAATAAAGCAAAACTGCACGTTTCAGAGTGGCCTTTTATTGTGGCCTCTTTCGACTCCACTTCGAGCGATAGAACTATTAACAAAGCACTTATATACTAAGAAAGGACTGGCTTACCTAAAGCCAGTTGAGTAGCACTTGAAATGTTTTTGCTCTATGAAACCTGATGTACTCATATGATTCTGTTTTCTTCAAGTTTTTATTTTGTTGGTCGAACGCACTTATTGTAAGTCGCTTTGGATAAAAGCGTCAGCTAAATGCAATGTAATGTAATTGTGGCCAGCCTAAGGCACACCTGTGCAATTATTATTTTGTGTATATATAAAATGTTTTAGATCTTTGAGTTCATCTCATGAAAAATGGGAGCAAAAACAAAAGTGTTGCATTTATATTTTTGTTCAGTGTACCTTGAATGTTTTTAATGAGAGCGTGGTGGCAAAACAGTGCAAGAACCTCATTATAATCTCAAAGAAATATATTCTGTATCATATTTAGTAACATAAGTATGTGCATGCAGTACTAAAATTGTCTCGACGTATTTGATCGTTATTTATTTATTATCCAATGTGCAATTTATTTATGATTAATATGTTGTTGCTTTTTTCATATGGGAATTCTAAATCTGAAGTGAGAGGAGGAGGAGAAGAGGAGCGAGCAACAATCCAATCTCAGAGCTTGTGTCCATGTTAGCGGCGTGTGTGCATGCCGAAGCTTGTGGTCGGCAAATGAGTTTGATCTCGGCTGACAGCTCCTGAGAATTCCTCATGCTTGGGTCACATGAATTTTCCTCAGGGCTATCCCAGGCGGCAGCAGGAAGTATTTGTGATTCATGCTCTAATCTCCCCCTTCACAGATGTCATATTGAGAAGCGAATTGGACTCCAGCATATATTGGTGCAGCTCAACAATGTATTCTTGGTGGTAACTTTACCTCTCGCAAAACCCAGGTTTCATCACAGGGGTTGAGGATAGTGAAACCTTCTCTCAAATATCCATTATGGCTACAAAATGTGTTGAAATGATTCATTGTTATCCTTATGGTCCTGTAAAATGCTTCTAAAATGTCCATTATCTCTCTTTTTATCCTTTTCTAATATTAAAGTCCTTTTTATGGATATTTGATGTGCCATAAATAATCCAGGACCGGTTCTTGGGCCACGTAAGATCATCAGAACCATATGTATTCTATTGGAAATTAAATAATGAAAATAATAATCTCTCGGGAGTAAGAAGTCAGTTTAAACCAATGTTTTATCGATTCCAGGGAGCCTGTTGCCAATGGGATATTGCAGTGAAATATAGCATCACTTAATGGAGTTAAGCGCAAGTCCAATTAGGAAGACTTCATCCTTATATCTTATGCCTCTACTCTTTCATTCTCTAATCAGTTAAGTTACAACACTTCGCTTCTCCCTGTACATTTCCCAGCTTGTCGGGCAGTTTAAAATTCAAGGAGAAACTCGCTGTAGGTTTGTTATCGTCCAATCATGTAAGCTTGAAACAGACTCTCTCTTAACCCACACAGGAGCCAATCACTGATCAGAGGGTTAGGGCTCATTATTTTTCCAATATCAGCTGCTTCTGTGCTTGTTGTCCCTCTGAGTCAGACATCCACTATAAACCATTATCTAAAGGCGCTGCCAAGGCTCAAATATTCATGTTGCTTTAAGTCGTAAAGCAACATGAACATGTTGAACATGTTCATGTTGCAGCAACTGCAGGCACATGGGGCGTGATTATTTTCTTACTGCCTGTCTTCTACTTAATACTCCTTTGGCATTGAATTATACAACACACAGGTTTTTCTCATACAATATTTGTAGCTACACATGTGAAAATAAATGCACTTCAATTTGTTAATAAGCCACATAACAAACGATAATAGTAATCGGTAGCAAAGAAAGGTGATGTTATATAAATAGCAACAAAGTCCAGGTGGACAGTAGGTGGCTGTGAATGGGTTGGTTCCCAAGTGTTTTAGAAAGAAAGTCAGCTTTGTTAAGGTTATTATTAACCATTATCGTAAACCACTGACATTATTTCACAGTTTTTCCCAAACCACAACGTTTTCCAAAATCTAACCAACTATTTGTGTTGCCTAAAAAGGTTGTGCACTGCATGAGCTCCCCCATATTGCAGGACATTTGTAATAAATCTTGTGAAAATACCAAAACAACTTTTCTGAAGATATCATTTGTCACAAATATGAATTTTTATTTTCCAAGCTGCACCGTTTATTGGCTGTCTCCTCAGTTGCAACTTTCTCGTGTTACCCTTGCAATAAATGCAGCTAATTCATTTATGGTGTTTTTCAAATCTTCCTCTTCTGCTTATTAGGGATACATACAATGCAACACTGCCATACTGTAGAACTGCTACCCACAGGTATTATTCTGTGATTGCACAGTAAGTGTTACTCCAACAGGGACGACAGTGGTCTCACATACTACATTAGATTGGAAACCCCCACCTTAATCATCTCGATTACTCACACTCATCATGCATATTGTTGGTGGTGGCTTCACTGGCCTTTCATCAGCCAGTTGGCAAGCGAAGGACCTTCATCAGGCAGCTGGCGGCACTGGCACCTCAACAGCCTGCAGCACATGTCGTGTGATTGTGTTCATCTGACACTGTGTCTTTTTTTTAATCTATTTCCTAAGAAAAATGCTCTGTACCCCAATTGTTTCTGTCTGTGCTGTATCAGAGTGAAAGCTGAACGCTGAAAAATCATTCCTGATTTTTGTTCAGTCAACATAACCTTGAATTTTGTGAACTTGTTCACACTAATACAAATATAGTTGGCGTGATTCACACTGGGAGGACCACTTTATTTCCAAATCAATCTCCTTCTCTTACCTTTTGAATCCTTTAAAGCTACAACTCTCAGCTACTTCAAGCTCTCTTTATCCTCAAAACCAGCAATACAATTAAAGACGTGTCACTTATTTGGATCACAAAATCAAGTATACTTAAAATGTCCCATGCTCTTTCTTGTGGGAGACAGTCACCAATCACAGTGCTTTGTACCACATCAGTGTCTCTTTATGTCAGTGTCTCGGCTCCTGACAAACCCCTCACCACCAGCAGCATCAGCAGTCCTTTTAGAAACCAGCGCCGTGATGATAAGAAAAAGCAGCTATTCTTCTAACTGATTATAAGCTTCTTCCTGTGATTGCACTTGAGCCCCCAAATAAAGTCTTCACCATGTACTTGTAGGTATCACTGGAACTTTGAATTCATAGTCTCTCCTTCGAGGACTGTTGTAATAGAAGATAGGGTAATGGGTAATCTAATGTAACTATCTTGGCTTTTATTGCTGCATGTGAAAACAAAGTCATGTGTTCTCTTTAAACTCAGCACACTTAAGTAACATGTTGCACATCTGCTGCTTTCAGGAAGACTATCATGCTCTGTGCCGATATCTTCTCCATGTTGAGAGGTTAATGATGCTATTCGTGCAACTTAGGTGAGTTGCTAGTCAGTATGTATGTTCCCTTTCAATGCAATGGTTGGCTTGATGTCTTTAGAGTGTGTTTCTGTGGTCCACATTCTTCTGTTAAAGCACGCTAGAAAATGAACAGGAATAATAAAATAGTGCACAGATGTTCTTATAAAGGAATGGCAATGAACCCCTTTTTGATTTAAAAACTGATAAGTAAAAAAAAGGTCCAAGCATTATTTTTTGTAGCAAAACGTTAGAGATACAACTCTTCAATACAATGCATCGTCAAGTTCCTTTCAAAGAAGGTTTGTGCTGTAAGTGCAGGGTTGCAGAACAAAGTGGCCTTTTCTCTGCTGCTGTGCCGTCTGCGGCCTCACTCGTTGAATGAGAACTTTCAGAAACTAATTACAGAGAAACCATCTTCTTCACATTGCCATTATGAGGGGAGAGGGGACGGGCCTGCTGACTCCCAGGGCTCCTGCAGAGAGCAAGGCTCTGATACACTTAGCCGCAGCTCTGCTTTAATTGTGCAGAAAATGTGATTTGTGCCCCAGCTTCACGTTGTAGAGAAAGTGGTGTTCACAGTCGGGGGTGTTCCAGTCGCATGAATAGCTCTGCTATTCAACCACCCAGGGATCCTTGCATGCATGTGTATGTGCTCACAAGTGCCTGCTACCAGTTTCTGTGTGTTTGCCTAAGTGTGTGCTTAAAGTCATTTGCACATATTCTGTTTGTCCTTCATCAGTAAACAAGATTTCCAAAATGTGATTACCCATTAGATGTTGAAAAAATCATTGCAGAAACAAAACTAAAATTGATTTGAATATGCATCTCTAACAAAATCTAAAGTCTGAACACATGCAATATTTAACCATTCCCTAAATCTTGCCAACACATTTTTGTAACTAATACGGACTGGATGCCATAATCTATAGATGGTTAGCATTTGACATGTTCACATGCCACTCGTTTTTCTTCTTAATTTGCAAGGTGCTGTCGGACACTTTGCGGACACTGGACAGTAAGTAAATGTAGATTTTTCAACGCAAGGGACATTTGCTGACAAACAGCTACATATATGCACAAACGCAATTTGAAACGACAGAGTTTGTGAGAAAGATAGTGGAAGAAAATGGAGATGGAGAGACTGAAAGGAGTGATATGGGCTTTGAAACATCTTGAGGGGGACAGAAAGAGAATTTTAAAGTGCAAGAAGAAGAGGGGGAGAACGAGGGAGAGACATATTGGCAGAGGATAAGAGAAACAGAGAGGCGGGGGGTGGAGGGGTGAGGTAGAGGAGTGTACGAGTGAAAGAGACTGATAGGGGAAAGGAAGAAATCCTTAACATACACCCCTCACCTGGATATGGTGCTTGTGAGCTTCGCTAAAAAACTGCTGATGTGACACGAAGAGCGAGAGCTAGCTTTTCAGCGCGGAGAAAAGTGCTTACTGGCTCTTCTTTTAAGGGAAAAAGGCTTGAGGTACACGCCTCACATATCCTCTTTGTTTGGAGACTTTGCAGTGGCCAGCACTTTCTATCTCCCCCGATCTGTTCTCCATTT
The DNA here is from genome assembly GCF_902827115.2 of Pseudochaenichthys georgianus. Lineage (NCBI taxonomy): Eukaryota > Metazoa > Chordata > Actinopteri > Perciformes > Channichthyidae > Pseudochaenichthys > Pseudochaenichthys georgianus. The sequence continues at coordinate 11,016,273 of NC_047507.1, read as the reverse complement.
TTTTCTTATTCATTCCGTTTGTTCTTCCTCATCTCAACACTTTCCTGGGACACAGTTGCACTGCCTGGCAGGATCGATTTGTTCCAGAATAATCTCTGGCAGTATAGCTTATAACTTTTCTGTTGCTCTTCGTATTAACAATGTTACCCAGTGGGAATATGGCTAAGGATGGAAATGGATGATAAAGTTGTTGGTAAGGGTGTTTTATCAAATAGTCCATCAACAACACACCCACATCAATCCCCTCTTAATTTGATTTACAGAAACAAAATTGTACCTCACCATGGTCTCACCCGCGGAGGATCTCCTCGGGCTGGACTACGCAGAGGACGAAGAGGAGGACACCCTGGTGTTCCTCCTGTCCGAATCGGATGAACAGGAGAGGACACCTTCATGTCACCGGCTCAGGCTGCAAAGCCTGAGGCAAGTGCTGCTCTCCCGGGCGATAGCACACCAGCTTCGCCCGGTCCGAGCATGGACCTGCAGGCCGTGTGTAAACGCGCTGCGGTCAGACTCAACGTCCCGTGGCCCGAAATGGCCAGGGAGACCTCCGGGTCCCGCGACGAGGGAAAACATCTTCTCCAAGCAGCGGGGAAGAGGAGACAACTCCTTCCAGTCTTCCCGGAGATATTGGATGAGGTGTCGGTTTCGTGGAGAGACCGGCCCTTCAGCAACAAGATCCCAATCCAGGGTGCCTCCTCCCCTAGACTGTGACGGAATGGAGAAGCTCGGCCTGCTCTACATGCCGCCCATGGAACCGCTGGTAGCGGCTCACCTTATACCAAAGGTGGGCCCGTCACCAAGCAGGAACCCCACGTTGCCAGCAAAGTCGGACCGTTTTCAGTCAGCAATGACTACAAGGCCTACAAAGCGGCAGCGTTGTCCGCCAGGGCCCTGAACGTGTCCTCGCTGTTAACCGCCTACCAAGCGGAGCTCTGCGAGGACCTGTCGGGTAACCCGGGGCAGCCACTCTGGACGAGATGGCAGCGCCGTCCAGGCCACGGGCAAAGCAATTGGGATCATGGTGGTGCAGGAAAGAGCGAGATGGCTCAACCTCACCACTCTCCCAGACCGGGAAAAGGAGGATGTGCTGGATATGCCCATCGTTCCCGAGGGAATCTTCGGCTCTGCTCTCGCCTCCATGCAAAGGAGGTGTGAGACGAAGAAGAGGGAGGACGAGGCACTCCACCTCTGCCTCCCTCGTAGGGTCCAGCCGCTGCTCTCGCACACTGAAGATGCAGAGGTCGCAGCTCACCCCGAGCAGGCTGGCCTAGAAACTCTCCGGTTCCGGCTGCAGCTCAGGCTCAGCCAACCCAGAATTTCGGCCAGCAGTCGAGGAAGAAGAAGCGAGCGGCGTGACAGCCCCTCCTTCTCCCCTCCATGAATGTGTTCCCGCCGCCTCGAGAGATGCCTAAACACCATCCTCAAGTCTGCACAAACACATGTCACACATTGGTTGATCTTTCTGTCATAAAACATTTGCCGCTGACGCATCCAGGCTTCAGGCCGAGGGCGCAGCTCAAAAAAATGATGAATAGAAAATAAATAGAGCCAATAAACAGCCCGCCAATTGTTCCCCTTCTGAGAGCAGCTACGGCATCTCTCAAAAGGTGGATTGTTGACGGGTCTGTGAAGGCACCACCGCCAAGCGCATGCGCAATGCCGGTTGGGGCTTTAAGGGCACCACCGGCATGCGCAGTGCCGGCTGGGGCTGTGAAGGCACCACCGCCACGCGCATGCGCACTGTCGGTGGGTATTGTTGATAAGGGGCACCACTGTGTTCAGACACTAGAGGGCCCCATAACACAACAAATAGAGACTCAGAGAGGAGGAGATGTGACATCCTCACTGGCTTTAAGGAGCACGCAGTGGGAGATGCTCACATCATCCGCTTGGGTTTTCAAGACAGTAACACGGAGCTACAGACTCCAGTTTGCTGTCAACCCCCCTCGCAGGCACCCTCGGGTTCGCGAGTTTTCTCTTGACTCAGGGTCTGGCGGCATCCTGGGCTCTGCTCAGGATGCCTCCCTTTCAAAACATTGGTGCAAGCGGCGAGCTGTTACTCGCTGCTCACTTGTGTCCGCCTTTTAACAGTCTGGGCGTTCTACTCCCAGATTGACTCAAGCAGTGCTGGGCACCTGGTTGAGTCGGAGTCCTACCTGTTAAAATTCTGATCGGTTGGCGATTTTCGAGATAAGCTCGTCTGGCAATACGGGAGCTACAATATTCCATAATGAGACATCGAACGGAGTGTTATGAATACGAACTATAGGTTACTTACGTAACCCCAGTCCTCAGAGTAACATGAAGTGAGATGTCTCACCAGACGGCCCTCCTTGCTATGGTGAAGCGAGAAGAGGTGCTTATTTTGAATGACGCATGCGTTGTGGCGCAAGCTACTTATAGGGGGTGATTTCCCCTGACGCTGACGTCAAGATCACCAGCCAATCAGGATTGGCGTAATGAGATTGATGCTTCTGTTTGCTCCGCGATGAGGCGCATCCCATTGTGAGACATCTCACTTCATGTTACTCTGAGTACTGGGGTTACGTAAGTAACCTATAGATTTCAATAAATTGAATTTGAAAAAAAAACGGGGGGGGAAATGAAAAAACAAACAATCGTATTAGATTGGTCGTGTTGAACGTAGCTCTGTTCTTTCCACCACGTGGAACCTCCTTCTTGCAGACATTGCATCTGGCTGTTACACTGCCTTCACTTTCAATTTTATAATACTTCCAAACTGCTGACATTTGCTCTGTTCCGACTCCCGAGTCACCAGCTAAACGTAGCCTCTCGTTAGCTTACTGCTACTATTAGACACTGCGCCCACTCTGTTGCCAGATTTCAGAGAAATAAGCAACCAGGTCTGAAAACAAGCCCAAAAGAAGCAACACATACATGATGTTGTGTAATTTTAAACCAAAACTAAGGCCTCAGGATGACTTTAAGACGTGAACATGGTCATTTTAGTTTTGTAACATTAAATTAAATAATTTTTTTAAAGATTCCCACATTTCTATGCCTCCATCTGTCTAAAACAGTGTTTAATCTTAAAACTCAAATCAAATGGTTTTGATGGATTGAGTGTTGGTTTTGGCGGTTGGCAAAATAATAGCCAGCGCAAAAGAGAAAAGAACAAGGAATTTATCACATCTCAAGGTTTGTCTTGCCATTCCTAAACCCCTATGGTTTTGTAATCAGTCTTTCTCAAGCATCTTAATCTCTTAATTCACTTGTATCGCTCAAATAGCTAGTTCTTTCTTTCCACCAGCGGCACTTTGCAGCTTCTAATCCTCTAAACTACAGGAGCTTTCCTGACCGACACCAACCCCAGGACACATTAAGAGACATAACCAAAATATATGTTCACGAGGAGAGGATAACAGCTCTTGCTGGAGGGACATTAAACTGACTGCAGGTCTTTGTGGTCAGCAAATCTCCTGGAGTGATTCAGGGAGTATGTAATCCCATTCTTGTTCAGACATCCTGTAATGTGTCAGTGGAGATAATGGCTGATATGTTGTCGTTAGCACTGTAACACTTTGGTTGTGGCTACTAGAGAAGACCTATTCTTTCTGTCTTTGATCTTGGAGATGTTTGAGAATCCCAAAAATCCCAAACGTACAATATGATGGACTTGAAAACAGGGGACATCAAGGGGATCAAATGGCAAAGTTCCTGACCTTCTCTAACAAGGTTTCCCTGTAGTCTTGAGGGAAATCAATGAGCTTTGTGTCGATTTTAACTGTTACATGTCCAGAGCGTATAATGTGCTATCTGAGCACACTTACAGTCAGTGTATGGGAAAGGCATCAAATATTTAGTGGTCCTTTGTTAATACCTACAATCAGTCAGTTCAAGACTTAAAACTCTTCATTAACCGCATACCACTATAGCTTTGACTGTAGCTACGCTAGCAGCGGCGCTCTAGGGTTGACAATGTCATCAGTTCCATGACTTTGATCCAGACGGGAATCTCTCAACAACTTTGTTTGCCAAGACATCTTTGTAAAGGTATTTATGGCCGCAAGAAAAAATGATTATGTTTCCTATAGAGCCACCAAGATGTTGACATTTGTGGTAATGCGTGAAAGGTCTTAACAATTACTGTTTGAACTGGTACAGAGTAGTAATTCAAAGTATGTTTCCCTCATTACTTTGGTCAATTTTGTATATTTTGTAATCTGTCACGATGAATTTATCTGGAACTATTATCGTATATAAATACGTACAACTTTCCCATCAGCCTCAGCTGTACTTTGTGTTTAATGCTAATGAGCACATTTTAGCAGGCTAATTCGCTAGGATGGTAAACATGGTAAACATGGTAAACATGAACACCTTACCATTGTCATTAGGAGCTTGTTTGCACTGATGTAAGCATTTACATGACAATTCCCAGCTGGTTGGACCTTCATTATCATCCCTTACTCTGATTTGACTTTCACTGATACATGTAGAAAATGGCCCTGCATGCTTATCCTGAACATATTTTAAATCAAATACAAAGCCTTGGATGCACATTGCCAGATGGACAGGTAATGTTTGTTTTCAGATTGTGAGGCATTGTTTTATTTCCTGGTCCCTACTCTCTGACGTGGAAATAGCCGCTGATGTCTCACCTCCATGCTACTTGCTCCCTCTCTCCTAAATAGCATCCTCCTTTTATCTAATGGAGGGGGAGCGAAAGAAAGTGAAAATGTTTCAATGCCTCTGTCTGACGGGCAAAATAAATTGCACTTACAAGATCCAAATTACATTGTTTAACCTCAAAATGATTGGCCCGGGCCCTTCTCCCCGGGCCTGATCAGTTGGGTGATGTATGGCTTTGGTTTACTCCAGCGCTGCAAATCCCAAAGTACTCTGCAGCCCCCGGGGCAGAGCTGGGAGGGGTGGGATGTGCGCACCACAATAGAGCCAGAGGACGTTTAATGTTTTATAAGCCCCTTTTCTTGCACTCCACTTTAATTTGGAAATATGAAGCTGCACGTGTTGAAAGAGGGGATTATTAGCTGGTGCTAATCTCTCTTTCTCTCTCCGCCCTTGTTTACCGCAGCCCTACTCCCCAGCCCTCATCCCCAATCCCAAACAGAATGAAAGAGGAGAGAAAATGACAGTGAGGGGGCAGAAGAGGGAGAGAGAAAACTGAAATTGGTCTTCTTGTTTGTTGTGCCGTGTTGTGTTGTGAGCATGTAATAAGGCTCCAAATGTCACTGGTTCAAACAATCAACCTCAGGCTATGTGGGATTGTGGGGATTTGTGTAGTGGCACGTGTGCATGGAAGATTATGTGCACACAATTTTGGAGGATTAAGAAAAGCGAATCATTGTGCAGTTTGCTGAATGGATCGCCTGCTTTTTATTGTTGAGTCTAATCTAAACAGAGGAATAACTTAATTGACATATGATGGACGACTTAAGATGAGAGATACATAAAGTGATGGGAAAACTGCTCATATTACAAGTATAGATCGAGGCAGTATCCAACAGCTGTCATCTGGTCTTCTTCAGGGGGAAAATATATATTTTAACTCTTTTTCTGTCCTTTCCTCCAAAGCAAGGCCTCTCCCTGTCTGCTACCAGTGTCGGTATCTTTAAGCATTGTAGGAGGCGCCATCTGGAAGAGGGAAATATTAATGACAAAGCCAGGCCCCAGCATGTCTTGCTGTCCTAATCAGCCTGCTTTCGGTTCCACACTGCTCTGTGCTTCTGGGGAGTGGGGAGGGGCGTGGCTGGTGGGATGTGTGTGTGTGTGTGTGTGTGTGTGTGTGTGTGTGTGTGTGTGTGTGTTGTGTGTGTGTGTGTGTGGTGTGTGTGGTGTGTGTGTGTGTGTGTGTGTGTGTGTGTGTGTGTGTGTGTGTGTGTGTGTGTGTGTGTGTGTGGGTGTGTGTGTGTTGTGGTGTGTGTGTGTGTGTGTGTGTGTGTGTGTGTGTGTGTGTGTGTGTGTGTGTGTGTGTGTGTGTGCGTGCGTGCATGCATGTGTGTGTGTGCGTGCGTGCATGTGTGTGTGTGTGCAATGCATGTGCATGTGCATGTGCAAGAGGAGGGAGGGCTGGGTAGTGTGTGTGCAAAAGGGCGATTGATGCTTTGTGTAGCGACTGTATACAAATGAAGGATTTGTCAAACTGCAATATTTGGGTCCCAATAGATTACCATACGGCACCAGGGTAATTATGCACAGAGTTGATTGAATGGAGTCAAAACAGGGGGAATGTGTAAACTTGTGGCTGCTGCCGCGTTTGATTTCCATAGAAATGGAGGGGTTGACACACGCACAGACACATGCAAATAAGCAGACAAATGCATATTCACAAACACGCACACACACACACACCTTGGAATGCGTAAATGAACACCTATATATACACACACTCGCAAACACAGGTCGACGTGTGCATGAAAACACAATGAGATGCCAGGGCACACATTATAACATACAAATGTAGACAACTTTTCAACTCACATAAATCTATGAGAGCTTGCACACACACATGCATATAAAACACACAGGTGTGACACTGACATTACAATTGTAATTAAGAAATAAGTTGTTGACAACAACCATTAGCAGTCACATTTATGAGCCCCTTCACTTCAGCCAAAAAACTTTTCCCTGTTCACCTGCAGTATACAGATAAGGCCCATTGTTTTCAGTCTAGAGCCTTCTTTAACAAACAAAAAAAAACACAGATTTTCTTAAAGGGCAGGACTTTCTCCTGGATTTCATTCCATCGGCCATACGACTGTTAAACACCTGAACTAAGAACATCCATACCATTCACCTGTTTGCAACTCACAAATGATGTATCACTTGTATATGGACTCTTATGGCACTACTTCTACTTCTATTCGATTGTATTGACTATTTTAACTGTTATATGTGTTGCCCTTTTGGAGGAGCCTGGGACCTAATATTTTCATCGACATAACTACACTGTAGCTATGTACGAATGACAATAAAAGCCTTGAATCTTGAATGTGACTTTATATTTATGCTGCAGGTGGGGACACCATCATTTAACAGTGTTTAGTTTAAAGTGTAACAAAGAAAACTATGGGAGAAAATGCAAATGGTTGCTATTGTGTACTGAAAATGTTTCACATTGATTTTTACATGCACTTTCAGCCACTTTTCTTAAAATAACAACACAATAATTTACAAAACAAAAAGCCTTTTATAAATTGTACTACAAATACCCTCATGAATAGATAGACCTTTGCATCTTATCAATATGTTCCCTCACAAACATGGAGAGAAGGAAAACCGGTGGATGTACTGGAGGTCATAAGCTACTGTAGATAGGAGTGTGATTTATTCAGCCAACCCCCAGTTAGGGCTCAATTCATTCCCTGTGGGAGAGTAATAGCCCATTCTGTTGGTCTCTTTATTGTGTTCACACACATTTTGATTGTTTCCTTTTATCATTATTCCTGCGGAAATTAAACACAGCATGAAATAAATGCTACTGGCAGTTCTATTATGTATTATTGTCACATTGCAGCACACACTCACTACTTGTGCAATCATCATAAAGACTGTGTTGGATTTTCTTCTGTCATTATCCTTTTACCAAGATTGAATTCATCAATATACCACAATTTATAGTTTCATTTCAAGTGAATATCTATTCTTTGGAAATAAAATACAGAAGTTATAAAAGAAGAATTGCAGGGGAAATCCTCTGGCTCATTTTAGATGTATGTCAATTTCACTAACATTTGTTCTTTTGCAAATGTTTGCTCTTCCAAAAAAAAACTCCCTTTACATCTTGGCCTTTTACAGCATGTGCATTAATTTCAGGCTTCAGTGAAAGGCAATGTAAGTATTGATCATTTGAAGGTATGCAATGTGTAGAGAGGTTTAGGTTGTGCCGCTTTTCTCTTTATTCAAAGTTGGAGATAATTCAAAAGTTGTGTAGCGCATTCGATTCTTATTCAAATGCCATATCGCAGGTGATATTTTCCTTCAGAATGGCATTCCTTTCTTTCCATTCTCATTCCTCCCGAGCCGATTCCCATTATGCACTTTCAACAAACTCAATTTTCAGCCCTAGCCATTAAATGTCTGAAATGTTGAATACAGCCTTGGTTTTTACCCTTTACCCGAGACTATCTCAAGACAGGCTTGTTTGAGGAGTGGGGAAGACAGAACGATGCTGTGAGTGGAGAGCAGAATTAGCAGGAGCTGTTTTTAGAGGAATGTAAGTGAAGTATGCGTTGTTGATTCTTACACATCCTGATTTATAGTTTTAGTACTATTATAATAAATCACAGACTGTAAAAACAAAATGCTTAAAAACATAACCTGGGGCCATCAAACAAAAGAAAAATAGTCCCTTGTAGGATACACTGCTGAGCTCAGGTGCACTAAAAACCTCCCCTATTCACCCCCGCCATCTAGGAGAAGTTGATGTTGTCAGACAGTGTCTCTGTCTTTCGGTGTCCTTGCTCTACAAAGGTTATCCTGTAGAATCAGATAGGATGGCAGCAGTAAAGAATCACTTCTGTGGTCGCTGCATCACCGACGTATGGTCTATGCCACCTGTCCCCTAAGGGTGTGTGTGTGTGTGTGTGTGTGTGTGTGTGTGTGTGTGTGTGTGTGTGTGTGTGTGTGTGTGTGTGTGTGTGTGTGTGTGTGTGTGTGTGTGTGTGTGTGTGTGGTGTGTGTGTGGTGTGTGTGTGTGTTGTGTGTGGTGTGTGTGTGTGTGTGTGTTACATGTGCATGAGGGCTGTGTCTAAAAACAACATGTGCACGTGTGTGTTCCTGTGTGTGTGCATATCTGTGTGTGTTGGTATATATATCCCAATGTGTGTGTAAATGGAGCAGGTGGCGGTCCTTGTGTAGGAAATGTCTACCCCAATCAACAGACACCCCCTCAACCTTGGGATCCAGGGTCCCGCCCAGGACTCAGTCACATTGTTTACAAAGCGAAAGAGACACACAGACAGAAGCTGTATCCAGCCTTATTTACTCCCCCACTCGGCAACACACTCACTCCTCCTCACACCTTTTAAAAAGAAAAAGCATGGAGGCTTAAAGAACAAATCAGCTCAAATTGAACTAAAGGATTATAACTTTGGTTACTTTCATAACTAAACAATTTCATTAAGACATTTCACTTCAGTGGGAGCTTATAGATAATGGTTCTGTGTGATTGCTTAGCCCCCCTATGTTGGTGGAGTGGTTTGGGTCTGTATGTGTGAATATCTGCAGACACTACTCAACAGTGAAACATACACGACATGCATATCTTTGCATATCTTTCGCTTTAAATTAGTATTTCAACTACAACTAACAAAAATGACGCTCAATTACGCACCAGTGAATTATAAAGCAATTACCATCACAAAGTAACTTAAAATAAAGCAATTTGCTACCGAGGAGCTAACAGCTAGCACAGCCCTGTCCAAAGGTAACAACATCAACAATCAATGGTTTAAAAACAGCACTTTGAGGGAGATGGTGAATCTACGATGAGATAATCCCACACACAACAGCTATAAAGTCACAAAAGTGTTTTCAGGTGAAACTAGGTATTGTATTAATTGAGCCATTTTCACTATTACCAACCTTTGATCCTGTATTAATCTAAGCTACATTTAGTTTTAGCCTGCTTGAGAATACTGATTCTCTCACCCCGGTTTTAGATTCGGTCCAGTGGCTCAGATGTTGGTTGTTGTTTTTGTCAACATCTTGTTTGGAGTCAGAGAAACAACTGACCCAATCAGCAGCTCTGCCGGCAGGAAGTCAGCGACGTTATCAAGCTGTGTTAGAGCCAGACAGACCCGGACTGCTCAGACAGATCTAAGGCCAAACGTCACTGAAATTGAAACAAAATTATCTTATGAAAGGTTTCCTCGCTGATTCTCAGTGTGCTGCCAGCACAATACAGAAACAAAGATTCAACCCTGCTGACGTTTAGTTTTTAATGTGTGATCTCTACCAGATTATGTAAAGTACCTGACTTTATTAATGTACCCATAATTCAAACTGAAATAGGTTTAGAAAACACTATCACAAAATGTAAGTTTTAAATTCAAGAACAATGGAAGCAATGATGTGGCTTAAGTATACAAATACAGCTTTTGTTGCTTTTATAAAAGTATTTCCACTATGAAATCTAAACACAGTCTGCCTACTGTATTTGCTTTATTTAATGACCTTCATACAGTACTCGTAACTCTCTCCAAGTTGCCCAAATATAGTAGATTTGTGAATTAGTTTGCCATCTGCGAGACAAACAAAGTAACGATAGCATTACTGTAACTCACGTTTAAGATAAGATAAGATAGAACTTTAATGATTGCAATTTGGGGAATGTTTGTGTTGCAGCAGCAAAAACAGACATGGCATTGTACAATAAAAATTAAATGAGTACAAATAAACAAGAAAGTAGAAAATAGAATTGTAGAGAATTTACAAATTAACAATAACAAGATATAAAGCAAGGTATTATTACATAAGTATGTGACAGATGGAATATTAAATATTAGACTGAATATATAAATATAAAATGTACAGTGAAGAGAAAAACACTGGAGCAGAGACTTCTCTTCCAGCCAGAGGTGATTTGTTGTACAGTGTTATTGCAGGAGGCAGGATTGTTTTCCTGTATCTGTCCTTTATTACATTTACAGTTTATTTATTAGATACTTTTTGATGAAACCATCTGTACACGAGTTACATTTAGCTAGTCTTATATAAAAGTTGGCTTTGAATGAAAAGCTATTAACTGTTGGAGTTGTTTTCAAGTTTTCAAGTAATGTTTATAAATGAGCCTGAAGTAAGAATATGTCAAATCAACACATGATTACATTAGCAAGACAGGATCATGCACAGCTTTGTTCTTAAAAAAGAATAAGAATTTAAAAATGCAACAGTTGATGCAAAGAGAATCCAAGATGAAAAGTATTGTTACAGCCTATACTGTTCGCAACCTTCTGAAGTCATGACAGTAGTTTTCATGTGCTGCTGGACATTGTTAAACTTTAAGAGTTTTAACATTAGAATCTGTGGAGAGTAAGCAATAGGAGGAAAAGCTCAAATAGTGGCTATGTGAGTGAGAGCAGGACATTGATGTAGTCCCTTGCAGCAACATGTATTGATAAACATAATGCATTTTGTTGTCATGGTTCCTCACGATTTCTATTTTAAGGGTTTCAAAAATCTGTTTACCTTTGGATTTTCCCTGCAGCCGCACGTCGTATTTCGCTCTCTGTGGCTCAGCTCCCATTTGAGATGCTTATCAGATGCTCACATCTGTCATATCCACTATGTCTCTTGTCAAATCAATCAGTTTGCTTGAAAAACACTCGGAGGGGAAATGTACCTGTGTAATGCAGAGCTTCTTCTTTGCTCATGGGTGAGCATGACATAAAAAAAGTTAACGAATAAAGAAGTTCTGCCTCGGAAAGGATAAAGAAAAGAGAAGCCCTCTGTGTGGGATTTCAATTATGATTTTTTTCCTCTCCACCTTTGTTTCTTTAATAGAGGTCCTCGATTAATTTCACTAAGGTTTTCTCCCATTTTTCTCTCCGCTGCCTCATTTTCATTAAATGTCCCTGTTGGAGCTCTGCACACTGTGCATTACATTAGCCGGTTAGCCAAGAGAGCGGAGACATCGGCCCACGTTTTATTACAAGCCGTGTCTTTGAGATGCAATGTAAATCAGCAGGTCAGGGGGTCAGCAGAACACATTAATTCTACGCCGCAGTTGAAACGATGAGAGGAGCCTTGCCTCCAAGGCTGTGTTTCATTGCCCCCTTCTCATTACATGCAATAATATCTAACACTGAACAAGGACCTTTTAAAATAGTATATAGTTAACATGAAATTAATCTCACTTGTGGTATGTGTGACATAAATATATTTCACTAGCATGCCGAGACACAAGACGAATACCAGAGAGACCTGAAATTATTCACTGGATATTATATTCTTATATTCCTAAACAAAACAGTGATATAGCTGTGATTATTATATTTATAGAGATTTTTCTGGTTATTTGTGTCTATACATTTTCAACTAAACCAAATGTTTGCATAACAAATATTCAGCAAGTATCCATTTAAAGGTGGGGTAGGTACATTTCAGAAACCAGCTCGAGATCGCTAGAATTTGAAAACACAACCGGAGAAAATCTGCCACTTCCTTACAGAGCCCCTCCTCCAACACACAACGCGCACATGACCAATGAGGGCACGAGATAAGTTTGTGCCCCGATGGAAGGCTGACAGGCAGGTAGGCCATCCATTGGTTGTACTTTTTACAGTATTACCGCTTCTACAGATGACATTTTTTTATGGATTTTTTGTCAAAGCACTTCAGATATTCATTGCTATCGGGATGTTAAGAGCATTCCATGGAATATAACAAAAAGTGTATCTCGAGCCGGTTTCTCAAACTTACCTACCCCACCTTTAATGTACAAAACCTAATTATTCAGAAGTAAAGAATAAAAAAATGACTCAAATGAAATACCCACATAATCTCCTGAAGTTTCATTTGGTTGCAGCTGCTCATTACGGTCGTTGCTATTTAACTTAGTGGCCTGGCATGCAGTTTGCTTTTTCGCTGTGACCCATTATTTTCCTTTGCAGAACATATTCTCTAACTTTCCCCTTTCCTATTTTTCCTCCTTTAGTTATTCTTTGGTGTAGAGGCAGCACACAAGAGGCATTTCATGTAGAATAACAATTAATTATAATGGGCATTAAAGAATATTTGTGATTGCTTGAGTTAAAGGAAACAAATTCAGAGAGAGAAGAAGAGCGTAACCTGCATGCACTCATTGGGTGCCAGCATACACAGTGGATGTGGTGCGTGTGTGCGTGTGTGCGTGCGTGCGTGTGCGTGTGTGTGTGTGTGTGTGTGTGTGGGCAGAGAGCGTGGACAGGTGTGTTGGCTAAGCAACCTAATCACCTCCTGCTACAGTGAGTCCAGAGCCGTCTCAGCAGCCGCCCCCTTTGGGCCGCCTCCACCAGCGGCAGCTCTCCTCTGAGTGCACACTTTAATTAATAATCAAGCTAATTGGATTGAGGTCCCCCATTGTGCAGCCGATAAGTGTGGCGTGTGTGCGCATACAGCACGTACAACACGAGCACATTTGGATGTGGATGCATTCAACAGCAGTACAAGTGTGTTTTGTGTGTGTGTGTGTGTGTGTGTGTGTGTGTGTGTGTGTGTGTGTGTGTGTGTGTGTGTGTGTGTGTGTGTGTGTGTGTGTGTGTGTGTGTGTGTTGTGTGTGTGTGTGTGTGTGTGTGTGTTGTGTGTGTGTGTGTGTGTGTGTGTGTGTGTGTGTGTGTGTGTGTGTGTGGTGTGTGTGTGTGTGTGTGAGCGCGAGAGGCAGCCACCGTTTAGGTTCTGCTCTCCTTCTGCAAACTAAAGACGATAGTAAAACTTGATGGTGCTCAAGAGGCAGCTCCCATTTTATAGAAAATGTCTTCCTTATACGTTGTAAAACATGTACCTTTCACTGCCTTCCACTCCAAAGGTACAATAAAGTGATAAAGTAGCACATTTGTGGCATTTATTGCATAAACACCCAAGCAAAAAAACTGCGTTTCGCCCAGAAAGATGATTTGATTTTTAAGTCTCGATATTCCATTTATTTGATAAGGTAGTAAATACGTAAAAATAAATTCTACAAAACTGATTGTGAATATGTATAAGTAGCAGAAGCTTTCATTAGCTTTCTTATCTAATGGTGTCAATGGCCAGCTAATGTAAGGGTGTCCTTGATATATGTCTTTGCTGTCTGGGAAATATACTGTCGGGTTTTATTTGGCCACTGTTTGTCTTTCTGTCGAGAGAAATGAGAATTTCAACTCATTCTCTCACTCATTTAACCCCACTCTACCTCCAGTATGTACTCTCACCTCATCTTTAACTCCCTCCCATTTCCCCTCTATTTCTTGCCCCTCTCCCCATGTCTGTCCCCCTCTCCCTTCTTTCGTTCTCAGCGTGGACGTTTGGCAGGCAAGGCGGTGGGCGCTGCAGGCCAGTTCTCTATATTAGATGTCAGGCCTCAGATAGAGACTCAGGCCTGTGGGTAAACACTTTGACAGCTTCTACAGAGGATATTGTGTCTGTGAAATGGAGTCTGCATTACTCCAGGTGAAAAGAGATGGGAGAGGCAAAGAAGCACGGAGTCCCTCTCTTTCACATTAGATACACTGCTTCGATGTTAAGGATTGCATTTGTTTGAGATTGGAGGGCAGAAGAAGAAAATGCATCTACAGTAGCTGATCATTTCTTCCTCAGCTATTTTGAGCCAACGTAGATTTGACAGTATTGTGGCCACTTATAAAAACTAAATCAGACCTCGATTGGTTAATTATTAGATTTACACAAATGCTGAAGAACTTACCACTTATTATTCCTATACAAATTGCTTAATCTAAATCACTCAAACCTTAATCTTTCTGCATCTTATATAGCAATTTACTATAATCGTACTACTCCACATCATGAAGATCTGCACAAACTAATTAGCTCCAACAGATGATATGAGTGTGTATGAGTTCACACTATAGAATGAATAAACGCAGTAAACGTCTCCACACCTCAGAGTTGTGAGACTAAAATATAAGGACTTTACAGAATGCGACATCTACCCTGTTTATGGTAGGTATTAAAAATCATGAGCACAGAACGCGCATGTGTGTGTGTGTGTGTGTGTGTGTGTGTGTGGTGTGTGTGTGTGTGTGTGTGTGTGTGTGTGGGGTGTGTGTGTGTGTGTGTGTGTGTGTGTGGTGTGTGTGTGTGTGTGTGTGTGTGTGTGTGTGTGTGTGTGGTGTGTGTGTGTGTTGTGTGTGTGGTGTGTGGTGTGTGTGTGTGTGTGGTGTGTGTGTGTGTGTGTGTGTGTGTGTGTGTGTGTGTGTGTGTGTGTGTGTGTGTGTGTGTGTGTGTGACACAAGGTGGAAGTTACAGGGAGATTTCTTGGATGCATGAGCTTCAGTATGGCAAATTAAATTTGAATGCAAATGCAGCGGTATTCCTTGACAGTCGGTGATAAAACCCCTATTATGTTTAATGATATGCCTTGTGAATGTGCATGAGTGGAGAGTGGTCTGCAACTCAGGGGGGGCCATCTTCAAAAGTCTGCCTATACCCTCTCCATGGTGGCTTGAAACAGTCGATTTACACATGCATGTACGCTTTTTTATATATGCATATTTTCATGCAGTTTGCCACCGGAAACTTCTCGCATGGAGCTTCACCAAAAAGATTTCCTCCACAAAAAGTGTTACATTTAGCTGAGGTCATCCTACCTCTGAAGAAAAAAGTAATGCCTTAAAACACTTTTTTGAATAGCTCAGCTGGAGTCGAGTCCTTTATAGACTTTCATGTTTTTTTTACGTTTCCATGGTGTTCTCTTAGCTTAGCTTGAGAATGATGATTCACATATTTCCTGCTTCCAACAATGTGGCATTGAAACGTTTTCTTGAATTCATTCTATTGAGACATCTTATTTGTCATACCTATGAGGGGAGATGGACAGTGGCTATTTTATTTAAGACTACTTATAATGTGGCTTTGCAGCAGGAATTTTGATAAGGTTTAAGGGTGTCTTTGTGTTTTCTCCTTCCTCTTTTTTCATGTGTGCTTGTGGTGCATTTGCTGCAGGGTAGTGTGAATATGTGTGCATCTAACATATGAGCTGGTTGTCTTAATGAGGAAGTGAGTGTTTAGTGACCTGTCCATTCACAGCCTATTGATTTGGTTTGATGTCTCTGTAAACAGCCAAGCACTTTGTGGAGATGCATAGCAGGCAGGATCATAAAAACAGACGCATCAGTCATCGCACAAACATACTCGTTATGTCCCCACATGGCTGCTCACGGGCACTAAATCCATTTCTTAAAACAGTCTGATGGTTTCCAAAGTCCAGCCAGAACTGTAGTTAAAAGTAATGACAGTTTCCAAAAGATTCATGTTCTGTGATGCTTAGCATCTCTCTGCATGCCCTGGTTTGGTTTAATTTGTTCAGCCTTGGCATTATCCTTTCCAGGCAGCAGGGGATGTATATCTGAATCCTTCATAACTACTTTGGTGTGATCCTTGAACTACTGACAGGCTTTTCATTTGAAACATATAGGAGGTGTTGAGTTGTACTAACAGCTGCTAAACACAAAGTGGAAAATCAACAAAGTAGAGGGTAAGGAAAGTTTTGATTGAAAACAGTAATTCTGTCTGGATGTGACATGCCAGGGGCTCTGTGAGGCTGTGCATCAGGTACTTTTGGGTAAATGTTAACAATAATAAGGCTAACATGCAGACATTTAGCAGGTGTCCACCATCTTAGTTGTTTAGCATGCCAAAATGTATTCATTCACACTGCTTTACGTAAAAACTGCAGCTATATTGGAGAATAGAGACTACAATATATATCAGAGCAAAATAGTACCATAAAAACGAATTTACCAAAATAAATCCTACATATTTTAAATTCTCAACAGTGTCATTTATTTATCCCAAATTAAGTGAAACAAGTTATGATTAGACACAGACTGTTAATTAAAAAAAAACCTCTGCTCTCATATAAAATACTGATCTTGCTGGTTGCTTAATGCCAGGCTGACAAGATGCATGAGAAGGTTTTATTAAGCTGTATGTTTCGCTGCTTGCACAGTAGCAGCATTGTCCTGTGGTGGGGCTCAGGGGTTGGCTTCAGCCAGGTGGAATGAGAACAAACAAGCTGTCAGAAATAATCACATCTCCCAGACACTGGACATGTGAATCCACCAACATATCTGTCCATCAGAGCCTCAGAGCCAGCGGCCAGTGTCTGGGGGCCCCCCGGGCCACATCACACACTGACAGAAAGGCTGGCACTGAGGAGAGCTGTTGTGTAAATGTTCCACGAGAGAGGAAATTAAGCCATTCTTAAAATCCATCTAGCCTGAACTGACCAGCATTGACTATGCTTTGGGATAATTGTCTTCTAATCTATATACAATTGGAAATAAACTAAGCAGATGCAGCGGCTTGGCTTGAGAATACCTCTACCCGAGGAAAATCCATGTGTAAAACTGCCATGATCAATGTTTCATCAAGTGAAAGTCACTCTAAAAACACAGTAACAAACAAGTGATTACCACTGCAGCACCTCATACTGTAAATGAATCCCTTGAGTACTAGTCCCTGGACTATTTTAATTTACTTATCGTTTCAGTTCATTATCGCATGTTCTTAATGCCATTTTGTTTACTTCCAAACAAGCACAAAGTTTGAGGGAGGACGGCAGGGAGTCAACAAATGAACTGGAGTGTTAACAAAACCTGTTTTCCAGTAAAAACACGAGCACTCTTTCTAGTTTTAATCCTCTCCTTTTGAATGACAGGATTATTTTTTGTGGCGAGAAAAATTTGAGATAAGTATCACTATCTCTTATTCCATCACCCCAACTGCAGGTTATTGAATATCCCAGTGGAGGGGAAAAACTAATTACGAAACGTGTCTGGCTAAGAGAGTTATCTGTGAGATAGCCCGCAGTGCAGCCATGTTTTAGCCCTTTTGTTTTTTTGTTGTGCAAACTAATTAGTTTTTTCTCTTTCTTTTTTTAATGGAGAAATGCTCCGCTGCTCCCCAAACTAGTAATGACCTTCCATCGGAATTATGACACCGGCAGATGTAAAGCTTTTGATTAAGCCCATTTACATGGATCCCACACTAGTTGAGACGTTCAGCTCTGATGCTCAGGATTATAAGTCCCATTCTGTTTTGCCGTAGGTGGAGTGCTTTTCCAAATTGCTTTCATTATGAATACTAAATCTTTCCCTAAACTTTGATGAAACTTTGAGATGATAGATTTACGTAGCTTTACATTTTTCAGCGCAATTTATCATAAGCCCTGTTAAGAAGCTATCCGTTTCACATGTAATTTAGTTAATATAAACTGCTTCAAACTTAGCCCCCTATTTAAAAACTGAAATTGACTTGGCTTGAATAGTGGGGATGTACCGTATTAGTTCAGCATTTTGGTCCTTAACTTTGGGATAAAACAAAACAATTAGCCGCTCTAGCGGATGAACGCTCACAGCCCTGAAATGTGTTAAAATAATTGACTCTGTTATTAATGTTAAAATGTCATGTTGACCATTTTGAAACTAACAGATTAACTGCATGCTTAGGCAACTTGAACTACACTATGGTAATTTATATGCACGGGATTAGGACAGTTAAAAAGTTTCTTATTATGTTCTACAGATCAAATAAAATAAAAAAAGTCCATAACTTATCATATAATAACATGTGGATATAGTAAATTGATGATGTATTTACTAACCTCTGACTCTTTCCTTGTAATGTATAATCTGACAACATGTAAAAACAAAATATACAGCACATTCTTTCTGTTTGTGTTTATTAAATTGCGTATACGCTGCCTTTGCTTAAGGTGGGGTAGGTAAGTTTCAGAAACGGCTCGAGATACACTTTTTTGTTATATTCCATGGAATGCTCTTACCATCCCGATACGCAATGAATATCTTAAATGCTTTGACAAAAAATTCCATACGTTTTTTTTAGTCGGCCGGCTAAACGGATTGGATGGCCTACCTGCCTGTCAGCCTCCATCGGGGCAACAAACTTATCTCATGCCCTCATTGGTCATGTGCGCGTTGTGTGTGTTGGAGGAGGGGCTCTATAAGGAAGTGGCAGATTTTTCTCCGGTTGTGTATTTTCAAATTCTAGCAATCTCGAGCCGGTTTTTCAAACTTACCTACCCCCACCTTTAATACCATTTAAGAACAGTTCTGGGAAATTGCTGCTGAGGATGCATACAATAACATTGTCTGTATTAGAGCTGAACGATTAATCGATTTTAAATCGAAATTGAAATGATGCAATTATCAAAACATTGATCCAATCAAGTATTTTGAAATACTTTTCCAAATGGCTTCCAATGGAGCTTTCCTAGATCGTTTGGTGTAAAAAACATCGGAGTCGGGTTAGTAATGCTCCATCACATGTTATACATCTATTACGGGGTGAATCTGAAACTGAAGCTTGACTTTAAAGCAACCCAACGGAAGTTTCATGTAAGTTTAGTTCTTTCACTGGTTAGCTCGGGTTGCGGGGGTGCTAGAGACGGGAGCACGTTGATACGACCTTCCTAGCCGGAGGATATGGCTGCATTTTATAATAACCTCCGTTGGGTCGCTTAAAAACAAATATCGCAAATCGAATTGCAATCGCAATATCTGTCCGAAAAATCGCAATTAGATTATTTCCCCAAATCGTGCAGCCCTAATCTGTATGCTAAACTTGAAGCTACAATAAAGAGGTCTTCCAATCAAACACTAGCAAGAAAGTAAATAAATGTATATAGCCTATCATTTTGCAATCATTACCCACATCCAGGGGCGGACTGGCCATTGGGAATACCGGGAGTTTCCCCGGTGGGCTGGTGCTGTGTGTGGGCCGGAGGGCCAAAAAACCTACCTACCGGCCCACATTTGTAAGTGTTCCGGCCCAGCCCAGCCCAGTGGGGTGTGGCCAGGGTTGGGTTTGTAACGGAATACATGTAACGGTGTTACGCAATCAGAAAATCAATCTGTATTCAGCTCGCGTTACATTTGAAAAACGAGTAATCTGATTACAGTTACTTTCGTAAACCTGAAGTGAATACATTTGGATTACTTATTGGAATTATTGGTGGAAAGATTTCCTCACAACATTTAATATTCATTACTAAAGATACAGCCTCACAGCGCACAAACCGCGCAGATGGACCAAAAAGGGGAGCGTTTGAAAAAAATGTGCGGGTCCGCTCAGTGAAACAATTACAACGTAACATGGAGGAACAAAAGTCTGCGTTTAAATCGCGTAGTGTGGTGTGTGTGTGTGTGTGTGTGTGTGTGTGTGTGTGTGTGTGTGTGTGTGTGTGTGTGATGTGTGTGTGTGTGTGGTGTGTGTGTGTGGTGTGTGGGTGTGTGTGTGTGTGTGTGTGTGTGTGGTGTGTGTGTGTGTGTGTGTGTGTGTGTGTGTGTGTGTGTGTGTGTGTGTGTGTGTGTGTGTGCGTGTAGAGGTGTGTGTGGTTAAAACACATCAGCCACACCGCTCTTTAGCCTTTCTAATGATTCTGAAGGTAAACACAGTGAAGGCGCTGCGTGAAAGGCGGTGCGTGAAAGGCGGTGCGTGAAAGGCACTGCACGCTCCTCTTCTCAGAGGCTGAGTTAACCCTCCCGCTGCCTCCTGGTGCTGCAGAGATGTCATGAAGTGAAGGAGGTTTCCTTCTATAAAACAGCTGTGGGCAGCAGATAGGCTACTGTGAGTGTCAAGGACATGAATACATAGATCAAGGCAGACTGGTGCATACACCTCTCCTGTTTTGCCAATCCGGTGCTTAAACAAATATAGCTCTACACCCCTGGCCGAAATGTCCTTAAAATGGATTTTAATTAATGTCCTGCCAACACTGGCAGGGACAGAAGGCGACACGCCCTTTCTAATCCATGTCCTCACATCCCAAGCTGCATCCCCAAAAAGTTTATTATGTTGTTACAACAGGGTTCAGGGGGAGTGGCTGTACGGCTGTACCCGTAGGATAGAAAAGGTGGAAATGATGTCTGACTCAGAGGTTCGCGCGGCTGTGGAGAAGAACGTGTTGCCCACATTCTGTTACTGAGTTTAGGCTAGTTAGCTAGCAGGTTTATTGTTTTGCGTGCAGTCACTTTTGCCTCCACTTGCTGTTCAAATAAATGTTGAAATAAAAAGTTAATCTGTTACAGTTCTGTTTTATATGGGTGTTTGAAGAAGAAGAAGAATTGGGAGGGATGAAACCCTCTTTAATGGTCACACATGCAGAGCACACAGTGAAATGTGTTCTCTGCTTTTAATCCATTCTAGTACCAGGAGTCTAGTACTGGGAGCAGTGGGCAGCTATTGTACAAGCGCCCGGGGAGTGGGAGTGAGGGGGAAGGGGATGTCCGGTGCCTTGCTCAAGGGCACCACGGCAGTAGGTGAACTGGGACCTCTCCAAGTAGAAGTCCACACTCCAAATAGGTCTGGTCGGGGACTTGAACCGGGCGACCCTACGGCTCACAGTCCAAGCCCCTACTGACCTGCCATAGATTAGTCCCTAATTTTGCTCTCAAAATGGGACCAGATTGATGCATTTAACTTCAACATTTAAAAAATCTCTTCCCGGGGAGCTTGCCCCCGGACCCCCCCTAGAGGAGGTGAGGTTCACCCCTGATCACACCCCCTGTTAAATTGTCTCACCCACATTGAGGATGCTTCCTACGCCCATGTTTTATTCCATGTGTCAAGTCCAACCCGGTATCACGGCAAGACGTGAACATGTGACGATTTACCATGCTGGGAGACGTGAAGATGTCACGATTTCGTCCCTTCAAACGTGACAGTTACACGGTATTGTTAACCCATGCTAACCAGTGGAGAAATACCCGGAAATGCCAAGCAAATGCTACCCCGACGGTCGGTTGTTATTGTCAATATTAATATAATAATGATTTCTTTTTTAATAGTCACACTCGATTACGCCGATTTTCTTGTTGCCCCAGCTGGTCGACACCTCTTTTAGCAGAAACAAAGACTACATTAATGTATTAAATCGATGTTAATCCATGCGTGTGGATGTGGAATTAACTGACGTGACGTTGTACGATTGCGTTGCCAGGCAACAGCTTCGGTTCATGTTCATGTACAAACTCTTCAACTACAACCGTAGTTATATTTAAAAACATGTTAAAAGGCCTCACGAAATACTTTAATGTAAATTTAAATTTAAATGTGAAGGAATGTGTGTATAACAAAATACATCTGTCATAAACGAAACCGGAAACAGACGTAGTCAAGATCCTCAGCCCGATGCATAAACGGCGCACAGCTGATAGAAAGGGACACCTGGTGGTTAAAGCACGTTATTGAATTTTATTATTTGTATTATTAGATATTAATAGAAGGATGTGCAAAACAGACAAACTAATAAGGCTTAATTTAAACATTAAAGAGTACTTTAGGTTAAGGTCTTCTTTTGAATAAGAAAAAAGCTTTGGGGGTATAGAAGAAGAATATGGAGGGATGAAACCCTCTTTAATGGTCACACATGCAGAGCACACAGCACACACAGTGACATTTGTATCTACAGATAAATATTAAGCCTGACAAAGTACTTAACGTCTAATATATTGCTTTCCTGCAATGTTAATGTTTAAGCACTTATTTTAACTGATATTATACATATGTATTATACTCTTATAAGATGTATGTAGATAGTATAAGAAATGTGCAGAATGACAGTTTAATGGTGGAGGTATACACACATATTGATAGATGTCTTGTAATGCACTGTTGAGGAACCTGCGACCCAAGTTTGTCATTCAATGCATAACTACACTGTAGTTGTGTATAATATGATATGTCAATAAACCTTAGAAATCTTGAAATCTTGAAAGGGATGTGCAAACTAGTCATTATATACAGTCTTTAAATAACTATTAGTAGAGAATAACGATTAATGAATATACTTTATAGGGATCCTATTAATATCTAATAATAAAATAATAAAATGCAATAACGTGCTTTAACCACTAGTGTCCCTTTATATCAGCTGTGCACCTTTATGGTGTAAATACAGCCTATCTACCAATTGGATCAAATATAAAAGTCAGCCGAATTAGTGTTGATACTGCAAGGAGACGTATTGTGTGAAAAGAAATGTAAGATATTGTTTAATTGCTTATATATTTATGATCCACGTCACGTTTTCAGTTTTGGCGGCAGTTCCTCATGTTTGTCTAGAAGTCTTCTCATCAGGGCTCTATAAATAGAGAACTACGGCAGATATGTAATATTTAATGCAGCCGAACCGTGTATTACAATGCCGTTATGTGATGAATTTCAAAGAGAAAAGCAAGCACACTCGGAATAAAGTATTATTTTATTTTTGAAAAATGTTTTCGGATTTCACATCGCATAAACACCAAATCCCAGCGTGCATTGCGGCTAAACCATCCAATTATCGAGCTGAGGATCTTGCCTACGTCTGTTTCCGGTTTAGTTTATGACGGATGTATATTAATGTAGCCTTTGTTTCTGCTAAAAGAGGTGTCGAGCAGCTGTGTGAGTGTGACTATTAAAAAATAAATCATTATTATATTAATATTGACAATAACAACCGACCGTCGGGGTAGCAATTGCTAGGCATTTCCGGGTATTTCTCCACTGGTTAACATGGGTTAACAATACCGTGTAACTGTCACGTCTGAAGGGACGAAATCGTGACATCTTCACGTCTCCCAGCATGGTAAATCGTCACATGTTCACGGGTTGGTCAAATCAGGCAAATTGGGTCCAAATGTTATTGCATCAATGATCTGTTAACATTAAAATCACTAAATATATGCTGTAACTATTTTGCTGTAGGCAACTCAAGGGCTCAATGTGATTACTATATGAATAATGGTCCAAAATAACATAAAATGCATTGGGTTTTTTGTTAAGTTACATACTTTCGTCGCCGGCCGGCCAATACATGCCGCACATTAAGTGGGCCTGTCTGTCAATTAATCCCCGGGCCACTTTTTCCTCCCAGTCCGCCACATCTGGTCCAAAAACTATTTATGTTTTCCCTTTAATTTCGAGTTGACTTGCAACCTAATATTGAGTATGAAACACAAACAGAAAAACATATGATACATATGTCACCTGCTATGAGGCATTTATAAAACTGTAGGAGTTTAGAGAACACAAATAGGTAAAGGAGGTCATATATCAGGCACTAGCTCTAAAGCATGTGACAGATATAATAATGCATTGCTCTCTTCCTCTGCGTTAGTTGAACCTGGGTGTATTAGGAAGGTCTGCCTGCGCTATAGGCTACTAAGAGAATAGAAATGAAAAGGAAGAGATGGAGGGTGTCAGGGTAAAAGCAGGAGGAATAAAAAGAGTGTTCTCTCTGTATGTGCCACAGGACCTCGCCCCGGGGACTTATCTCCCGTGCCCGTGTTGCCGATCCGTTAATGGCTGGCATCATAACTCTCTGCGCAGAGGCTGTTTGCTGCAGCTTCTGTCACAGGTTCATCATTACGCTGATAGCTTAACACTCGGGAAGGAAACAAAGTAGCTTTCCACTGGTGTAAATCAATCCTTTGACGCCAGGAGAAACCCTGAGAGTATATCCACAGCACTAATACAACCCATTGAGAGAATAAAAGAAGGTATATAAAGCTAATCGGACCCAAAGACTGGAGCACTATTAAAGTGCCCTGAATCAGGATAGCTTGACTAATTGATGACACCATTTTCTTTTTTTAAAAGGATGTTGCAAAGCTTACATGGTTATTAACTGTATAACCTTAATTCATAATGCAACATAACATATACGAATAAAACAAGTTTGTTAAATTAAAAACTTAACACACTTACTAAAATATCAGTAATCCTTTTCTTTTCCTTCTTTATTCAAATCTTGGCTCATCATCTGCAATTGTCACGACCTTAACACAAACTGGAGAACACAAATGCACGACCCAGAGACAGTCTTGAATGTCTCAAAAAATGAAAACAGAAAATCCCTCTTAACAGAGTTATTGGATTTAACAAAAAGCGCTCACAAGGAGGCACAAACTAGTGATGACAGTTTGACACTGAAGCTTCGAACGGAGCTTCAACCAGACCCGGCGGCAGACATACATCTCTGGGCGGGCATTTGATTTACCAGGGCGGCCCACCACGACACTTACATTTCCCGGGAAATCTGAATTGTCAACGGGGGGGGGCTTAAGCCTTCCCAAATATTGTGTCACTGAATCCTGGTAAAATACAAATATAATGTATAATGTTTGTGTCTTTGACATTAGCACTGCTATGCAGCCACCTGTGCCCTGTACTACGAAGCCAGTTCAAACCCTGGATATGTTTGAGTTATCTAAACTAACCCTAACGGAGCATCCACACTACAGCTCCAAAAATAGCTTGGAGCTGGGCGTGTCTGGAGCTTGGGGATTTTATTCAAGCAACACGACCAACAACCAATCACATGAATCTCCCGCCCCGACATACAAAGCAAAACCCCCGGGGATTTTATGCGAGCAATATATATATAAACTCCCCAAACAGGCGAAAACCTACCAGTTTCCCCACTGTCTCTGCCACCTCCCTCCATGCCTGGTTCCTCCGGTTTGTATCCCGGTAGGTGAAGAGGGTCTGGTCATACAAAACCGGGAGATTTGCTACGGCGATAGTTAGTTTCTCCTCCGACTTTTTTTGAAATATAGAAATGAACGGCGGGATATCTCTCCCAGCTTAGACGCGGTTTGATTGGCTACGGCTTCAGCTGTCAGATTTTGGGAAACGGGATTTGATTGGCTGGCGCTGGCTGGCGCTGGCTACTCCGGCGTCTCAGGCGACAGAAGTTGAACATTGTTCTGTAGTGTAGACGGGCCGTAACGGCCCGTCTACACTACAGCGTCGACAGCGTCGAAAGCTCCAATCTGCTCCAATCTGCCCATTCACTTTCAATGGGGTGACGTCACGTAGCCGCGCTTTTTCGCCGAACTGAATTGTGGGTAGCAGAGCGAGGCGTCTCAGGCGACAGAAGTTGAACAATGTTCAACTTCTGTCGCCTGAGACGCCGGAGTAGCCAGCGCCAGCCAATCAAATCCCGTTTCCCAAAATCTGACAGCTGAAGCCGTAGCCAATCAAACCGCGTCTAAGCTGGGAGAGATATCCCGCCGTTCATTTCTATATTTCAAAAAAAGTCGGAGGAGAAACTAACTATCGCCGTAGCGAATCACCCGGTTTTGTATGACCAGACCCTCTTCACCTACCGGGATACAAACCGGAGGAACCAGGCATGGAGGGAGGTGACAGAGACAGTGGGGGAAACTGGTATTCATGTGATTGGTTGTTGGTCGTGTTGCTTGAATAAAATCCCCAAGCTCCAAACACGCCCAGCTCCAAGCTATTTTTGGAGCTGTAGTGTGGACGCTCCGTAACAAACGAGATCTCGACGCTGGTTAATATCAACTCGGTAAATCAAGCCAGGGCTTCTCTCACCAGCTGAGAGCGCGTTCACGTGAAAGGGGTGGGGTTAGCAACATTTGACCAATCACAAACAGGGACAAGTGTACTGACAGCGCAGCGTCATACTTCATTAATGAAAAGTAAACTAATATTAGACAAATGTGAACTTTAAAGTTCATATTTGTCTAATATTAGTCATCCATGACATAATAATCTAGGATACAAGCCACCTGCAAGGTGAATACAGAACAACTGGTTAAAAAATAAATAAACTACCGAGTGTTTGAAAGCGTAACAGTTTTATGATATCACTGCCCCATTTAAGACACGAGTGGATCTGACTTTAATTACATTTGAGTTGAGTGTTTCGTCAACTTAATGTGTTGCTTAAAATAATACTTCTCTGCATACAGTATGTGACACCTGTGAGTGTTGCACGGCCAGATACGGCTCAGCTGACTCAGATCAGGAGATAATATAGGCTATGATATTATATGATCGATGATCTGATTGAATGTGATATGAATGATAAGTGCGACACGTCGGCGTCTTCTCTGCATACAAGCAGTTTAAGGTAGCATACAGCGTCAGGTAAGAAAAAGTGATTTAGCCTTCCCCAAACCTGACCTCACGCGCCGCCTATGGTCTTATGTATCCATTCGGTTGGTTTTGTGGCCATTTGTAACGCTGTGCCAATTGGGCAAGCACGCAGGCAAACTTGAGCAGCACACGGGTGGAGAGGTGGAGTGAGGTTGAGCGATGGAGAGAAAGAGGAGAGAGAGAGAGAGAGAGAGAGAGATAGGAGAGAGAGAGAGAGAGAGAGAGAGAGATGAGATAGAGAGAGAGAGAGGGAGAGGAAGAGAGAGAGAGAGAGAGAGAGAGATGAGGCGAGGCAGAGAGCCTGTGCAGCGGTCTGCTTGCGCACAGAGCAGGAGTTTGTGAGAGAGCCGGCTTGAGAGTACATCTCTCTTCAAAATATAATTGATTGCCAACTGACTTACGTAGGCCTAACTGATTTCTTCTAATGTGCCTGCATCTGGCGCTGAGTTGCCATATTCCTTTCGTGAACCACTAGCAAGAGTAAACTAACTGACAGGCTGCTGTGCCGCATCTCACTCAAAAACCCACACGACTCAACCCAGCGAAAACCAGTCTTGCGCGCAGCCTTTCATTCAGAATTTCCTAGCAAAATAAAAAAAATGATATTAAACTAATACAAAAATAAATATTAGGACAAAGCCCTACAAATAACAACAATAAACATAATAATAAAACAATAAAAATGTGGTATTCAGCCCTGATTAAAACAGCGGGCCCAAATCCTGGATGGGAGGGCCCAAATCCTGGATGGGCGGGCCCGGCCCCATGGGGCCCGCCCATCCGGGTCTGGACTTCCTATTTCATAGAAGCAGTAGGCTTGTTTGCAGTTGCGATCAACGTCTTGCTAGTGCGTTACATGATGGTTAGTTATTTTGTCTGACTTGCTCTGGAGGCTCGCCCACATGAGACTTTGAAATCTCGCGGGACAAAGACGCCCGCAGCCTTGAGAGCGAGGCGAGGCGAGTTGGCGCAGTTGCTCTCCACGAGCTGCGGAAGCGAAATGCTTGATGGGAAACGGCTCGCTGGTATCTCGAGCTGAGCGCTCATTGGTGGTTTTTTACCACGTGCTGCTGATGAAACTCTCCAATTGGCTGGCAAAAGTTTGTTGTTGTTTTGTGTCAGTTTTACGTCGCCACATCCATTCCCATTTTTCATCATTGTTCCACAATGTTTATCATCATGAAATTAATATCTATATATTTTATACTATACTGCTTACCGTTTTCATACTTTATATATCTTAGCATATTCATACACACTGTTCATACTGCTCACAGGCTGATATCTAGTGTATTCATACCCCACTGTTCATACTGCTCACAGGCTGATATCTAATGTATTCATACCCCACTGTTTATTCATCATTCAATTCATTCTATATGTTATTCTGTAGATTGTGTACATACTTTCCACTTCACTGCTTGTTGCACCTGGTTAGAAGCTAAACTGCATTTCGTTGTCTCAGTACCTGTAATATGTGCAATAACAATAAAGTTGAATCTAATCTTGAGCAGGAACAAATGTATTTACTTAGTACATATCTGACATTAACGATTAAACACGTGTGCATTCTTTATAAATGCAAACCGAGTCAAGCCGACTCCGGAGGTGGCGGTATGCACCTTCAAGTGGTTTGCAATCCGCCAAAAAACCGAGGAGAAGAAGAAGAAGACGAAGCCGACTCCGAGCTGTCCGACTTCAGGCGAGCTTTTTGACACCTCCCCCGGCTGCGATCGGCTACTCTCGTCTACTTTCGAGGCGAGCCGCAATGTGTCTCAAACAAGCCTAGTGCTTCGAAGCTTGCTTCAAATCACGTGACATATGACGTCCGAAGCAGCAACTGCTTCAAATCACGTGACATGTGACGTCCGAACCAGCAACTGCTTCATTTCCTGAATGAATCACTTGACTGGTTCGCGGTCCATTCACGCGATTCAATGCACTGCCGTCTCACTCGTCTCGATTCTGACAGGTGACAGGTTGAAACAGTTTCGAATTTGAGCGCTTCACTTTATAACCGCTCTAAACAATGCGCGGGTTGTTGTTGTAGTTTGCGTTGTTGCTGTTGAGTTGTTAATAACGCGTTAACGCAAAAAAAATTAACGCCACTAATTATTTTAACGCGATTAACGCATGTGTATTTTTTTCCTCGGCCGCCCCGTAGTTTCAGAGCACATCGAGTTTAAAATACCATCTACAAGCTGATGCTGCTGACAGCCCCGCTCCTGCTGCCTGCTTGTGGCAGACCACACTTCCACGCTCACCGGCAGGCACCGACTGGCCATCGGGAGGACCGGGAGGGTGTGTGTTTGTGTGGCTCGAGCGAGAGAGAGACCTTACGTGTATTGTTATTGTTAGCATCTGGTGCTAGCTAGCTGCGCTAACGGATATAAGGAGCTGTTTAAATGAAAACAGAGGAGCGACATTTCGCCGACAACTGCGCCGAGCACTTGACTTTATGCAGGCAGCCAGACAGTGGGACATTGTACGAGAAGTCAGCACACTCAGCACGGATAGTACGCGTAACATGATTGCAGCGTCCAGGCAGCTCCCGTTCGAGCATATGCCTTGAGTTGCACATAGCTCCAATGAACACACACACACACACACACACAATGAAACGATGAATCGACTATTCGGACTATTACTGTATGCCTTGCACAATTTCTCAAGCGCTCTTATTTAGCCATCAACTTTTAGATTTAGCTTGAGGTTGTTTTAGGCATGTGGAAACTAACAATGAAGACAATAAAAGATGAATACTTGATTCAAAAATACATATATTATTAAATTAACTTAACAAATTGTTTACAAAATTAACATTGCTTTTTATTTAAATAAATAATATTTCACATCAAAAGAAACAACAATGTTTTAACAAATCGTATTAAATAATCTGATGACAGAACTGTAAACAGAATAGCTGAAACTTTAACAAAATAAAGAGTAACTCAGTTTCCTCTAATCATTAACCCATGTTTGTATAATTGAGTTAACTCCGTGTGTTGCTGCTAGCATACATAACACCTGACGTGGAAATGTTACTCGTGGATGGGGATACAGAGCTACTAGAAAGACAGTGGAACCCGGTGCATTCCTCCGTCTGAATGTGCGGCACTTTTGCTAAATGTTTAGATAAATTGCTCGTGTTACCGCCCTTACATGCTAAACACTCTTGGCAAGGAGCATTGTCCACCTCAAGACGGGTAACATTTAACCACACCTTGGAGCGCTTCTCTCCGCAATCCCCGCCGTGTGTTGCTGCATGGAGCAGCTGCGTGTGTGTGTAAACTGCCCCGCCCCCTCGCACACAGACGGGAGAGAGAGATCTCGTCTCGATTGGAAAGATCAAAAATACACCGACCAGACGCATTTTTTTGTCTTTTTGCATGTTAGAAACGAGTTGGCGACACTAAGACTGCGAGATAATGTTTGTGTAGCAATAATACATGACCTTTCTCTTTCTCAACTCGCTACTCGGAGGGAAGTCGGTGTCATATGCCTTGTGAACACTCCGATAATGCCTCTCCACGTTACCTTTCTTTGGCAGAGCGAGGCTTGCTTTATAAATAAGGCAAATAACCTTTGAATGTGACATCACAACAAAATATTCTTCCTCCCATTCTGGGTGGAAGTGGTATGTCTTTAGCTTCTTGCTTGGTCCCGCACTCATTTTGTTGTTTGTCTCTTGTTTAACTTAATTTGAGTTTTCCCGGCACTTGACTCATTTTGTATCGCTTTGCATTCTGGGTTAACAGATTGGAAAGCGATAGGTCGCTTTTTCTGTCAATCAAGTAAACTCCTGAATTAAGTGGCAGGGAGGCCAAGGGAGGAGGGATCAAAACCTGTTTTGTCTATTTTAACGGAGCTGGATTTTTTTTTTTCAATGAATGACTCGCGATCTACCAGCGGTCGACGTACTGGGCACCTCTGGTCTAAGGAATAGATAGCCCAGTGGATAGAGCCGACGGCCAGGACCCAGCGATGTCCCTTGCTGGTTCAAAGCCTGGAATAGTTAAACTTTGAATCATTGCTTTTCAACTTTAATACTTTAATGACTGATAAAAGGCCCTCTCCTCCCAAAAAAATGTCCAGCACTCTCTAGTCTCTTCTCAATAACCCAATGCACACAATTATCAATCTTTAATTGCAAATAGAACATGATATTCAGTCTTAGTGTGTGTGTGCATCGAATATTTTTCAAGGCAAAGATACGTTAAACCCACTGCAGCCTTGCACTTCGCCAGGAGAGGTCGCTGTAACTGAAGCTTCGAGAAATTAACCTATTTCCGACACAATTGTCCAAGTGGTTCGATGCTTCATTCAAAGCTTCATTTTGCCATCACTAGCAAAAACAAGCGTAACAAAAAGAGAATTTAAGATGAACTTAAATTTACAAAAATAACAAAATAACAAAACCTGACTAGACTGGAAATGATCCTCTCTTTGTTGAAGCCTGGCACGACCATCCATGGAAACAAACAAGACGAACTGACACAGGAGAGGGGGAGACAGGACTATTTAAACAAGAGGTGAGTGGGAACAGGTGGAAACAATCAGGGGCGGGGCAGACGCTGACAAGGGCGGGAACACACACAAAGGAAGGAAGTAACAGGGCCTGAAATGAGAGACAAGAGGTAAGTACAAAATAAAACAGGAAATGGAAAATGAGACATGACATGAAATACGGGGACTTGACTAGAGATGACATAAATAGACAGACATGACATGACGTGAAATAACATGAAAAGACAGACATAACACATAAACATAACACATTTGACGAGACACAACAGCAATACTGTTTCTAGCCTGTCAGCTGTTTATTATATCAATATTATACATTCATATTGCAGTAGAAGAATTGCAAATAAACCTCAGGTAGTACTATTCAATATGTGTGCAGACAAACCAATACATTCAATGCTAACCTTTGCAAAGTGTGGCTGGTTCTTGTCTGAACTCACTGCAGAAGCCTCAATAATAGAGTAAGACACAAACAATAAAACATATGTTGAACTTCAGGATGTAAAATTGGAAAGTTTAGAAATCTTATGTACTTTGCACTTACAGTACATCGTGTGAAAATCAAAATTCAAAAATTGTCAATCTGTGTTTGTGTAGTCCGATATACAGTAAAAATATTACTCAGATATTTTCCTTTCATTCATTATTTCCTAAAACACCTTGAAAATCAGTGGCATACTTACAACATAAATCATTCACAGTGTTCACAGCTCTTCTTTTCCCTCAGTAGTAGCTTGTGGGTCAGACATGGGTCAAATCTTCATATGGTTGTTTTCTCAGAACACAGAGAAACATCACTACTCCCAACTTTTAAATGACCTCCCTGGGGCTGCACTAAAGAACCACCATAAGACTGAAAAGCTTGGCTTTAAACTCACATTTTAATATTCTATGCAGAAAAACACATTTCCCATATACAAGTTTTGAGATCTGTGTTTCTGAACTGTAGTTGAGAGCCTCGGGTTAACGCTGCAGTCGCCAGCTCATACATTAGTAGCTAACAGCCGTCAGGTTCATTTCTGCAGTAAAGTGCTTAGGAAATGTTTCCTTTCTTTAGCGCGAGCATTAATAGCCAAAGTCATGCAACATCCTATAGATAGCTTGTGTTTTATTAACTCCTGTGGATTTAACGGAGAGAGTTTCTTTGATCATTATTTCTGAAAATAATATCCTTGGGGTTTTCTGTCAGTGTTTTAAGGTAACGGAGTACCTGCTTTCGTGGTGTACCACACTTGTTCATTGCGTCTGGATTTCACCATGTTGTTTGTATAATGCAAGTTTACAGTTTTGCTCAAAAGTATTAATATTACCCATTTTCCAAGTCATACGATATGCAATCTCTCTGAAGAATTAGGTGCATGGGTAACAGGTACCCAAAGGTAAATATATTCATTTATGTGAATGAGAGAATTACACATTTTCTAAAAATAAATTATGTCAAAAGGGTTATTAGAATAATGTTTTTTATCTCACGTATTTGTGCTTTAGCCAAGTTCCATGAATCTCTTTTGTATTTTTTTCTGTGTTTGCTTTGTAAAAGCATGTTGCTATGATACATTTAATTGTATTTATTTGTTAGATTTGAACTTAAATCTTAATGTAAGTTTCCTTAGGTCCTTGGACTGTTGTTGATATAAATGTTATTGTTATTGTATAGGTTTCAAACATAGACGGTTTCAAATCATATATTAATGTCGGTTTTTTTGGAAAAACATGTCATAAAATACGTAGAGCTTGATATTAACAAGAATAACTGAATGGCATTAATGGATTAGTCTTTAAAAAACATTTCCACCCAGAAGTGTCATCCTACTGTTGAGTTCCTGACATTATGACCTGAGTGAGCAGTTCACGCCTGATGTCATATCAGACTCATCAAATCAATCAGTCAACATGGCAGTTACTTAAGCTTTAGATCATTTGAAATATGAACTGGAGGGAGAACAGCTGTGAAGAGATGTGAGATGTGACCTCAGTGACCCATGTAGGTTGACATCAATGTGAACACCCCACACAGGTCAAAATGCATTTCACCTACTGCTTCAACACACGTTCCTGTACAGTTCTGTATCTGTACTTATAGGCTAGCTATCTTTGCTTGCACACTGAAAACTGAACTTTCTGTTAATAGTTGTTTTGTCTGGAGATACTTTAGAGTCCTACGTTTAAAGTTTAGGGCAACAATCTTTATTAGAAGACATGATAAAGTTTGTTCCTAAATCCGTGTAGTCGAGTGTACTTGAAACTTTATACTTAAATGTCCAAAGTGTCTCCTGATGCATTACTGACCAACCCCTGAGAGCACCGGACAGACTTGCAATTCCTTGCGAGGTGGTTGAACTGCATTTGACCTCTTCCTTCATTCAATAGTTTGTGTGTCTTCATGCTCTGCTGTACACTGTTATTTGCCCGTGTACATTTGGCTTAAATGGTACTGCTATTAGTGCCCCGTTCTCAGCAGGGTCAGTGCCTTTACAATGGTTTCCCTCTGCACTTATCACGATTGCCTGGTCTACTAGTATAGGAAGACCTGGACCCTCTCAGAGGACGAAACCCTGTATGAGACGGAGGTAACAGAATGCAATTAAACATGTGTTTTACTATCTGGGGGTCCAGTAAAGAGCTCAGCTGTAGTGACTAGAAGGAAGGGGCTGCGTGATGCAATCATGTGGCTGTTGGGGTGGATTGAGTTCTTTGTCAAGTTGATAATCCTGGTGTGTCACATGTGTCAGTTTTATCTTCAAGGTAACTGCTGGTATTCAGAAGCGGTGGTGCCTCCATAGAGAGTTCTGTGTCAGTGCAGTAGGTAAGTAAAAGGAGACTAGGCACATCTGTACTGTTCTGGTCTGTAAATCATGGCTCAGAGAGCCTAGAGACTATTCATTTTGTCAATGAAGCTTGCAGAAGCAAAAAGGCAACAGAGAGAGAGTTTCTGTTGCAAATCTCTTCGTCTCCTGACACCTGTCATCATTCACTTTTTTTGCAGAAGAAGAGCAGTTTCATTTTGTGGACCCAGGAAGAAAATAGTATTGAATAACCCCCTTGGTCAAATCTTTTTGAGGAACTTCAGTCAGTGTGATAAATTAGGTGGCCCGGTAGATCGATAGAGCCTTCTTTCTTCATAGCTCAAAATGGGATTTGTCAAATTCGGGGCTAGAGAGAAAACCATTAAGTTCATCACACTGGCTGGCTGTAATTTGGAGTTAAGAAAAACAATATAAACACTGCGCTGTGTGTGTGTGTGCGTGCGTGCGTGCGTGCGTGCGTGCGTGTGTGTGCGTGTGTGTGTGTGTGTGTGTGTGTGTGTGTGTGTGTGTGTGTGTGTGTGTGTGTGTGTGTGTGTGTGTGTGTGTGTGTGTGTGTGTGTGTGGTGTGTGTGTGTGTGTGCGTGCGTGCGTGCGTGCGTGTGTGTGTGTGTGTGTGTGTGTGTGTGTGTGTGTGTGTGTGTGTGTCTGTGTGTGTGTGTGTGTGTGTGTGTGTGTGTGTGTGTGTGTGTGTGAAGATAAGGTATTCTCAAGAGTCTTCTAATTCTAGTTAGCTTATCGAATCGAGTGCTTATTTAATCGCACTTGTTTTTTCTTTTCTTTTTGATACATCTATTATTAATATTTTATAAATTACTATTTGTATTGGTCTCTTTCTTCTTAATTAGCTTTTTCTTGTATATCAGACTGCAATATTGAAAGGGTTGACCCATAAGCTGAGGCAGAATCAAATATTAATCAGTAAGATAAATGAAGTTATTTAGTGTTTTGTTATATTGACTTGAGTAATTGTTGTGAGAACTCATTAAGGTTATAAAAAAACATTTCATTTTTAGAAGGGGCATTAGTGCAGTTTGGATTTAATGAGAAACAGGTCAGAGTAGTAAAACACTCAAATAAAAAGCCTTATATAAATATCCTCACTTGCAAAGATTTGAGAATCCTTAAACCTGTGGCAGCGCAATAAGTTATAAACACAACATTACATATTACAAGTATATAGAGACGATATGACAATAACACAGCCAGCAGATACGGAGCAACATGAGCATCCACTTAGAGTTGTGTTTCTTGATACCTTATTCGTTAGTCCAATAATTTATCTCTCTTTTAGCTATATGTTGGTCTCCAACTAGCCCTGAGGGAGATATCCTTAGCTGCCAAATACTCCCCTTGACTAGTGAGTCTCGTACTTTGCCTTGCCTGTCTGTGGTGTTGGTGTTACACAGGTAGCATAGTTGTGTTTGGCTGTAAACGAGGCGAATGAGAGCAGTTAGAGGGACCATGTGGCAGGCTGTCAAACCATAATACATGTTAATGTTACAATAGCTACTGTAAAGAACATATTGATATAATTGATGAGTGAAATAATTACATATAATTATGAAAGGGTTGAGATTTAGTATCCAACTCTGCAGCTTCTTCTCAATTCTACAGCGTGATTCAGCATCTTTACAAAATAAAGAGTTCAGCCAATTATGATCAATGATGATATTTTTGAAAGATACAGAGCAGACCCAAAAATATAGATATTTTTCTCCTAGATGTTAATTTTGTATGCTTAATTTAGTAGCTAATATTGAAATAATGGTTGATGTAGTTAATTAAAGGTAGGGTAGGTAAGAATGGAGAAACCAGCTGGAGTGCGCTAGAATTTGAAATTACACAACCGGAAAAAATCTGCCTCTTCCTTCAGACTTCCTCACAGAGCCCCTCCTCCAACACACACGAACGTGCACATGACCAATGAGGGCACGAGATAAGTTTGTGCCCAGATGGAAGGCTGACAGGCAGGTAGGCCATCCAGTTATTTTAGCCGGGCCGGCTCAGATGATTGGTTGTGCTTTTTACAGTACTACGGCTTCCACAGATGAAAATGTTTTATGTATTTATTGTCAAAACATTTCATTTATTCATTGCTATCGGGATGTTAAGAGCATTCCATGGAATATAACAAAAAGTGTTTCTGAAGTGAATTACCTACCCCACCTTACAGCACGGTCACATGACTCCACGTCACCATAATCAAACAAAACATAATTTAGCATGTTCTTCCATAATCGTATTAGATGGTTGCACTTGGTTGGGTTACTTCACATTGCACCTCTGTTCTATTAAACTTGATCAGCTGCAACATGTACACCTCCATTTTTATTTCTGTGCATTCACGAGACAACCACGGAATATAATACAAAAACATTTAATAAATGATAAGCTTCATTTTCTTTTACAAAAAAATCAAACAAGAAACTGTACCTTCTACGCTGTACACAAGTTTGGAAGCACTCTATAAACTGTGCTTTCTCATAAAGCATTCATGAACTCAATTTAATTTAATGCTGGAAGATGTAGACGAAACAAAATGACAGCAACGCACAATTAACTGAGAGAATATTAGCAGTATTAAATCCTAGTATGTCACTTGGTTACGCAACATATAGAAACAGAGCCCTCGATAACACAGTGCTGTTCTGGATCACTAGCTGAACAATATTGTGAAATCAATACTACTTTATCTTGCAAATCCTTCAGTTCTTCTAACCTCTTCATCATGTTGCCCTATAGATTCTTATGTGACGGACACAAATAAAATGGCATCTTGTCATTTGCTTTAATATAGGCACGATTCCAACAGTCTAACTTCTGGCATGCTAATGACTGGGAGTCTTAATTAAAATGTCAAGGTGGCGTGATGTCCCATTAAAGCTCCCCTCCCCTCCCCATGCCTGGTCTGCTTCTGATCCTCCCCAGGGACCTATTAGCCCAGGCCAAAATGATTGAAGTTCAAAGAGGTGAGCCCGAAGGTTGGACGCTCATCGCTTTGCGCTTCGCCGTCATCCCAGCATCCTCCAACCCTGACCTTTAGCAAGACAGCCGTCCCCGCTAATGTGCTCGCATATCTAATGAGAGAGGGCTTTAGACTCAGACCTCCCTGTCAGCTGTGTACGCGATAATGCCACCGACCGTTACCCACCCTCCTCTTCCAGCCCGCTTCCATCCACCTTCACACTGACTAAACAAAAAGAAAAGGCAGAGTAATTTGTCAAGCTCTCCCGTCCCTCATTGTTGGACGATCCTTTGGCACTTTGCATCTTTTTGATTTACCTCCCTTGCTTTCCCTCTTTACTTCTCCAGCTGTCCTTCTCTTTTCTTTCCAGTACCCGTTTTGCCTCTCCCTGTCTTCTTCCTTCCAAGGAAAGGTTA
Organism: Pseudochaenichthys georgianus; assembly: GCF_902827115.2. Classification (NCBI taxonomy): domain Eukaryota; kingdom Metazoa; phylum Chordata; class Actinopteri; order Perciformes; family Channichthyidae; genus Pseudochaenichthys; species Pseudochaenichthys georgianus. The sequence continues at coordinate 10,978,959 of NC_047507.1, read as the reverse complement.
TTGGAAAGGACAGAGCCTGCTTTTCATAACAGGCTCCTGTGGCTGTCACAAAGTGGCAGGGCCATTCTAATGAGCCTCTCTCACACACGGATGTAATGACGCTTGGACCGCGTGAATCAGATTACGAGCCAGTGTCAATCATTTTTACCTTGTTGAAATGAGCAAACCAATGTCGACTACATTGGGTCATTTGGTCAGGACATTGAACTTGCTGTCCAGGTGGATCTTTTCACCAGCAGCCGGAGATAGCTGCACTGGTTTCTGGTCTTGAATACTAGTTTCAAGTGTTTTTTTAATACATGGTTTTTTGTAGAAATTGTCACGTTTCCTGTAGCTCCACCTTCCCTTTCACTTCTGGTTCTACTTAAGCAAGATGGAAATGAACAAAAAGAAAATACATAGAGATGCTCAAAGGCCAAATCTTAGTCTCAACAATGGGTGAATTAATGTTGATTGATTCCATTTCTTGAATACAGATGGTCATAATTGACCCTCCACATTAAAGACAGCATTCGGATGCAGCTTATGAATTGTGTCCATGTGTGTTGGAAGCCTGTTTCCTTCAGGAACTGGGGTCAAGCAGGCCGGAGTGGTTGAGTTCATGATGGCTGTTCATGTGTTCATTTTTTGTGTGTGTTTGTGTGAAAGAGAGTTGTGGACACACACCTCTTTCTTGTTGATCACATCTCTTCTTGTACCTCTAACCCATCTCCACCACAATGGCCGCACTACAAAAGCACACATACCTCTTGTTCCACGTGTCTGAAACCTTTGGGGCCTCCACAACCTTCCCTCTTGACCTCCCCAGGGACAATTATCTCCACCCAGCAGCCCCCTCCAGCCTTACTTCTTAATGGCTGTTGGTGGGATGGGGTCAAGGTAATCACTGGGCCATGAATATTTGTACCCACTCACTTCATCAGTGTGAGATTACCAACAGGGAAATCAATGAGGAGCGCCCTAATGAAGGATCTACACTTGTACCCAATGGACCTGTTAGTTTTTATCTTTTCTCCTAATATGGTATCAATGAGGTCTCCAGATACTGGGGCTCACGTGTTATACAGTATGTGGCATTGGTGTGTCAGTGCACATAGTCACGCTATTTACAAAGCGTGCAGAATGTGCTAACTTTCATCAGGTTGTTGTAGTCATTCATTCGACTACACATCAAGCAGCAGGGTTACTTTCATTAGCAATCGAGCTGAAACAGTTGCGACATGCTGAGTGGGCTACGCTGCATTCATGCTGTAAAATAACTACGTGTGATGTCAATAAAAAGCAATGCAACTCTGACAGTGTTATTACTGAATGATATCAATGTTTTATGGTACCGAGAGTTGCCTTTGTTCAAATGATCTCTCGCTGAAATAACCCAATAAACAATGACACTTTGTCAGTGGGCACAAGCCATTGTCAACATCGACATAATTTGTTGGGTTTGTGGTGATGTGCATGGCAAATATCTCGTAAACAACGATGCTACAGAAATATAGCTACTGTACAAGAACCCCCGAATTGGGTTGGAGTTGTGATTTATATTGTCTGGAGGCTGTACATTTTCGAGGTTGGCAGACAACTATCCTCCATCTGTATAGACACATGACTCACCTTCTGAAAATGTGTGCACATTAGAAAAACACACTTTTCTAAATAGAAACACACATTCATGCACGGTCCCCGGCACGTGCACACACACACATGCAGATACGCAAACACACAGAACTGCCTGGCCCTCGGTCTGCCGCGCTCCAGCGACCCTATCTTATTAAAGCCTGTCAGCATAGCTAGCACTATCATAAGCTTTTTTATTATTGACTCGGAAAATATGATAATTTGGAAATCACAGGCCGCCTCCTAAAGACTCCACCGTCACTTTCAATTTGAGCTGTTTTCCCTTCTTTTATTGGGAATGAGGAAATAGCAGGAACTTCACGAGCTTCACGAGTTACACACTTTCTCCCTTCTCCCCCAGTATGTGAAATTATTTATTTATTTGTGTTTTTTTTAATTAGTACATTATAATTGAGGTCTGTCACCTATTGCACCTTCAAAGAAAGCTGAAACTAATTTAATTAAAAGTGGTATCTCCTTTCATACGGGAAATTGAATTATGTTTGAAGTAGGAGAGATTGCCAGCTGACAATATGTTTTCTTTATTAGATCAGCTGCTTTACCTTTCTGCTTTTTCATAGCTCCCTTAAAATCCAATGCGAATCCATTTCTGACACTCGGTGAAGTGCCAATACTTTTTCTCATGCGGTTGTGTATGTTGAAGAAGTACAGTATATGCAATATTCATTTTCTGAATTGTAAATGTAATTTAGCATCAGTGATAACCGAACGCTGCATACATTCAAACTGGTTTCGAACGAGGAGTGTACAGATAGTAAGTTTATAGCTGAAAGTACACCGACAAAGATGCTCAACTCCTCCACCCACAGATTTTCAATTCTTCTCCTATCAGTTCTTGTCTCCCTCCTCCCTGTTAGGGCTCTCAGCATTCTGGGATTACCTCCCTATCTATTCTTTGCATTCCCAGAGGCTCGCCGTGTGATCCATAATTCAACACTGTCCCTATTTCTGGCCAAACTAGAATTTGAACTGTCCCATAATCTCCATCTGGCACTTGGAGGCTTAATCGGAGTAAACACTGTTGCTTCAATATTTTATTGACCCTCGGACTTGATAAGACATAATTGGCATTTCTAATCTGAAGCGAGGAAATCTCAGGAACAGGTCCGCAGTAAAGCAGAGTGGTGCGCCACACGGGTGGTCAGTCCGAGGAGGTGGAGAGGGAGCAGGGGGAAGAGAGATGGACCAATAGACGGCAGAGTAATCCTTCTTTTCGGAAAACATTCTCGCGTTAAGGGAGGCCCTGCTCCTTCCTGGAAGGTGCAACAGGAAGGTAGCCCTGAGCTGTGGTCTGAGAGAGCACTCTGGCTCTGGGATTGTGGCTGTATAATCCTCTCCATTTGAAGAGGCTTGGCCTGAAAAAGCTGCTCAAAGAACAAAGCCGGAGGGCAAGAAAGATTCTGAGAAAACTCTGAGAAGCGATAAATGGTGCCCACTTGTGTTTTCAGACAAAGCAGATTGCCCCAGCTCAAGCATGTAAGGGTACAATCAGTGACTCTTAAAATAAAGCACATCCTGGTTATGCTTTATGACGTTCTGATTGTTTTAAGCATTACTCATGTGTGTTGTGGTTTGTGCTTGTTTCTTTTGGACTGAGAAAATCGGAATCAAAAAAGAGCCATGGAAATGAATTAGAAATGTGGTGAATTCTGGCCTCTACTTTTCTATGTGTGGGATGCGGGATAAAGATATTACAAATGGCACCTTAAATGCTGCCACGCTCGCTCCGCCAGTGATGCAATTTTTAAGGTAGCTCTCCTACATTTCACTCCCTTCTCTGCCCCCCTTTCCTTTGATCTTGGCTGTTATTGTCATTGCACAATCCCAATATTGAGGGGGTGGCTTCTTGGCCGTTTGCCTATCTCCCAGGCTTGTCTAGGCAGATTCATATGGCAGGAGCAATTCCTACAACTTCTCCTAAATTGTCATAAAACTTTTAACTCCCGTTAAAGAATGAGCAGACTGATATCCTGTTAACAATCCTGCACACCTGCATACAATTTCACACTGACTTAAACAACAGAATGGGTTAGTGGGAAGGGAGAGCATCTGACAGAAATGTATCCATGCACATTTTGCATTGAAAACAGATTCCATTAGGGCCAAAGGTATTTTTCCCTGGGGTAGATCTTGTGAAAGTGAAAAAGATGGAAAATTGGCCAAGGCGAGTAGCTGAGAGCTAATGGATCAAAATTACCCCCGTCACAAAGTTTGGACGAGAGCTGACAAAATTGCTTTTTTTCCGCTAACCCCGTTTTCTCTCCCATTCCTCCCTTCCCCTCCTCTCATACAGCCTGCATCTCCATATGAAACGCAGACAGAGAAATCCATCTGTAACGCAGGCATTGTCAGCGACTCGCAATTTACACCCATCTTTCTCTGCAGCTGTTCCTGTGCTTGATGGCGTGATAAATTAATATTTTTCCATGCCACTGCGTCAATTCTTTTAAAAGAATACATTAAGACACGTTAGAGAAAAAATGTTCTCCCGAAGTAAAAAATGTTCTCTATCTCCTCTCTCAGTCACCATGACAAATCATATTCTCAGATGAAGAAAGAGAAAGCAGAGGGAAATGAAAGGGGGAGAGGAGAAAGGATGGGCGAGAGTGACGGGATGGGAGAAAAGAGAGATTTTGGAGAGCTGAAGCGCAGAGCTGCAGACTCAGTCAAAGCATGTGATTTAAGTATTCGTCAACATTTCCTGAGGGCGAATATAGTGGTCATAGCTGATCAAGCACAATGTCTGACATTCATTTTCATTGCCAGAGACGACAGAATGAGCAGTGCTCAGGATGATTCCCCCGGCAGTCCAAAAATCAACAGGCAACCGTCATTTGTCTCCGTTTGTCTCCGGAAAAGCACAAATTGTCCATCAACTACAGCACGCATCATACCGGAATTTATATTGCACCTCCTATACTCATACATTGTCATTGTCATAAAGATTTAAATCAATGTGTCTGCGAGATGCCACCAGCGAAGACTCCTGTTGTAGATTAGGTTCTATAAGCTGAAATGTATGCAGAGACTGACACAAAACCACAAAGTCAATTTACATATTTTGTATGATTAATGCTGCTGTTATGGTTGTTCTTACAACAGCTGTTGTCTTTACTGATACACTACAAAGAACACACACAACGTGCACCAGTGGATTTCAAGGTACCTTAAATGGTAGATGCCAAGGAGTCTTTGGGACAATAACACAACGCACCTTTGGGATTTTAACAAATGGTTCTAATGCTGATACAAAATGAGGTTCCAACTGCAATCTTAAATATTCAGGGTTTATTTTTTCCTGGGTTAGGGGCGCAGTTTTTACACGTTGTTAACGTTGTAAATTGCATGATTAGGTATATCATCATGCTATAGCTTAAAAAAGGTAAGTTTAATTTGTTATTCAACTTAGTGACATTAATTAAAGTAAGATAACCTTTAGTGTTACATGTGACACAACGCCGGACTCCTGCATGGCAGTCGTGTGTGTCTTCGCCCTACCTCTTCAGCCTGACTTTATGACCATGTGAAGTTCCACACACTTTCATTAGAAACTGAAATGTGTCACGTGAAAACAAACATTATACAAGATCACATGCTCTCTTGTATTGGGAACGTCATTTTTAGGAGACCAGGCTGCTTATGTATATTAACATTAGATACTAGGTTTGTTATATGAAGTAGATATGTACTTGTATGGATTAATGCTTACTACTGTTAGCTAAAAGCAATAGCTAAACAGTTGAATAACACAAACTCAAAGTAACGGAAATGGTCGAGACAAACCCAAAATACAATTCAATAATGCTAAATAAGTCAATTCATAAATCTGTTCCAAAGAAAATATCTCTAGTGGTCAAATGGACCAGCATCCGAGGTCAGGTGTGTTGGAATCGATACAGTTTCTCGACACATTGTGCTTTTGAAGATCACTTACAGGGGTTGTTACCAACAGGTAACCCCTCGATTTACCTTCTTTCTACTACATATTAAACCTTTAAGCTGCACATGGCAAAGGTGTGCCCCAGAGTTGGACTAACAAGGATTCACTTGGCTTCCAGCACAGCCGGTGAAGAGCTTTGAAACGGAGAGCACACAGGTGCACCTGGAGATGGATGAGAGGGGGGGGGGATCAAGATCCTCCAGGGACACTGAGACCTCCAACTCCCCTCAGAGCAGCAGCCTCTGTTGGGCGAACGGATCACTCAGCCTTAGGTTCTCTAAAAACACCTTAAACCACTTGAAAGAGAAGAAGAAAAGCACCTGAGAGTATAATCAATCCACTTTAGGGAAGATTTATATTTGCACGGAGACAGGCTGTGAAGGCATACTTTGTCTTTGAAATAAAGAATGCTAAGAATAAACAGTCTGGAGTGTTTTAATTAGTCAGGTTTTAGCGAAAATGCATGTGTTTGGGGAGAAGAGAGCATACATGAGACTTGGATTTCACTGCACAAGTTGTTGAGAGTTTGTAAACGGATGTTGAGATAAGGTTTTTAATGCAGCCCCCATTTCTTCAACTTTTCAAGATGTTTAATTGTTCTCTCAGCATGGAGGCGTGCGAGGAATAATGAGTTTTCTATAGAAATGTGCGTTGAAATAAAAGCAATATTGGAAAAATGTGGATACAGTTATTTTGTTGTAAAAAAACAATATCCGTGGCCAGTCAGCGTGACAGATCTAAATGTAAAAAATGTACTGAACATACAAGTGTGCACAAATAGGTTTTGTGAACTCTAGTTTAATGAATGTATGTGTAACGTATATATCACACACTATGTGTATATATAATATATCACCTGTCATTTTTTACACTTTCCTCACACCCTCTGAAAAAGCCACTTTCCTTAAAGTGTTCAGACTCGCCATTTCACACACTGAGGATATACTGCTGCAGCAGATGGAGCAGAGCTACATGTGAGGAGCATGGACAGATTTATAACTCATCACTTTAAGAGTAAAACTGGCTCTTACACACAGTGTTTTATTTTTACCACACAGATTGCTAGTAACGTATCACTCGGCACTATTCTGAGATCTTAAGCCGCTCTTACCTTCAGTGCTCTGGTTATAAGAGACAATTTCCTGTGTGCCAGTTCCCATGGAGACTTGCTGAAGACCACGGTGCAGGTGCGAGTCTAGCAGTAAGGAGAAGAGAAGAAGTTAAATGCTGCGATAGTCATGTGGTGCTGTAAGCCTGATGGGACACACAGCTCATCATAAAACATGGACGAAACACATCACGTTTCCCTCTTGTGTCAGAACATTTCAATGAAATAAAGAAGGGATGAATTTCTTATCAAAGACGCAATGCCACCAAGATATCCGCAGTCATGATCATGAACTTTGGGAGGTCAGACGACTCATCTGCAACATTAGGGGGAGCACTGACTTTTCTTGCCAGAATGTGTGCGTGCGGAGTACAGTGGGAAGCCCCTGTTGTGACCAAATTAAAGGATCTTCTTTTGTTTGACAAACTCCACAGGGGAGATCAAGCGTAGGCAGAAATCCTTTTTGTCGCTGTTTCTTAGATTTCTCTCTCCGTCTTTTTTTTTTTCCACGGAAGAAAGGATGTGAGGCACTGTCGAGATGAGCCCCCTGCAAAGAAGCAATTAAAAGCTCGGCCTTGTGAAGGTCTCGCTGCAGTACAGCCAGACAAACAGCCTCGTGGTCGGGTGAAATGGAAAATGAAAAGCTTGTTCTATCACTTGTTTGATAACAGCAGTTTGTTACAAGTTGACTAAAAACAGCAGGCGTGTGCTTTAAAGGAGTCTCACACATGCTTGTCAATGATAACAATTGCAAAAGACCAAGTTAAAATGCATTCCCGGCTGACAGAACATGCACACATCAGACTTTAGAGGCAGGGAAAACAGAGCTTTGACACGTAAGGGTCAGACAGCTTTTTGGAAACAGAAAGAATAAGACAGTAATGACAAACCAAGGTTTTAAATCCTTCCATACCTCCGAGCGACCATTTGGGTCAAAGAGATGTAAATGCACATATGTTCCACTACAGGCGGTCTTTACTCTGCATTGCCAGATGCTGTGCTGCTGATGCAATCCAGGGTAAGGTTTGCTCGCATTAGCTTGTCAGCTCCTTTCTTTGTGTAATTGTGGCGCCAGTCGTGATTGGGATGTTTTGGTACATGGTGAGCATTTATGGTAATGATGCTAAATTGTTGTTGTGGTGAATTAGCATTATCTTGCAGTTTGTGCGTAGGGTGACATAAGAGGAACTTGTCATCGCTTGCCGCTGCCAGTTGGCATCAAGACATGGGCTTTCAAGGCACAGAGGACGAGTGTGGGATGGAAAGAGGATAAGAGAGGTTTTCAAAGAAGAGGGGGCAGGATTATCGCAGCACTATGACTTCAGAGGATTCATAAACACAGGAGAGTGACAGAGAGAATGATACAGAGCTGCTGTGCAAGCATTACTGTATGAACGTGATTAATACATGTTGACAGAAGATTCTGAGCTACTAAAAGGTATTTGATCAAGATTCTAAGTACTTAAACATTCAAAAATAATACATTATACATTACAATACATAATACACTGATATAAATAGGTTGATAAACTGATATAATAATCCAAGTGTATTTGTTTTACTCACAATATAATAACAACGGTAATAATATGCATATGAGCGTTGTGGTTCAACCGATCTGAATCGCTTCCTGAAGCAGTCACGTGGTATCGACAGGCAGCGAGGCTTCGTTTGTCATCGATGACGTCACTGGCCCAAAACGATACAAGCCTCGATACAAGCTTCACAAAAAGCTTCGGGGATTACTCGACACACGCTCCGAAGCCTCGGCGCAATACGTAACATCACTAGTATGTGACATCATTCAAATGTTTGCTGATATGCACATATGGTTCTTGTTGCTTCCAGGGGCGGACTGGCCATCGGGACGTTCAGGACGAATCCCGATGGGCCGGTACTGAAGTGGGCCGGTCGGACGATGTGGGCCGGTCGTATAAGTCACTAGCACCGCGGCCCCCCCCCCCATTCGGCCCCCCCCCCCCATTGACAATTTACTAGCGGTAATTACTTGCGGCACCGAGGTGGGCCGGTTGAGAGTCCCGGGATGAACCAAAATGTTTTAAAACTGAAAATTAGTGTTGTTTGGGAAGGTAAGAGGAACATATCACCTCTCCCAATAAACATTGTTGTTTTGGTTGGAAGGGCATTCTGTGAAAGCACATCATAAAATGTAGATAATCATTAAGCATTCGTTGGCTAATAGTTGTATTTCTTCCATGGCATTTTTAATATTGGAGTTGTGCCTCGAGGACACACAGACCTGAGGCCTGTACTACGAATCCAGTTCAACATATCCTGGATATGTTTGAGTTACCCGGTTTACCTAATCCAAAACAAACGCGCTCTCGCTAAGCGGTCCTACGACGCTGGTTATCAACTCAAGCCATGTGTTTCTCAATGTCGAGGAAGGCTGCTACAGAGCCACTATTTCAAGGATGCTACGTCATCGAGTCCCGCCGAAAGACTGTTCCAATGTCCAGGATGCTTGGAATTCTACTGAGGCCGGCGTCCTTCGTTGCGGGAAATTTCGAGGCTGCACATGTGTATCCTCCGCTGTCTTAAAATCCCCACAATGCTTTGCGCACGGACCAATTTCCAAATCTTTGGCGGAAATCGTGCTCCATTTAAGGCGGGGCCTCACATATGACGCACACCTGTTAGCCTGTTCCACAATTCTTCGTTTTCCGAGGCTAGGAAGGATTCTTGCATCGCTTCTGAAGGACCTGACTCGGAAGCGTCCTCGACATTGAGAAACACCCAGGGTTTCTTTGTCCAGCTGAGTGCGCGTTCACATGAAAGGGGTGGGGTTAGCAACATTTGACCAATCACAAACATGGAGAAGCGTACTGACAGCGCAGCGTCATACTTCCTGAATGAAAAGTGAACTATAATATTAGACAAATATGAAGAAGTTAAACTTTAAACATCCATGACTTAAACACTCTGGATAAAAGCCACATAGCTGCACCTGCAAGGTGAACACAGCTGGTAAAAGAAAACGTGTTTGAATGCGTACATTAACAGGTTTATGATATCACTGCCCGTAATATCTAGTTTTAATTTGAAATATATGCCCAAGTCAGAGGGAATGTGAAAGTGTAATTCTTTTACTTTTATGTTAGGCTAATTTAACTGCCATGATTTATTTTATTTTCAGTCCCTTCCCAAATAATGAGACTTTATTAGTATTTATGACTATTGCAGGTTTTTAATATTCCAATAAGGTTTTAATAATGCCGGCTCCTCTGTGTCTGCCATGGTGTCTGCGTAGAGTTTCCTGGCAGCAGCCTGCAGTGCAATGAGGGTCGTCTTCTTTTTGCAAGTGAGCTGTGTGTTTTTATAGTTGTAATGTATCAAATATTAACTGGTGTATCACATTGTGTTTCCTTATTTTCCCTTTTAACAGTCTGTTTTCCAGAGAAGCCGCGTATAACCTTTTATCAGCTCAGTATACTGCATATACAGAATTGGTGTATTCTACTGGCCATTTGCTTCTGTGTTATATTGATTTAAAAGTGAATGCACCCACACTGTTGATAGACATTAGGGTATATGGCCAAGGACTTGATTGCAAAGCTATATTTGCAATTATCTGCATGAAATATACATTTATGAGAGCTTGTTATTATCAACTGTTGAGATATTAAACTGGGACAATTGGTTTTATTTAAACTTCTCCAAGATTGTTTTAATTAAGATCAACTTTGCTTTTTCCTGGTCTTCCATTTCACCAAGACGATCGAGTAACTTGCACTGTACCCAAAATGATTGCTTATTTGTTCATTGTAAGGTGTGACAGTTAGACAGTAGCCTACTGTAGAGTCAGTTTTACATGGAACACTTTTAAACAGTCAAGCACATAGTTTCCTATTTCTCGACTCATTGCTGCACGCAGCCTATACCTTTCCTTCAGCTTGCTTTTATCCCATTCTTCTCTTTCCTACACCATAATATCCTATCGAATTCTCAGCTCAGTTCAATATAATGTATCATATGCCTCAAAGCAAATGCTACAGAAAGGGGAACAAAATTCATATTACTTTTTGCGTTCCAAGTGTCAAATCGTTAATGGACGGTGAGTGGAAGTGAAAAGCGGGAGCATTTTCATCTTTCCTTTCTCTGTCTCTTTTACACGCGGCAACGGAGCACATGTAAATTGGCTACGAAAGGAGAGGTAGAAAACAATTATGGGAGCGACGCGCCTGAGAGAAATGAGTCTATTGCTTGACCTGTAATGAAGTGGAAAGTTGACAAGCCGGCTTTGTGTGACTCGCAGATTTGAATGCAAGGAAATGACTCTTCTCTACTGTCAAATAACAGGAAAAGATTGCCAATTATAAGTGCTGGCCTTCTCCGGGTGCCTAGCAGGCATACTGATGGGCGAAGATGGACATGAATATTCAGTGGACATGAATATTGATGCTAACATTTTATAATAATGTCTCTAACAAGACCTTAACAAACTATTAGTTAATGATTAATCAAACATGAAAGACACTCATTAATCATACAATTAATATATGAAAATGATAAGTCCATCATTAATGTAAAAATAGTCACAGATCTGTTTTGTAAACAAAGAACATGTCGGCATACATACATGTCAAATATGATATGTCAAGTATCCCCTTAAGAGGAAAATAGATTATTTATAATAAGAACAATAAAACATTTGTATTACACTGTATTCGTTTTAAGCTAGGTGTACCAGGACTGGCAATTGAGTTAATCTGCTTAAAAAGTTATCCCTAAAACATTTTCATGTTCATACTGGACTTGTATTTAAGGTTTTTGATAGAACATGTTTTCATGCTTAAATAAGGTTAACGAGCCTGTATTCATTGTTTGTCTTAAATGCTCTATTTCAGCGTCCATCTCTTTTAGCCCTCCTCGCAAAAAGGCCAAGTCTGCTCTCATTAGCTTGTAGGATAAATAAACCCCACCTTGGAAGGAAAGTGAATAAGCCATGGGTGAAGATACTCACATATATTGGAATAAGCCCACGTGTGACACAGGAAAGGGAGCCAAATCCAAAATGCTTGTACTATCCTTTGTTTTATGACCGAGGCAGCCAACAGATAAACCTTTCACAGTGTTGGTGATACACAAACGTTTGTTTTTATAGTTTGTATCCATGTTTCCTGTACATTTTCTTCGAGGGAGTTTGAACCCCTGTGTCTTTTCCCCTCCACATTATCGGCCATGGCATATCTCCACATGTACTCTTGTAATTTATTTCTCATTCCGGTTATGAGCATTGCAAGTCTCGCTTCCCAGTATTGTAAAACATGCATGCAGATGACTATTCCTTCAGTTGTCACAAACTCAAGATGGTGTGATGAAGTGGTCCAGGTGGCCTTAAAACTCTGGATGAAGTACACTTTACACCGTATCCATCCTTGTTAACGGAGCTGCTGAATATCTCTGAGTCACGCACAGCTGGTGCTACTGCAGCTCTTGGGATGTAGTGCTTGCCAGATTCAACATAAGGTCCCTTTATTTGCCAGAAATTCTCCCCCATGGAGCCCAGATTAAATATCAATTAATAAAACCCAGGTAGGTTGCTAAAGATTGCTTATTTGTGTTTAAATATGTGCACCGCTTGAATTTCTTAGGCTAAAACTGTATGCTCAGCTGGTTCAGTGTATACGTGTGTGTCTGTGTGTGCGTGTGGGTCTGTGTGTGCGTTAGGAGGGGGGGTGCCTTTGTGCGGCGCGGCTGTGTGTATCCAATTCCAGTGTATTTAACAAGATATCTCACTTCCTCTCTTTTTTATCTTGATTCCATTTCTTGCCAGCACTCAGGGGAGCAGAATTCATTCGCACTCGTTTTTCCTTTTCCCTTTTTCTCTTTACTCTGCTGTGCACAAATTGTTACTCAGCCATTTCTGTGCAGCAGGAACGTTCTTCAGCAAGTGATTGTCATTCAGTTTCAAATTAGTTTGGGCTGATCTACCATGCAATGAAATCTCGACATGCCGGACAGAATGACATGCTATTCAGCATGATTGTAATAGCCTGAAGTAGATCGGGATGTGTTGTCTCACAGACAGCACATTGTGTCATCAGGAAAGTTACGACATGCTGTCTTGCAAGCAGACAGCCTTGTTGTTTCTTCGGCATGACGTATTTGCATATTCACAAACATTTATTATGCATTTTGGCGTTACTGCTTGCATATATTGCCTTGTGAATACAGACTGGATGCAGAATGCGCCTGGGTGTATCTGTATGGCTGTGCATGTGCCAGCGTCTGTCTGTGAGTGACTGACAAAAGCCCCCCAGAGGATCGAGGCATGACAATCGCTCACCCTTCCAGTGTCATTCAGCAAAGTACAGGAGCCATTAAGTTTTAAAGCCAGGCCTCTCGAACAGCAGGCCCCGTGCCGTTTAGCCGCCCCCCTCTGCATCACTTCAAATGGCCGTGATGGACAGGAGTCAGACCTCTGAGTCTTGGCAGGGTTGCAGGGTGGAGCACTATGCCCCTGTCCCGCACTGTGGCACTGTTGGCACCTGGCTCCGACTGTGTGTGTGTGTGTGTGTGTGTGTGTGTGTGTGTGTGTGTGTGTGTGTGTGTGTGTGTGTGTGTGTGTGTGTGTGTGTGTGTGTGTGTGTGTGTGTGTGTGTGTGTGTGTGTGTGTGTGTGTGTGTGTGTGGTGTGTGTGTGTGTGTGTGTGTGTGTGTGTGTGTGTGTGTGTGTGTGTGTGTGTGTGTGTGTGTGTGTGTGTGTGTGTGTGTGTGTGTGTGTGTGTGTGTGTGTGTGTGTGTGTGTGTGTTGGACACCGAGGTCGAGAGAATGCATCTTGATTGACAAGTCTCATCAGGGATACCTTAATGGCACCACCACCTACCAATTAGAAGTCATCAAGGTCCCCAATTGAAAGTGGTTGATAAATAATGTATAGCCACAGTAATACCACATAATCTGGATATCAGAAAGTCAAAGGTGGATGCATTATTAATGGCGCCAAATTGGACTTTAATAACTGTTCCACTGAATCCCACTCCGCAGCAGAATTCACTTATGTTAATATGCCTTTATTATTAATGGGCAGCCATTTTCTAAAATGTTAACTGACTGGGGTGCTCCAGAGGCAGTTGCCAAGATTGACGAGCTTCACGTCTGGGGAGGAAGAGGTGGGGGTACCGGGGGCTTGCTTATTTATTTATTTATTCACCTACCTGTAGCACGTCGGCCCACATCATTGTGTCAATAATTCCCTGGTAAAGCCATTAGGCATGATCACAGAGGCCCAATTAACTCTGCAATGTGTGAGATGACAATCGTACATCATTAGCCCTATAATGGCATGCGGTGCCACAGCCTCTTTAAAAACAAACATCAAGGCTATTACCGGGGAATATATGCCGTCGTCAACGTTGCTGCTCCAACCATTCTGACTTGTGCTCAAATGCTCTGCTGGAGATGTGCACGTCAAGTGTTATGGGACATTACACCGAATGTGTTTCAGTGAACTACTATGGGTTTTTCAGATTGAATGCATCTTCATTAAGGCATATTTGTGATGATCAAGTGTGTTGTATCTGCATGCTTAAGCTGCATAACACAAATTAAGAGATGCACTGTGTCGGTACTGATGTGTTGTTTGGAATAAGGAAGCTATACATTTGGAAAGTTGTAAGAGCACTACACATTGTCCAAAAAGCTGCTCTGTCACCCTGATTTAAATGCACACGTTGCTCGGCTCAGTGGGAGCTCACTGCGACTTCTGAGACAATTTGGTGGAGGCATCTCTAAAGGGGAGCCGATAGACTAGCTAATATGTTCTCTCATGGTATTTGCATAATGTCCATGGTGCATCGCCAGAGAGCTGTTCTGCTCCAGTTCCCCCTTGTAATATATCTGGCAGCGCTTCTAAAATGCAGTTCTCGCCGGCACTGGCTTACAAATCAGACGGTGAAGCCCCATAGAGAATATCAAAGGAAACGCGGTTTTAAAAATATGTGTTTCCCATCTGCTTTTTGGACTGTGTCCTGTGCTTATCAACTTGATGAGATTGACTCTTGTTTATTTGTGGTGTACAAGTCCAGGAGTTTTCTCTTCAGCCTCGTCAAAGAGACGTGGAAGAAAAACCCTGCTGTGGTTTGACAGCAGAGCATACAGCTCTTTATTTGTGTTGGCACAGCAGATCAACATCGCCTTAAGAGCTCCCCTGCCCCTCGCATTCATAGAAATGTCTGTCTTCTAAATTGGTGGCAGAGGTGGTATATCTGTGTGTCACTTCTGCATGAATTATATTGTGAATGTTTGTGTGCATCTTGTTATACTTGGCATTTTCATTTCTGCTACACAGATGTTACTGCGATGACTGCCCTAACCACCTTTGTGCATGTCTACATATATATTCAGTATAGTTACCTTAGATGCATTTAAATTCACCTCATGCTGTACGTTTACATACTGATCTTGGATTTCCATTAGAAGCAACTTCTTCCCTATCTTACTTGCCTTATAAGTATGCATTATAAATAAATAGTTGCCATGGAGATGCCATTTACATTATTTTTGCTCAATAGTATTCATATTTTTTTCTTGAAACTCCAGGACACCCTGAACTTTTCTGAACTCAAATAGCCTTAAATATTCACCATGCTTTAAACCAAAGAAAGCTAAAACAAGTAATATCCTCATTAGTACCTGATATTTTGGACTTTCAGTGAAAACAAAAAAATGAATATCTGTTTTTTCCTCCAAGAAGAAAGCAAAGAAGACTGTTTCTTCATTTAAGACAAAACGATGCTGCTATGTGGACATGGATACATGTCATATAATGATTAAGATGCTAAACCGCCTAAAAACGATTGCAGATAGGATTGAATCGATCCTTGAAAACCGAAGGGTCACAGAGGAAAGCAAAATGAAGGTGACAACTCTCCGATCAAAGCCGGTTTGCTATTTTCCACATTAACAGTTGTACTGCATGCTGGCATCTCACATTGCTAAATCTTAAAATCTTTAGTAACAACCAATGTTTGTTTCGGTTGATGAACTGCCAGTATCGATGAAATCATTGACGTAACACTGAGTCTCCTCCTCTGTCACTCCCTCCTCATTAGTCATCTTGCCTCAACGCTCAGTTGGCTATGCGCTTCCTGTCAGTGGAGGCATCTAATCGACTAAAGCGGGGGATTTCTGCCTCAGTAACAGAAATTTGCAAGGGTGTGAGGTGACGTGAGGAAGCACTGGAATTAAAAGCACTGTATGGGATTGAGTGTGACAAGGATGGTTTGTGTAAGAAAATCCCTTTTCCAACTTTCTGACATTCAGTCAATATATTGACAGCGTTTGTCACTACAGTACGGCTTTGGCGTGAGCAGCAAGATGCCATCCAACCAGGCCCAGCTGTCATGCTTCAATTCACTGTCGCACCGGCTTTCTGTAGGTAAAAATCCCAAAGCACGGAAGACAGGTAGCTCTGAAAGTGAGGACAATTCGTTCTGAGCAACCTGACAACGGTTTCTACAGGCGTTACAAACCCCTCTGCAAAAAAGGTATTTGAATATTTTGGAGGCTTATGGATGAATAATATGCTGCAATGACGCCAACTCTATGAGGGCAATAGCTATAGATAGCGACAGAGCCATAGTTTGTTTTAGCTCAATAGTAAATCATAAGTCTAAGAAAGGATTTGGCTAATGCACTCGGTGGTCAACTGTCTTTAGTTTGATCAGTGCCATGTTGGTGTTGCATATCCAGATCTAAAGATACATCAATGGTTCTAAAGTATTGATGCTACTCTAATTGGCACCCTCAACAAATTGGCTAAGTATCTCAGTAAGCCTTGCTAACAATATCAGCCATGTAGTTACCATTTGTAGTATTTAAATATCTATATATTTGCTTTCCGGGAATCTCTGAAGTCATTTCATAAACCTTGCTTAAAAAGTGAGGAAGTATATCGGCTGAGCAGCCAAATTGGTAAATATTATTCTTAAAGAAACGCTGATCTTAAATATTTCTTCGAATGTTTTATTCCAATAACAATGCTGCTATATATATCACTTATCATTGCAAAGTGGGTATTTGATGTGACATGAGATGCTGGAGCAGCAACAGCAACAATAGGAAATTGTGCTTAGCAAACTGCCAATAAACAATTTCTGAAAATAAACACTTTACAGATTTGTATTTTTAGTTGTCCAATTATCAGTTTCACACATCCCTGTTAAAAAGACACTGCTCCTAATTAAGATGCCACTCAATAACTGGAGATAAGCAGGGGAAGTTCTGACTCATACTGTAGACAAATCAGAAAGTTAAACAACTCAATTTGTAACGTACAGTAGTGGCTGATTAATTCACATTAAAAAAGGGATAAAATGATAGAGCTATTAGGATCTCATTTGTATGTGGCGGATAATGAGACATTAAATGACTTCAACGGCATCAGGTGATCATAGAAGGAAACATACGTCTTTGAATTGTGGACAGCAGAAAGAGAAGGATTTTTTTGCAAGCCTCTTTTGTGCCTAAGTACAAAAAATGGCCTTCCTGATGACTTTCACATGGGCCCTCGCTCCCACCACGGTAAATGGCTTCTTCTGGTGTTTGTGCATCCACAACGCCCCCTTTCAAATCATAACCAGAGCTCCTAAACATGAACACACCATGGGGTTGGAAATGTCAAACCTTCCTCTTTTCCTTCGTCCCTTGGTATTCCATCGCTGTCTCACTACTCCATTTCTCCTTGCCTCTTTTGTGCCTGTCTTCTCTCCCTTTCATTGGAGAAGGAGAGTGTGAGGGAGTGATGCCAGCAATGTCACGGCTGGAGAAAGCTTATCCTGGGTAGAGGGGTCTGTGTATAGAGTCAATCAGAGCTGTACAAACCCTTGATTGCCATTGACATTTACCGGGGGCCCATTTCCAATTAATCTTCAAGGGCCTCCACCTCTTGAAGCCTGATTACGATTTCCCCCCCGACAAACTGGCTAATTTGTAATTGGCCATGTGTCTGGCAGGAGGCTCTCCTTTATCACTGCTCGATTGAGACGTGGGGAAAAGGGAGATGGATGGGGAAAGGATCCCTAACCAGCCTGTCTGCATCCTTTAATGATTTCCTCACAAGAACACAACTATTTTAAATGTATCTTGGAAATGCGTCATATATTTCCAACATCTAACAAATGAAATAGATATTTGGTATGTCTTTTGATATCTGTAGACTGCCTGAAGACTCTCCGTACACATGTTCTGCAGGGGTTAGAATGATGGCATGCTGTGAGTTTAAAAGTCAGATTTCATTTGTGATAATCAAACTGTATGAGTTGTTCCATTTTTGTAAATGATGGCTTATACTGTTGTGTCAGGGGCCTTCAAAACATTGTTGGTATTGCTTCCAGCATACTTTAAAAAAAATGTAAGGTAGTCGAATAAACCACAACATGGCGTTAAAGATGTGAATTTAATCAAATTCACTTTGGGCTTTCGGTAAAAAAAAAAAAAAAAGTATATTTGTTGTGTAACTTGGTGTGTTGATGTCATGTGGTCAGCATGTGGCGTAAGGTAAAATATAAATAGGTCAACAATGACGTTTGATTTGCACAGTACACAAACGTCCCTGTTTATCCTAGATCGCCTGACTTCCATAGCCCCCCACGTGCAAAACCGATGCTTGAGGTCCGCCATAGTTGTATGCGTAGGGCCACTGACAAAGACGCCATAATTGAAGAATTGTGAGTGAGGCCAGGTTTGTTGTGTACAGGTGGTGAATATGTGTTGTGTTGCAGCACTGCTTGTGCAGAGCTGTTGTTGCGGCGGCATGTTATTTAGATCCTCACATATAGAGAGTATATCAGATCCTGCTGTGAAGACAGACACATACATACACATGCAGCCCCTGCATGCTGGGAGACACTTATTCAGACTGCAAGGACGCATGATTGTTCTCAGTATAGTTCAACGCAGTACAAGGGCAGGAGCATGTATATGAATATACAGCAGCATGTGTATATTCAGTTCAGATGCTATTTCAGATTCAAATAAAAGCTGCCTCTCACTTCATGGTCATATTTTGTAAACATCCTCACACTCAGGGCACCGTCGTTATCAAAGATACAGTGTGTTCACTTCCTGCACTTCTTTGTGTGTAGTCGCTTGCTTTCTGCTCTACTCCCCTCTTCTTCTCTCTGCTCGTCAAACCATACTTACACACAGACGCAGTGAGTACAAAGATAAAGGAACATTGTGTCCCTCAGTCATCGGGAGACAGGCTCAGACATAGACATGTATCCGGCCTCAGACTGACATGTAAAAATCCATTGCAGGGTTCTTTCTTTTTTTCTTCTGGTGCTTCTCTGCTGTTTCCCTCCCTCTGTCTCACCAACTGCTGCTGGGTCATGGCGGCAGAGAAAGGGCAGTAGTGGGATTCCCAGACAGCCCGCACCCTGCACTGGCTTGATAATGCTGTCCCCGCCCCCATGTGCCCCAGGCTGCTGTGCTCTGCAGACCTGTGCCCACGGCAGAGCCACCCAGGAATCTTATCTCCTGCCCAGGCTCGTTCCTGGCCCTGCCTGCTGCTGCGTCACAGGCCCTCCGTATGTGTGTCTGCTCTCCACCTGTCCTTCTCCAACACTGTCTTCCCCTCTGTCTTTGTCCTCCTTGTTTGTCTGTGTGTGTCTCTCCATCTGGAATTCTTCCTAACATTCCTGATCACGTGCCACTGGGGTCCTGACCTGGTCACTAAAGAAGCCTCATAGTGTCTTAATGTGTGCCTGTCGGACACTCACTTTCTTTTCACTATGCCTGCCTTGATGTGATGACTGCCTGTCTGTTTTTATGCTTGTCGACCAGCGTATGTTTTCTTCTATCACTGTCTATCTACCCCTGTGTCCTTCTGCATGTTTTTTTTATACCTGTCAATTTATTGTACATGTTTGGCTGTCTTTCGATCTGCCAGTCTGTTTTCCGGTCCACATCATGCCATTGGCGTATCAATCGTTCTACCAGTCACCTCGCTGTTCGTCTATGTGTCTTTTTTTCTTCTCTCGCTGCCTGTCTAGTTTTTTTCCACTCCGTTCCTCTGCCTGTCATCTTATATATAGGCTTGCCTTGCTCTGTCTTTCTCTCAAAATGGCTTTTAAAGTTTTGGTCTGCTTGCCTCATTGGTCTTATAAAGATGATCTAGTATTGAGTTTCTCAGTAAGGGACATATAAGAAACACTAAAGGGTTTACAAACTGCTAGTTTCATGCTGTTCTAATCACTATTTTAGTGACATGACTACTGTAATGCAGAAGGTGTTGCTCATAGTGACAGAGAGAATGATCACACATCTCTGCAGGTCCCCTCGGCTCTATGCATCAGTTCTGCTTTGTATGTTTTTATCTGAACTGTTTTAGTTCTCTCTTGCCTCTCTGATTCGGGTTGATTGTGTCAGGGGGCTCTTAACAGATTCTCTTTTTGTTCAAAAAGACCCACTGTACTGTACCCGCCCCACCTGAGCTAACCCCATTAGAGTTCATCCATTTAGACACATTCATGCTAGCGAAGTTAGCCACTGTTGGCAACACTAGTTGATAACAACACATTACACTGTATAATGCGCCTACAAACACCAGAGCAACATTTCCACAGATGGAAGTTGGACAGTAGTGTGTGATCGACTACTTTTGTCTTGATCCAGAGTAGCCATTTTGTAGGTGATTTCCAGCTAAGGATTAAAACATATTGGGTGCTTTCATGAGTATTTGTAAATTAAATTAAATGCCCATGTACATGCCAATGTAAACACGTGTCATCCAGTGCAAGGGAGTCGCTGATTCATGAATTAAAATGAATTTAGTACAATCATATAGGTAATAGAGCTGATTGGGCAATACGTGCAGGATCAATTCAGTGTTGATGAGGCTTTTTTCATTTGATAAAAAAGACTTTTAAATGGCTAAAACTGTTTCCTTGGATCTGATGTGGGATGTTTCTGTCTGCACGTGTGTATACGAGGGTTTGTCGGAGAAAGTAAAGCATCTTTGTGTGACTTTCTCGCTGCACGACACGTAAACATCACCCATTATTCAATTACAGCTGACAACAGAACGAAAGGCGTTCATTACCTTGAAACTCCTGGATATGACGAGAAAAACAGCCAGTGAGAGAGACAGATGCCCCAGAGCACTCATCGTCTCAACAACTGACATGAGTAATAATCAACGTCTCCACCGCCGCGCCATTCAAATCTCCTCCCATCGACACCTTTGATATTGCTCGAGGCATTGTTCATTTGTTGTTCCACACGTCCGTCATGGTACAACTAGCCCCCCCCCTTCCACCCACACACACACACACACACACACACACACACGCACACGCACACTTCTCATTCTTCCCTGTCTGTGGCTGAAATGACTATTGACGTTTGGATTTGAAATGTGTTGGAACAGAGAAAGGGGGTGGGGGAGGGGGGGATTAGTTTGGACATAAAACAGCTCTTCCCTAGGAGGGCAGAGAGGGCCATTTCACAGGAGGTCGTCCCGGATATTATGTTCATTCCATTTGTAATGTTATTAATGGGGAGAACATTAATCCTCACTCAGCCTGAGACCACACAGTCGGCTGAGGAGACATCTTTTGGTGGTGGTTTACAAGGATTTGTTGTTCATACCATGGGGGGGGGTAGTTTTTAGTGATTCTTTAGTTGAGGCGAGTGTCTTTTCGCCATCGAACTGATGTAATGAGTCTGGTTTCTTTGTCTGGTTTGTCTGTATTCCTGATGGAGGACTTTGTGTGTTTCCTAAAAACCAAAATGTGAGGAAAGGAGGGAGATTAGAGACACCGCTGAGTGTGTGAGTGTCTCTACCTCGTCCTTGTTTTCTCTTTGGGTCTGTCTACCTCTCTGTGATTAAGGTCATCATATTATTTCTCAATCAAAAAAGTGATCCGTAATACCTGTGCTTTCTTAGTTTCAGTTCATTTAACAAGGATAATGGAGATTGATGAACATATTCCATAAGACATATCATCATTCAGCTAATGATGTTTTGTTGATTAGCACATTAGCTCTCCTGACTCTACCTTCACATGGAGAATTACGGTAAACATGATATTAATGTCTAATGAATATCTCTAGCTGCTTCAGGTCGGCCATGTTCACTGGACCCTTGTTTGTTACTTGGGCTATGAAAATGAGGCGGCTTGTTCAAAAGTCAAAGGATATTTAACATCAATAAATCATTTCTGTGTTCATTTGGATCGCCATAAATCACAGTAAACAAGCAAGTCCATCCTTGAGAAGGATTGGCTCGCTCTGTCGTCGAAGCTGTCAGAGCTTCTGACGGTGTTGGAACAAGTGAAAGTTTGATGAAGGGCAACTTTCGACATGTTTAACAAAGCCAGGGAAGAGTGAAGGGAGAAGGCTTTAGGAAGAAGCAGTCTTCATTTGAGAAATTATATTATCACCTCAAAACATTTCCTCATTTGCTCTGATAATTCCACAGCGCTAAGATATCACAGTAGGCGGCACACAGGCTCCGTGGTTAACATTATCGCCACTTCATTAATAGGTCCTGGACTTTAGCTTAACCTGCAAATGCTCATAATCTCCCCGGTGGTACGGTAGCAAGTATGTTCACTAAAGTACTACTTAAGCACCATTTTGTTCTAATCACACTCTAAATATACCACTTTTATACCACTTTATAGTTCTACTACACTTCATTTCAAGTATTGTAATTTTCAAGTCACACTACAGCTGGATGTACTTTCCAAAATATGATTTCAATATGTAAGATGATTTGATGTAATCCCTGTTTTAGAATAAACTACATAATAGTATCTAACATAGTTGAAATAAGCCCTACAGTGCCATGACCAGTTAAAACGATCAAATGATGCTCATGCTCTGATGTAATAACGACATAGTAACATATCAGTAATTAACATTTACTGTAATTCAAGTGCAATTTGCTGATTGAAGAATTCAAGAGACATGCAGATTAAAATGTGATTGTGAAATTGCTTGTAGGTGGGTTTATGTTTATAATGGGTTCCATTTATAAAGCACTTCATATTTCAAATCCCGAAGTGCTACAAGTAGTGAGCATGAACAGTATAAATAAACATTGCACAACACGGTAGAATTAATAAAAAGCAATACAAAAATGAAAAATAAATAAAAGGGTGATAAAAAGGTCTAGGCAAAGGCTCTTTTGAAGAGATGGGTTTTGAGGCCTTTTTTTAAAGCCTCCACGGTCTGTGGTGTCTCATTTGGTCGGGGAGAGCATTCCACAGGCTGGGAGCATCCGAGCAGAAGGCCCGGTCTCCCATAGTACGGAGCTTAGTCCTGGGGGGTTTGAGGAAGTTGGAGTTGCTGGAGCGGGTGGTCCGCAAGGGGGTATGGGGGGTGAGGAGTTCCTTGAGGTAGGGAGGGGCAGTTCCATGGACACACTGGTGGCTGAGGACGGAGACCTTGAATTCGATCCTCAGTTCCACGGGTAGCCAGTGTGGTGCTTTAAGGATGGGGGTGATGAGCCGCTGGCGGTGGCCCTCAGGTCCAGTCAGATCAGGGCATCTCAAGGGGGGGAGTTGAGCATAAACTCTCCTTGTATGCTGATGACCTTCTGCTATTCATCTCGGACCCAGACAAATCTATTCCTCCAGTATCGGCTGTGCTGAGGGAGTTTGGGCAGATTTCGGGTTATAAGTTACATTTTAACTGCTTCCCATTAACGCTGCAGCGACAGCCTACCCCCTTTCAAAGTTACCGTTTAAGACATCTCTGTCCAGTTTTAAGTATCTGGGCGTTTGCGTGACCAAGAGCTTCTCAGATTTGTTTAGGTGCCATTTCTCCACTCTGTTGGTTCGACTGGCTCAAGACCTCCAACGTTGGTCTCTCCTACAGTACCTCTATCTCTGGCTGGCAGAATAAATTGCATTAAAATGAATGTGCTCCCCAAATTTCTATATCTTTTTCAGTGTATACCAGTTTTCATTCCGAGACATTTCTTCCATTCACTCGATCGCTCAATTTCTCAGTTTATATGGAACAAGAAAACACCCAGAATTCGAAAAAACATTCTTCAAAAAACCAAGGAAATGGGTGGCTGAGCATTGCCTAACTTTTTTATTTTACTATTGGGCCGCTAACATTCAAACTTTATTGTCCTGGCAATGTATTAACAAACAACCTCCACGTGGCTGCAGATTGAGGATGCCTCATGTGGCTCTTCTTCTCTGACGTCCCTCTTGTGCCTCCCCCTGACGGTACCATCCTCAAAATACTCCAAAAGTATTGTAGTTAAAAACTGTCTCAAGATCTGGACTCAAGTTAAACGGCACTTTGGGTTCCAGGGAATACCTCTACTGTCCCCTGTGCATTCCAATCCGCTGTTCACTCCCTCCATCACTGATGCTGCCTCTTCAATATGGGAGATCAATGGGATTGTGTCTGTCAAACAACTTCACATTGATGGAACATTTGCATCTTTTGATCAGCTGGCCCGTAAATTCAATCTACCCAAGTCCCACTTCTTTAGATGTTTACAAGTCTGAGATTTGATTCGTAATCGTTTTCCAAGTTTCCCTGCTATTCCTCCTTCTACCTGGGTTGACACTATCTTAAGTATTAACCCTAACCTCAAGGGTACCATTTCAAAGCTATACAATACTCTTTTCACATGCCACCCTCTGCCCTCTGATAACTTTCGAACTAATTGGTCAGAGGACCTCAATATAGAGATAGGGACTGAGGTTTGGCCGTCTATTTTGAAACGTGTCCACACATCATCCATGTGTGCCCGCCAGGGGGTTTTACAATGTAAAGTGGTCCATAGAGTGCACTGGTCCAAAAGTAAACTAGCTCGCATCTATCCTGGCACTGATCCTAACTGTGATAAATGTCACCTAGGACCAGCTAATCTCGCCCACATGTTTTGGACTTGCCCCACCCTATCTCAGTTTTGGAAGTCTGTCTTTGACTCACTCTCAGCTATCACGTCTGTTACCATCCATCCCTCACCCTTAATTGGCCTGTTTGGTGTCTTACCCGTTTACCATTTACTGCCATCCTATTTCGCTGAACTTGTAGCTTTCCTCACATTGCTGGCTAGGCGCGTTATTTTGATGCATTGGAAGGGTCCTCGTCCCCCCTCTCATACACATTGGATAAAGGATGCCCTATACTTTGTGAAATTGGAAAAAATTAAACACTGTATTAGGGGCTCAGACTTGAAGTTCACAAAAATATGGCTACCCTTCTTAGAACATATTAAGTCCCTCCAGTTGGAGTCTGTCCCCATTGGCTGAGTCGCCCCCCTGTACCGCAACAGCTCACAGGTATGCTCACAAAATGTCTCGCATGTTTGTTTGTTTTTTTTTTCTTCTTTCCCTTTTTTTTTTTTTTTTTTTATTATTTGAATTATTTTTTTTTTTTTTATTTATTTCATTATTACATTATTGTCTAATTGTAACTGATGTATTGTGTCTTGGGGTTGTTTTGTTAGAAATCGCAGGGGTAATGCATTGTATTGCTGCTGTCTTTGTGTTTTGAAAATCGCAAAAATAAATCATATATTGAAAAAAAGGATGGGGGTGATGTGATCATATTTGCGCACCCTCATCAGGATCCTAGCAGCGCTGTTCTGAATGTATTGGAGCTTCTGGATGCTTTTGTCAGGGATCCCGATGAGGAGTGCATTGCAGTAGTCCAGCCTGGAGGAGACAAAGGCATGGACCAACATTATACATGTTTGAGACCTTTCTATGTATCACAGTTGATATATTATTTACAGTTGCTATATGCTACGATTGGTTTGAGCGACTAGAGGTGTTGGGTATGGGTCTTCAGATAACACTCATCGTGCATGCTGTAGCTCAGGGAGAGGGGAATGCAGCTGTATTGCAGTGCAGCGCGCGCTTAAAGCACAGATCATACAGCCTGTCAAACTGATCACCAGAGCATTGATCACATTCCCGAGCCACTGTTCATACAATGTATTAAATGAATGCTCGCTCATCACAATAACACACTATGTATTCTGTATGAATGTGTCTTTGTTCTGAGCGAATCTCCCCTTTGGGAACAATGCAATCTATAAAACAACCATAATGCACAGTACCAGTGTGGGCTGTCTTACCTTGAAGTGTTTCTTCATCACCAGGTTCTGTGCAAAACCATTCAGCTCATTCATGACCGGCAGTGGTCTGAACACACGGCTGTAATGGCTAATTCTGCACTCTGAGCTTATAACGACGTTAGGGTCTCCTCATAAGCTAAATGTACCCCTATTTTCCTCCAAATCAATTTAAATAAAACCTCCTACATGGATGCATGATTTTCATAAACTGAAAACATCCAGTATATGCATTGTTTTACGTTTTGATATGATCTAGTTTCTTTTTGGACAAAGCAAACACTTACAGGCATAATTTTCCCATCTATATCCATTTGGGCTGAGCTTCTTTCTCGTTGGATAAAATGAACGAAAGTGGAAGCATCAATTCCCCAACACGCCTCAGAGACATCTGGTTCCCTGCAGGCTTTGTGTCAGAGCCGCACTTCCAGGCAGGTGCATTCCCTTTATGTTGGAGACAGGGGAGCAGAGTACTGCGGTGTAGAGGAGATCGATCCTCCCTGGGAAGTGTTGTCTCTGCCTCTGCATGACATGAGGTTCGAACATAAAGGGAGAGGTCACCCAGCGAGAGCCAGGCCCACACACCTGTGTCCATTAAGCACGTGTTGGTGTAGGGGGACACATATGCACACATGGACATCAACTTACACACACCATCAGATCTTCTCCTCTCGAGCAGTGTTTCTCAAATGAGCGTATTGCGGGTTTCAGGGTGTTTGTAATACTTTTTATATACTGCAAAATAATTCATAAATTAATCACAAAACATTTTAAATGTACGTTCCATCAACCACCTTTTTATTTGCTCTATTTTCTATGCAATTGTCAACTGCTGCAGCACACATGAAAACACCTGATAAGGCTACATTGTTCAGTGTGAACAGGAAGACCATTTTGAAATATCAAGAGAATGGATTTGCAGTTTCAACATAGGAGCAAAATGAAAACGCAGAAAAGGAGTGAAAAAGAAGTCAATGTTTCCCACTAAATCTTAAATGCTACTTCACAAACACGCAGCACAGTATACTACAATACCTTTTTGGAGAAACTGCATGATGGCAACAAATTGGCATGAATGTATTGACTGATTTGCAATGCTTTCATCAGCAGTGTATTTTACCTCTTTGTAACGGTTTTTTCACACCAAAATGTGTGTGTGGTGGTCGAAGGATACTAAAAGAAACACGGCACCTAGATATCAGACCCACAGCGTATCATTTGCTTCCCTAATTATTTTGTATAATCATTTTTAGTGACGAGCAATTTTGAAGAATTGGTTCTCATTATACAGTTCTTTATAATGTCTTATGATTATTGTTAGAAAACATTATGAATATTCATGAATGCTTACAATTCTACAACCTTCTTAACCCATTATAGTATGTTTATAATGCATGTTTGTAATAGAAAATGTTACCAACAGCTGTTTGCTCTATAAGCAACTTCCCCATGATCAAACTTATATGTATACATGCCCAGCTCTCCAAATGATTTCCTTTTCTCTCAGTGTAGCCAGCACATGAGTGCTACAGTTTATACAACCCTGTCTCCTAAAAATTACGTTCCCACAGAACTAAACTGCATTCTCAATTACGTTTAGCTAGAAACGTATTTTCTCCAACGTTACGTTAGTTATGAACGTATCTCAAATACGTTTATTTTCTACATATCTTCTAGAAACGTATTTTCTCCCACGTTACGTTGGTTATGAATGTAACTTAAATACGTTTATTTTCTACATATCTTTGCCATTTATTGTCTTGCTTATAATAATGATAATTCGTTATTTCTAAATATCATTTTAGAGCACACCTTTGAAATCGACAATCGGGCTCGATATATAGTTACATTAAAATCAGTAGGCGAGGCTGTAATTTCGCTAGCTGTTACTCTCATGAGCGAGGCAGAACATAATAGTTTTAACATGCCAAAAAGCTGCTGTGTCGTTTATTGCACCTCAAACATTAAAACAAATCCAGAGTTACGTGTTTCTGTACTTCCTCTAAGAAGAAAGGACAGTATCAGAAGAGCTCTGTGACTTCAGGCTTGATCGCCGTTCAAATGACAGCGCTGATTTCCCCAAAAGTGGGCGGGGCTGTAAAGTGAAGTAGATTTACTCTCATCTATTATTCAAAACCATTCTATTTATTCTAACGTAAATTACATGCCAGTGTTTTATCTTTTATTTATTTGTTTTTATTTTAAATCGTATAATGTCTGACTTTTTTTCCGTCTGTGAGGAAAAGAAATGGGGCTCAGAGCCTCAAAATACTGAAATCTGTATTTTTTAAAATCTTTTCCTTCTAATTTGTTATTCTTTTCTAAATAACACACTGTTATTTACTCAACAATAACACACAATTATCCTTGTTTTTATTTATTCATTTAATTCTATAATCTTGGGCTTTTTAGCCGTAAATAAAGTCACCGGAAACAGACGGGACATTTTGAGCGATACACACCACAAAC
This sequence comes from Pseudochaenichthys georgianus, assembly GCF_902827115.2. Lineage (NCBI taxonomy): Eukaryota > Metazoa > Chordata > Actinopteri > Perciformes > Channichthyidae > Pseudochaenichthys > Pseudochaenichthys georgianus. The sequence goes on along the minus strand of NC_047507.1, from coordinate 10,950,726 downwards.
CCACTAAACTGATTACCCAAGATCCTCAGCTTGAAGCTTGTTGATTGGATGTTTTAGCCGCAATGCACGCTGGGATATGGTGTTGATATTATATGGAGATATGATATCCGACAACGAAAAATAAAATAATACCTAATTCAGAGTGTGCTTGCTTTTCTCTTTGGAAGTCATCACATAACGGTATTGTAATACACGGTTCGGCTGCATTAAATATTACACATCTGCCGTAATTCTTTATTTATAGAGAGAGACAAACAGGAGAACTTCTGCCAAAACTGAATACTTGACGTGGATCATAAATATATCAACAATTAAACAACATCTTCAATTTCTTTTCACAAAATTCGTCTCCTTGCAGTATCAATAGTAATTCGGCTGACTTTTATATTTGATCCAATTGGTATATTGGTTATATTTACACCATAACGGTGCACAGCTGATAAAAAAGGACTTGTAGTTTTTAAAGATATTACTGATTTTCTTTGAATATAAGAATCTAAATACTGAGTTGAGAGAATAGTCAGGGGATTTGGGTGATGGGAGACACATCTATGGAATCACAATTTCAATAGCTTACTATTAAATGAAGGATAGCCTATGCCTTTCTGTCTGTGATGTTTTACAAATCAGATATTAATGTGAAGAAGTAAAACAAGAGAAATAGTATAGCAATATCCTGTAAAATTATGTAAAAACATGAATAAAATTACACATCTTCAGATGTTATACATAAGTGTCTACACTAATAATACAAAGTTATTATTAGTATGCTGTGTGTACCTTGTGTGCACCGCCTAGTGGTTAAAGCATGTTATTGAATTATTTTTGTTGAATAATCTTATTTGATCAAAACAATATTAAGAGTACATACTTTCATAGGGGGAAAGTAGAAGGTCAATGATAGAAATATAGAATATAAAAAGTCAAGAAGATACTAAGTGATCTCTACAATAAAACAGTTTAGTGCTGGATGTTCAAAGATATTAATAGGAGGATGTGCAAAACAGAAAAACGAATTAACCTTTATTAACACATTAAAAAATACTTTAGGTTAAGGTCTTCTTTTAAACAAGAAAAAAGCTCTGGGGGTATCTATCTACAGATGAATATTAAGCCTGACAAAGTACTTAACGTCTAAAATATTGCTTTCCTGCAATGTTAACTATGTTGAAACACTTATTTTAAATGATATTATACACATTAATTATACTCTTATGTATGTAGATAGAATAAGAAATGTGCAGAATATGACAGTTTAATGGTGGAGGTATACAGTACACACATATTGATAGATGTCTGTTGAGGAACCTGCGACCCAAGTTGTGTATACTGTAAGATCAATACACCTTAGAAAACCTTGAAATCTTGAAACGGATGTGCAAAATAGCCATTATACAGTTTTTAATTAACTATTAGTAGAGAATAACGAGTAATGAATATACTTTATAAAGATCTGCAGATAAATGTTTAGTCTTCTCAAGCACCAACTATCAAATATCTCTCCTGATTGTTGGCACTTGACAATCACCTTCCCTGAATTTTACTCAGGTCACGTGTAACTAAAGTCTGCTTTAAGGGTTGTTTATATTCCACATCATTAATCAGAATCTGCAAAGTAACTAAACTAAATGTAGTGGAGTAAAAATACCAGGTTAACCTCTGAATTGTAGTGGAGTAGAATAACAAAGTAACAATGAGCTGTCGTGTGGGTATATATTAATGCTGCCCATTATGGATACAAGCGATTTTCACCCATTTACTAATTACATGTTTTAAATGTGTACACACCAATGTGTTTCCTATCGCCTAAACCTCCAGGGCTGTACACAGTTTAATACTGTCAACTTCTACATTTGGGAAAAAACGTCTTTTAAAACTACAATTCCCAGTAGAGACGTGCCATAGAGAACATGTTGCGAAACACAATAGCCAGCATGTGTAGTTCTGGGGGGGGCGTTCGAGTCCAGTTTTGAATAGTCTGCCGTGGTTTCGTTCCATTTCAAAGAGTTTGACGCTCGGCGTAACCTTGGCGCAACATCACGGGGTTTGTCAACGGGACTGTAGTCCCAAACGATAGCTGGGGATTATGGGTAGTGTAGTGTCTTGGGCCATCCTAAATCTCGAAATGTCCCGTCTGTTTCTGGTGACTTTCTTTACGGCTAAAAAGCATGCTAAAATGCCCAAGATTATAGAATTAAACGAATAAATAAAAACAAGGATAATTGTGTGCTATTGTTGAGTAAATAACAGTGTGTTATTTAGAAAAGAATAACAAATTAGAAGGAAGAGATTTTAAAAAATACAGATTTCAGTATTTTGAATCTCTAAACCCCATTTCTTTTCCTCAAAGACGACAAAAAAAGTCCGACATTATACGATTTAAAATAAAAACAAATAAATAAAAAGATAAAACACTGGCATGTAATACGTTAGAATAAATAGAATGGTTTTGAATAATAGATGACAGTAAAATCTACTTCACTTTACAGCCCCGCCCACTTTTGGGGAAACCAACGCTGTCATTTGAACGGCGATCAAGCCTGAAGCCACAGAGATCTTCTGTTACTGTCCTTTCTTCTTAGAGGAAGTACAGAAACACGTAACTCTGGATTTGATTTAATGTTTGAGGTGCAATGAACGACACAGCAGCTTTTTGGCATGTTAAAACTATTATGTTCTGCCTCGCACATGAGAGTAACAGCTGGCGAAATTACAGCCTCGCCTACTGATTTTAATGTAACCATATATCGAGCCCGATTGTCGATTTCAAAGGTGTGCTCTAAAATGATATTTATAAATGACTATTATCATTATTATAAGCAAGACAATAAATGGCAAGGATATGTAGAAAATAAACGTATTTCAGATATGTTCATAAGGAACGTAACCTGGGAGAAAACATGTTTCTAGAAGATATGTAGAAAATAAACGTATTTGAGATACGTTCATAACAAACGTAACGTGGGAGTAAATACGTTTCTAGCTAAACGTAATTGAGAATGCAGTTTAGTTCTGTGGGAACGTAATTTTTAGGAGACAGGGTTGGTTTATAAGACGGTACTGGTCATATTTTCTTCTTGTCAGCTGCATGAGTGAGTTGGAAGAAAGATAGCGAAGGCACAGTGAACCTAGGCCTTGCGATTTGTCTTTCCCTGTGGGCTTACTATATCCAGATGAAGGGAGAGTTCACAGATAGGCTCCAACACCCATATCCAATCAGACGGTTCCCTCAGGGGGGCCATGTGGTGCACACATATGTGGCCTCAGCATCACAGCATGACACCACACTGTCCTCCAGGAGTCCTCCACTCCTCCAGAGTGCAGCACTTTGAGTGAACGCTGGGCGATGTCTTTCAACGCGTTTATGAACGCTGGTAAAATATGTCATGGTTTTTATTATGTTAGCTGAGTACAAGTAGTCAAGGGAGCGGAAGGGAGAGTGTTCTGCCGGCTGGCTTTTTTGAAGACTCACACACTTCAAGGCTCTCTGAAAGGCTATTTGTAACACTGCTTACTTCTCTCCATCTCCCTTTATCCAACAACACAATACGGGTGTTGTATCCGCGTCTGTATGCATTTTAATGAATACATGCGTGCGTGCGTGCGTGCGTGCGTGCGTGCGTGCGTGTGTGTGTGTGTGTGTGTGTGTGTGTGTGTGTGTGTGTGTGTGTGTGTGTGTGTGTGTGTGTGTGTGTGTGTGTGTGTGTGTGTGTGTGTGTGTGTGTGTGTGCTTTAAGTGGACCAAATGTGTGTGGAAGTGCCATCAAAAGAATGAGTCCTATTTTCTCTATCAAAAGCAGACACAAACTGTATAATGTACATCCACCTCCTGAGTAAGATATTTAGAGACTGGCTTCTCTTTTTCCTCTCTTCCTTTCTCATCTCCATTATGACATTTCTGTATTGCAGCTTCATAAATATATATATATATATATATATATATATTCATTATTTTAGCACTGCGTTACATTTGATTAAAAAGCTCACACAATGACAACGGGCCCCAGAAACCATGCCCAGCACCGCTCCCAGAGCCATCACACTTGATCCGTGTGTGAAGGAATCACACGATGCCACCATCTCCCTTCCTGCCCCCGACAGAACCGGAGAAAAGCCGTAGCTCATATTTCCGCTGACAAAAGAGGTGACAGTGAAAGGAAAGTGAAAAGGCTATAATGAATGCTATGGGAGAGGAACAAGGAAGAGAGTGTGGCGTTTGAAAATGGTAACCTTTTTCCGATGCTGATTTAGTATTCATTATTAATGACCTTTCCCTACCTGAGGAAGAAAAGCTGTTTCCAGGAAGCCCCCTCGTGTTGGTGTCTGCCAGAAGCCGGGGGCAGGTGTCGCGGCCTTGTTCAGACTTGTTGGCTGATGGATTTCTACACTTGGTACGCTTCTTTGGCGCAAATACAGTTTAATGTGTCCTACTGAGTCCACGTGCTGAGTAAAGAACGGTGAGAACATCGTGGGCAAAGGTGCTGAAGTTCAGAGTGGCATGCTGGACACAAATGAGGGGTCATACTGGGAAGATTGGTGTGATTTACTTTGTCTCTACTTGGCAGGGGGGGGGGAGGCTGGAGGAGAGCCTTTTCCTTTTTTCAACTTGAATACATCAAACTGATTCTTTTGTACTTGCTTGTGAAGTGTGTTCGCCCTTTTTATTCTTGTAATTAACTCTGAGTCGACTACTTATTTCATTTGTATTTATCTATGTATTGATTTGTGTTGGTAATATCTCTTTATGTTCTTAAAGAGGAATGCAGATTCATATTCCCAAAACAATGTGTTGTTACCGTTGTTATAAATAAAGCCAGGCGCAGCGGGATACAGGTTTAGGAAAAGCATGCCGTCCTCCCTCTCCGGCTTCTCCCATGTATCGCCTTCTCTCTCATCCAAAAGCATTGCTCATGCTAATTGAACCTAAAGACCAGCCATGCGCACAGCAGCGCACTGGGAGCCTGTACAATGCGCAGATGTGTGTTTGTGAGTTTGAACAATAACCTCAAATGTGTTCATCCAGGCTCGGTATTCCATTCACAGAGCTCACACACCGACGATCGTTCCCGCAGCGTGAAAGGCGAACTCCTATAAGCACATTGGAACTTCCCTGGCTGGCAGTACAGTACGACTGATGCATCTATCCATCGCTCCACCTGTCTGTTTATCTGGCAATCCCTTCCGTCATCGTGTCTTCCTTTTGTCTGTCCGCCTCCATTCATCTGTCATTATCAGAACACATCCTTCCTCTTCCCAGCCGATAAGACACATCGCTCAGGAGCGAACGGGGCCCCCGAAAAAAGACGCCCAACTCACCTCCATTTCACACTTGTTTCTTTTGTTGTCATTAGTTTCGGTCTTGAGACTTGAAACATATTTCTGAGCGACCGCTTTTGTCTCGCCGAATGCCAAATTATTATATTGCAATCATCGACTCCTTCTCTGTGCCAGGATTTAACTGCGTCGTCAATACTCGCCATCACTTCCCCTTAGCAGCTATACTTAGACGGTTTACTGGGAGGGCATTGTGAAGAACTTCAGCCACACTCAATTCTCAGAGCCGTCTGTAAGAGGAAGGCTTTGAGGAAAAATTAAAAACAATTAAAAGTCCTAGTTTTTTATGGGGGCTTTTCGACTTGCCAGAACTGGGGGTTGATCAGGAGTCCGTTTCAGGTGAGTTACAACTGGAAAGATTCAGGAAGCAGAAAAGCTATCAATGGAACATAAGGTACATTATTATAACACGTGACTTTAAAGTTATAATCCTTAAGATTGAAGTCCTTCTGAATGGGTTTTTAAGCACACTGTCATTGAGAAAAAAATGTCTTATAGAAACTTATATTGTATAATATATATATATATATATGTGAGACCTATAGTCACCGGAACATCACAATTTCATTTACGGACAGCTATGAAGCCTCAATGTTGGTGTTTTGGCCGCCATCAGCTTAGTTTTTGGAAATAGAAAAAACAATGGTCAAGCAAGCGAAAGAATGAGAAAAACATTTGTAACCGGCCCAAATGTTACAATCAAATGTGATGAACTGTAAAAGGGTTCAAGCTAAGGCGAAAACATAACCAGCACCATGGTGCCCAATAACAACGCAGCCATGCCCCGACAGAGAGCTGCTACATAGCATCATGCTGTATTCTAGACGGTTTGAAATGACCATAAACGTTTGCTGGGATAGTAATAATAATAGATAATAAATCAAGTGAGAATAGGATATGTTTCTATGCAATCGAGCTTCATTGTGCAACTTTTAACTCTGCTTCAAATACCTGAGTTTCAAAGAATGTATTCAATGTGTGTTTGCTGCTCATAATGCTAAACAGGGGGACTTGTTGTAAAGTGCTGCCAAGAAAAGCAATGATGGATTGTCCATTGTTGTCCTGTCTCTGGACATTTTGGACATGTGGATCAGCAGAGAGGCAACCAGCCCACAGGATACATCTTATCTGTAAACCTGTCACTGCAGCATTGTTTCATCTCTGTGTGTGTGTGTGTGTGTGTGTGTGTGTGTGTGTGTGTGTGTGTGTGTGTGTGTGTGTGTGTGTGTGTGTGTGTGTGTGTGTGTGTGGGTGGGTGCGTGCGTGCGTGCGTGCGTGCGTGCGTGCGTGCGTGCGTGCGTGCGTGCGTGCGTGCGTGTGTGTGTGTGTGTGTGTGTGTGTGTGTGTGTGTGTGTGTGTGTGTAAAAGGACTTTCCTGCTAGTAAATAAAATCTCAGCTTGACAAAGCCCGTGGAGTTTCTGCGTCACAGGAAAAGCAAATAGACAAGCTCTATCTGCTTTCGCATGTGGGGTTGTTCACCTGTCTGGCACCCATCACATGTGAATTACAGTGCTCCTAAAATATAACCCACACATACAAACGAGTGGGCGCATGCACACAGTGTTCACACACACATCCACACACACACACATCCTCACGCATGCAGTGACACGAACGCAGCACCTTATCCTTACTCCAGACATTTGTGGCCCAGGGGTGTACCAGAGAACCAGGTGTTATCTCGCTCCCCTGTGAGTCCCACTTCTCTCACCAGGGCAATTAATGACACCGCGCAGTCAGAAACTGTGCCCCCAAAATGGCTGCCTGTCTGGGATGGAGGTGTCACATCCCCCTGACAACCAGGTCAAGCCCTCTGAGTATCATCAGTGTGCGCCAACAAAGCCAGGGGTCGCAGTTCAGCTCACCCCCTGACCCCTCTGTGGAATTGATCTGTTGTAGTGGAAATAGGATTTTGGTGCTGCATGATTCAAACAGAAGCCAGACATTGGAGACAGTTTCTGTCTTGAATGATTGAGAATAGATGCCTCGAAACATCGGACAAAAGAAAGCGCTTTTATAGTCACAAAGGGACTGCAGCGAAATTGGTCTAATTGTCTGTCATGTTCCTGAGCGAGAAAGCATGTGTGCATGTTCATCCCCGCGCCTTAAGCTCTATTTGTATGTTCCCAGCACACGCCGCTGTGTGTGTGATGTTGTCAAGAAGCTGGTGTTTGTCAAGAGGCTTGTGTTTTCAGAGCACGGCGTAAAGTCAAGGAGAGGGGCTGTCAGAATGGCTGATCTGTGCAGCTGGCAGAGACGCCCACCCATGTCAAATGTCACAGCACTAATTCCTTTCCAATGTAGCCCAGGTACGGGGCGAGAGACAGACACACCTCATGGCTCCGCAGGACGAGATCCCCAGGAGGCCGTGCAATTCACAAATCTACGGGCTTTGTTTTAATGAGATGCATATTGTCCTGTCATTGTCTTGTGCTCAGCTGTGTGCTCACTTTAGGAATGTTGAGCAACCATTTCCATTTCTCTGAGAAATATGGATTGCACCTCTGTGAACATCTTGAAGTGCAGCACCATTTGTGTAACTGCTGAACATGATGTGCCTCCGGTCACTGGAGAACGATGCTTTGCATGCTTGATGTGTGAAATATGTGAAGCAATACGTCATGGGCCTATACATGTGTGCTAATTTTATAAATCGCATAATATACTGCATTTTGATTAGTGTGTGTGTGTTAAACTAAACAAGCGTTGCTTAGTCCATAGATCTGCTGGGAGGATGTTTTACAAATAACATTAATGGTTTTAATGCGTTATTAAATGCATTTGTTCTTTTGTTTGTTTTTGCCCAAGGGGGATAATACCCTGCCTCTCAACCCCGTGTCAACAAACCTCCGCCGTAAGACTGTTCACACATGACCCAATGAAATGCATTTTGCCTGAGGAAATTGAGAAATATTCCGTCTTCCAATTACCAGCATGGCTTTCTGCCTACTTGTATATCATTTGTTATTAATGCTTTCATACACACATTATTTCATATGTAAACTAGATGGAAGCCTCGGCATATTATACATAAAATACATACACAATTTGACATGTAAGCGAACTCGTAAAGTAAATGCCAAGCACGCTGTGTATTTGTATAGGACGGTATACATTGAAATGAGTGCAGTATTCTCCTGGCACATCCTTTCCGACCTCTCACAAAGTGCTGCTAATCAAGCTCAATTGAACCTTACTGCCCTCCGTCCCTCGAAACTTTCTACGCATTTATTCATGCACTCGCCATTTCCTCATTCCTTTGCGCTCTTCCTCCTAAATTACTGGGAGGTGATATACCGTCTGGGTGTCCCAAGGCTGCAGGAGATTTAGAACTCTGTCCCATGTGAAGGAGAGGTGAGAAAAGACATTACTATGCAGAATAGGTAATAGTGAAACACGCCAGAGCTCTTTAAGGTGCCCCATGCAGATTATCAATCTATTTGTGTAACTTGGCTTCCCAGAATTTCATTTCCCTTTTCATTTATTTGCCTCGCTGCAGCCATTTACACTGCCGAAACTGAAAATTGCAGCCATGACGAGCAAGGGAGCAATATTCCAAGGGCAAAATAGGCCTCTTCTGCTGTATGATTGCAAAGGTTCATTTGGAGGGGGGGGGGATGCACTGACCTCTTTTTGATGAGCTCAGAGGAATATTTAGAGGAATTGGGAGTCCACATCGTGGCCATGCACACCTTGTCCTTGCTGGTTTGGAGCCTGAAGCCGTTCTAAGTGTTTTGAGACTTACCCGGGCGTCCTGCCTTATAAAGAGCAACACTTGTCAGTATTGCCCTATATTAAATCCAGCACGGTGGACAGAGGCGTGCATGTCACAGCTTGTTCCTGTGTGTTTCAGCACTATGGACAGAGGCTCACACGTATGGTTGCTCTGAATGTTTTCAGCACAATGGACAGAGGCAGAGCAAACCAGATCAGTCTGTATGGGACCATGGAACAGCATCAATCTGTGAGCAAATACAAATGAAAACGGTTTGATATACTGGAACTATGAATTGCTCTCAGCACGTCGATACATTGGGCGCACATGTTTTGAGGAGCTCCACAGTCATATTTGAGTATACCCAATTGGATTAAAATAAGTACCATTTTGGGAACGAAAAGACACTCTGTTACACGTCTTGCTCGTTAATTGCGTGTTATTATTATCAGTCCGGTGGGCTCGGTCCCTGAAGCCATTTCACTGCGGGCGACACTGAAAGCATTTCATAGTGGCTCACAGGAAGGTTGTGTGACGAAACAGACCATGGGGGAACCAACGTGGAGCCATACCTTATATAATCATCACGGCAGTACCCACTGAACATAATTACAATGATTTGTGCCCTCCCATTTCACCCTTGTATTAAAAAATATTGCCGGAGGTAAGTCAGGCGTGAGCACAGGCAAGGCTGCTGTGGTGAATGGAGTGTGGCCCCGAGGGAGAGCTTGGAGAGCAGAGCACGTTGTCATGCCAAAGAAAAATCAACCCCACCCCCCCTCTCCTCCTCTCCCCCACTCCCACCCCGCTGGGGCCCGGTCATGCCGTGAGAACGGGATGACATTACCGGGCCATTTAGCTGGCGGAAGAGCAAGAAGAGGTGAGAGTGTGTCGCTTTTGTTATTTAATGGTTGGCTAATGTCTCGGCAGAGGCGGGGCGGGGGGGGGGGGGGGGGGGGGGGGGGGTATGCCTCATAGCCAAAAATGAAAACAAATAGGTCAACATTATGAGCCTTGGAAGTGGTAGGTATACAATGAGGCCTTTAGGCTGCATGGTTTGACTGAAGACACCGGAGCATGACTGGAGTGCACAACTAGTTCATTTTGCCGATCATTGGAGAATGGTTCATTGGCTGCGGCCTGTCGAGCGCACGCTTTGGTCTAATGTCAAAACAACATATTGTGACTGTTGGAAAAAGTACTCAGAACTCAGAAACATTTCACAAATGAAGGTAGTGGAGCAAAAAGTACAACAGTCGTCTCTAATATGGAGTGAAGTGGAAGCTTGAATCAGCAAAAAATGGAAATGCTCGAGTACAAGTATCGCATACTTAAATTCTCGGGTAAGGGTCATTCATTTCACCACTGCAGATAATCTTAAAGAGGCAACCACTTTTAGCTAGAGCTAAATACGAGGCATGGTGATACACGTGATTATATGCATGTGTGAAATGCAGGCTTCTTTGAACTGGAGATCAACATGTGTTGGGGTTTGTATATATGTGAAGATGAACTTGCTTGTCTTTCTGTGAGACAAGGTGTCACATACTTAAATGCAAGGATTGTGTTCTATGTTTTCCAGAGACAGTTCTCCACTGTCACCGAATCGTTTTACTTTGATGACAGTTTAAATGTCTTCTGTCAGACTGGATTTCAAAAGGAATATAACAACTCTTATCATTTACACATTGCTGTGACCTCCGGTATTGTAGTAGGGATTAGAGATAAACATGAACTGACTCCAGAAGGAATACAGAGGAAGGGTCCGTGATTGTAACTGAGAGGTTGTGGCGGCAGCGCTCAGATTGGATCTGATATCCAAAAGAGGTTACGGGCTGTCAATAAAAACTGTTGACACTTTGAGAGGGAATGTTCAGATCTTACGTCCCTCCATTTGGCATCTTCCAGGGGATTAGGGGCAACGCAGATTTCTGTTATATGAGAATAAGATGGTGTTCAACGCCAGATATTAAAGGGGAGCATCATGCTAAATAATATGTTTAACCTATCAGGATTGCATTTCTTTTTTCCAACCTATTTAATCAGGAATGCACGATCACACTTTATCAAACACGTTAATGTGCTCTTTAGTTCTGAATAAATCCACTCTGAGTGTAATCAAACTCACTTATGCTTAGATTTTCATAAATCAAACACTGCTATGATCAGACTAGCCCTTTAAGATTCGATTAAAACCTGTGTGGTTGACGCCTGAAGGCCCAAAGTAAGCTCAATATTACTTCAGAGGAAACTGATATTATTGGATGTCTTTTCAAATATTATTTGAATTGATCCACCTTTTTTAAATTGCTTCTGACATCTTTTGTAAATAAGTAAATAAATAACAATACTCAGATGTTTATAATGTGTTCTCTCTGTGAGATTAATCATCGTTTAAATAAACGTAAAAAAACTGCCGACATATGGACTTTTGTGAATGTTGTCAGTGTCCCACTCTTCGATGTGCCCCCTCTCTACGCCACTCGGCGGTGCTCACAGACTTCCCCTTTCTGGATATCAAATCATCTAATCCACAAGACTTCAGAAATGGCAGAAGAAGCTAATAAAACGTCATCTCACCGGTGCAAAACCTGCCGCTTTCTTTCAACAATATCGAGACATTTGGAAGCGTCAGAGGAACCTCGCATCGGTGTGTTTCAGTGAATCCTGCGGGTCTGCTTTTCAGCACCACGGAGCTGTCCGCCGTCCGGAGCGAAGTGAGGCTGCAGAGACTCTCACTGCCGCTGCTGACGAAGATAAGAACGGCTAGAGAGGATATAAAGTGTGATTCAAGCTCAAACTGAACGACAGTCCCCCTTTCCATCACATTCCTTAAACAGCGAATGTTTATTTTTGACTGAAACATGTCGGGAGAACATTGTTATTGCAATTAATAAGAATACGTGTCATTCACAAAGAAGTCATGAATTATTGAGTTCGTGCATGTGTAGTTATTTGCTCTGAGTAGGAGCACAAAGGACCGTATTCTCTCTATTTCTCTATTTATAGACCCTCTCCCCTTGGTGGATTGTACCATTGTGTCTTCGGCATAGGAAAAGGGTGGGCAGAGAGCATTGGCTTTGACATATACCGAGTTTAAAGCAGCGCCCCTTTCTCCAAACCTCCCTACTGCTCTGGCAGACATTGAACCGGCCCTGTCCGTTTAAACCGAGAAGACACCCATACCGACTCCTCAATGCAAAAAAAAATAAAAGGGTGCCAAGAAGCTGGGACGAGGGAACGTGGGTGTAAATAGACAGTGAACGCTCTTGGTCTCTCTCTCTCCCTCTCCCTCCCCCTTCTCTTTTCTCTCTGTCTCTCTTTTATGAAATCAATGAACGAGTTATTGGGTAGGACATAAATATAAGGAATCAAAGCCTCCACCGGGACCAACAGCATTGCGCGCTTTTTGATATGCGTCTTCGCCAAATGCTACATGTGTTTTCATATCAGTGTAAATATTGGCTTTGAGCGGACGAGAGTGGAATCGGCTCTGGCACGGCTTGGTCTCGGAACCAAATTTTGACCAAGACTTTCACCAGCTTTTCATTTTTTTCAACGTTAAACGATTCTCCACCACCACCAACTGCTGCTGTTTGTACCCATCCCAACTCACTGGCCGGTCTGAAGATGGCAACTTTAACCAACGGGCAGGTGGACGGCTCGGTGCACGGTGTGGTCTCCAACACGAACGGGCTCGTGAACGGATTAAGCCACAGCCACAGTCCGGTGGGCTGCCCGGCCACCATCCCCATGAAGGACCACGATGCCATCAAACTCTTCATCGGTCAGATCCCCCGCAACCTGGACGAGAAGGACCTCCGGCCCCTCTTCGAGGAGTTCGGCAAGATCTACGAGCTCACTGTGTTGAAGGACCGCTTCACGGGCATGCACAAAGGTGGGTAAACCCAACATCCCTGAGACACCTTGCCTTTTTGTCACTTTGCATTTTGTCACACAGTGGTGAGATGGTGGATCCTAAATCCAGCAAGGTTTTATGGGTACAATTGTTGGCACATGGTGCAATTATTCGTTAGGCTGTAGACTTTAAGCATGTTGTTTCGGGAAGTGTGTCCACCCGAAAAAGAGATTAAATCCTTTGTTAGACTTTTTATTGGTTCTCCAAATAAGTACGTGCATTATTTTCTGTTTTATGGGGCAAGAATATCCAAGCATGATAAGAGTGTCACGAATCGGGAGTCACGACGGCATGAATTTATGTAGGGTGATATTAGGAGGAGCAGTGTTCCTATGTGGGCAGTGTGCACGGGAGTATTCACACATCTAGTCCGGGCGGTTGTAAACGTGCTTCATTCACTATACGGTGCTAAATCCAGGCCATTAACCTCACGTTTTCACGTTGCAATAGCGGGGAGGCTGTGTTTGATTGCCCGCAGCGCCGTACACTTTTTTACCCGTATACTCTCTCTCTCTTTCTCTCTCTCGCTGTGCGTGTGTGTGTGTGTGTGTGTGTGTTTGCTTGCTTGCACGCGCGTGTGTTGGATGGCTGTCCGTGAAGGGGGCGTGCACGCGAGTACGCGCGTGCAAGTGCAAGATTAGGCCTAAATCTATAATTTTCTTTTAATATTCTTTTATGTGATCTTTCCACCTTAAAAATGCTAACTAAACTACAGTAGACATTCAAATTAAAAATTTGAAATTGATATGTTTTATTATTTTTTAAACGTTCTAACAACCCAGCAATGTTTATTACTTAAGTATTTTTTATAACTGCTCTTAATGTATATCCCTTTGGTTGCATTAATGAATTATCATAAACTTTTAGCGTTGAAATGCGACATGGCCTTTCTGTGTAATATCAACGACCAGCTTTGTAATTTTGGTGCAACAGGAATGATCTTTATCCCTGTATTTGATTATCCCCTCTCAAGGGAAAGGTCATTCTCTGCAAATCACCATCTAACGAGAGGTCACTAATTGATCTGCTATACCTGCAGGACGTCTCCCAGGGGAGCAAAGTGCATTAAGAATGAGATATCACTTTTTGGGAGCCCCCCCACCACCAGCCTCCTCCCCACGTAAACAATGTGTGACATGCACCATGTGTCAGGAAATGATTATGATATACATAATTCCAGAGGGCGGAGACTGTCTGCAGGCATGGAGGAAACCAAAGAGGTGGAGAAGGGAAGAGGGGGGGTTATCTTTTATTAATAGTCCAGCTGTAGTAGCGACTCCCTGTTGGACAGTTAATCAACAGTGGCCCCAGAACTAGCCACGGCTGGCCAGCTGATTCTAAGAACTGTCTCCTCACCGCGATATACGTTCCTGGCTTCCCGGGCAGGGCCCCCGCTTTCATTAGCGAGCCCCCGCTGCGCTCATATTTTTAACTAGCTGGAGGCACTAGCTATTCCCTGGCTCACTGCAACCTGCTCCAAGGCCGCCTTCCCCCCTAACACCTTCCTGAGGTTTCCATATAGAAGATCCACAAATTAGCAGTAAAAGACAGCACGTCCCACGAATAACAGGCAAAGTGTCTGACTGTGTGCGCTGCCGCCACACCGCTTTTATTGAAGACTACACAGCATAACACGAGTCAGGTATTGTGTGATATCACAGCAAGAGTTTGAGATGAGAGTAAATACACTTACGCGTAATTATTACACAACTATTTGAAAGGGAAATAATGCATGCAGCATTGGTTTTTCTGTCAAACCATTGAGTACTTTTCGTACATATGTATACTTGTTTTGTGAATACATGTTTCGACCTTTCTATTCTTTCTTCTCCCCTTTCCCTGAGCTCCTTCACGCAGTTTGCATTTTTCTGAGTGCTGCTAGAAAGAGTCAAACCGAGGGCATGATGACCCTGTAAGGTGTGTAACGCTCCAGTGGACTGAAGTGTATAGAACTGCCGACCAGAAAACTCCTCTTCTTTCCCTCCATCTTTTCTCCTCTTCATTAACTCAGCGTGATCCCCTTCATTCTTTGCCTCTTTCCCCTTTCGCCTTTACTCCATGTTCTCGGGCTGACATGCTGCCTGTTCACTGACAGTGGCATCATGTTGGATAATGGCTCTGGTAATACAAAGCCTTAGTTTGAAGTGGCGATTGTAGACGCCAGGGTTAGGGTACCTGTAACTGTCATCGCTAACAATGTTATAATGCCTCACCCGGGGATACTGTTGCATTCATTTCACTTCACCCGAAGAGACATGGCACTTTAACAAAGAAATAAACATGGTTTTCAGATAATACAGAGCTTGTTCTGCTACGGCAGGTAATAAAAGGTTCTGCTGTCAACAAGCGTAAAGAAACAGCCTTTGCTATGGTAATGCTACTGCTGAAGAAAGAGACCCCGAGCCATTGTCAGCCGTGCCTGTGATACTATTGCCATAACCCTCCCCATAATGACTCCATGTATCACTAGTAATCTAGTCTTTAGGATTCTGTCCCCTTAGAATGGTGGGGGGGGGGGGGGGGCAGAGGCTGGGAGCGGGCGCAGGGACACCAGCGCAGGCCCACATTCTCCCAATGATTTTATTTCTCTCCCTCTGCGACCGAGCCATGCTAATAGAGGCCATTTATAATGGTCACCGGCTGCTGCTGCTGCTGCTGCTGCTGCTGCTGCCAAGCACAACGGGGCTGAGAGGCACGGCTAGCACAAAGAGCCAGCCCTTTTCCCTCTTCTCTCTGGCAATGCAGCATGGGAGGTGGGGGTCTATTCAGGAGGAGAAGGTGTAGATATGATTGCTTGCACTATTCATCAGCCTGATTTCATGTAATAATCACTGGGGGCAATTGAGCCGCGATGATACGGGGGAAGACGTTTAATAACTGAAGGTTGTTATCTATTGTTTACCGCTGTCACATCTGCAGGCGGTATTGGCCAAACCTTTGTTTTCTACATCTTCGTTTTGCCCGTGCAAATGCAACTGTCACCAAGTTTGTTTTGCTGCTATTGCGGTTTATCTGGTGTTAATTTAAGTCAAGTATAGCATTGTCCTTGGCCACACTACATGTTAGTCCTCGCCAGGAGAAGACAGAGTGGTTGCAAAGAGTTGCTCAAAGTCAAAGCAGTTGTTGAAACTTCATTATGATTTAGGCCAAATATCTATTTTGCCCTGGCAGGTTGTGCTAATAAATTGTCACAGCTATTCCGTAGAGGTTATCTGCTTTCAATATAAAGTTCTGCTTGCTTATTGTTATACAAATAACGGTGGAAATGAATGATTATATCTTTGATGTTAGGCTGTTTCCTAATAGATGCAGCTGAAACTATTGTACGATTATGTTTGATTTATCCGCCAATTATTTTCTGGATTAATCTTTTAGTCTATTAAATGTCAGGTATAGTGAAATGTGTTTATCCCACCTTTCCCAAAGTCCAATGCGATGTCTTTTAAGGGTCTTGTTTCGTCAGTCAAGACGCCAAATATGTTTAAAAGGATGAAATCAGCATTTTCAGAGAATTTTGCATTGAAAATGAAGAATTGACGAAAAGATAATAACAAAAGTGGGCACTTTTTTTCTAATTAGTCAACCTATAATTTTGCAATCAGTAATTCAATATAAATATTGGAGAAAATGGTGTTTGAAATGAAACAAGTGGAGATGCACTGTAATGACCAATTGTAATCTTGTTTAAATGTACCCCTACTGCAGATGGCTTAGGCCACAGATGGGGGGATATAATCTATGCGGGTCATAAAGGGAGTTATGGATCCCCTCAGAACGTCTATGGTGTTGATATTTCAGCGAGTGAGTGTGTCAGGAGAGTAGCAGCTTCAAAGCAGATCGTGCTCGTCGTGTTTGGTGAGACGAGGAAGTCACGATGCCAAAACATGAAAGTCTCATGCTGTGTTTTATTGCAGCCCATTAGGTGTTACAGGTTGCCATTAGAGTAGCGTCTGCAAAAAAAAGGAGGATAAAACCAAATGTGGCTTAGAACAAAGAGAGAGAGAAGTGCGGGTGTGGGTTTTCGTCCTGCAGGTCTGCCTTAATGCAGCATGCGTTCCGGCCAAAAGATTTCACTCTCGTTGCATCATCCTCTCTCTGTGGGATCCTTCGCTCTCCTCCTCTCACATTTGGTTTGGGATGAGTGTGTCTGTGTGTGTGTCTGTGTGTTTATGTTCTCATCCTCTCCGCCCTGTCCCAGAATCCCCCACTCAGCTCTGCTCAGAATGCGCGCTCAGGTCCCACATTGTTCCCCGTTTCTATAAAGACGCCATCGATTTTGAGTGTTTTGTCTGAGAGAAGGGCAACATGTGTCATAGAGGAGGTCGCTTCCTCCTAAAGTGCCACCGGCGCCACACCGCACCCGCCACCCTGTCCTGGCACAGCCCAGAACTGCCAAGCAACAAGAGGGAAACAAGAGGCGGAGCCAGAGCGGCGAGTACAGTGAGCCTAATTTGTCAGGAGGGCCGTTGTCAAGGCAGCACTGCCTCTGTTGTCCATTATTATTGGAGGGGACTGTCAGATGGGGGCCGGCTGATGGCCGAGCAGGGAGCCAGTTAGTCACAGTGAGAGATGACCGCACCGAGCCAGAGGAGGGAGTGCTCATGGAGCTCCTGTGAGGATTAGCATGCTAACCGCAGGTTTGGAGTCATGAGGCCTGTCAGGGAGGTGCAGCCCTCTGGCTCCTCTGACCTCGGCAGGCCTCTCATTAAAACCACTGACCTTTACATACAGAGAGAGAGGTAATTTAAAGGGATGGCTGCACCTACATCCTCATCTCATTGCACTTCCTAAAGACAGAGTGAAGCATGCTGATATACATTCAACACAAAGTTAAATGCAAATGAGAAAATGGGAAAAACGTTTAGACAGTATATCGAGAACATATGCAGCAGGACATGGGTTTAAAATGTGCTTTCAATTACAATATCACCATTACATGGCTTTGTATAGAGACTGTGACTCACAGACGGTTTTAGTTGAATCGAGTGCATGTCCATCATCACATGGTAAAATGGTCCAGTCAGCATAAGTCTGATATTGTGCAGTTAATTTTTCCACGTGGTTAAGTCATGGCTCACTCTGGCCGGCACTGCTGACCTGTGGAGAAACACAACGCGGAAGATTTGTGGCCATCGTTATGTTGCAGGTCAGAAAGGGGGCTGAGCTCAACTATTTTATAGATAGATAGATGGATTGATTGATTGATTGATTGATTGATTGATTGATTGATTGATTGATTGATTGATTGATTGATTGATTGACTCACTCAGTTTAGTCACTTAGAGATCAATATTCTGATCAGCTAAAGTCAAAGTCCAAATCAATCCAATCCAAAAGGTGGAAAACATCTCTGAAAAGCCGAAACGCTTTCTTGAGATTTGGCACAGCTTAACTCGTTGGCCTATATTCCACAGCTGGGCTAAAATAAAATCTGCCTTACATTTTTCATCAACTGTTGGCACATTTGTTTTCCATAAAAGAGAGGCGAAACAATTTCCCTGTTGCTCTTCATTTCATTGCCCCAGCAAACCGTTATTCCAGTAGACAAACTTTTTTTGACAATGGCTCCTTGGGGAGGAAAATGTGTTTCTGTTTTCAAGGATCTTGCATCAGCTAAGCATTATTGTGCTTTGTGTTGAATTTTTCAAAAGTTGACGCTTTAGGCCTCTTCAATCTTTTAGGTACGCTTAATACACTTCCAAGCCCCCCTGCTTCCAATCCCGCCAGCCGGTTCAGGGACGGGGGATGCAATACTTTTGAAATGTTTGAAAGTCTTACAGTACGTGTTGTTGTTTTAGATTTACTGATGCTATACTGATAAATTCATTTTCAATAACATAGATTACTGTATCTCTATTGATATCTTTTTAGGTTTATATATTTTTTTGATTTTGTACATGTTTTTAAAAGGCATTATAGTTAAGGATTAAACAGTTAAATACTAAATAAAAATATCATGGTACTCCTATAACACGATCCTTTGTGGTCCCTATATTTTCCATGTCTGGCTCTCTTATCTGTGCCATAACATTTCACAGGCTTCATGCACTAGGCTATGTAGTTGTTCAACGTAAAAGGCTTAAAGGCCACTTCCTTTGTTCGGTCAAAAGGTTGTGATTCTCTTCTGTTTGTGTACTTAAAGACTTTGGTTTTGTGCCTTTAGGATTAGAGCTGTAGGTTCCTTTTATCAAGCATTGCACAGCGAGCAGGCTAGGATGGCGTACTTTATCATATCCGTGCCCAATATCTGTATGTGTACAGTACATGTAAGGGTTTACACAGGCGCGGATCGGTTTTCTCTGTATGGGTGTTCATCCCCCTCTGTGCATATGTTTTGGATGCATATGTGTGGGTATTATAATGCAGAGTATAGCACTGCAGTTGCCAAATACCAGCCCGAGCCAAAGCAAGACTGCACAGTCACTTTTAATGTTTAATTTTAATATTTATACTTTACGCTCAAACCCTCAGTGTGAACGTGAAAATGGGCCCAGCTGCAGCCCTCTACTGCAGAGCCTGTCTACGGGGAATTAGCAGCATGACACAGCAGCAATGTGAAAAAAAGAAGCAAAGTTTGTCACAGCGAACTGTAGCAGCGCTCCATTAATGCACATCCATTATTTTTAAATATTCCGCTCCAAATGTCTTTTATTTACTTCAAACTCCATTTCATTTATTGAAATGTTTCTATTTTTCCATTTCGAACATTGTTCTCAAGGTCAAGTTATGTTTTAATATCGCAGAAAAAGCAAATCATTGTTATTACCTTGCAAACAGATATTGTAATAAGCTCGCTTTCTCCAACCAGTGATACGTTCAATTACCTTTTGAGCCCATTGGCTCATTCACACTAAACAAATCATTCGGCTTTGGAGATTCGTGGTTCATAGCAAGTTGAATTGATGTTTATTCTCAACCAAATTGCTAAACATAACTGGAAGTGGTGTATCTGGGTCTGCCTGGTCGGATACTCTAAAAGCAGGGATTACATGAGCCGTGTACTATTTTGTCCCAGACAGCTAAGCACGTCAAAGACTGTTGAGGGTGTGTGGCTTGTCAGGCCCACACATATTTAGCTTCCTCTGTATGCATGCGTTCAATCCCCTATGCTGTGCGATGACTGCCAGGTTTGAGTGTCCCTGATTCGATTCACTTTCTTCCCATCTCCCTTCATGCCTATTTCATGTCCCCCTCAATTAAAAATGCACCACGTTGACTTGTAAAAGGAAGGTGGGAATGGAGGTTAGGGCTTTTCAAAGAACTTTCTCAATTATTCAAGACCAAGTTTGATGCAAAAAATGGAGGAGGATTAATAAGTCATGGAGAAGTTTTTGAAGGTTTGGGTTTGAAATGTGATGCAAAATGTTCTAATTAAAGGAGCAGAAGCATCCAACCAAAAGAGAAATGTTTGTTGTTGTTGATGAGGCTTCACAAGTGTTGACTGCCAGAGTCAGCATCCTCCATTAAGAACTACTTCTTCACTTTAACAGATGCCAGGGGATATCTGAAGTCAGCAATTTAGGTCAGAGAGGCTTTGTTCCTTTTTTATATTTGGGAAATGTCTTTAGTTTGCACAGTCCTGAACGACAAAAGGCTCGGAATGTATTTGTTTTCCAGACACCCACTGGGTCCACATCTTTCCACTTCTTCTCCCAAAAAGGAGAAATTGCTACCAGATATTACCATTCCAATCCTATTGGCATCACATGGAGGGAAAGTACATCAAGGCGTTATCCTATCCTGCTGGTTGGAGAGCAGATAGACCAAAACACATCTCTGCAGGGAGGGAGATGGTGCAAGAGTGCGTAAAACGACAAGGAGCTCAAGACGGAGAGAGCGAGGGAGAGAGGGAAGGAGAATTAAAGAGATGTTGAAACAGGGATGATGTAAGAGAATGCGTGAAAAGAGACGAGGGAGATCCATGGAGGAGAGTTTGGGTGGGGGGTTGCACACAAAGACAGACAAAGAATATCAAGAGGCAGAGAGAGATACAAGAATGAGAGCAGCGATTCTAAAGAGAGGTGCAGACTAAAAATGGAGGCACACAGCGAGAGTGCTCAATGACAGAGCTGGCAAATAGGAACGGGAGGAAAGGGGACGGGGCTGAGAAGCAAAGACAGACCGAGGGAGAAGTGGAAAGAGTGAGGAAGTCCCAGAGACAGATGTCGCACTCGCTTGCCTCGGCAGATTGATGGCTTCTGGCCCGGTTCCACGCCAGGCTTTGACCCCTCTGTCCTCTGCTGTAATTTATAGGCTGCGTTTTGCCAGATTTAAGCACTACTCTGTGGCCATCATGGCTCGAGAAAGGACAATGACCTTCCTGGGATGGGAGCAGAGTTAGACCCCTGCAGCTCCAGCCAACCCGGGGGTAAACAAGCAAGTGCCCTCTGTATCAAATGGATCTTTGACAACGTGTTAATCGGACAGGGTTTACTGTATGTTTGTCAATCTATCTTTTCAGTGCGTGTCGATTGGCTCCTGAACTCCCCTTACATATTGCAATATGGTAATGAGACTCTGCAGGAGTAGGAGGCTTTCATGTGTCTGTTTGTTAGCATCCTTTAGGAAGAACTTCTGGCCCGGTGTTCATCAAACCTGGCAAAGGGCTGCAGGATTAACTCATTTAGAATACACTTTTGGTGCATTTAAAGTTTACCTTAACTCGAAGGAACAGCCTGGTTTCTTATTGATTGATTAGCTCCGCCTTCATAAATCAGGTACTCATTTAGCTAAGATTGCTGGCACACATGAAATGAAAATCACATCATGGGTTTGCACTGTGGTTTCTTGTAAAGCAAATGTGGCCCAGTGTGTACGCGGAGTGTGGCTTCTAGTAGACTCACGTGGCTGGCTGGCCCGGGGCTCAGCTGGGCTTGTGCGTGTCCATTCAGAGCGGTACCTCAATGCACAAATCAGCCCCGGGAACGATCTGGACAGAAAGCCTTCAGCAAATTATTACAGATTTGCAATTTAATGGCTTCTGAGGTCTCTCCCAGCCCCACACAGGTTCCCATTGAGACCGAGCCCATTAGTTTGGTCCTTTAATCACAGAACAGGAGATGGGAATCCTGGCCCAACCTATACATACCCGCTTCACTTGGTGTGGAATGATTTCAGGGGTTTGTAGATAGACACAGAGAAGGCTGTGCGTGCGCTCAGGCTCGTGTGTGAGTGTGTTAGCATTGGCTTGTTGATAAGCTTTGCTTTCCCTGGAGAGTGTGTGCAGGTGTATGTGATTGTGTGTGTGTGAAAGAGAAAAACCTGTTCCTCCATGGATCATTTATCAATACCACGAGGACTCGCTGGGCAGTAGCAATTAATTTGGCATCGAGTGGACCCGAAGCTAACAAAGTTCCAGTTTTCAATGCCATGTTCCAAAAAGTATTTTCATTAAAAGTGGTTTCAATTTAAGTAAAACATGAGCATGTTTTATCCTGCCACATTAAAGTTATTACTTTATCACACTAATCATCAAGAGAGAAAAATTGCAAAGTTAGTCATTTAGAGCTCAGCAAAGTTTCTGATTAAAAGCTCTGCTCTTAGGAATCACACTGTGTGTCCATGTGACTCCAGCACCTCAGCAGAGTGACCCATTATAGACTATCTTTACAGACCCGTCACTTAAACCTGTAAATAAAACATTTGCTTATTCTGTGAAGATTATCAGTAGATCTGAAGTTCCCATGTTTTAGTCCATTATGGATTTACACTGAACAAAAATATAAACACTTTTGTTTTTGCTCCCATTTTTCATGAGATGAACTCAAAGATCTAAAACATTTTCTATAATCACAAAATAACCATTTCTCTCAAATATTGTTCACAAATCTGAAAAAATCTGTGATAGTGAGCACTTCTCCTTTGCCGAGATAATCCATCCCACCTCACAGGTGTGGCATATCAAGATGCTGATTAGACAGCATGATTATTGCACAGGTGTGCCTTAGGCTGGCCACAATAAAAGGCCACTCTGAAACATGCAGTTTTGCTTTATTGGGGGGGTCTGGGGGGGTCCGAAAACCAGTCAGTATCTGGTGTGAGGGGTAGGATTAGGGGTAGGGTTAGGGTTAGGGTAATGTTGTGAATCGAGTGGCCCATGGTGGTGGTGGGTTATGGTATGGGCAGGCGTATGTTATGGACGACGAACACAGGCCACTCGATTCACAACATTACCCTAACCCTAACCCTACCCCTAACCCTAATCCTACCCCTCACACCAGATACTGACTGGTTTTCGGACCCCCCCAATAAAGCAAAACTGCACGTTTCAGAGTGGCCTTTTATTGTGGCCAGCCTAAGGCACACCTGTGCAATAATCATGCTGTCTAATCAGCATCTTGATATGCCACACCTGTGAGGTGGGATGGATTATCTCGGCAAAGGAGAAGTGCTCACTATCACAGATCTTTTCAGATTTATGAACAATATTTGAGAGAAATGGTTATTTTGTGTATAGAAAATGTTTTAGATCTTTGAGATCATCTCATGAAAAATGGGAGCAAAAACAAAAGTGTTGCGTTTATATTTTTGTTCAGTGTACAATACAACACATTTCATATTTCTACAGGCAAAACATTTATTTGATAAAATGACATCACTTTTTTTCGATGCTATTTGCAACAGTAATATGGTTGTCTCGCTTTTCAAAGTGTCTTTAAACAAGTATTTTCCCATGGCTATAGTTGGCCTGATTAATGTGCCATCGATGCAAAAATGTAAAAACTATCACTCCAATCTGCCTTTCAATGTCCCAATTTGTCCAAGAGCAAGCCAAGCTTTCTAAATGAACTGGATAATAGTGACTGCCAAAGGGGATGAATATATATAATTATCTGTGACTGGAGCCCCAACAAAGGGACTTTGAAATCAACTTTGCGTGCCAAAGGCTTCATTAGCCTGCCGACAACAAAATGTCTCCTTGACTGCAAAAAGACGCAGGTACCTGCAGAGCCATTATAAGCATGCAGTCGCGCAGCCTCCTGTAGCCCAAGCGCTATCTGTTTGGGATTAGAAGCTGCTTAATGCGCTAATGTTAATATGCTAATGTGTTAATGTGATGTTGGAATTATTAGGTGATTTAAGAAACGGCAGGCTGCTGTTTTGTTGGTCTAACGCATTGACACGTTATAAAGGCCTGATAACTGTGTTTACTTTGCATATGTAAATCCCTGGATGTCTTTCATGTGTCCTTCCTATAGCGACTAGTGGTCCATGTTAGCTTTGCAAACATCTTAATTGTGTTAAATGGAGGAAAAAGGGGGGAGATTAAAAGCCATTAATGTGTGTTGCGTGAGGGTGTACTATTCCCGGGACGGTGCTTTTGTTCGCTTTGGCAAAGCAGACGAGAGTTTCACCTTGAAACTCAATGCACACCAGAAACATTGTCATTGTGACGACCTAAAAGCTGCTGTCTCTCGCTCGTGCTGCTTCATCCACTGTCAGACTTGCTTTGCTTCGTCTTTGCCTTTCTTTGTGTGATCGCCTCTCTCCATCCGCCTTACTCTCTTTGTACGTCTCTCCCATTTTCTCTCATTCTATCTCTCGCTTGCTTTCCCCTTTGTAGCACTGGTTCTCTCCATCACTCCCTCTCTCTCTGTCTGTCTGTCTAAGCGTCAGATAAGCTCACTGGGGGAGACTTTAGAGGACTCTCCATCTGTGTATAAATAGCTCTGGATGAATTATTGAGGGACCTGGGGTTGCTAATAATCCCGCAGGACCCATCTGACAATGACACAGAAGATGGAGGGAAAACAATTACGCAGGCTTTCTCCTTCAGAAGACTGGGAATGGGTGTGGGGGGGACTCGCCGGCCTCTGGGAGCCTCCTCGCGGG
The DNA here is from genome assembly GCF_902827115.2 of Pseudochaenichthys georgianus. Lineage (NCBI taxonomy): Eukaryota > Metazoa > Chordata > Actinopteri > Perciformes > Channichthyidae > Pseudochaenichthys > Pseudochaenichthys georgianus. Next base: position 10,925,925 of record NC_047507.1, on the reverse strand, counting down.
GCCCAACATCTTGGCTAATAAACCCAATTAAGTCTCCGGAATCAATCGGAGCCCCGGGGGCGTCCTCTCTCTTCCTTCCCCGGACGCCGTGCAACAACAGGAAGTGTAATGATTCATGTTCCCCCTCCTGCATCTGGCTCGTCCTCTCATCTCCATCTTGCAGGTTGGCAAGGCGGACGGGACAGGACAGGATGTCCGCCGAGGCAGGATAATAGGACAGGGAGTGGAAAGGAGAAGAGAGGCGAGTAGAGTGGAGAGGAGAGGTGCACCGAGGAATATTAATGGGAGTGTTTATCCTGTAAGTGTTTTACCGGGGGGACGAGACATGGGACCACTCCCATGACAGAGTTAAAGCACTTTGTCTTCTTAGTGATACATGATTCATCTGTAGACGGCTTTTTGATTAATCGGCTTGGCCCGGTCCTCGTCTGACTGTTGACACAATATGCTCCTATCAACCTATCTATCAATCTTTGTCACCGTGTTTGCCGCTGCCAGTACACATAGCTACACAAGTAAAATGGTATTGTCTCTTTGCATGTTACTCATCAGTCTAATGATTCGGTGTCAGCAGATGCCAACCCTAATGCCAGACAGGAACTTTCCTGCAAAAACCCAATGTGACACTTTAACATTTTAACCTGATATCCCGAAAATCGAAAAAACAAAAGTACACATTAAAGCACTTTTTGAATCATATACTAGAAGAAGTGAACTGTGACGTCAACCATTGGTTTGTTTGCGGCTATATTTAACCCTCGAGTTTAGCAATTTTATTGAAATGTTTTTAACCAGAAGTGACACAAGTGTGAAGCAAAGTACACCTGAAAGCTGGACAAGACATTTGTAGGTAACTAACATTTTACAATATCCTTTGATTAACTGAAAACATCCCAGGAAAGGGTTAAACTTTGAGACGGAAACACATAGATGAACCAGACCAAACAACTCCGTAACATCAACCTGTCAATTACAAGGTAGACATACTCTAAACAAGTATTCTAAATGTAACCTTCAACTTGATTGAGAATATAATCTCATCCGAAAAAGGTTTATCGAGGCAATAAATAATTCAGAAGTAAAACAATGTTCTCATACATTTCTATAAAATGGAGATAAACAGGAAACTCTAGGATTAAAGTACACCTACTGACAATGTGTGTTATGTCCAGTCTTGCACACAAAAGTCCAGGCGTGCTTTGTGTGCACTTCTACTCCTGCGCTGGTTTATTGGCATTGGACATGTATCATGAGGTGCGAAACGACCAATGAAACGGCCTGAAAGTACTGCTAATTATATGATACTGGGCTGGTATGTCTTCTAAAGCCCTTGGCATACATAAGAGCAATCCAAATCACAGAGGAGATAAAGCCAGACGTTCAGCCTTAAAGTGCTGTGTCGTCTGGTTTCAGAGGAGCGAATTAGAATCCCACGATGGGCTCAACTGTGTTTCTGAGGGTTTTCCACCCAAGTTCCCAAATGAAAGACTGAACTGTTAGTGGGCATGACAATGCTCAAACAAGTCCATCTGTTATCAGTCGTACGGTGTTGTATTAGTCATCCTCAATCAATTTCCCAAAGTGCCCAACCTGGTACATATCGACTCAGACTTTTGGTTCATCTAACGAGTCCGTGTTTAATAATTCATAACGTGAAAAGCTAAATTTGGGTCTCCCAAATATTTCCGGACAAAATGGCTGAGGTAGAATAAAAGGGCGTCTGCCTGGATGTTGGGGACAGCTCATAATGTTTGGTGTGTGTGTGTGTGTGTGTGTGTGTGTGTGTGTGTGTGTGTGTGTGTGTGTGTGTGTGTGTGTGTGTGTGTGTGTGTGTGTGTGTGTGTGTGTGTGTGTGTGTGTGTGCGTGCGTGCGTGCGTGCGTGCGTGCGTGCGTGCGTGCGTGCGTGTGTGTGTGTGTGTGTGTGTGTGTGTGTGTGGTCTAGCATTACTATACTTGTGGGGACCTACATCTGTTTACATAGTCACGTGTGGGGACTGGCTTCCCTTATGGGGACAAATTGGAGGTCCCCATGAGGGGAATCATTAATTTTAGGGTGAAGACTTGGTTAGGATTAGGATTAGGATTAGGGTAAGGTTAAGGGTAAGGGTAAGGGTAAGGGTAAGGGTTAGGGTTAGGCATGTGTTGGTTATGGTTAAGGTTAGGATAAGTCTCCAGGAAATGCATGTAAGTCAATTTAATGTCCCCTGAAGTGATGTATCCATGGTGTGTGTGTGTGTGTGTGTGTGTGTGTGTGTGTGTGTGTGTGTGTGTGTGTGTGTGTGTGTGTGTGTGTGTGTGTGTGTGTGTGTGTGTGTGTGTGTGTGTGTGTGTGTGTGTGTGTGTGTGTGTGTGTGTGTGTGTGTGTGTGTGTGTGTGTTTAGCCATCGGAGCTTTTAACAAGTGTGTGTTAGCATTTTCTAATGTGATTCACTGTGAGTGTTGTTAGGGACGTTTTTTGTATTCTGTGGCACGAGAGTTGCAAGTCTGTTTATGTGTGTGGACAAGTGCGTGTGGATAAATGTGTGTGTGTTTTCTGTCCCGACCCTCAAGGGGCCGGTGCGGGGGGTAAGTGAGGGAGTTTGGTGCGTGGTGTGGGGGGGCGACACTGTCCTAATGATGCATTTTCTACACCATTGATTCAGTCGCTCTGCTCTCCAGTAAATCCCTCACATGCAACACATTAAAGCTGGCCCTTTTTCCTCCTTCGCCAATCGATTAGCTCAGCTTAGAGACGGCCACTCTGGGAAGCCGGGCGGGAGATGGGACTTGTTATCTTCAGGGACTCTCACACACACACAAATAACATTTAAAAGTACTAATTGTTTTTCACACCTTTGTGATGTCCTAAAACATGTAAATCTGTCTATGGTTGTAGTATGAAAGTGGATTGAAAGTTGCATGCAAACGCTATTAAAACTGTAATCTCTGGATTACACATGCATTTTAATACAAAGGTTGCCCACATCCAATTTAATTTGCTTTTGTTTGTTTTCTTTATAGCTTCCAAAAGGTATCTAGTGATGCGTGTAATTATTGAGTTTTTTTGTATTCCAACAACATTTATTCAGGGTATTCTTTTGCAGTAAAGTTAAACTACAACTCTCGCAACCGCACATTTTGCATGATGATTTAACAGTTTTGCAGAAAAGGCCCTGTTTTATTTGACACTCACCATTCAACCCTTACTCGGTATTCACTCATGATTTACTATAATAACTTTTTAATTGACAATCTTTATGCTCGTCTCAGAGATGAATGATGTTACTGCTGCAGCCGCTATTTTTCTAATTTACTTTGTACTGCACTGTTACATTTGGGGAAACTGGTGCAGATGTCCTGGAGTAGCCCCTTTCATCTATCATAACAGTCAATAACTTTCTGGTCTCTCTTTTCTTGCTCTCCACTTCCATAGTCATGTTGCTGCGTGTTTTCATATTACAGAGTCCTCTTGTTCCTCAGCCGAGAGAACTTAGGGATCTGCACATACAGTACTTGCCTATAGCTCAGACTGCCATTATAAATGAATACCTCCTCTTTCATAATACTGCCCCACTGCCTCACTCTGCTGAAATAATATCATACTCAAGACAAGCATTCATTACTCCTCGAAACATTCCCTGAATTTTTAAGGCCTTTTTTTTACAGAATGACAAAAAAAACCTTGATGTGGTCTCTGAACAGTAATTGACGTTCCTTTCGTGATTTTCCCCCCCGCCTGTTCACACAGGAACAGTAGCGTCCTTCTTGCTCATATTGTGGGCGTCAAAGTGCTTTTTTATTTCATCAGGGTTTACTGCCGCCAATTAAAGATTTTAAGATGATACAGGGGAGAAAGTCGTAGTGTTCCTCGAGACCTTCAGGCCGTGTGCCCTAAAATAGCCTCTATCCTCTGTCTCTTTGTTTCCATTGTGAGTAATGATCTTAGAGGCCAGCAAAGGTGAAGGGGATTGAGCGTCTGCTGCTCACTTTATTGCATTACTAACTTGCAGAACCGAAATGGTGAGGGCTTCTCTCAGGGTTTTTCTAATTTGATCCCAAATTCAGTCTCCAGATCTGATTCATCCAAAACATTTGAATATATATGAGTAAAGGATTATAAGCACACCTTTTCCAAAGACGTGTTCAACACATGGGCTGCGTCTCACTTCTCTTATTTTTCATTTCCTCGCTCCTCGGGCTCGGTATCACCGGAAGCTGATTTGTCTGCGCCATCTTGAGTACCGTCCCAGTGGCCTTATTTTTGCCGGAGGATCGAGGAGCGATAACGGAGGAGCGATAATCGAGGAACTACCAGACCATCCTCCGTTGAAATCCTCAAACACGCCCCCTTACTGTGTATCGCTCACTGATTGGACGATGCAGCGCATGCACTGATCTTGCTGCTGTCAGACGATCAGCTGTCTTCACAAACGGACGTCGCTTCACGTGACGCTCCGGAGGAAATGGCGTCCCATTGCTCTTAAAACTCATTTCCCTGCTTCTCGTGGTTTCCTTGCGTCTCTCCATGCTTCCCTGGTGGGAGGGACTAGTCGCAGGGAAACGACGCAAGTGAGGGACGCAAGGAATCCATTTAACCGAAGTGAGATGCAGCTATGGTTCATGATCTGTAGCAATGCCTTTTATTCCCAAAGTAGAATTTAAACTTTTTTCCATTTTACAGGGTTTGATTGTAACAATCAAAGAGGTCAGATTGTGTGTTTCTGATACAACCGTACAAGGGCATTCTTGATTCAGCAGCTCTCATAATACGACACTTATTAGTTGTCATGGTTTGCACTCAGTGGTACTCGTTTTCACCATATCACTCAAAGACTAAGGCTTTATACTGTATGCTATTTCTCTGAGCACAATGACTCTTTACTCTGACCCATTTAAAGAATGAATTGAAGAGTGTTATCTAAGCCTTAGCACTCATCCAGTCAGAACGCTCTTGTCTTAAGGTCAATCTTTTAAAAAGGAGAAAAAAAACATTCTTCTGTTTATTGAGCAAAGGCTGTCCTTGTTCAAACCTTTCAGGCGGAGATAAGTGCTAACATAACTGAGGTAGGGGGAAATGTGGAGATTTCTATTGACTGACTAAAATTGGACGGCCTCAAACAAAGTTTCATGCCAAAGTTTTTCGAGGCAGAGTTCCAGGGCTATGCAGCGTGGATCTTCAGCCGTGCCGTGGATAAAGCTTTTAAATGCTATTGACTCTTTCTAGGCTCTCACCAAGGTGTTCTGAAATATTTAAATGATCACTGGGAGTTTCTCCCCGTATTAGGCCGGGGATAAAAGTGAGATGGAGTGAGAGGAGAGACGTTTTTTATGTCAGCCTCTAAAAATCCCTGAATTAATAGGCACGAGAATAATGTGCAATAACATCGTCCCCGAGCTCTCAAGTCTTGGGTGGTTCAGGCACTGCATGCTGGTAAGAAGTCATTCATGTGTCCAGTAACGCTAAAAAGCGCTAATTCAGGAATACATTAGGAGTTTTACTTTTAATGCAATCTTAGTTACTTTCAAAGGAGAATTGTAAGATGGGAGCATCCGCCATCTGGGGCTAGACTCACCACTGAGGTCAGAGAGGTCATGGTCTCTGCTTGGGGGAATTGGTGGTTTTTATTAACCTTACATTTTGTAATTACATATAAAATACAAACGATGGAACTAAATACCAATGCCACCAATATAAATATGAATGTGCCTATGAGCAATATTAACATATCAACAATAGATCGCATTACTTCATATGCACAAGGAATCATTTATCACAAAGACTGAACCCCCATATCTATAGTGTTTTCTGTCTAAGGACAGAGGGTGTCGTTTTTCTCATACTGATATTCTGAACAATCTGTGTTGTTGTATTTGCTGCAAAGTGTCTCTACTGTAGGCTATTTTTATTATATGTACAGCACTTTGGCTCAACCAAAAATCGTTTATAAATGTGCTATATAAATAAAACTTGATTTGATTTTCATTACTATCTAGAATTTTTACTTTTGAAAAACTTTTTTAAAACGTATTAGTGCTGTTTCTGCAGAACATTACAAAAGATGACTCAAGATGACTATCACCAAACAGCTAGCAGTCAAAGTTAGCGAGTAGCTTCAGCATTTAAATGCTCAATAACCTAAACATGTCCCTCAGCAGAGATTAAAACATAACTGAATTGATTGCTAAAGTGTCTCTGTATCTGCTGGATGTATACAGTAAATAGTTTGCTTATACCTCCAAAGGGATAATACGTCTGTGTTGTGTTTACAGCTTGCTTTGCCGCCCCAAGTGACCAATACGTTTCAAACAAATCAGCGGAAAAAACCTGGTTGCGTCATATTGTCCAAATGTTATTCTTTTCAACCTATGCTAAAATATCTGACATATGTCTTCATTGCAATATGGCAGTTATTCATGTAAGTAAAAAAACAACCAGGCATTTTTTTTATTTTCAGTGAAATCACAATGTTGGATTTTAAATATATTGCTCTCAAAAAGTAAACTTCAAAACCAAATATCCTTTCTGTAGATATGAAAATGTACTTTCCCAAAAGTCAACTTGTTGTGAAACTCAGCAAAGACAGCTCATCATGTTTCCCATAGTTACCAAGGTCAAAGCTCCATGTGGTCCAGCACAGCTGCCGTTTAAATGAGGCCTGGTGACAGTTGGTGGAGATTTCACCACTGAAGCCGGTGTCTTTTCTTCTTTCCCCACCAGCAAGTAGTCACCATTCCCTTGCTGCTTTCTTTCATCTCTTCTCCTTTTCTTCTCCATATTCCTCTCTCTCTCTGTCTCTCACTCTCTTACTGTTTCTCTCTCTCTGTGGGTGTGTGTCCCTTTAGGGTGTCTGCTGCGGTTGAGATAAGAAGCGAGTGTAGGACACAGGGGGATGGTGTTCACAGAGGCTAGGTGATCTTATCTCCTCTCCCTCCCTCCTGCCTCTCTTACCGAGCATCCCTCGCTCTTCTTCTTTTTCCTCTCCGCTGTTTTCCTCCCCCGTCTTTCTTTTTGCTCCCTTGCCCTTCTTTCTCTCTTCCCCCATCTCTCTTCTCTCCTCCCGTCTCACACACACACATTCTCTTAGATCCCCTCTGCGCTGCTGTTGATTTGAATTTGAAGTGATGGGAAACTAAATTGGCAGCATTGACAGCAGAAACAAACAGCTTATCTCTCTCTCCTGGGCCAATATGGGTCTTAGTCAGATACCAGAGCCGCTGCCAGCATCTGACTTGTGACAATGATGATAAATTGAACGTTTGTTGACTGTCACTTTTCATGTGTGTGTGTGTGTGTGTGTGTGTGTGTGTGTGTGTGTGTGTGTGTGTGTGTGTGTGTGTGTGTGTGTGTGTGTGTGTGTGTGTGTGGTGTGTGTGTGTGTGTGTGTGTGTGTGTGTGTGTGTGTGTGTGTGTGTGTGTGTGTGTGTGTGTGTGTGTGTGTGTGTGTGTGTGTGTGTGTGTGTGTGTTTACGTGTGCATGTGTGATTGCCCATACACGTGTGTGTATACAGAGGTGGAGGATAAATAAATAGAAGTACAACACTCAAGCAGAACTTTGAGATACTTTACTTTTTACTTTTAGTTTTATACTACCTTTTATTTAAACTATACTTTGACGTATTTGCAAACTATAGTTTCTCGGAGTATGGAGTGTGATGCATTGCTATATATTGCCATGGGATCCATAGTAAGATGGTTTATTTAAAATAAAAATGAAACTGGGTCAAATGAATATGTGTAAAGTTAGAGAGATGTGTAACAAATCATTTGTACTGTGACTTGCTTCTCGGGGCCTGTACCAATAAGACCAACCAATCGTTTGTATTTGTTGCATTTCAAAGGCAGTTCAAAACCATAGTTTTTCCTCGTCTCTTGATTGGCGGATCGCAACCCAACTTTAAAGGCACAATGCCACCTACTGTATTAGCATGTACAGTAGATGCTGTGCTTTTCAAGTCAGTTCAAACATTAGGCTTTGTATTGCCAATATATGTATCGGTAATGATTTCAACATGGGGATAATAGATTATAATATAATTGTCCCATCAATATATATTGTGCTACATCAGAATCCCTGGATTAACCTAAAGAGTTAGAATAATATATATATACTTTAACATTAAATGCTGGTAGTGCATTAGGAGTAATCAAATATATTATAACATTAACAGAAAGGGTTTACATTGTGACATTGTATTGCCAGATCTGAATACTTCCTATAATACTGAATACTGGATACTATGGGTGCCCGCGTTCCAAACATGCGAGATTGTGAGGCGTGCGCGTGTTTCCAGTGGGACCGCGCCGACATGTAGCGTTAACACGAGGCCCGGAGAGGACGAGGAGGAAGCCAAGCTGTCAGCGGCCAGCTCCCACTCCGCCTAATGAGAGAGAAGCCCGTTAATTATAAACACCAACAGGCGGAGCTCCCCAGTGTCCCGGCATCAGGACGACCCGGGGTTAAAGACGCATAGCCGAGAGGATGGGAGCCATGCTGCGTCTACATACACTGCGTGGCGCTGCCTTCAACAATAAATAGCCCCCAGTATGCAAAAAGAACAAAGCGACACACAAAGAGCTATAAGAGGAAGGGGCTTTCTTTAAACTGCACTGCGTTTGTGTTTCTTTGGGGGGGAGGGTTTATAAAGGGTGATAATCATCTGCTCAGCCCTTGATGTTCTCAGGCAAACTGTGATTCGTTTGTTGTATGGCAGCAGGGAACCGTTTGTCAGCGCCTGCATGATGACTTCTGTGATCCACCAAATGGAAAAAGAAAAAAAGTTGACCCAAAAGCCATTGCGTCAATGTGTGTTTTGTTCAGCTGTAATATTTATGTCGACCTCGTTGTTCACTTAAAGCACCCTTCAAATGCTCCGTATGTCTGCATATAAAATCACTGCGGAGGATTTTTTTTCTTTCACTAAAAATTAACTTAATTCAATTTAAATTATTTTGTTGGCTTTGAACAGCTGCATGCACAGCGAATATTTGCCTCAAATTGAATTGTGTCACTGCAGCCTATTGTGCAATTGTCTTCGTAAGTGTTTTATTAAACTGTCAAACACATGAATCATTAGCCTTGATCTGCAGATTGACAGTTTGTCAGCTCTCCGACAGTGGCGCGCGCCGCGCTGTCAACAGGGGGTGGCGAGGGAACGGTTTACACGTTCCCCACGGTTTCTTCTTCTTCTTCTTCTTCTTCTTCCTTGCCTCCTGCGTCTCCATCTTCCTTCCACCCCCACATGTCAGCCCAGGTGCTAACAAAACCGAGGATTGTGGGTAGTTTTGGAACACATGGAGCAGAGAGATGGATAAATGAAGGGTGGATGGGGAGTAGAGGGGGGTGAGAGAGAGAAGCTGTCAGGGAAATGTCTATCCCTGTCACAGCAGCCAGAAGAGTGCGATGGACAAATGGATAACTTCTATTTCAAACTGGCAGGGAAGAAGTTCACTTTGATTTGATGTGTTTTGTGGGCAGAATGGCGATCATGCAACAGAATCGTCACATCTCCGAAGCCGCACTTTTTCTTTGTCTCACTTTAATGTCTTTTTTGTTTTTTTGTTGAATGGGCATGGATTGTGTTTCTGTACAGAGGATGGTTCCGTTTGTTCAGCCGCTGAAAATACAGTACACTGTGCACAAACATGCGCAGGACACACAAACTCAAGTGAATACCCAGTGCGGCCATGTAGACAGAGTTTCAGTACAATGGCTGCAGGCGTGTGTGTGTGTGTGTGTGTGTGTGTGTGTGTGTGTGTGTGTGTGTGTGTGTGTGTGTGTGTGTGTGTGTGTGTGTGTGTGTGTGTGTGTGTGTGTGTGTGTGTGTGTGTGTGTGTGTGTGTGTGTGTGTGTGTGTGTGTGTGTGTGTGTGTGTGTGCGTGTGCGTGTGCGTGTGTGTGTTGTTTTTGGCTATTCGCTGATGATCGGTGCAGCCCCCTCCCCTGTCTACCTCTCCTTCTCTGTCCCCACTTCACATAACATAATCATCTCTCTCTTGCTGTATTTCAGGCTGTGCCTTCCTCACCTACTGTGCCAGAGAGTCGGCCCTGAAAGCCCAGAATGCATTGCACGAGCAGAAGACCCTGCCTGGGGTAAGTCACACACACAAAGAACGCCATGTCGACCCAGAAGCAAACCACTTTTTTAAACTAAACACATCTTAAATTCCCTCCCGCACACACAAACACAGATGCTCATTTTTAACATATAATGCCGTATAGTCATTTGGAATCAAAGGCTGTCTTCGCCATGCTTGTCATGTTCTGTTTATCACTGGCTGTGCACCAGACATGAGCACAGCCATCCTTTCTCTTCAATATCTGTCCTCTCCCTCAGCCGCTACCCCCCCCCCCCTGCCTTTCCCTGCCTCCCGCTCTCTTCACTTTGACAGTCACACACACAAACCCATAGGGAGAAACCACACACAGCATCGCATCATAGGCATACTATTTATAGTCCTTCCTCCAGTTTGTATAAATGAGTGTGTGCCTCTCCGTGTGTGCGTGCGCATGCATCCGCGTGTGTGGGCAAGTGTGTGAGAGATGGATGGAGATGGATGAAAAGCGGGTGAGCGGGTGGATGTAGGCTCTTTTGTGCATTTATGTGCACGCTCGGCAACATGAGTGTGAATCATGGATGTAGCCTACATCACGACAGCATATCTTCACAACAGATGTTCACATGCTGTGGATGTTACCACTCACATGTGTGCTAGTATGAGGGATGTTTGCCATTGTTGTAAAATGATAGATATCTAATTGTTTATGTGTGTGTGAGTCTCTGTATGTGTGGATGAAGGATTATATGCATTGTGAGCATTTTCTTTCATACAAACACGATCTAATGATTACATATTTGTGAGTGTGTGTCTAATACATTTCATTTAGTATATGCATGCACCTGAATGCATTTGCATCCACAGTCCTGTGAGTGTGCGTGCTCGTTGGCGTGCACGCCCGCCTGCGCATGTGTGTGTGCGTCTTAGGACGTTTTGATGCGTCTCTGTCAGACCTGGCTCGGTTTGCTCTGTTTTTTAATGACGCCTCCAGGGAAGCTGACAGTCGCCGTGTTGAGCGCACAGCCTTTGATGTGAGTGATTATGACATCACAGACGTGCAGCCGAGAAGAGCGGAGGAGTGGGGATCCGTGCTCTCAGTTTTTTCGTTCACTTCCCAGTGGCATATTATTCAGAAAGAAGGAGGGAGGGAGAGACAGAGGCACGCAGAGTGAGAGGAGGAGAGATTAAATATTTGGCCAAAACCAGAATGCGATTTTGTGTTCACTCAAAATGTGCTGCCGATTGATGTTTTGCCTTTGTTGCTATTGTGTGACACAGACATAGAGATATGGGCAGAAAGACAGTCTTCTTTTAAGCATTCAGTCTTTACATCTTTAAGGCAAGGAGACACACTTCACACACTACATAGAAATGCATCAACAACATTTAATCAGTCACTTGCGATCAACATTGCTTGAGAAGGAAATGCTAATTGACTTTGCCTTTGCCAGGGGAGGACAGTCTCAGGTTTGCATCGATGCTGAGCGTTAAGTAAACAAAGATAATGCCACAGGACAGACGGAGATGCTCAGCACACCCTGAAGCAGAGCGTGCAGAGGCAGACCAGGAGACTGTCTTGTGTTGCTGGTGGAAGTAAAGCCAGCAAAACAGAATAGATGAGTTCATTAGAAACAGAGCGCGGACTTGACCCTGGGAAAGGCAGTGGGACGTTTTATACTGTAGCAGACTACCTTCTCTCCCTCCTCCCATCTTCTATCAACCCCCCGCTCACAGGCAACACAACCAAACCCTGCAAATTAAATCTCCTTTTTCCCAGAAAGCCTCTTTCCCCTTCACTTCTAGCCCTGACGTGCTTTCTATCGTTGAAGTTGCTCCCCAACCCTTACATTTAAAAAGGGTTCTGCCCTCTTTCTTCTTTCACTGCCAGGTGAGCCGAGAGAAGAGGGGATGTGGCTTCCTAGAGGAAATGCCCTGTAAGCATGGCTGTGGGCTGTTGGTGTAGCTCAGACAAAGTACTAAGAGCTGGTGTGTGTGTGTGTGTGTGTGTGTGTGTGTGTGTGTGTGTGTGTGTGTGTGTGTGTGTGTGTGTGTGTGTGTGTGTGTGTGTGTGTGTGTGTGTGTGTGTGTGTGTGTGTGTGTGTGTGTGTGTGTGTGTGTGTGTGTGTGTGTGTGTGTGTGTGTGTGTGTGTGTGTGTGTGTGTGTGTGTGAGCAGGTGCAGCATCAGGAGAGACTTTGGGTAAACAAGCGACAAGCACAACATATTGACGTTAAATTGACACTGACATTGAACTATTCGTGAAAGCTGAATAATTGTTTCCCTCATTCCATTATAGTGCTACAAACTACAGGTACACAGGATTATGCTGATGGAGAAGAAGTTTCCGCTAACGTCATTAAATCAACTCCACTGACACAGAAAACACTGCATTGTTTGAGGACATTGGGGAGGTACGATTAAATTATAAAAAACACAGCTAATTCCCTAGAACAATGGATTGATTGTTGTAAAAGACCGCCCAAGCACAAATCAAGAAGCCCAGGGGAGCATGGAGCCACAAAGCCAGTGCATATATATATTATATACTATCCAAAAGTTACAAAAATAGTTCAGTAAAAAGGTGTGGATGTCCCAAACACAACACGTTTGCCCCTATCCCAATCAGTCTTCTAATGGTGAATATCTGCATATCAGATTTTTTTATTATATTTGTGTTTATTTCTCCGGCATAAAAAGGCTTCACATATTTTTTTAGAAATTGTGAGCCTTCATTGAAATGATAACAAATGCAATGACCTCTACCTCGGGGTTACTTTGATGTAACTGTAATATTTAAAATATCAAGTAAAACCTTTTTATAACTCCAGCATGAAAAACATGGAGCTTCAGCGTCAACCAAATGCAGTATCTTAGAGTTATTGTAAACCTCTGACGCCGTACAATATAAATCATTTATCTATTCCTCGAAATACACACAATTGTGAAAAACACAGCCACGATAGAGAATAAATGGAGAAGAGGTTTTTTTTGGAGAGAGTGTCTCGGGTCAGGCCTAAAATGGGGCGCGTCCCAAACGCCCAGCTCTGGCTGACATATTCGTAATCCCGCGCTCCAGTTTCAGACTCGCACTACAGCAAGAGGCATTAAAAAAGCCACTATTGATTCTGGCAAAAGTCCTCTCGAGTGGGAGGGTGTGTTTCTGTGCGCGCACGTGTGTGTGATTGTGTGCGTATGTGTGGGTCACAGGGTGGAGTTGCAGAGCTCCAGCTCGTGCAATGTGTGTAGAAACCACATGATACAAATACCCACCAGCAAATCCCCCCTCACACATAAATACTCTCACACGCATGAAAAGAAAGAAGAAAAGGAAAACAGATCTGGCATCCACTCAAACACACTGGGAGATTTACAGTAGGTAGTGCCTCAGCGTATGCCCCCACACGGTGCAAAAAAAGAGCATGCCCTCCTGGTTTATTGCAACGTGTTCAAACTTAAAATAATGCATAGAAGTACACACAAGCATCCACAGGTACACAACACACCACTGATACTCACAACACATGCTCCAAACCCCTCTCTTGTAACAGCGACACAACACTCCTCGTGAACACATCCATTCAACAACATGATACTCTGATGCTCACTGAAAGAAAGGGAGAGAGAGGGGAGAGAAATAGGGAGAAAGTAAAATAGGGAACAGGAGAGGGAGAGAGAAATACGGCGTCGATTGACTCGCACTGTAATAGTGAGCCAGATGAGAAAATATAGAACACTGTGAATCAATGCGTCATTTCAAGAGCGCTTCCACACACACACACACACACACACACACACACACACACACACACATCTATAATGGAGCACATATACACACAGGGTTTTCAGCCCGGGGGCAAACAAACAACAGAAAAGACGGAAAGCAAATGAATAGCAGGAGGGAGAGAAGAGGACGGGGTTGATGAAGGCCGGGTGGAGAGAGTGGGTGGATGGAGGGAGTGGGAGGAGAGGTATAGACGAGGTGCCTCAATACCGACTGATTTGTGTCTGTTTCTTTTTCACCCCTCCCTCCGTCTTTCAGTTGAGATAATGCCCGGCCAAGAAATCTATGGCATTGATTGGCTGCTGCGACCCAGTTTCATGGCAGCTTTTTCTCTATAAGTCGCCCTCACTTGGTCAATAACTGCCAGGCTCCACAGGTGAAGTGGGTGAAGGGGTGTTTGGGAAAGGGCGGGGTCGGTGGTCCTCCGTGATGATTAGTTCCCCCAAAGCATGCATGAGTACAGTAGCTCACGCCTTCTTGTAGATTTAGATTAGTGATGCAGTGGGCAGGAGGAATAGCTGCACGTCCACATGAATAATGCTGCGGGCCTGGAGCTAAAACACCTCCTCCTTCTCCCCAAGCCATCACCTCATCAACTATAGTAATCACCCTTATCCGAAAGAAAACCGGTCGCCACATAATGCGCACCAATTATTGGATCTGCTGCCATTGACAGAATCATCCAGTAATGCACAAGCAAATGTTAGCTCAAAAAGACACACAGCATCAATACGGATATTTGCTTCTCAAAATAATAGATTTCTGTAAACTCATAGACCTAATGAGCAACATATTCCAGTCTGACTATCGACGCAGAGAAAAAGCAGCAGGCACTGGCAGTAGTCAGTGTAACAAAAGGCTAAACAGTATCCAGTGGCCGCCCAAAGCAAAGCTTTTAAGTGAGGCGGTGTGCAGCCTGAATCTGGCAGGTCATGAGCCTGCAATAAAAATTCAAATGAGTCTCTCCAACAGACGGTACAAAGGCAAAGAGACTTCCTGAAAGTATTCTTTGTCATAAAGTCAGAGTTAAACACAGATTATACTGTTTCTCGGTAAACAAATCAAAGGTAATTAAATATTCTAACAGCCCACTTAGAGTCCCTAGGTTTTATTAGATCACATGCACTATATGGTCCCGCCTACACGTTTTACTTTTGATTGAGACTGATTTTTGTGGTGTGGGTTAGGCCCCTTGGATTCATTTAATTCTACAACAATGGGATCCCATCTTTGTTAATTGCCAATATCAAAAAAAAACTTGACTGGCATGAGCAGAGCCCGAACCTCATCCGAACACCTTTGCCAATGTCAAACTTCAAGGGCCAATTTCACTAATGCCATTAAGGCAGAACAGGAGCTGTGAGCAAAATCTTATTACATTACATTTGACTTCACTTGTTAGACGCTTTTATCCAAAGCGACTTACATACTCAATGCTGTGGACAATCCCCACAGGAGCAATTCGGGGTGAAGTGTCTGGCCCAGGGACACAACGACATGCTGACTGCAGTGGGGTTTGAACCTCTGATCCCAACACCAAGGCTCTATCCACTGCGCCACACTTCTCCCCAAAAACAGTCCAGAATAATGAAGGCAAAGCAGCTGATTAAAGCCCATTGAATTGTGTTGATTGATTGAATGTTTGACACCCTTCCTGCATGTATGCGTGGTCTGTCACTATAACCCCTAGGAAGTGCACGGTGGAACAGTATCTGAAACCCAACAGCACAGAACCCAACATTCAAAAAGTACCTATTTTAAAGGTCCCATTTGTATAAGAGAAATGCTCAAAGTAGAAGTCAAACCATCATATTTGGGATGTGTTCAGGTGTCCACATGCTTTTGGCCAGATAGTGCAGTTTTGGTAAAAAGCCCTTAAAGGGTGAAGCTTGAATGGTGCCATAATTGTAATAAAGATCATTACAAGCCTACACACCATCTTTTGTCATATAAAGTGTGAATGCTGCTATTATCATTGGGCTCCGGGCCTGATGTTACAACCTCCCGTTGCCAAGTGGAGTTTGAGCAGATTGTACAAACGAGAGAAATCATCTGTCTGGAGGCAGCACTTCACTTTAGTCCAATAATCCCACTCATTTCTGAAGTGGTGCATGCTCCCCGCTGGGCCAAAGGACCGATGATCCATATGGAAATGAAAGTGAAATGATGCACCTTTTTATACAATCGAGCCAATTTCAAGTGCACGCAATGTCAGCAGTAGCAGTAACCCAGTTTTTAATCTTACCATTTTATCATTTTAAAGAAGAGTTAGGGGTTTTGGACAGCACTCCCGTGTGTAACTATCAAACAATGAGAGCAAGATGTCCCATTATCACTCAAGTCTTGTATTACAGCTTATTATCATTTTAAATACCAAATACTCTCCCCTTTTAAATACATTTATTACAAATAGCTACTGACAGAAATATGGAGATCTCAGCCAGCAGACCTTAAAAAGTGTGGCGTGCTTTCTGTAGGAATGGATTGAGCAGTCTGAGCAATTCAAAACACCTCTGGTAAGTGCCATTATTGGGTGATCCAAATGATTTTGTACTCGCTCTAAAAGCATGTCCCCATTTCAAATATTTCTAAGGTGCCATAGCACTTTTCAGCATCTCAATCTATCGCCGGCTCAGGCTATTGTCACAGTCTGAAATCAACTTGTCCTTTCCTTGAGTTTGTATTGATCCAAAGAAAAAGCAAAGCCTCACAGCGCACCAGTGAGTCTCCATCGTCTCCAGCCTGCTCCACTGAGCATTTGCACGTGTTAATGTCACCTCTGGCACTTTAGAACTCCTCCATGTACTCACCAGAATGGAAAGTGGCACAAAGAAAGTATAGAACAGATGGTTCACTTTAAGGTAAAAAATAAAGTAAGAAAGTTTCACTCAAACTTCTATGTGATGCCCCCACTATTGTTTCAATGCATGATTGAGCTTGTTCTAAAAAGCTCCACGTCGGTATTGATATAAACCTGGCAGTGGGTACGGCTGTCACAAGAGAGAGAGCCGGAGGACGGGCGGCTGCAGCTGGATTTATTCCGTAGGAAAAAAACGTTAATAGCATTTGAACCAGTGCGCTTCAGCCCTGGCCGTGCGTCTATTACATAGATGTAAGTATCTCCATAAGCTGGTTGGGATAGCCATCGTCAAAGTTTGAGCTCCTTCTGCTCTATTGAGTCCGCTTGAATCCGGCTGCTTTGAAACATCCTGCCAGTTCGGAGATGGATTCCCGAATAGTTGTCTGTCACACTGCTGTATCTCCTTGTTCATGCTCCTTAGCCCCCCCGCAGCGTACATTACAGTATGTCTTTCCACAACACTAAGTGCAGTGAAGTATTTACTGTAGCCTCTTCAGTTAATTTACCTTGCACATTAAATGTCGAGGAGCAGATACGTCTTAACAATAAAGAGCAATAAATCCGTCACACTTACAACATAATGTATCTATTAGAGTGGTGTTTTATAGATCATCAGAGAATATGATGGTCAATACTGCATAGCTTCTCTTCTGTCTTCTGTCGTGCTTTACGCGGCTTGATAACTTGGCTTTACTCCCTCAGCTGTGAGTGCGGGAAAAGGCTGAATCACATTCCTCATTCAGTGGATTCCATTTGTCCTCGGGCTTTACAGGACTCTGGCAGATTTTATCGTGCAGCATGAAGCCCGCCATGCTCTCATCTCTCTGTATTCGTCTTAAGGTCCTTCTGTGAGCTTCACTCGACCAACTGCTGGTGTGAAATTAAAGTTCAGTGAGAATATTTGGCTTTAAGCCTTTTGGTTTAATTAGAAGTCTCTTCAAGATGCTTTATTGAATCAATGAACATTAGGTATCGCTTTCGTTTCAACATGGCTTACATAGAAGTTCTCAGGTTACAAACTCAGTGTCCATTTGCTTTCGAGAATGTCATAGTGTTGTATATGAAGAGCTACTTTGGTGTAGGGCTGGATAACAAATGAATTATTTCACAATGGGAAAAATCACAAGCCCAGTTTGAACAAGGGCCTTTATAATGAGAACAACTAAAAGAAAAAGTGTTGTGTCAGTTCAAAGCTAAGGGCAATTATCATGCAATGCTTGTTGTGATGCTTTCTCCGTCTGCTTTCATCACCATCCTTGCAGACAATATTCAAGGACGGTAAAAGTGGTTACAGAAGAGCTAACGGTGATTTCATTGATTTGGTGCTTATTAGTCACAGTACTGAAACCGTTTTTAAACTAAAACCTACTGGTATATATTGTTTTTCGCCTCAATAAAAGTTATTATAGGGCAGAAAAAGAACCCCAACGTTTTCACAAAAAGATGTAGCTTCTCTGTGAGTACCATTCTCTCGCTCAATAGTAATGCTCCACAAGAAACCAAAACCCATTTTACTCTGTGACCTTCCCCGCCTCACCTTCACTGTTGGAATATTTAATAAAGCAGTTTCAATTTCTTCGTTTGGCCATCTCATCCGATAAGTTCGAAAGAGTGGGAAGTGGCTCTCAGAAATCTTGTTCCATACCGCGCCGGAGCAGCTGGCGAGCCGGTAGCTGGCAGATGTGATAATGACACGACGCACCAGCTGAGGCCGGATAGCGGGCCACGACTCAGACAGCTTTTAATAATTGATGGCAGCCAAAGCCCCGGATTGGCCAGTAATTGCATTACAGGTCACTTCTCAATAGCAATTTGTGAAAGTTGTGGTGATGTGTGCCGGGTGGCGATCAATAGGCACTGTCCAGAGATGCACTCTTTGCCTCCCTCTCTGTCTCTCTTTCTCTTTTCCTGTTCATATGAAGGAACTATCTAGTGTTCTTTCAGTGTTGGGCAGAAACAGCTGTCCACTGTACTGTCGAGAGACTATTACTCCACAGATCAAAACACCAGCTTAGTCACTGTGAGAATCTGATATTCCCATAAACCTCTACATCTTTTTCATTAAAAGTGTCCGACATCATATCCTAGCAGCTGTAGGAGCACTTCATCTAAAGGTCTACTCCACTGATTTAGCAACACACCGTTATTACATTGTCAGACCCACATTTTAAATAAAAATGCAAGCTTTGCTCTTTCTTATCTAAACCTGACACATTTTAATCTTAAATCTGTGTCACTGAGTTCAACTCTGGCGAAGCTCGTTAAGCAAAGTCGCAGCGTCAAACAAAAGCAAAGACTTTTGTGTAACTAACCCAGGCGCTAATCAAATATACCATGTTGTTACTGCGTTGCCTATTTCTCGCCTCAGCCTAGAGTTTGGGATTCAGGCATTTGCGAAGGCGCCATTTGTGTTTGGATTTAAGCTCTGGGACAAAAAGAAGACATCGAGTCTTACAAATACATTCGCCTGACACAAACTCAGGATATTTGGTCCCGTCCTTATCCCGTCTCTTGTTTGTCTCACAACTTTGTATAAGGGGAACACTAAACAACTGTAGTGCTCCTTTAACATAACAACATGTAAAATACATGTCTGAGTCATATGTAAGTGAAAGACAGCCTCTGGTTAAAGATTTTACGACAGCTCAAATTCAGCCTCGTCACAAAGCACAGAGTACTTTACTTCCCAGTGCAGACTCTGAGCTCTCTGCCCCCTCTGGCTCCCCGGCTGCACTCATTCTCATACAAGTTATTTGCTGTTCCAGCCACAGACTCCCCCTGACACACACACACACACACACACACACACACACACACACACCAGACACACACACACACACACACAGTCTACGTTCCTTCTCTTTCTCTTTTCTTGCTCCCATTGTTGATTTCTCACCCGCTTTGACATGTAAACTATCACTGTGTCCTCTCGTTACATCTGGTGTTCATTCTTTCTCCCTCTCTGTGTGGCTCTCTTTCTCCCTTTCTTTCTGTCTCCCTCATCCTTTAACCACCCCCCCCCCCCCCCACACACACACACACTGCTCCCTCTGCTTTGGCATGGAGAGTAGGAGAGGAGAGAAGAGTGGAGGAGACAGTAGATTTTGCATGCTCTAAATACAGCCTCTACGTGTGTGGGGTGCTGTCATCAAAAGAGAGAAGAGACACGGGATGGTTCTCTTTCTCTGTGTGTGTGTGTGTGTGTGTGTGTGTGTGTGTGTGTGTGTGTGTGTGTGTGTGTGTGTGTGTGTGTGTGTGTGTGTGTGTGTGTGTGTGTGTGTGTGTGTGTGTGTGTGTGTGTGTGTGTGTGTGTGTGTGTGTGTGTGTGTGTGTGTGTGTGTGTGTGTGTGTGTGTGTGTGTGTGTGTGTGTGTGTGACGGTGTGCATTCATTTCAGCTTAAATCAAAGATGCTCCCTCATCCATCTCTCTGTCTTCCCCTCTCTTTCTCTTCGTCTCTCTCCCTCCCTCTGTCACTCTCTAATCCACCTTTTAGCATCATTTTGTCCGCATCGCTTTCTTTTTTAGTTTGTGCCTTCATGCTCTGCCTTTAGCTTCGCTGTCTGTTTTGGTGTGTCTCACCTCTCTTGCATGTGCTTGGCGGGGTGTGACAGCATTGAGAAGTCACCAAAGAGGTAAATGATGATAGGCCATCCATCATGCTTTATGGACTCTGTGTGGTGCTGCCGTGGAGAGTGGCTGCACAGTGCAGTAACTCAGTACACTCTGTCCCTCCATATAACCTGGCAGGGGCTCTGCCGCTCGCCTGGCCTCTGCTGGGTGAGTGTGTGTGTGTGTGTGTGTGTGTGTGTGTGTGTGTGTGTGTGTGTGTGTGTGTGTGTGTGTGTGTGTGTGTGTGTGTGTGTGTGTGTGTGTGTGTGTGTGTGTGTGTGTGTGTGTGTGTGTGTGTGTGTGTGTGTGTGTGTGTGTGTGTGTGTGTGTGTGTGTGTGTGTGTGTGTGTGTGTGTGTGTGTGACACAGGAGGAGTGTTGGTCTGACTCATCCACTTAAGTGTTTCTCTGTGCGTGCGTGCTTTTATTGTGGCCTGATATGCCACCGCTGGGAGCATCAACTCTGACCAGCAGCAGTAAGATGTTCTCTGAGTGTGTGTGTGTCGAGGTTCAGATTATTGAAGTATGCCCTTTATAGAATACATTTGTCATTGGGCATCTGAGGTGGTTCAAATAGAAACATCAACTTTAGTGGCACATTTTGATCTCATCCAAGAATGTCATGACTAATTCATAAGAACATGCAGAGATGAGGAAAGATTGAAAGGAACAATCTGAAAGATCTGAACTAGTTTCAACTTCATTTTCCAGTTTTTGAAGCGGCATCTTTCTCGATAAGTCCCTAAAATGAAAAAAGTAGCATTGTATTTCCTTGCTAAGATTTAACGGAGGCCCTTTCTAGTTGCATAGCAGATTGCCGGGACACTGACAAGAAACCCACATTCAAATAAGCGGATTGGTTGATGTGGCTAACTCACACTGCTAACGCCGTTAGCTTTAAAAGAACAAAAGCCATGAATGTTGGCGCCTATTTCCTCACAGTGTGTGTGTGTTAAGATGAGACCGATCACTCTCTCCGCACACATGTAGCATGTGAGTGAAGAAAGAATCGGAGCCGGGTCTTTACTAGAGCGAACTAACGCTTTTCACACGGCAACAACTGTCCAAGCTGGGGTACAACCATCTGAAATCTTGACATCCTTCTCAGTCTCTCATAGCCTCTATGTTTTCCTTGTATATCCATCTCTCCTCTCTCTGTCCTTCTCTCACAACCCCTCCCTTTCACACTCTTCTTTTGTCACCTTTCCACATGGAAGAACAATTGTTCTGACGGAGTTCACTGTGTGTGTTTGTCTCTCTCTGCTCCCACACCTCCTCTCCTCGCTACCTCTCTCTTAGATCCAGAGGGAATCACACTGTCTGAACCAAATGTGCCACAAACTTGTCAGATGATGTTTGTTTTCCAGTCCCCTTCCCGCACCTCTTTTTCAGGGCTCGTGTGTGTTTTAACTCTGTCTACATATTTGACAAAGTGCTGTGACATGCGCCGCACTCAGTCAACAGAGGAACATTTTGCAGCGTCATTATTTAAATCTGCAGAGGGGGGGAAAGAGCGGCGGCCAGACTGAGTCACAAGGTTTGTGTGATGAAGGTTGGTAAGTTCAGGAAGCTTGATAGCTTATTTGCGAAGGCTGTGAGTAAACAACCTTTCTAGAGGCTCCCTAGGAACTTTAAATAAAGGACATTTTGCTGAGGTGTTTAAGGGACTGAACAGCTGCATTCTTGCCAGAAATCTACAGAGAAACAAAGTCTCTATCCAATCAACTCGAGCACACATACAACTTCTATTCACTGAAAACATGATTTGCCCTTTTAAAACAACTAGTATAGTATGCATGCTGTCTCAAAGAGATGTTCAACACCAGTGCGTTTAACTCGTAGGGCCCTCTGGAAGATAGTTTGGGTTAGTGGTCAAACTACAGTCATTTCATTCGACATTCAATCCAGCTGTTTAGTGCCGTTCATAGTCCTGTGTGTCCTAACTTAAGTAAGTAAGTAAAACTTTATTTATATAGCACCCTTCTCAACACGGATGTACAAAGTGCTTTACAGTACAGTACACAGGACACAATTCACAATACAACTATAAAATGTAGAATAAAAGGCATAAAACGGCAGCAGGTAATACATAGGATAAAACATACGACAAAACACCAATAATAAAAAAAAAAAAAAAAGAAGAAGAAAGCCACTAACTCACCTCCTCCGACGACCCAAAGGCCTGTCGGAAGAGGTAGGTCTTTAACCGCCCCTTAAAAATCTCTATTGAGGCCGAGGTTTTTATTATTTGGGGGAGTTTGTTCCAAAGCCTTGGGGCCAACTTAAGAACACCTGTGGCTCTGATCATCCTGGGGGTACAGAGACAAATGCCTTCTGAAGTCAGTACCGCCAAGGGTTGCTTTATGTTAGAGATAGCTGAGGAATGGTGCACACGAAAAGATGATGGAAAGAAGAGGCACAGGGCAAGAAGGACAGATAGAAGGGAAAGTCTGCCGAGGAGTAACTCACCTCTGGCAATCCCACACACTAAAAACTCATCCCCAACTTTGGCACCAGCATCCTTTGTGAATGTCACACCCCGTGAGAGGAAAATGATTACGTTGCAAAGAAGACGGGGGCAGAGAACGGGGGCGGTGGGAGAAAGAGGGAGAAGAAAAATCACTTTGATGGATTATGCCCCTCGTGGGACAACCTTGTAACGCTTTTCAGACAGGAACCCAGCTCCTCCGTAACAGCGAGGATTCTCTTTTTGCTCCCATCTCCTTTTGTCATCCAAGACGTGCGCTCGCTGTGACAACTGCGCCAGGGCTGATGCCTAATGATAGCGCTCGCAGGATCTAATTACGACCAGTGATTAAGAGGGGAGACGCCGCTTCTACCGCACATGCTGTCTTTGGGTGGGGGAGCCTTTTTAATTGCCTTTGCCAAATAAATGATGGCCAAATATGCGCGGACCCTGGCTTCTTAATGGAGTCTTGGCGGCAAAGGGCGAAGACTTCGGGGCCGTTGGCACTCCCTGCACACAGATGGTGCCGCCTGTTCACGACTGGCGCCTGTTGTTGTTCGGTGCGCTGAGGGCACCTGTGAAATTAAACAGACCAATTAATTCCCCACTGGCTGCGAAACAGAATATTAGCATTTTGTGAACGATGGCCAAACTGACACAAGCATTAGCGGCGTTTAATGCTATAAGGCAAAGCATGTAGAGGTAGTAAGTGAAGAGGCTGTTAAGTTACTCAAGGAAGCGGAGGTAAAGCTGCATGTTGGAGATGAGTTGCTCGTGCAGTTTTGTTAGCCCTAAAGCACATCGAGGCCTAATTAACAATCGTGTTCCACAGCCAGGTTGTCTTTGGCGAGGATCCAGTCCAACCAATAATTCATTTACCATAACAGTAGCAGATCTTCCTGTAAAGGACTTAAAAGTTCGACATGCAGAAGCACTTAGTGGTAAGCTACCTAGTGTATATATTCTCCTTTTAATGGGGGCCTGAGTAGCTCTCTCTGCACACTAATAATTCAAATGTCTGCTTCTTCACCTCGGCGTCTTTTTAAATTCGAATCTTCGAGATTCCTGTTTGTCTTTTTATTGATTTTGAAGACACCTTTAGTCTTTTGAAGTCATTGCTTCAGTGTCCTTGCACTGCCTTCTCCAGTGATAGCTTTAAAAGTGTGTCACCGGTACTCTGACTGCACTGACTGCAGCTCCCTAAAGCTCAGGCAAGCTAACATGAAATGAACTGCTGACACTAGCGAGGGAAACACCGAGGCAGAATTTAAGATGGTGTCTACGAGAAACCGTGTCCACAGAGACACAGTAACACCATGCATTAACACATCAAACAAGACCATGTGATAACTATTTCATGACATTATCGCTACTGACATGCTACAGTTTCCTCGTGTACTTTACCAAAGGCATCTGCTGCTTGGTAAGTCTTTCTCTGGACCTGCTGTACATTAGCACTTTGCACTACATCTAAATAACTGCAACTCAATCCAGGCACGCGTCCAACATAATGATATAAGTCAATGTGGACTGCGGCTTAGAAATGACAGCTCAGACAGTCCGAGGGGGAAATATCTGCATCACTTAGTCTTAATTCTTTCATCATCTTGGATAGGCAATGCTGATGTTGACTCTTCTTTAAGCTCAGAGACAGCTTGCTCTTCGCCTCCCCCTGAGCGAATAATGCTTTCCTACACTTTAAGTGTGGGGCCTCTGCAGATGGCGCTCTGTTCTTTGTCCGCTCGGCATTGTTTACGGCTTCTGCTCGTACTAACTAGTTGTTCTTGTAATGTGTGCCATCGCTAACTGCACAGCAAATGATTTGTTTCTTCTCGGAGATAACAGCTACACACACGGGATGGGCTATAATAAAACGCTGAAAATCCTGTCTGTTATCTGGACGCAGTTTAAAACAGTAGCTACTGTGTGTGTCCAGCATCCGGCTCCCGTAGCAATGAGCTACAATAAAGCAGAATGGGTGACATCTATCATTAGATGTATTTCCTTCATGGCTGTTAAAATGTTGAACTGATTATGTTTTCTTAATTGAATGTCCTCCTCTTATTCTTCTTATCATAATCAGTCACATCTGAAGGATGGTGTGTCGTGCCACCAAGATGTGCTTCTTTTCTATATGAATCCGTGTTGCCGTGTGCAGGCCGTCGTCCCGGTGAATCAATAGTCATTTAACAGTGAGTTATTGCTAGATGTGTGCATATACTGGACAGCGTGAGCACAGTGCGACTCTGGTGTGTTTACCCAATGCTGAGTCAACAATAATGACACAGCATTTATTTTCTTTGCTGCTCTACCCCTCAACTGTTTCGCTCTCTCACGCACAGAGATTTCTTATGTGTTCTGCTCTTGATCTCATTACATCATGACTCAAGGGCTGTATTCATTAAAGTTTAAAGGTACAATGCACTCCGGAGTCACTTGCTGTGAATAACGCAGACCCTGTTAGTCTGTCTCCAGCTGCTCGCTCTCTCATTCTCCAGGCCTTCACTCCTTCCTGTTTAGTGGAAGTGCTAGTTCCTTTTAATTTACCCTGCTTCTCTTTCACCAATGAGGCGAGAAAATCTGCCGCAGAGCTTTCAACAGGGCCCAGATGTTGAGACTGGCAGTTGACTCTTGACAACAATGCTCCGGCTTTTTAATTAAACTTTGGGGAAGTAGTTTTAATTCCCCCGTGTAAGCTGTAATCACAATGTCGTTTTACATGCGGAAGGAAATGAACTGCACTTTGATTGTGGTATTTCCCTTTTTCATACAGTATACCTCTGGCAAAATCGTTTTCACCCTCAAACGACAGAACTTGACTCATCTTCTGCGGTTGGTTTGAGAAGATTAACTTACATAACATGGCCTTGGGAGCGTAAACATGATGAATAAATCTCTTTAAATGGATGCTGACAGAGTATACGGCTGCATGCGGTCACAACTGGCGATCGAGCTGAGTGCGACAATTTCATGCAGCTTCCCCTCTGTTATCCTCATGCATTCGGTCTGTGAAAATGATACGACAAAGCCTGTTATCCAACTTTTACACATTTTTCATTTTCTGACTCGAAATGATCAATTGTGTGACGATTCTTTCCTTCGACTCATAACTGTCAGTCACGTCTTAGTATGGCATAAACAACTACAATTATTCTAATTCATTACAAAGGTTTTTTTTATTATTTCACATCCATTATGTCCAATTATGTGGCATCAAACCTTTAGCGCTTTGAGGACAGTTAGACGCACACGGGGTGTCATCTTTGGGCAACACGAAATGCGCGTGCTGATGAATTATTGATATGATCCTGGAGAAAGAAATTGCGCTCTAATTGCATGTCATCATTACCAGGTAGAAACCAGTCTCCATGTCCCCTTAATGTGATTACACATTCATAATTGTGCCGTTATTAGCCTAGTTTATTATTCACAACAGCAAAGCTCACTAATTGGCATGGGTCCGCAGCATATTGTCACTTACTGGTTAAATTAAAGGTAGTTTTCCTTTCATATAAAGCTGAAGTCTAGGTGTCTGCCGAAATGTAAATGTCCTCATGTGGATGAAAAGTTAATGAAACACATTTTGGTTAATTGTTCTATACATTTTGGCAACATGCCCTAAACGTGCAACCTCCACTGTTGAAGTCGGATTGTGTCGAAGACGGTTCCTGCAAGTTAATTGTAACATCTTGTTAGCTTCAAACTGCTTTCAGCATTGGTTGGACTTTTCTCAGACCCAATGCCTTTTCTAGAAAGAGATGGCCACGGACATCAGTCGTACACTCTCTCTCCAGAATCTTATTTGTGGGCTTTAGCTTTTTTGCTTAGCTATTGTTGCAAAACAAGGATGCAGATATATTATTTCCAGCCGCCATTTTCCCCACTTTGGTGTTTCTGCAGCAGGCACTCTGCGGTCTCATGGGAGCCTGGTCTCGTCCCCTCGCTCTTCAGTCTTTCATTCCTTCTTGTCTCCATCAGACCTCTTTCCAGTGAAGATGTCCTCATCTTCAGCTCCTTTACCTCACTCTGAACCTCTCTCTCACTCTGGCTCACTTAACACCCACCCTTCAAGCCTCCTTGCCATATCTCCCCACCTTTTTTCTCCCCCCCACCATCTCCCCCTCTCCATCTCCAGCTTCGTATCTGCCTCTCTCGCTGCATTTGCATCACCCTCACTTTTCCCTCTCCCTCCCTCTAACTCTTTGTCAACATGAACTCAATGTCTTCCCCTACTCTCTCTCGGTCTCACTCTCTGTCTCTGTATGTCTCTCTCTGTCTCTCTCTGTCTCTCTCTCTCTATGCGTCCCTCTGAGGCATGTTTAATTAAGCGTAGGGCTATGTGTCAGAGAGAGAGGGAGAGGAGAACACTAATGCTATCTGGAGCACCAGGCTAGACTAGGCAACATCTCCTCCTTCTATCCTCCTCCTCCTCCTCTACTTTTTTGTCCTCTCCTCCTCCACCTCCCCCTCTCCCTTTGGCCTGGGCCAACCGTAATTACCCTGCTCATTAGCAGAGGGAAGAGGTAGAGGGGAGAGGGGAGAGGGGGAGCCAACAGGGGAGGGAAAGAGCACAGGAGGAGAGGAACAAAGGAGCAGGGGAGGACAGGTGAGAAGGTAAGAGGAACACTAAAGACTTCCGTGTATAAAGAGATGGACAACTGGGACTCAGTCTTAGTCAGAGTACTTAGAAGCCATGTTACTACAGGTTAAATTGTGTGCTTTATGTCCGCATGTTCCGTAGCTTTGGATGTGTGGATATTTAAGAACTCATGCTACAGATCCAACTAAGCACGTGACCAGGGCCAAAGTGTGCATTGTGCAAAATAGAAAGCCAAGTGTGTGACGTCAGACATGGTGAAGCCTCTGATTCTGGAAGTCAATGTGTACAGAAAAGTAGGACATTTTCAATATGACATTATGCTAAATGTTGATGCGCCTTGCCAAAGCCTACATGTGTTACAGAGCAGAGTCCTGGCTGGTGGCAGGTGTGTTGATGCACAGGCCTTACAAGCGTACTCTCTTGTTTGTCCAGGCAAGGTTCCAAGAGAGCAGATTCATCCGGCCCACATGATGGGAGCTCTTTGGCTGCTTGGCCTCCAGCGTGCACATTGGCTCCGGTTACTTTTCCATCCTCTTTAGTAAGAATAAGGAAACGCTGGAGAATATTATTTTCGAGGTGTAAACAGATCTCAAGATGGGAGAACTTCAAAAAATTCCCCATGGCCTTTTTGAGTTTGCATGCTCCTTTTTGATTCACTTTAATTTGTCATTGAGGGACCATAAAAGAAATAACTAATGTCAGATTTGAATTATTATATGTCAAAATGTTTTCAAAGCATAACTCAGAGTGTCTTGTAATGCGCCTCTCTTTTATCTGTTGGAAAGAAGAGTGTGGTTTTTTTCCAGCTTCCCTTTCTCCCTCAGTTATTACCATGCATGTATCATCTCACGTCAGCCTCAGCTCTCTGTTAGCTCGCTTCTCTGAGTGATTTCCTCCTTTCCGTCCCTCAGCTCTACCCTATGCAGTTTTTGTACTTTTTATTATAATTCCCTGATTCAAATGACTCTCATACTGATGGCAAATAAAATAACATTCATCTCCTGTCAATCCTCTCCAGACGCAACACGTTGTGCACAACATGTTTTACTCTGGGAAGCTCCACTCTATTTGACCCCTATGATTCAGAGGAATGTTTTGAGCAACAGGGATCTTATCCAAATGGAGGGAACTTCACTTTTCTCTCAGTTCGAGCTGCTCGCTTATGCAGACCCCGTGTCGTGTATTTACGGCTACCAACAAAATGAAAATGTGTGCATCTGCAAACCAGAGACTTCAAACCCTCCGAACCTCAGGCTTACTGCATCATTAAAATAGATTTGCTTGTCGTCATAAAAGGTTCGGAAACTGTGTCCATTTAGTATGGACTCATAAAGTACAGTTGGATAAGATTTGTGTTTGATCAAGGCTGAATTACAAACAGTAAAGATGCTCCAAAGACACCGAGAAAGAGGTTTTATTTAAAGCTAGACCTGCACCTCTACAATCGCTATTTAGAGACTACTGGAGAAATGTAAGCATGACCAACCGAATTATGAGCCCACATGTGCATAACCACATGTCTTAAGTTCTTATGCAAACAAAAAAGTTGTATTCAATTGATGACAAGGTGAGCATCACATGAGAGGCAAGCAGCTCTTCCAGGCCAGTGAGCTTTGATAAATAACATGCATGTCTCCAGGCACATTTGTAAGAGTACATCGGGCCCCATGCGTCCGTATAACTGTCAGTCCAGAATGGTGATTTCTGATTGGCCGTTAACCAAAGTTGACAGAAAAGTACCCTCCAGAAATAATTGTTTCACATCAATGCTGAGATCCTGTGTGGGCAAACGAGATAACGCTGAAAGGAATAGTTTGTGTGAGAGAGAAAGTGAGGTTAAGGCTGCTTTTTATGTTCCCTTGTACACTTCAATAGTTTATTATAATCAGAAGCTTCTCTTTGTCATGTGTGTTATCCGGGAATGTTATTATTGCATTCAGAAAGATTTCAGTGTTGATGGGTTAGTAATTGTAATATTAAAGAAATATATATTTCAGTTTCATTAATAATAGTTATTCTTTCCTTATAACGATTATCGCCCCTTCTGGATGTTGCACTGAAGGTAAATAACTCTAAATTAGACGTCACCCCCACCTAATGATTTATTTTCATCATAATTAATTCTCATCCTGGCAGTTGCAGTTGGCGTGCACTGAACTACTGTAGCTCGGATGAGGAATTGCGGAAAAGTTGTCTTTCTCCAGGAGGGAGTATACCCAGATCTTTGATTTTATCGAGCGATGGGAAGCGCATAAATCTCCTGCACACTTACTGAACGCAGAGGAAATGTAAATCTGCAGTTTTTGAGGTGTAACAAAAAGGTATTACAAGGTGAGAGAAGCAGGGTCGTAGCACATACTGTATGTGACATACATACTTTTTGAGCTGTCGATCATGTGGTACGCCAAGGCCACTCCAACACGAGGCTGCTGAGGTGGACTTTCAGCAACAATGGAGCTTAAGCCTGTGTGTGTGTGTGTGTGTGTGTGTGTGTGTGTGTGTGTGTGTGTGTGTGTGTGTGTGTGTGTGTGTGTGTGTGTGTGTGTGTGTGTGTGTGTGTGTGTGTGTGTGTGTGTGTGTGTGTGTGTGTGTGTGTGTGTGTGTGTGTGTGTGTGTGTGTGTGTGTGTGTGCCATTGTCCCACATGTTTATTATACTCTATACATCATAGGATTACACATGTACTTGTATAGAGCTCAGTGCTATTAACCTTTCTCTCCAGGTTTCCCTTAATAAGGGCAAAGTGGGCGTCCCTCAGCAAAGACACCCCAGTGTTGCAGTGTTTTCAGCCATTGTGATTTTAATTAGAGGAATTTGGCCGCAGTCGACACCATCAGATCCTCTCATTTGTAATCTGAGTGAGTTGGCCGGGTTTTACGAGCTGACGTCCAAAACTCAATCGCACTCTTTAACCCCTCTGAGTAGACACATTTTGTTTTGTTCGACCATCTCAGGCAAACACGATACAGCAGGGATCGTATTTCAAAATGAACGGAACCTGAACGACATTAGAATCGTAGGAACAAAGAAATAAAAGACAGAAAAGGTGAATCGACGTACATACTGTACATTCAGTGTATTCTGGGTACTCGTAGAGCCTCAAATGTAGTCCAAAGACTCCCAAATGATTGTGACGTGAATACAATGTCTTTGTTTTTTAAGACTTCACTTGCAAAAGAAGAGATAGATATGTTCTTTTAATCAAAAATATTACATCTGGGAGGTATTGTCAAATTGTTCCCCCGAGATTAGAATGGATATTTTCCAGTCTGTGGGTTTATATTAAAGTTAAAATGACTGTGTAGCGCTGCATAACAGTCGTACATTAAGTCTCCTGTAGCACTTCCCATAGCGGGGGGTCAGTCTGTGCCACAGGGGGCCGTGGCGCTCTGGGCCTGGGCGTGCCAGCCCGGGCGAGTAGCTGGCTTTCACCACGCGGACCACCTCGGATTTATTGGATTAGTCTCTGGCCCTCCTCGGGTTTGTAATTGCATTTGCCCGATGCTGTGTATTTAAGAATAGAACAGCCCCGGTGCCTGTGGCCCTCCCCTACCTGATTTCCCAGCAGCCTCCAGGGGGAGCAGACCAGCACCGGCCCCCAGATAAGAAGTCGTCTTGACAACCAGGAGGCAACTGGTGTGGGGGGGGGGAAATGGAAAAACTGCTGTCGACTTCCTCTTCTCTCTCTGTGACTTTGCACTTTATTTCCGGTGGATACCTCCTTTATTATAACACACGGTTTCTTCACATCTGCGAAGCAATTCACTTTGCTTTATTTCCATGCAGTCCTCGTTCACGTTCAGAGTGAGACATTAAAGAAAAGAAGCAAATGTTTCTTCGTGCTGGGTCTCCCTGGGAGCGGGAAATGAAGGGCTGTCGAATGGGGACTCGTATTTCATCCTGTCCATAATTTATGGAGAGACTAGGTTTAGGAAAGGGACATTGCGCTAACACGGGGATGCTTGTCATAAGCATATCCCACGAGTCGTAAGCTACTGGAGGGGGCGCAAATCGATGGTGACACATGTTTCTGTTTGCTGCACGGTGAACTTGATGCCATTTCCCCATCTTAAGCATTTGCAGATAAGCTTCCATTATAAGTGTCCTTACGTGCCAGTGATACCGTGGCAATGTGTAAGCGGTTTCTGTAAGGCTACTCGGCAGGGACGTGCACAGACATTTGGAGGGGCTATTGCTCTAAACTGGAAAAGGGGCCTCCCCCCGATAAAAAACATAAGACCTTTTCAAAATTGTAACTTGTTTTAATATAAAAGAAACCAAACGATTATTACATCAACTAAATTGAACAGTAATTCACATCTCATAACAAAATAAGCTAAGGCGACTACTTGCATTCGGTGACTTGATTTTAAAAATGAAAATCAGGGACATTTTTTGTTTTGCGGTCGATATCTCATCAAAAATATCTAATGTTAGTAACTATTAAAGACAACATGGGGACAATTCTGTTCTAATGTAGTTTGACCATTGTAAATTCGGTGCAGTCCAGGCATATTGATAAAATAGGGCTTCTAACTAATTACCTTAAATAAACTCACTAATTAATGAAACCAGTTCAATACGCATTATTCTTATTCTTATCATTCTTTATGAGCGCAGTCACGGTAAGGTATCTTATTACTTATTTATTTAGTATTCCATAACTTAATAACAGAGATGGTCAAACTAAAGTGGTAGAGATGGCAGAAATCCTACAATGAAGCGGGAGAGGGCGATCAAGCAAAGAGAGCGAGCGTCCCCGTTGAGGCAGTTTACAGATGAAAAGACACACAATAACAACAAGTAGCTATATTTAGGTGGTTTTTTGTGAATAACCGACGGTATCAAGAGGCAGTAAAGTCCCCTGGTTTGTCCCTTATACCCTAAGTGCCATGAGAACAGCTCAAAATCAAGTTTCCAAAATCCGACACTGAGGTGGTCTTAACGCACCGGCAGATGAACGCGCTGACAAAGTGTGTTTCCCGCAGCGAGACGCTACGATACTAATTGTGGGCTTATCATGTGGATTCGGCCACAACAGAAAAGAAGAAAAACAAACTCTCGCTCTCTCCAGAGGGGCAGGTCAGCCAAAAAGGCCAAACAGGCCGTTGCCCGGGCAACATTAGCCCGTACCTGTGCACGTCCCTGCTACTCGGCTTGTTAGCGCTTTCTGCTAGCATGCTTTAGCAGATCTCGAAAAATATACAGGGTTAGAACTTGACCTCTTCCAGCCGGCACTGCAGGGACAGAAAGCCTTACTGTATATGTCCTGGAACAGTGACATCCTTTTGAACTGTGAGTTTCACCATCCGGCTGCAGCATATCATAAAGCACAAGCTGTCTGCTAATCACAAATTACAGCCAGCCTCTCCTCTAGCCCTGATCCAGCTCTCTCCACAGGGAGGCCAAGGGGAAGAATGCTAGCTGCTGTTAAGTCCCCACCACTCCCCACTACAAGGTGCTTATAAATCGGCATCCTCGCAGATAGGTCAAGGTTTTGATTTGGTCGTGACCTTAGTTCATAAATCTGAATGATGTAGGGGCCTTGGTTAAAAGGCTGCTGGATCAACTCTCCAATGGGACACCCCCCTCCTTCGCTTTCCGTCTCATTCCCTCTGACTCTCTCTCCTCCCAACCTCCCGTCCCTTTTTCAGTCACTGCTGCAGCCTGGAGTCCCTGGAGCCTCTATAACAGGCAGAGAGGGAGGGAGGGAGAGAGATGGCGAGGGGGTGAAACAGGCCATCAATAAATCAATATGTTTTGCGCCACTAAGCTAGGGTAAGCTCACTCTCTCAAAGCTGCGTGTGCATGTACGTACACACAGACACACACACACTCACATATATACACTCACTTACAATCCCAGCAAAAACACACACACACAAACAAACAAATGAAGGACCAGGACAGATTGTCCCTTGCCAAAAGACATTTTGTTGTTTTGGGGACTTTCTTTTTCTTCATTCTATTTCCTGTTTTGGATCATTAAGCCATTGATTTTTGTTTCAACGGGTAAGTGGTGGTGGGGACCCCCTGGGAGCCGGCTGAAAACCTCAACAGAGTGGCCCCAGCAGGAGTTTCTCTAGTTGTGACAGGCTGCTCCCAGGGGCCACTGGGCCCTCTTAACTCTGCAGGGGAGAAACTATCGCCTGGAATCAATCACTCTGCCTCAGCATTCCCAGGCACTCCTCCATAAGAGTATCCACTTATATAGATTTCTTCTAGCTAAATGACTTTGCAAGTACAAACGTGCAGATTTAGTTATAGATGTGGATTCTGGTCCTCAGAGAGATTCCTGTAGGTGTACAAATGGTCAGTTCTCTTCATGGATTTTAAAGGATAAAAAAAAGTTGGCCGGAGTATCAGCTTTCCTATCACTACGTCCAATATGTGTAGATCCGTGGGGGCGGTGCGGCTAGAGGAGAGAGCTGGAGAGATACGGTGAGATACAGAAGCAGACCAGGATACAGTTGGCCAACGGCCAGCAAGATATTACAGTCAGATATATAGTAACACAGATGGATGCACTCAAGAGGCTGACATATTGGCTAGCGCCGTCATAAGAATGACATAATACCTATCCTGACAGGTAATGAAAATAAAGGCCGCTCTCCACCGCAGAGTTGCATAAGCACTTTAACTTAAGCTCATACGTAAAACACTAACCCTGACATATGGGATATCCCGGGGGAAGTTTTCAGAGTGGTTGGATGTTAAAGGTGGAGGTCTGACAATTGGAAGTGGTCCCCTAACATGCTGGAGATGTTACTTTTGATTTCAGCACTCACGACCAAAGCATCCTATGGTTTCTTTATAAAGAGATATTGTTCTGCATCTCAGTCATCTGCGAGGTCTGCAGGCATACATTTCCTGCACAGCAACGTTCCATGTCCAAATTTGAATATGTGCAAGTTTGTAATTATGCATGCATTTGTTATGACTCGGATAACAAGCATTTACTTATGTGAGCTGCTGAAAGTCTAAATATTTTTAACATCTTATTTCTATATCATTTCTGTATTCAGTATGTAGTATTGGATTTAGACTGAGTTGTGGCGAAATGAATCCCAGAGATGGTTTGATCTCCTCTGTTTCACAAGATGAGATACATATGAAAAACTGCTGTGTTTTGGCACCATTCCTGCAGAAAGTATATCAAAGCATAGGACTCAAATGAATACCAAGGGAGCATGGCATGTGAGCAGAAGCTCCTCTTCTCAAAAACAAAAAAACTCTTAACTTAATTTAACTCTGTGATGAGGAAACGATCCTCATAAGAACATTTGAAAGTGAGACAATGTCCTTTTTAAAAGAGACTATAACATAATTCCCTCTCCTATAATGAAACGTTTGAATCATTTGCAATGCAATATCCCGTTCTCCTTTTGGTGCATCTGAAGGTTTTGCTGCTAAAGCCTCGCTTTGTTTATCAGGACCAGTCGATAGTGTTGCTTAATGTTAGCAAACTCTTAGTTGACTGGTAATGTGTTATTTCTCCTTTAGAGTTATGATCTGGACCTAACGATGCCTTGTCCCATTTTGTGTTCTGCGGTCAAAGATCATCAGTAGTTCCTGTAAACCTGCTGGCAAACATAATCAAAAACATAACCTCCTTGACAGTGGACATAAAATAAAGAAAATTCAAAATCTTATTTCCTTGCTTCACCTTTTCTCCAGACCTGCTCACCTCCTCTTCCTGTCCCAGCCGCCCTCTGCTCGAGAGGAGAGGCAGCTGGAGATACTTTACAGGTTCAATTTGAAGGAACTTTTCCTCCATCAATAATGAAATAGTATATTCCCCTCTCCTCCCCTTTTCTCACGTCCCCCAGGAACGAACCTGGTGCTGCTTCTGAAAACTCCCTGGCACTTTCTCAACACTCTTCTTCCTATCCTTAGCTAAACCCTCAGTTCTCCAGGACGAGAGAAACAGAGGGGGCTGACAAATTAACCCCATCTAAGTTAACAAAGAAAGTATCAAAGTAAAAAAGGATATACAAAAGTTTCATTGAAACCAATTTATTTTTCAGTGCTGCACATTCCAACAATTGTTCATTTTTAGTCTCCTTTTGCTTTTTATTATATGTGAACATTCATTATTTTGGCACACAGCTTATTGAATAGCTGAAAGTATCATTTGAAAAGGGATGAATCAGAGAAATAAAAGACAACGCTGAGATGTTGTTTTGGCCTTTTGGCCTTGAACTAGGGCTGCTCAATTAATCGTAATTTAATCGCAATTACGATTATGGCTTGCAACGATTACGAAAACAACGTAATCGAAAGAAAACGATTCTTTTTTAATTTTTATTAATTTCTTTATTTGTTTTGGTTTTTCAGTTGAATTATACTTAAAGTTCACGGTAATCAACTGTTAAAAACATACTGTTAAACAAAAAATTCTCCAATAAATTTATGTTTTCAAAGATAATCGTTTTTAATAATCGTGATATCAATTATTGACCCAAATGATCGAGATTATGATTTTTGCCATAATCGAGCAGCCCTACCGTGAAGCCTTGACAAAGAAGCTTCTTCCTTTCTTTGCTGAGTGTGTTTTCCTGTAGACATTGTGTGTGTGCATTCCCTGTGTGTGTGAGTGCAGGAAGGCCCCTACCGTTCATGCAAACATCAGTGCGTATGTGTATACTGTGTGAGTACTCAATCTCGTGCATGTGCATATTTTTGACTCCTAAGTGTGTGGGAGTGAGAGAACATTCACATCGCCCACCTGGGCTCTCGCTGGGAGCTAATAGAGAAGAACTCCCTGGTGTTTCTTTGGCGGAGCCTAGCACGCAGATTCGACTGTATCACGTCCTCCTCACTCCTACTCCCCTCTTCTCCCTCGATCTGCTCTGTTCCTCTGTTCCTGACTCTCATCTCCTTCTCTCTTCCTGCCTTTTCTATATTTAATCAGCCATGGAGTGTGTAATTTGTGATCATTTTTGATGGAACTATGCAGGCAAGAGTAGTAGTGTGTGTGTGTGCGTGCGTGCGTGCGTGCGTGCGTGCGTGCGTGCGTGTGTGTGTGTGTGTGTGTGTGTGTGTGTGTGTGTGTGTGTGTGTGTGTGTGTGTGTGTGCGTGCGTGCGTGCGTGCGTGCGTGTGTGTGTGTGTGTGTGTGTCTGGATCTTCCTCTCCCCTCCTGTCATTTCAGAGCAGAGTTCAGAGACAGCAGGAGGATAAGGGTTATGTATTTCCTAAAAGACCCTGCGGGGTTTTAGTTGGAAAGTACCTGCACCTTATTCCCTCTCTCTATAAGTCTTGGTTTCTATTTGCATCACTCTGGCTTTACACCCTAGTCTTTCTCTCCACTAGTCACACTTAGCCAAATTCAGAAAGCCAATAGCATTGACTGAAAAAGTCCAGTCCCCACGTTCACTTCAATGAGGCGCCGTAGTGTCGGTCTCTGCAAGGTTATCCAGAATTATTTTTTATGTGGCAAAAATGGAGCCATCTAAACCTGAAACTACACATCACACCAACCTAAGTGGTATATTCAATCTTTGTATTTGTTGACAACATGCATAATACTAAAGTCTAAATAACAGAAAGTTGCAGCCTTCAGAGAGGTGGTATCTGTTTGGGTTAACAAATACTGTCTCCTGAATACCGTGGCTGCTACCTATATTTAATTCATATCTTCTTGGTTCACTTATTTATTGAAATACTTGTTGTGTTGTGTTATTTACTCTTGTATGCATCCTGTGTACGGGGTATCAATACGGGGGCGCACATTGGTGGTGGGAATATGGTATGTGAATTCCTTTTATTTGAATTATTCTGCTATTTTAAACAATAAAATGGATGATTAATCCATTGTAGTGTTTCTGTTTATAGTAAAAAGCTCCACCCACACAGAACCATCTGAACAACAGGAACAATCCCCATTTTTGGTTGACAGTCAAAAATACTGTCCAACAAAGCCAACACCTGCTAAGGAAACAGAGAGCTGCAGCTGGTTGAAGCAAAAGCACAACAAGGTATAAAATACTCTACTGGTTTCCTGCTGAGAAGATCTGATATCTGTCCGGTAAATAAACGGGTACAGAGCAAAGGTGTTAGACAGGAAACAGGGGAGAGTTAGCCTGTCTTCCTGAAGGTGATGTCGAGTGATTAACACGTTATATCTTGTTTGTTAATCTGTGCTAAAGAAAACCTTTCTAAGCAGTGGTTCATGTCAACCTCGCAGTGACTTTATAATGCCGCTTTAAACCTCAAAATGTTGGTAAGTGTCTAAATATTCCTTTACATCTCTCCTCTTCCCCCTCTCAAGTATATTTGAAAACAGCCAAACTCTGGATTGAGTAGTCCTTATTAACATAGCTTTCCTATAGTGTTGGCAGACAACTGAAAGAGCATTAAAAAAAGATTTGGCTCATAAATTCTACTTGAATTTCACAAAATCACCACTTTATGATTGCTTGGTGGCAAAATAGTAACAGTGGACCAAAGGGTGTTTTCTTAACTTCCGTTTCCCACATTAAGAGAATGCAGTAAGGCATATTAAGATGTATCCTCTAGAGATCAATATTGAACAGCGTTGATAGTGTCTTCAAATGTTTCCGTGTGGACATTTTCATTATGTAGCTCTGTAGCTTCTTAGTGACTCTGTTTTCTTTCTACGTACACTTGTATTTGTCATCACTGTCTCTCTCTGCCTTCTCTCCAATACAAGAGCAGGCGTGTGTGATTGACAGCTCATTAAAACACCATCTCCTCACCCCTCACCCTTATGAGACAGAAACACCCGTGTGTGTGTGTGTGTGTGTGGTGTGTGTGTGTGTGTGTGTGTGTGTGTGTGTGTGTGTGTGTGTGTGTGTGTGTGTGTGTGTGTGTGTGTGTGTGTGTGTGTGTGTGTGTGTGTGTGTGTGTGCACGCGCGTGTGTGTGCAAGAAACATGTGGCCGTTCGTGTGCGCGTTTGAACATAAGACGGGGGTTGCGTTTTCTCGCTCAGTGTATTCATGGTGTGTTTGCCCGTGCTGCTATTTGTGTCTATATTTACATTTGCATATGCTGTAAGGTATCTCTCATATGCACAGGCCTTTCAAGTCAGCTCTCACTCTCTTCCTACCAAACTCACACACACAAACACACACACACACACAGTCCAGCAATATGCAGCTCATGAATACTCCCAATGATGGGAAGCCCACTCATCATCTCTGTACCTTAGTGATGGCTGGAGACGAGGACAAACGGTGTGCGGGGTTGGAAGTGAGAGCGGTCTTCCCGGCTCAGAGTATGACAGCTTTTAAGCTTATATTTTTCTCCCCCTTTTTTTTTTATTCATTAGATAAGTGAAAAGCAAAAACCCAGTGATGGCACGCCAGTACCAGCCATGATTTATGTTCACCTCTGGAAAGAGAGAAGTAGAATTTATGGCTTTCTCGTCTGGCCTAATCTTCACTATATGCTGCAAAGCCCGGGCAATGCAGTAAGCTTAGAGGGGGAGGGAGAAAGAGGCTGAACATTGTCCTCTACACTTTCTCTAGTTAGCGTGTTTCTCTCTCTTCCTCTCACTTACTAACCAGCTCTATCACATTTTGTCCTTGTCATTTTTTGTTCTCCCGACACAGGAGCACACTTGGCACACACACAGTGAGTCTTTGAACACTTCTAATCACACACGTGCAGGTTCAGACTCACGCTCGCACATAAACTGCTAGCTGAGCTGCTCGGCCCCTCAGCGACACCTTCCCTTCCCTCGCACCAATTTTCTCACACTTTTTCATTCTCCCTGTCTCTCCTTCTCTCGCTCCGCACCTCCGCCCTCACCCGCCTCCACATATAGATCCTTTCTTTTTATAGTCAAAGCTATAGTCCCCATGGCAACACCAGAATTGTTGATTGCCACGATGCTGTACGTCTAATTATGTAACTTTCGCAAAGGGGTTGTTTGTGTGAGTGTGTGTTTGTTTGTTTCTCGCGGCGACAGTGTCCTCCCTAAGCGATGCCTCTTCTTGTGATGGATCAAGCTGCGGTGCGATAATCAATCCATGCTCACAGAAAAATATGAAAATGGAATACCTGGCATCGTGTGTGTGTGTGTGTGTGTGTGTGTGTGTGTGTGCATGCGTGCGTGCGTGTGTGTGTGTGTATAGAAAGTCTGGCGCAGGTGTGAAGCTATAACAGGTTTTGACAGGGTAAAAATCATTTGGGGGTGCAGACAGACGATGTGCTTTTTCTATCCAGTTACGGTGTGACAACAGAATTCTCAACTGTCGATTCCTATTCCTATTAAAGTGTTCGCAGGAAGCGCAAATCCTGACTGCTCTCATTGCACATGGATTCTTATCCAGGTAGAGTGCTGAAAAGACGGGGGGAAACACTGTTTTATGCTTTAACTCACTGAAGAAAAAATAGTTTACACTCTTTTACTCTGCTCGTCAACACATCGGTACAGAAGAGGAGGAGGAATAGGAAACGAGGGGAAATAATAAGATGTGGCGCAAGAATAGAAAGGAAAACAGAGCGAGGACTACATTTGCATTTTAACCTCTCATTCAAAACTGCTTGGAAAGCCGTCCCCCTACTGCCAGCGTTCAGGCTGCTTGCCAGTGAAAGAAGGAGGAAAACAGGAGGAGATAAAGAAGAGGTGGGCTGGTGTGAAATGGATCAAACAATGGATGTGAGAAGCCTTGCTGTTCTCATCCATCTGCAGGCAGGAAGAGAAAATGAGTGGAAGAGGGAGCGGGGGGTGTGATAACTCGCAGCTTTTATAGAAAATGTCTGTGTTTTCTAACTAGCTCTCCGACAACAGGTCCTCACAAAGCTGAAGAAGGTATTTGCCAGAGAGCAAAAGAGAGAAACACAGCGCCCAAGGTCAGTGTGTGTGTGTGTGTGTGTGTGTGTGTGTGTGTGTGTGTGTGTGTGTGTGTGTGTGTGTGTGTGTGTGTGTGTGTGTGTGTGTGTGTGTGTGTGTGTGTGTGTGTGTGTGTGTGTGTGTGTGTGTGTGTGTGTGTGTGTGTGTGTGTGTGTGTGTGTGTGTGTGTGTGTGTCTGTGTGCGTGCGTGCGTGCGTGCGTGCGTGTGCATCCTTTGTCTCTACCCCTCTCTGTTTTCATGTTCCCTGTTGAAGCCATGTTGATGAAGACATCTGCGATGATCCGAGGGTTGGACAGGGAGGTTTGCCTCCTCCTGTGATCCCTGTGTGTTCCCTCTCATCTGCCTTCGTGGAGATGTAGTGATCTCGCTATAGACACTACTGGGACGCCAGCACCAAAGCGAGCAGTAGCATATGGAAACAGGCCCATTCATTCGCTCAGTCTCTCCAACAGGGATCACAGCGTTATTACAATGCTTTGGGATATCATGTGTAGGAAGTGAAAGGAGCTAGAACGCATCAAGGTGTTGTTTTACTAACTTTGTCTATGACGTAACATTTCTACTTAATTCACCTGGCATTAGAGAATGCTATATTTGCCCAATTAAAAATAAAATTTCGTAAAACTGCAATGTCATCAACTGGGGACATTTGATGATAATATTATCAGTTTAAAATATGTAACCCCATTCCCGTCAAGTAAAATGTTTGGAGTTCTTTCGAGAAAGCCATTTCTTTCTCATACTCAGGTCCAGAAATCTCCGCTTTAGCACCAATTATTACTTCAATTATATCTATATTTTTTTACAGCGGCTTGTTCATATATCATTCATAGCCTGATATATAGAATATCTTAATCCTAAAAACAGGTCTAAAATGTATTTTTAATGGCTTATGATGTTTTTTTCAGATGCATGTTTTGATATAGAGAGATGATCAACATCCCCTCTGTAAAAACCTTTGATTATAATATGAAGAAGAATTGTGATCAACCCTGGGTTTGCACACATCTAAAAACATTATGCCTCATTTGCATATTTAACCCTGAACTTAAAAACAAATTGTAAAAGATAATCGCTTGATGTAAGTAGTAATGAGTATTACCGAGCGGCTTCAGTGGGGATATTTGACCATTTGTTTACCCCATCCATCTGTACTGTTTCCCAGTTAGCACTGCAGTACAATGGAGAGTCCATACAAGCATCTTGCAGGCATGTTATTGTTGAGAGCAAGTTTTGGTGCAGCACTACATCATGTCAACAATTTAAAGTAACACAATAACGAAATGAGAGCCAGTGTCTCCATAATGTACAGCCACGTTGTTGTTCTACTAGCAGCGGCAGAAAGCACAGAATGTGCCGATTTATAATTCATCTGGATTGTTGTTGTCTCTGTTCTTATATTTACTTTGCTCCTGTATCCTGACTGCAGCATGCCTCTCAATCCCAGCCCAAACAACTGCGGGGCCAGGCTGTCCCGTTGTCAGGAGTTTCTCTTCTCATCGTCGATCTGACGTGATACAGAGCGCCCGACTCTGTTTGTCTGTAAAGATGAGAAGGGATAAAGCAGAGGAGAATGCAACAAAAGGAAAGAGATTGGGATGTGTTGCTTCATAGTCCTCTTTACCCTCACACACAGACATTGATCTCTTTGCAATATGTTTCACTTGAACATCAGAAGAGAGGTTTGTAGTCTGGTCACATGACAGGATGAAGAACTACAGGGAGGCAAAAGGGCCAAATGCTCTCTGAGATGTGAAGACGTTACACCTGATGGAAATCCAAGCTTCCATCAGCTCTCCAGCCCTCTTCAACTCTGTAGAAACTGACCCCAATGTCAGTGACATCCCACTGCATTCTGGGTATTACGAATGGAATAGCTGCTGTTTGCATACGGTGCAAATGACATAGGTGCTGCTTTTGACACATGTCCAATAAAAGTATAAGAAATTCAACAAAATAGAGAGAGTGGCCGTTAAAGGTGCAGTAAATAAGTGAATGACAGAAGTTTGAAGACAGATTGATTATTATAACTGATTGTTGAACTAATAAACTATAATAATAGCATTAAAAAAACATGTAGACATCAATAATCTTATTCCAAAAATAAAGTGTATTATTTAAAAATGGGCTATTCTACAAAATATTACATTTGAAGTACATTCATTACATTACAATTACTATTGCTTCTTTTTACTCAAGTTACAGATATTCTTACTTATTCTCCACAGGTTAGAGAAATATATTTGTGACGGTGCTCGCATGTGGTACATTGGGTACATTGGGTACATTTAGCAAAGTCTCCAAACATTATACTATGCAACAATAACTGCTTCTGTAGCTCTGTCCGCTGAGTGGCTTGTTGGCTGGGCCTGAGCGCATAGCATTTGACTGACTGACCTGAATCCTCTCCTGATGAACACATCTTGTGTTTCCTCCTCGCACAAGCAATCCCCGTTCCATTAGTCACATCACGGCAGTGTGCAGTGGTAATGGCTGTGGAAGGGTGTTCGCTGCCCTTTTTCTACAGATGTAAAATACTTTTGTGCCTCGAGAGGTTGTGAAAGTCAATACAATGAAATGTTTACATGTACGGTAGGAGCTTTGATGGAAACACAGGGGGTGTTCCACCATGGGAGCGTAGTGCTTCTGGGAATTAATGTAAAATCAATACTTTTAAAATAGGTTGTCCTCTTTCTGACCACTGGTGAAATCTATTACATGCCTGTTAAATGTTTCTAGATGTTCAACTTATCTCGCCACTGAGGGGTGTTTTCCTCCCCCTGTGTACGAGAGCCCAGTTTCCCAAAAGCATCTCAGGATTATAACCATATGTGTTCAGCTAATGTTTCCATTGGCATGTTTCCATCCCAAGATGCTGAGATATTTTGGAAAGCAGGGCCAGGTCGAGTGCCAGTGGTTCATTTGACAGCGTTTGGTTACACTTAGACCCTGTGATATTGCTCCTGCCGAGAATCTCAACAT
Source organism: Pseudochaenichthys georgianus (assembly GCF_902827115.2). Classification (NCBI taxonomy): domain Eukaryota; kingdom Metazoa; phylum Chordata; class Actinopteri; order Perciformes; family Channichthyidae; genus Pseudochaenichthys; species Pseudochaenichthys georgianus. The sequence goes on along the minus strand of NC_047507.1, from coordinate 10,882,768 downwards.
CTGCTGCTGCTGTCTTTTTATATACTCACTTTCATATAAAGAACCGTTAGAATTGACCAGAAAGCAGACAAAGAACTTCCTAATTCAAATGGGACGGAAGAGAATGGCGCTCCTTCAGCTGCAGGATGTAAAAGAGAGCAAGTTTTCACAATAGTAGGAGAGGAATATTATGAAGGCAGCCTTCTTTGCTTCCCTGGGAGTGCTTTCTCACTGTGATAATGAAATGACCTGGCCTGCACTGCTCCACTCTCTCTCTCTCTCTCTCTCTCTCTCTCTCTCTCTCTCTCCTCTCTCTCTCTCTCCTCTCTCTCTCTTCTCTCTCTCTCTCTCTCTCTCTCTCTCCTCTCTCTCTCTCTCCTCTCTCTCTCTCTCTCTAAAACACATCTGCCAGACGAGGGTGAAAATGAGAAAATCCTACCTCCCTCTCCCGAGTTCCGTAAAGCATACTTTCAATATTCTTCTTCACGGGAGTGTGTCCCTGCGAGTGTTGAAGATTGCTGCGGCTGCATGTATTAGGTGGAGCAACTTGTAATAAACTGTATTTGAAGTGCATCTGACATAACAAGGCGCGATACAGAAATTCAGTGGGTAGAAATCCCATAGAGTTGTCGCCGTAACCGTGTTTTTGTAACTTCATTTCAGTGGCTTCGCACGCAGCCAAATCAATACAGTAAGCAGCGAAACTCAGATCAAGGACTTCAATTTTGTCCCGTTTCAAGGTAGAATCTAATATAGCGAAGTACAGTCCCCCACTGTTCTCAGCGAATCGTTTAGGCCTCGCTATAGACATCGAGGCCATACTACAGTGATTCAGAAGAATGACTCACCAGTTTGGTACAGCACGGGCTGCATGCAGACCATGTATTCCCTCAGCTTCTAGTTAGCAGGGCATCTATGGCAGCACTGAGGCAGAGCACTGTCATTGAGTTACATAATCAACAAAGGAGTGTAGCAGCACGATGTGTGTGTGTGGGAGTGAGTGTGCCCGTGCATTCGTGAAGCCGCAGTTTCTTTTTGAGCTGTCGATCATGTGGTACGCCAAGGCCACTCCAACACGAGGCTGCTGAGGTGGACTTTCAGCAACAATGGAGCTTAAGCGTGTGTGTGTGTGTGTGTGTGTGTGTGTGTGTGTGTGTGTGTGTGTGTGTGTGTGTGTGTGTGTGTTTTTTTGTAGAGGCATATGCGAGGATGAATAGGCTGAGAAGAAAAGGGCTCACTACATGCGAGGTATTAGGTGTGCATGCTGAGAGATGAGCCAATTTACCGAACATGCTGCCTCACAAGGAGCATTTACATATTCTGTGTGTGTGTCTGTGTGTGTGTGTGTGTGTGTGTGTGTGTGTGTGTGTGTGTGTGTGTGTGTGTGTGTGTGTGTGTGTGTGTGTGTGTGTGTGTGTGTGTGTGTGTGTGTGTGTGTGTGTGTGTGTGTGTGTGTGTGTGTGTGTGTGTGTGTGTGTGTGTGTGTGTGTGTGTGTGTCTGTGTGGGTGGGTGTGCGCTCTCTTATTTGTATCCTGGTGTATGTTTCTATGCACGCTTGGATGCATAGACCTATTTGTGATGTTGCACTTGCTAAGCGTGTGTGTAGTATACACCTTAATGTCCAGTCATGTAAGACCACCCACTTCTGCATGTGAGTGTGTGCACACAAATGTACACGTCTGCATCTATTTCTGTTAAGGTAGATTTCTTTCTCGTACTGCCACTAAGCTGAAGAGAGCTCCATGTATTGTCTGAGTATTGCATTGCTTCTGCTGCTCAATGATGCCATCTGGCTTTGGCTGACACCACCACATACATCCTCGGGGAGCGATCCGTGCAAGTCAGCGTCTGGTTTTAACAACTGTTTTGGGATCAGTTGTCCAGTGGGCTGGTGCTAACTCACCCCATTATGAGCAGGATGATAAAACTGACCTTGAAGCAGTTTATGGGCTCTGGATAATGGAAACCACTGATAGAGAGCCCATGAAACTCCACTCAGCTTTCAGTTACAAAGGAAAATAATGGTTTAACCACTTAACATTATTTTTGTACTGTGTCTAAAAACGTGTGAGGACGTTCCCGCGGCTCAATGACAAATGAAGAGACGCGGGGGGAAATGATTACGGGGGTCGGAGAAATGGGAGGGAATTGTCATTTTTATTGTTTTGGGACGACATTGGAGGACCTTTTATGTTTGTCATATCCACTTTTTACACTTGACTTTAGCCCTTCTTTCACAGTTACATCGATAAGATTATGTGTGCCATGGATTTTAAAGGTGCGTTGTGTCCAGTTGGGCTGCTGATATATCCATACAGGATAAGGATACATATCGTCTAGATGTGTATCTTTCTAATGTGGCAAGTGTTGTATTTCTAGTCAGGCTGATTAACGGACAAAGGGACGGTGTCAATAACATTACATTACCCTGGGTTTAATTGGTTTTTCAGTTTCTGTCTGAATTAAAGAGAGACTTCAATAGAAATATTATTAACTCTGGCGAGGTTCTTCATTGTACTTAAAAGTAGAACATAAAATAAGTTAGAAAAAGATTCCATAAATCTCAGTGCAGAGTGAAGACATATAACCTCGGAGGGTCAGTGGCGTCATACCGTGGGTTAAAACCGCTGCTTGCATATAAACCTGTGGAGGTGGAACACAATTAGGTCAGGTTGAGGCCAGACCATTTGTATGGGTCACAGTAAAAGCGCTCATATGTATGCAGGCTTATAGGACCCATGGGAGCACTGGGCCGACCTTGTCCCACACTCTGATCTATGTCCTCATCTCCCCCAGCTTCCTTTTTTATCACCATTTCTTTCCCTTTCAGACCTCCCCCCTACTTTTTCCTCTTTCTTTAACCGTTTTTCATTAGTTCCTCTTCTTTCTCGCCCTGTTTGGTTTCATCCCTCCTACTTTCCTACCCAGCTTGTTTTTTATTCCCATCCCTCTTTCTATCTTTCACTTTATTTTACTCATTTTAACTCCCTTTTTTCCCATTCGCCAATTCCTTTATCCCCACTCGTCCTTATTCCATATCAACAGCCAGTCTGATAAATAATGCATCACCGCACATTAAAGACATTAGCAGGGTTCTCTCTTGGCTGTCAAAGAGAGGGAGGAGATGAGGGAGAGGAAGGAATGGGTAACTCCGTTTTAAATAAGTGCTATGGAGAATGATGTGATTTAATGTCAGCTGCAGGAAAGGGTGAAGGTCCGAGCGTTAATTGTGTTTGCGCCCTGACACCGTGTCCTCTCGCTCAAAGGTTTCCGCCTTTGGTGAATCATCTGAAAGCCCCGGGATTCATTACGATGATGACTGTATCAGCAAAGTCTGAGGGAAAGATGTAATGACATTTAGCAAAACACTGATGCTGCATCACACAGAACCTTGACCTTTCCCTCCGCCCCTTTCATCCTCAGCTTTCTCCCTTCCTCTCTCCTCTCCTCTCCTTTTCCTCCCCCCTCCATCCTTCTATCCCTCCTGGCAGCGTGGCGATTGGCATTATTAAAAATTGATTGGCGGCGAGCGTTTAGCAGGGTGGCGAGGCGGAGAGGGAAGGTTTGACAGGCAGGAGTGAAATGAAAGGAGGCCCTCGGCGGACACAATGTGGAAAGGTCTCACTGGGGGACAGACAGCGCGTGTGTGTGTGTGTGTGTGTGTGTGTGTGTGTGTGTGTGTGTGTGTGTGTGTGTGGTGTGTGTGTGTGTGTGTGTGTGTGTGTGGTGTGTGTGTGTGTGTGTGTGTGTGCGTGTGTGTGTGTGTGTGTGTGTGTGTGTGTGTGTGTGTGTGTGTGTGTTGTACAAGCATGTGTGTGAGTCTTAGAGAGGGTTGTGCAGAAACATGTAGTAGTGAATCTTACATCCTATGTTTAATCTGGTTGATTTTGCTGTGTGTGTGTGTGTGTGTGTGTGTGTGGTGTGTGTGTGTGTTGTGTTGTGTGTGTGTGTGTGTGTGTGTGTGTGTGTGTGTGTGTGTGTGTGTGTGTGTGTGTGTGTGTGTG